>NC_090929.1:272561028-273186028 GCF_040938575.1 Ambystoma mexicanum | reverse complement strand
CCGGTAGAAAAGGAAGCCCCGGTTACCGACTCCCCTGTCGATAACCAACCCCTCCTGAACGAGGTTCTCGCATGTGCAGCAGAACATTTCCATATTGACACCCACGGTGTCCAGGAGGAGAGGGACTTCGCCGAGGAGTTAGTGGGAGAAAGGAGGCCTGTTGCCCAGACCATCCCTATCCTTAAGTCTATTCAGCGAAGAATAGACCCGTCCCTGGTGAACCCAAACCTCACCAGAGCAGTCAATCCCAGAGTTGAAAAACTTTTCAGGGCAGCCCAGTCTGACCCTCTCTATATAAGAGGACATCTGAAGCCAGACTCCCTAGTTGTCACTAACACTCGTAAGAGGGCTGGAACACCCTTGTCATCGTCCGAAGCTCCTCCAGACAAGGAGAGCAAAAAACTATATGGTTTCGGCAGGAAAGTAGCCTCAACATCCGCCTATCAGGCAAGGATTGCAAACTCCACCACCCTGTTTGCCAGCTACAACTGCCATCAGTGGGAAGAAGTCGCGGCACTCATAGCCTCTGCACTGGAACCCTTAAAGGGCCAGTTAGCTCGGATTTCCCCAGAGGGTAGAGCCGTGTCTGGTTGCATTTTAAAAGCAACCTTTGACGCCGCGGACAACGCAGGCAGATTAATAGTAGAAGGTACTGTTATCAAGAGACATGCGTGGTTACGGCAGTCTGGTTTTAAGGCAGAAACCCAGGCATCATTGTTGGACAAACCGGTGGAAGCTGATCTGTTTGGTAAGGCGGTCGAGGACCCACTGAAGAATGCCAAGGACGAATACGAGACACTCAAGTCCCTTGGCCAGTTAACCAATAAACCCCCTAACCAGAGAGGGAATAGTAATTTTCGTCGCCCACGCGGCCAAAATTCCCAGAGAGGATCTAACTATTCACAGGGGCAGGGTACACAGTGGAACAACAGCCAACAGTCTACCCAGGGTTACGGCAGGGGTAATAGGAGAGGACGTGGTAAAGGCAGAGGCACGCCTTCACCAAAGCAGTGACGCTCAGTTCAGGGTCCCTTCTCACGCAACCCCATTAGGGGGACGCATTTCCAACTTCACCCAGGCTTGGGAAGGGATCACATCAGACAGATGGGTGCTGTCAACAGTATCCACAGGGTACTGTATAGAAATACTGCAGCGTCCCCAGAACCATCCTCCACGACAAAGAGTACACTCTTTAGAACATCAGAAGATTCTCCTCGAGGAGATCGCTATTCTGCTAGCAAAGGACGCGATAGAACTTGTCCCGGGACACCAGGTAAACAAGGGTATTTATTCAACTTACTTCCTTGTGCCAAAAAAAGATTTGACAATGCGCCCAGTATTGGACTTACGGCCTGCCAACAAGTATGTCAAGCCCCAAAAGTTTCGTATGACTACGCTACAAGAGGTAATCCCCCTCCTAAAAAAGGGGGATTACATGGCAACCTTGGATATGAAAGATGCCTATTTTCATATTTCCATGTTCCCAGCACACAGAAGGTACTTGCGCTTCAAGGTGGACAGTTGGCACTACCAATTCAAGGTACTGCCCTTCGGGATAGCTTTGGCACCAAGGGTATTCACCAAGGTACTGGCGGTGGCGGCTGCACACCTACACAGGGAGGCAATCCCGGTGCACCCTTATCTGGACGACTGGCTCATAACGGGGGAAACCCCAGTAATTTGCAGGACAAACATTCAAAGGACTATTGACCTCCTCCACGAATTAGGCTTCTCAATCAACGAGAAAAAGTCAAGCCTGGTGCCAAGCACCTCCAAACAGTTCCTAGGAGCAATCTTAGATACTCAAGAGGGGTCGACCTTTCCTTCAGAGGAAAGAATTCGGAATATACTACTGCAAATTCCGCAATATCAGTCCGGTCACCAAATAACGGTACGCAAAGCATGCGTTTACTGGGCATGATGGCGTCATGTATTTACCTGGCCCCCCACGCGCGCCTGCGCATGCGTCCCATGCAGGAATGGTTGGCGAAACAGTGGTCTCAGGCAAGTGGTCAGTGGGACGATCTAGTGGTCGTTTCGCCAACACTAGTACGAAGCCTTCACTGGTGGACAAGAGAGAATCTTGCACAAGGAAAACCCTTTTACGATCCCGAAGTACAGGCAGTAGTCACTACCGATGCATGTCTGACGGGGTGGGGAGCTCACCATCTCCACCACACAGCTCAGGGTCTCTGGTCTCCCTCAGTGGCCAAGAACCACATCAACCTGCTAGAGCTTCTGGCAGTATTCAGAGCGCTTCAAGCGTTCGAGCCCCACCTACTAAACCTGTCAGTCCAAATCCGGACGGACAGCACAACAGCCATGTTCTACCTGAACAAGCAAGGAGGGACTCGTTCGCCAAATCTGTCCAAGCTTGCCCAGAAAATCTGGATATGGGCACTCAGACGGAACATCTTCCTGTCATCACAACATGTTCCAGGGGAGCTCAATTCCCTAGCGGATGCTCTGAGCAGAGACTCCCTCCCAGAGGAACACGAATGGGTTCTACACAGAGGTCATAGAAGATATCTTCTCTCAGTGGGGTTTCCCCACTATAGACTTATTCGCCACAAGCGAAAACAGACAATGCCCAGGATTTGCATCCAGGTTCCCCCAACCAGACTCCCAGGGGAACGCCCTGTGGATGAACTGGTCAGGGATGTTTGCGTACGCTTTTCCACCAACTCCTTTCATCAGGAAGGTGGTGAACAAGATGAACAGAGAGTCAATGACGCTTGTCCTAGTTGCTCCCATGTGGGCAAGACAACCGTGGTTCCCACACCTATGCAGGATGGCGGTGTGCGAGCCCATCAAACTTCCAGCCTGGTACAACCTACTGTCCCTGCACCAAGGTCAAACAGTGCATCAGCAACCCAACTCAATGAACCTGGCAGCATGGCTCCTGAGGTCATAGAGTTTGGACATCTCAATTTACCACAGAGGTGTATGGACATCCTAAAGGAATCTAGGAAACCAAACACAAGACACTGTTACTTTGACAAGTGGAAGAGATTCGTTATCTGGTGCCAGAGTAGACAAATCAACCCAGTTGATTGCACTCCTTCCACTATTGTTACATGCATGCTCCACCTGCTAGATGCAGGATTGGTTTTTAACTCACTGAAAGTGCACCTGGCAGCCCTGTCGGCATACACCACTTCCCATAACAAGGTCTTGTGGTGGAAAGTACCAGTAGTTAAAGCCTTCATGGAAGGAGTAAAGAGACTTCACCCTCCTATTTCGAACCCACCACCAGGGTGGGACCTTAATGTGGTGCTATCTAAGCTCATGGGCCCCCCTTTCGAGCCAATGCATAAAAGCAGTCTCAAACACCTGACTTATAAAACGGCCTTCATAGTAGCTATTACCTCTATAAGAAGGGTCAGTGAAATTCAGGCTCTGTCAGTGCAGGATCCCTTCTTTACTGTCCATAAAGACAAACTGGTTTTACGCACACACCCTAGGTTCTCACCTAAATTTATATCTAAATTCCACGTAAACCAGTCCATCGAGCTTCCGGCTTTCTTCCAGGACCCTCAAAGCTCGGCTGATGTGAAACTACACACCCTAGATGTGCGTAGGGCGGTCCTCTACTATGTAAATAAAACCAGACCGCTAAGGAAAACAGATCAACTGTTTGTCTCCGTAGCTACAGGCAGAGAGGGGGATCGCGTCTCTAAAGGTGCCATCTCGAAGTGGATTATTAACTGTATCCAGCTGTGTTACTCACTCTCTGAAAGAACTCTGCCTTTCAAGCCAAGAGCCCACTCTACTAGAGGCATTGGGGCCACTCTGGCTTTCATTGCAAATGTACCCCTTGACACCATTTGCAAAGCAGCTACTTGGAGCTCTTTTCACACTTTTACTCAGCATTACTGCATTGACACCCATTCCAAGGCAGATACACAAGTGGGACAAGCGGTTCTAAGACACTTATTTGCTCATGACCCTTCTCACATCCCACCTCCTTCTTCAGGTACTGCTCGCTAATCTATGCACAGCATGTGATCTAAGCAGATTCCACAAGCCTCAGAAGGGATACATTACTCACCGTAATCGTATTTCTGATGCTTGTATCTGCTTAGATTCACGTGCGACCCACCCTTCCTCCCCTCTGAGAGAAGGCGCATGGTTGCTTGTAGTCTTACCTTTCTATCTATCTGCTTGGATTATCTGTACTCACGCTACTCCTCATGCTACCTCATGTCAGAAAAAATACAATCTGAGGATCCTAGACGCGTGAGGGATCTTGGGTACAGTGGAAGTCACACTAGGGATAGTTTTACTGGCACGCCCTGTGTCGACGCCCATTTTCGAGTTTCGAAAAACAAACTGTAATACTCCGCAGCTTCCACTAGATGTCGGCCTATGCACAGCATGTGAATCTAAGCAGATACAAGCATCAGAAATACGATTACAGTGAGTAATGTATCATATATATATATATATATATATATATATATATATATATATATATATATATATATATATATATATATATATGTTGGTTCTTCTGCCTCTCAGGCAAACAGTTCGAGCTGCACTCTCCACAGTGCCTTAGTAACCCGTCAAAGTTAAAAAGAGGTTGGAATCCAAACCGTTGTATTTTGTTACAAATCTGTTCCTTTGTTTAATTCACAGGAAGATTACATAACGTTTAAAAACCATAGAAATCCATTCCAAAAATAGAAAAACAAAAAGAC
Organism: Ambystoma mexicanum; assembly: GCF_040938575.1. NCBI lineage: Eukaryota > Metazoa > Chordata > Amphibia > Caudata > Ambystomatidae > Ambystoma > Ambystoma mexicanum. Next base: position 273,181,325 of record NC_090929.1, on the reverse strand, counting down.
CAAAAATATATAAAGGTCCTCCCAAGTGCAACACTCTTCGTGTTGAGGCGGTTACGCGTTTCGTGGCTACCTCGCCGCTTGCTGATAACATTTGTGTATATATATATATATATATATATATATATATATATATATATATATATATATATATATATATATATATATATATAAAACATTTTTAATCTCCATACAAGGTTAATATCACAAAAGGTTAAAATCTACACAGGGTGGGAATAACACAGTTATGGTACAAACACTCATGGCATACAACTACAAAGTCGACCATAAAACTCAGAATTATAAAGGCTCACTCCATGCCACTACAAATCCAGCCTTACCACTCCCGTCACTATGATATTGATGTAACCTGCTTAAATACTTGAAGTGAGTGTTGAGTTTAGATTTGCAGTGGTATGGCGTGTGTGTTTATACTTAACTGGTTTTATGGTTGATAGTATACAGTGAGTATTTGTACCTTGAATATGTTATTTCAAAAGGACATTCATTCTGCTCTTGCATTATATACCTCTTATGCGTATAGAAGCTCACATTAAAGTGAACACTAGCTTTCATGGGAGTTTTCAATATGTCTAAGAGGCGTGCAGGAGTTTTACATTTTGGAACTGAATGCAATTTAAATTGTTTATACATCTTATATAAATATGAAACCTGACATCACAGTCAGTCCTAACTTTGATGTGAGTTTTCAAACATGTAATAGCATATATGCACAAAACGTACTTCTGCTACATATACCCATACAGTTTGTATCAAAGAAGTACATTAATTCTGCTCATAATTCATATATAGTATATCAGTTTCTGATGTTTGTTAATCTGCTTAGAATCACATGCTGTGCATAGGTCCGACATCCAGTGGTCACTGCGGAGTATTGCATTTTGTTTTTCGTAGTCGAAAAGGGGACGTCGACAAGGCGTGTCTGAAACACTATCCCTATAGTGACGTGCGTTGTACCCACAATCCCTCACGCGTCGAGGTCCCTCAGATTGTTTTTTTCCGCCCAGCTTCCGGTCGCCTTCACTCGGAGCTCCTTGAGAGACATTGCAACACCTCGACCTTTGGTCGTTTTTTCTCTAATATTAATAATCCCCCCCTCGACGCAGTTGTAAGCTGTTCTCCGCCGAAAAGAATCTTCGACGGAGGGTCGAGCGGAAGAAATCCTTCGGCGCTGCCGAACACGTGGCCCGGCCTCGCAGGCCATATACAGTAGGGAGAGTGGGGTCGTGGGACATCTCTGGGTCTTTTCTGAGAATGCCTTTCCCTTTCCCCTTCCTTTCCCTTGGGGTGTTTATCGCGATTTATTGCCTCGGCTATGGAGAGGACACCGTTTAGGTTTTGCCCACTTTGTAAAGGCAAATTCACTTGGAAGGACAAGCACTCACGGTGTAACCGCTGCTTGCCCCTCGATCACAGGGAGGAAAGGTGCGCGGCTTGTCGGCTTCTTAAGCCTAAAACTCTAAAAGACCGAAGGGTTAAAAGGTGGGCGGCCTACGCGATGTCGAAGGCCGAAGGTTCACCCGCCGCTGCTACCACCGACAGTGACGAGGAACGCGATAACACGACCTCCGCTACGGAAGTCGAAACCCCCTCTAAGGAGCGCTTACGCGCTTCGTCGTCTGTCCCCGGCCCCGACGGGCTCGGCTCACGCCCTGCTTATGGGGATGAACACCCCGGCGACACAGACGCACACAAAGATCCACATAAACACACAACCCACGGCTCTTCTTCGACGAAGTCGAAAAGACCTTCGGCGCCCAAGGAGACGCAGGTTCCACCGGCGGCCTCCTCGGACCGTTCGGGTTCGAAGCCCCTCTCGCAACCTCAGCCGCGACCTGCGACTGGGCTTTCGGCAAACAAGGGCGCTGCCACCAAACCATCGGCCGGTGCGCATCAACAGAAAGCGCAGACCGCCGTAGAGCGTTCGATACCCATAGCGTCGAAAACTCAAGCTTCCGCCGACAAACGAATCGCCGACAAGCGAGTCGCCGATAGCTTAGCAAGGATCGCTGTAGCCGACGCCCAAAAGCGTACGCCGAAGATTACGTCGAGCGTTACGCATAAGTTAAAGGATACGCCGAAAAAGCCCGAAGGGAAGCAGGGACTACCCCCTTCAGTCAGGGAGTCTCCCGACACACCTGAAGGTTTTTCGGAGGGCGACGGGACACTTTCCTCGACGCTTTGGGAGAGGTCGAGCCATTTCGAGTTAGATAACCCTATGTTTCCCCCGCCAGACCGCTCTGGGGTACCCCATGAAACAATGGAAAGACTCCACCTCTGTATGGAGAGGATGGAAAGGTTCATGAGCACCCAGGCCTCTCAAACTCACAAGAGGACCAGAGAAGGGCCTCAGGAGGACCCCAGGGCCAAAAATCCGAGGCTGGACACAGCCTCAGACTTCCAAGATGTATATGACCTCACTGGGGAGGAACAATACTTCGAGGAAGAAGATGATGTCATGGACAATGAAGAACAGAACCAGGAGGAATGTCTGGAAGACAGAACAGACATTATAGAAGAAGAAGAAGGCTTCGGGGTTAACCCAGAAGAGGGACCTTCACACCCCTGGCAATCACCATCAGTGTATTCCGACACTGATGTCCTAAACCTAACTCCTCCGGACAATTCTCCAGTTAGGAACACGTCTCCAATTGACGATCAGCCCACGTTCAATGCACTGTTGCGCAGAGCAGCAGCGCATTTCGAACTCGACACCGGGGAACTCTCTCCAGAATTGGACTTTGTAGAAAGAGTGATTAAAGAAAAACCCCCGGTCAGCCAGACCATTCCACTCCTCGCTTCAGTGAAGAGAAGGATCATACCTTCGCTGTCCACTCCCGCAATGATCAGAGGGGTCAATCCACGGATTGAAAAACTTTTCACTCCTTCACCCTCAGACCCCCTCTACATTAGGGGACACTCCATTCCGGATTCCCTAGTGGTATCTAATACTAGAAAGAGGGCAGGGGTACCACTTTCCACCAGTGAGGCACCCCCTGACAAGGAGGGCAAGAGACTATATGCCCTTGCAAAAAGAGTTACTTCCTCGGCTGCCTTCTCAGCAAGAATTGCCAACAACAATTCCTTGCTTGCAAGCTACGCAGACGCGCAGTGGGCCAAACTGCGAAAAGACGCAGAGGAAGCACTGGAGCCTTTACGTACGCGCCTACTGTCAACTATTGGCGAAGGAACCCAAGTGAACCAGAGCATTGTTAAAAACTCTCTGGACGCGGCAGAAACAGCAGGACGTTCCTTGGTACAAGGAATACTCCTAAAGCGCCATGTATGGCTGCGCAACTCAGGCTTTAAACCAGAAACACAGGCGTCTTTGATAAATAAACCTGTCGAGGACACTAACCTCTTCGGAAAAGCGGTAGATGAAGCCCTAGAGATGGCTAAAAAAGAGTTCGACACTATCAAGACTCTTGACCAAATCTCTAAGCCCACTACCAGGCGCGGCTATGGCAACAAACGCTTTTTTCGTGGCCAACGCCAACACCAACAACAAAATCAACATCAGCAATACCCTGCCACCAATTACCAAACCAATAGTGGGCAGTACAGCCAAAGAGGCCAACGCCGGGGCAAAGGGAGGGGTCGGGGATCCACCCCCAGAGGCTCCCAAGCCCCCAACAACTCCAAGTGACGCGAAGATTCGCGTCCCCTCCCATGCAACACCGGTCGGGGGCCGGATAACATCCTTTCTTCCTGCATGGGAGGAGATAACTTCAGACCGTTGGGTACTTTCCACCGTAGCCCACGGATACTGTATCGAATTCAACAGTTCCCCATCCTACAGACCCCCGAGGGGACGTCGCATGACACCGGAACATCTTGCCATCCTTCTCCAAGAAGTACTACAACTGCTGGAAAAAGGAGCCATAGAGGTCGTGCCTCTATCTCAGGTAACAGAAGGTATTTATTCAGTGTACTTCCTTGTACCCAAAAAGGATCTAACCATGCGCCCTGTATTAGATCTGCGCCCAGCGAACAAGTTTATCAAACCCCAAAAGTTTCGTATGGTAACCTTACAGGAAGTAATCCCACTGCTTTCTCAGGGAGATTACATGACAACATTGGACATGAAAGATGCATACTTTCATATTTCAATGTTGCCAGCGCACAGAAAATACCTCAGGTTCATGATAGAGGGCAAACACTACCAGTTCAAAGTGCTACCCTTCGGCATAGCATCAGCACCAAGGGTATTCACGAAGGTGCTGGCAGTGGCAGCGGCCCACCTGCGCAGGTTGTCCATCCCAGTTTACCCTTACCTCGACGACTGGCTCATAACAGGGGATTCTTACGAAACATGCTTCTCCAATACCCAAAAGACAGTAGACCTTTTGTTTCAGTTGGGCTTCTCCATCAACGAAAAGAAGTCCAGTTTAGACCCCAGTCAAATCAAGCAATTCCTAGGGGCTCTAATTCAAACACTGGACGGCCTCGTCTTCCCCTCCAGAGAGAGGGTCCAAAACATGCTGTTTCAGATCCCTCAATATGTAACCGGTCGAGAGGTGACGGTACGCAAAGCAATGCGCTTGCTAGGAATGATGGCGTCGTGTATTTATTTGGTACCTCACGCGCGCCTGCGCATGCGCCCAATGCAAGAGTGGCTCAACAGCCAGTGGTGTCAGGCCAGCGGACTATGGGAGGATCTAGTTGTGGTCTCGCAGGCCTTAGTTCTCTCGCTACGGTGGTGGACAAAGGCAAACATGGAAAAAGGGAAACCCTTTGCCACACCCGCGGCGGAAGCCACTCTAACCACAGACGCATCCCTCACAGGATGGGGGGCGCACCTATCCCATCAGACTGCTCACGGAGTGTGGACTCCGAACGTAGCATCCAAACACATAAATCTACTGGAGCTACTAGCTGTGTTCAAGGCGCTAAGAGCCTTCCAGGAACACCTACAAGGCAAAACAGTAATGGTCCTTACAGACAGCACCACAGCCATGTACTACATCAACAAGCAAGGGGGCACCCACTCTCCAGGCCTGTCCAAGCTGGCCCAGAATATATGGAAGTGGGCTCTCAAACAGGACATGTTCCTACTATCACTACATGTACCCGGGGAACTCAATCTGCTAGCAGACAGTCTCAGCAGAGATTTCCCCCTGCCCAAAGAGTACGAATGGCGCCTGCACGAAGACATCGTCTTCGACGTCTTCACACAATGGGGATTCCCAGAAATAGACCTGTTCGCAACCCTGGAAAACTCACAATGCCTAAGTTACGCCTCCAGGTACCCCCAGAACCAATCCAAGGGGAACGGTCTGTCGATGCAATGGTCAGGGAAATTTGTTTACGCTTTTCCCCCGACTCCCCTTCTCAACAAAGTGGTGCACAAGATGCACCAGGAACAAGTGACCATGATACTAGTGGCCCCAATGTGGGCACGACAACCATGGTTCGCTCACTTGATGGAGATGTCTCTATCCCCCCCAGTAAAACTCCCCTGCCCGTACAACATGCTGTCTCAGGACAAAGGCAGGACTCTGCATCCATGCCCCCAGAACATGAACTTAGCAGCTTGGCTCCTGAGATCATAGAGTTCGGACATCTACAACTCCCGCAAAGATGCATGGACATCCTCAGGGAAGCCCGGAAACCGAACACTCGCCACTGCTATTCTAGCAAGTGGAAAAGATTTGTCATCTGGTGCAGGAGTAAAAGCATCAACCCTATTGACTGCTCTCCCACACATGTGGTCCTATACCTAACCCACCTATTGGATTCAGGTCTAGTGTTTAACTCCATTAAAGTCCACCTAGCTGCACTTTCTGCATACACCACTTCCCAACTCAAAGTGTCGTGGTGGAGGATCCCTGTTATAAAGGCCTTCATGGAGGGAGTAAAGAGAATACACCCCCCGATAGCTGACCCAGCTCCCGGATGGGACCTTAATGTGGTACTTACCAGACTCATGGGCTCTCCATTCGAACCCATGCACAAAGCATCTCTTAAACACCTCACGCTTAAGACTGCTTTTTTAATAGCTATCACCTCCATCAGGAGAGTAAGTGAACTTCAGGCTCTTTCTATTCTAGACCCCTTCGTTACAGTTCACAAAGATAAAGTGGTTCTACGCACTCACCCTAGGGTTGCTCCGAAATTTATTTCTAAATTCCACGTAAACCAATCTATAGAACTACCAACGTTCTTTCAAAATCCTTCCAATTTGGGAGAAAGGACTCTGCACACACTAGATGTACGCAGAGCGGTCATGTTCTACATGGAAAGAACCAGACCACTGAGGAAGACTAATCAGTTCTTCGTCTCGGTGGCAGCAGGAAGAGAAGGAGATGCAGTTTCAAAATCCACTATTTCTACATGGATTGTTCAATGCATCACTCTCTGCTATACTCTTGCTAAGAGAGAACTGCCCTTTAGGCCAAGAGCACACTCTACTCGAGGCACGGGGGCATCCATAGCATTCATTGCAAATGTTCCCCTTGAGTCCATCTGCAAAGCAGCTACCTGGAGTTCTGTGCACACCTTTACAAAACACTACTGTCTAGATACACACTCTAGATCTGACTCCCAGGTGGGACAGGCAGTATTACGACACCTTTTCTCTACTGTTCCTTCTCATAACCCACCGCCAACTCCGGGTACTGCTCGCTAGTCTATGCACAGTATGTGATTCTAAGCAGATTAACAAACATCAGAAGAGAATGCATTACTTACCGTAAAAGCATTTCTGATGATTGTATCTGCTTAGATTCACATGCGCCCGCCCTTCCTCCCCGCTCGGATGGAAGGAACATAGACTTCCTTTATATATCTCTCTCTTGTCTGTACTCACTCACGTCTAGAAGGCTCCCTCAGGGCAGAAAAATACAAACAGAGGGACCTCGACGCGTGAGGGATTGTGGGTACAACGCACGTCACTATAGGGATAGTGTTTCAGACACGCCTTGTCGACGTCCCCTTTTCGACTACGAAAAACAAAATGCAATACTCCGCAGTGACCACTGGATGTCGGACCTATGCACAGCATGTGAATCTAAGCAGATACAATCATCAGAAATGCTTTTACGGTAAGTAATGCATTCTCATATACTACTTCCTTCTTGTTTTTCCCACCCATTCATCTATATACGTCCAACTCTTGGCTCTAACACTTCTGTCAATCTGGCTTGGCAAACCCAGTTCTCTTCCTGGTTACAGGGAGTGTTTCTTACAAACTATGCTGGTGAAAGCCTCCAAATTAGCAGGGCCCGCTTGAGCCCCTCCCAAGTCCATCTTGCTTGTAAAACGATCTGCACATTCCTGAAACGTACTCTCATGGTTATCAATAAATGATCACAGTTAAGAAACACGCATCCTAGCTAACACAACCACAATTCCTCCTCATCACCTCATGTGTCCCCTGCTCCCCCACCAATAATTTGTCTACTGGCTAACCCTATGTTCCTATCACCCCCACCCCTTCTTTTATATTTGTATTTATTTGTATTTATCGATTTATAAAGCGCCTTACACCAAAGCTATATCCAGAGACCCATGTCTGATGACAGCCTGGTGGGATCACAATGTGCCACTTTCCAGAAAAAGTCGGACGGACAAGGTTAAGCGCGTGAAGAGCACTATGCAGGTGATGAGCGCAGTATACATTTTTATTGACGTCATAACATAGATAAAACCGACAACATGAATATCTCGAAATTGGCCATCTTGATTTTCCCGAAAAATATTTCAGTGCTCCAGTTCATGATAATGTATTCTGACAATCTGGAAAATCTGAGTGGGCAATTCTTTTGCTATTTGGTCCAATAAAGCAATGTAGTTACCTCTGAAAACAACCTCTGCTTAAAGCTGTCAAAAAATGGATCCAAACAACACGTTTTTAAAATACGAAGCCGTCCTTGAAAAATTCCAAAATTGTCCATGTATGAGCCCTATGCCTCTAAATTTGCATTGACTTTTCCCATAATTCTATTACTTATAACTTTTGCCTGGCTGGACAGATTAGGATGACGTTTTCACAAAATCAATGCCTTTTAAAGGCCCCTCCAAACTTTAAAATGTTTGGGACAATTCATGAAATGGTTAAAAAAAAATTGAGGACATACTAAAAGCTGTTTTCGGCCTACTCCCGTTCGTTTTCATAGAGAAAAGGATGCTCCCATTGAACACCGATAGCATGAAAACTTCTGGACCAATTTGCACCAAATAATAAACATGTTGGGCACAAAGTATCACAGATGTGCCTTTTTTTTGCATAAGTGAGACTTTACAGAAATTAGAAACTGCCATTGTTTTCCTCGATGTCTGTGATTCCTGCACTAATCCCGGGAAAGCTGAAATGAAAAGTGCTCAACATGATATTTGGAGGCGTGAAAGGAGTGCTTTTACATGTGGGTAGAGGTGGGGAGGGGAAAAGAGGACTGCATTTTTTGTAGGAATATTAGGAGTCGGATGCGTAAACTGTTAGTGGCAGAATGTTGTCAACTTACTGGGGGAATCCCACGGGATCACCGCAGGAATCCTTGTGAAATACTGCAGGACGAGTTCAGAAGACATTAATGTGTCACACAAACTGGCAAGTGAAAGGGGTAACAGAAGAGGGTGATGGAGGATTTACAGGATTTACATAAGAGGGGGGAGCCTAGACAGGAGGAGGGTTGCTTATGGAGAGTTGCAGTGGAGATGGTGAAGACTTTTAAATTGTCTAGCATTTTCCCTTTCTTACGGTAATCGGGAAATGATTCATTACCGTGGGAATGATTACGAGTTATGGGCACCTTAGGAATGGAAAGCACTGTGGGGGGGTGATGACAGACTGGTGGGAAACTACTGTGGAAATTAAAAGGGGGCAGGGACAAAGTCCATGGCCATTGGGATTTGTTTTGTTAGTAAATTGGGGGGATTGGCCTTGGCCCCATGCCATGGCAGTGGACCTCTGTCTTTTTTATGAATTGGGGCTACATAGAGAGTCGGCATGGTAGAAAGCAAGACCGAAGCAAAGGCCATAGCTTGTGGGATCTGGTGAGTTTATAGGCAAGCGGGATGGACCTTAGTCATAAACCAGTGTGCCTTAGTCTTTAATAATTGGGGCAGCATGGACAGTGGCCACGGCCGGTGGGCCTCAGAGAAGATATAGCATAACAAAATCCTGGAAATTCAATGAAAAAACTTAAGTTGACAAAGAGTTAAAATTATCTGATTTATTGCAAACAAAATCCTTGAAATTCAGTGGGATTGGGAAGTCCCTCCTATTTGATAAACCCATGAGCACATACATGACATCACAGCAGGCATCAACAATGAGATCAAAAAAGTGTCTTCATGGGGGACATATCCGTTAAGGACTCTGAGTTTAGATACTTGTCACTTCCAACATTCACCAAATTTTATGTTTTTTTTTAAATCTTTCTTAATTAAAGATTTTTCACTGAATTTCAACTAACAAATTCCAGTATTAAGGTTTAACCTAGTATTAAACATTGAACATAAAGTAATAAACACCCAATCTACACCTTGGTGATGAGGCCCAATGAGGCCCAAACATGTCAGGGATTGCTTCTGATCTCGTGCATAATAGATGTGACCTTACAGTTGGTACTTGGATGCCACTTCTGGGGTGGGAGCAAGCATGATTTGCATAAGGTCTTTCCAGTTAATGGTATGACAGCCTGAAAAATGATGCTCTGGTAAGTTGCACAGAGCAAATGCCATTGATTAAGATTAATCCAACACTGTTCGCACATGGGCATAATCCACTAACCGGTGTTAGACCTTCCTACTAAGTGGGAATTCATATATGTCAACAATCCAAATGAAGATCTTCAACTACAATTTAAAAAGTGTGTAGCCTTACTTCAGCCTAACGACTCTCTGAAACAACCTTAAAACAAATATAGGTTGATAACAATAGATCGAGAAGATGTTATATACAAAAATATTTGGCACATTTTATTTACTAATGCATCCAATCGCAAAAGTGCAACCACATGCTTTACCATAACAATAAACATTTGCTAAAAACATACACAAACATCCATATACAATTTCAAAACACCAATGATAATACATTCATACATGGAACAATGAAGTCTCCATGACCTGATTGTGCATAGTGATGGTCATTTCCACCCAATTCACCCACTATGACAATCTTAGCCCGGATTATATATGTTTCTGTCCTGAATGGCTAAAAGTTGCCGGACATTCCTCAGGGGCCGGAAATGTGTGTCTTAAAGGTAGGAGGGGATCAATTCCACTGATCTCTCCATAGAAATATTCCAGAGGGTCCGTATAGGAATGGGTACACAATTAAAAACATATGTAATTATAGGTGCTTCATAAGTCTTTCACTTAACCTAGCTTAAATTCTCAACACCACATGGATATGCAGATAAACCACAAATAAACTACCTGGAAGTTGTCTGTCTCTTTGTACTATCAGACGATAATGCAAACATAAGTGATGCTGATGCTGTTATCACGATTCTCGGTTCCCAGACAACCGTATACCTCTAATGGCAAATCACAACGCTTACTCTCATAATCATGTAGACCACTTCTTAATTCAAGTTAGCAGTCTCTAGGCTCTAATCCTACAGGCGCGCCTTACCTTCTACAATGAATTTGCATACTCCTGCAAATTGATCCGAGCTTGTAGACTATTTCTCTCTGAAACTAGCCGCCTCACCCTTGCCAATGCACTTATATTATCTAGAATGGATTATTGTAACGCATTATACACGGGATCCAATAAATATATTATGGACAAAATGCAAAGACTCCAAAATAACGCTCTCAGAGCAGCGCTAAACATTCTAAACAGAGATCACATCTCTGCTTTCAGAAGAGAGGTCCATTGGCTCAAGATTAAGGACAGGCTCCTCCTCAAAACATTGTCCCTCACCTCGAAATGCCTAAACAACATTGCGCCTCCATACCTTGCAGAAACAATAAACAAGAGTACCTCCAACCGACCCATGAGGTTGGTCAATGCCTACACCCTAGAGGTCACCAGATATAAACGGACCACAGCAGGTGGTTCGAGTTTCCCGGCATAGCTGCCCAATCTTGGAATGGACTCCCCTTAGAGCTCAGAACAGACCAACCCTACTCTAGATTTAGGCGAAAAGTCTTATCCTGGTTATGGACCAACGATGCATGAAATGAATTTTTGCTGACCTCCTCAACACCTAGCTGATCCCACTCCTAGACTGCATATTTCATTTCATTATGTTCGAAAGACCCTCCTTTTTCCTTCTGTATATACTTCCATTGTACCACTTGATTCCACTTGTCGGTATATCCTTTGGACCTTTTTGGTACTATTGTACAGTAACTTTGCCTATCATTGTCTGTAACTATGTTTTGCAACTCATGTATGTATATTACTACCCTGTAACTAAGCTTTTAAGTATCCTTGTAATGCTCGCGCCGAGCTACCTGAGGGTCTTGTTTGCGCTTTATCAAATAATCAAACAAACAAACAAACAATGATGGTAAACTGAAGGTACGCATCTTGGTCAGTTGTAGTTATCAATTTTTAAGGACTTTGTGTTAAATCCTGTATAGAAATGTCACCAAGTAACCCCTTCAAACTTATGTAACCATCAGGCTATATACTCTCTCCAGAGAATTTGGTCGAACACCACTTACTTGTACTGATGGAATCTAACCCCTCCGCTTGGGCTCAGGGACCTGGTAGAAGTCTTTCCACACTGAAAGGCTATCAGTTGGTGGGGCTTCTTGTGCCATAACATACATCAGTAAAAAGAACAAGTTACAATATGTAACCATACAAGTCCTCATTCCCTTGTTGATCTCGGGGTCAAGGGGACCTCACTCCAGGAGAATGCATATTCTTACCGCCATTACCTTTACACCTGCTACTCCACTCGCTCACAGCCGTCACTATCAATTAGTGCAGCTGTGATTGCTGTATACGGCAGACAGCATTGCAATGACGTCATCACGTCACGCGGCGATGTAATCGGTGTAGCTCTTTCTCTGTTGTTGCACAGGTGTTTAGACGGATGCCCTAACAACTGCCCTTTGTTAGTTTCTAGAGAGCCCATATGTAAGATAGGGGAGGATGACCACTGGTAATGGTCTCCCAGCAAATGGTTGATCTTGCGATCTTCCACACCCCATATATATGTAAAACTTGTTTTCCACATTAAAGTATTAAACTGTAAAGCACCCGGACAATGGTGCTCTTCAATTGTCATTGGTTTCCAAGGTGGCGGTATAGTGTAACATTGCATCAAACTCCCTATTTTCATGTTATTGGCAACAAATCTGTACCCCCATATTGCAGGTTTTAAAACAATACCTGTCATGCTGTCATTATTCCAACTCATGCATTATACCGAACAAAATTATTCTCTACTTTTCTGGCTGGTAATATCTTACAATGGATCATATTACAGACACATTTTCTTAGACAACTAGTATTTTATGTGTGTCACCCACACAATCTATCCGTGTGAGCCCTGTATAGTCACAGATGATAATACAATTCTAGTGCTGGTTCACATCGAACTGAGCTACAATCTACAATGAGTTAGTTACATTACAAGCTGATGGTACATCTATCCGAAAGAAAACACAATCCCTGAAGGATAGACCCTCTTGCCTTACTTCATATTATGCCACTCAATGTTCTCATTTAGCCCTATTAGAGGGTTTTTCGTGAGGAATATACGTTTTTGTTCCAAATTGATGAGGTTTTTATTAACGTCATCCTGAGAACTGCCTCTCATTCTTCTCAAAATGACCCATTCAAACTCCATAAAGGAATGTTCCTTTTCCCCAAAGTGTTTTACTCAGGGTGCTTTCTCAAAAAGGCCTTAACTTTTTAATCTCGAAATATCACAACCCCTTTGAGTTTAGAACAGAATTTAATGCATTTATGCGTAAAGTACAACTCAAATAATTTTTCAAGCATCAGCCCATGGGTCAAAATGAAAACCTCAGTGGTCTCAGGAATCCCTCGAGTCTCAATCCTCCTTGTCAGACATATTCTGCTGAATCATGGGTGTTTGAGACAAAGGTTTTACAGGAGATTGAAAAACTCGAAACCAGGGGTATTCAGAGTCATTCTAACCTTAGTAAAAAATAGGTGGTTTTCTCCGATGTCTAGGCAAAAATGAGAAGCTGGTTATTAGCAGGCAGACAAAGGCGAAGCCATTGTGATACTTAGCAAACAGTATTATATAGATGAATGCTTGAGACTATTGGCAGATCAGGTGAGCTATTGCAAGATACATCAAGATCTGAGTAGTGATCTGCTGAAGAGCATAAGGGAAAACGTTGAAAAGGCAGTAGATATGTGCCTTATTAGTATGCAGGGAGGAGAATAATTGGTTAGAGAAAAAGCAAGAATACCGGTATTCTAAATTCTGCCAGAAATTCACAAAGATCTGGTTAAACCACCGGGCAGACGTATTGTGTCCGGGATAAACTCCCTGCTTGAACCCCTCTCCAAATTTATTTACTTTTACCTGAGACCTTTTATCTCAAGCATGAAAAGATTTGTACAGGATACCCGTGATGCGATTTCTAAAATAGAAGGTCTTTACTTTAATTCAGCGCAACATCTGTTGGTGTACTTAGACATGCAATCATTGTATACCAACATTCCACAACGGGCTACTTTGGAAGTAGTTGAAGAAACCTTATTGAAGCAGGATGATGACCATCCTGTTAGTAAAGCCTTTATACTGTGGAGAATTGGCACTTACCAATAATTTTTTCAATTAATGGGTCAGCACTATGTCCAGGTGGAAGGTACCTGCTATGGGAGCAGTCATGGCTCCCAATTTGGCAAATGTGTACGTCAACATGTTTAAGCAGAGCGTTGTGTATTCTGATGCCAATTCCTATAAAGAGAAAATAACCAGATGGCTAAGATATATCGACAATGTTTTTGTGGTATGTCATGGGAATATTGATGAGTCTAATAATGTGTTGATCTGGCTCAATTGCTAGAATAGGTATTTAAAGGTTACTGCCTCCATGAGCACTGTTGAAGTGAATTATTTAGATCTGACTATTTACCACAAAAATTCACAAACTTGGGTGAGACATACGTAAAGGAACAGATAAGAATGCCTTGCTGCATTACAGTAGCCATCATGCTCGGCATGTTCGAGACAATTTGCCTTTTGGACAATTTTTGCCATTAAAACGCAAAAGCAGTACTAAACAAGACAATGAAGAAGGAGTTAAGACCCTTATTCATAAATTAACCTGTAGGGGGTATCCTGCAAAATTGGTATGACAATCTGCAAAGCAAGCTTTCAACAACAACAGAGAGGCTCTTTTAGAAAAACGCTAGATGCAGGGAGAAATAATAAGGAGACTGCATTGGTGTTTGTGAACACGTTTAGCAACCTATCATACAAGGTCAAAAACATAATTATGAAAAACTGGAGGAAGGTTATGAGTATACGCCCGCCCTTGATAGTATTCAAAAAGAGCACAAACATCCATAATATTGTCATGAAAAATGACATTCAGGCGATTACTAGGCATACTTTGACTCAAGCACCCTTTGGGGGATGCCATAAATTACAGGACCTCACCCGTGTGGGACATGTGTTATGTGTCCCCAGACTAGGAAGATGACATCAGTCAACTTGGGCTTACCACGAGAATGGATTCTGACAGACCACACCAATTGTAATACCGAAAATGTGGTGCATATGATTGTGTCCATGCCCTTGTATCTATATTGGAAAGATCAACAGAAAATGCAAGACTAGAATGATAGAGCACAGGGGTTGCCTTAAAAACAAGACACTTTGGGGAAAAGGGACATTCCTTTATGGAGTTTGAATGGGTTATTTGAGAAGAATAAGAGGTAGTTCTCAGGATGACGTTAATAAAAAACGAATCAATCTGGAACAAAAACATATATTCCTCACGAAAAGCCATCTAATAGGCCTAAATGAGAACATTTAGTGGCATAATGTGAAGTAAGGCAAGAGGCTCTATCCTTCAGGGATTGCGTTTTCTGTTGGATACATGTACCATCAGCTTGTAATCCGATTAACTAATTGTAGACTGTAGCTGAGTTAAATGTGAACCAGCACTGGAATTGTATTATCGTCTATGACTGTAAGGGGCTCACACGGATAGATTGTGTGGTTGACACACATACAATACTAGTTGTCTAAGAAAATGTGTTTGTAATATGATCCATTGTAAGATATTGGCAGCCACAAAAGTAGAAAATATTTTTTGTTCGGTATAGTGCACGATTTAGAATAATGACAGCATGACAGGTATTGTTTTAATACCAACAATATGGGGGTACAGATTTGTTGCCAATAACATGAACACAGGGTGTTTGATTCAATGTTAGACTATACCGCCACCTTGGAAACCGATGACAATTGAGGTGCACCATTGTCCAGGTGCTTTACAGTTTAATACTTTAATGTGAAACCCCAGTTTTAAATATATATGGGGTGTGGAAGATTACGAGATCAACCATTTGCTCGGAGACCATTACCAGTGCTCTTCCTCCCCTATCCTACATATGGACTCTCTAGAAACGAACAAAGCGCAGTTGTTAGGGCGTCCTTCTAAAGGCCTGTGCAACAACAGAGAAAGAGCTATGCCGATTATGTTGCCGTGTGACGTGATGACATCATCGCAGCACCGTCAGCAGTATAAATATACCTTGATCACGGCCGCACTAATTGATAGTGACGACTGTGAGCGAGTGGAGTAGCAGGTGTAAAGGGAATGGAGGTAAGAATATGCATCCTCCTGGACTGAGGTACCCTTGACCATGAGATTAACAGGGGAATGAGGACTTGAATGGTTATATATTGTAACCTGTTCTTTTTACTGATGTATTTTAGGGCACAAGAAGCTCCACCAACTGATAGATAGCCTTTCAGTGTGGAAAGAATTCTACCAGGCCCATAAGCCCAAGCGGAGTGGTGTAGATTCCAGATGTACAAGTAAGTGGGGTTTGGCCACATTATTTGGAGAGAGTATATACCCTGATGGTTGCATACGTTTTAAGGGGTTACTTTGTGACATGTTTCTGCAGGACTTAACAGGAAGTCCTCAAGAATTGATTGCTAAAACTGACCAAGGTGCGCACCTTTAGTTTACCATCAGTGAAGGGACCCTCTGGAATATTTCTATGGAGAGAACAGTGGAATTGATCCCCTGCTACCTTTAAGACACACATTTTCAGCCCCTGAGGAATGTCCAGCAACTTTTACCCATTCAGAACAGAAACGTATTTAAGTTGGGCTAAGATTGTCATAGTGGGTGAATTGGGTGGACATTACCATCACTATGTACAGTCAGGTCATGGAGACTTGATTTTTCTATGTGTGAATGTATTATCATTGGTGTTTTGAAATTGTATATGGATGTTTGTGTATGTTTTAACATATTTTTGTTATTATGATAAAGCAGGTTGTTGCACTTGCGATTGGATGTATTAGTAAATAAAAATGTTTTTGTATATAACATCTTCTCAAGCTATTGTTATCAACCTATATTTGTTTTAAGGTTGTTCCAGAGGGTCGTTAGGCTGGTGTAAGGGTAGACACTTTCTAAATTGTAGTTGAAGATCTTCATTTGGGTTGTTAAGATTAATCCAAACCTTCCAGTCATCAACCTTTAGTTTTGCATTTGCTACCCCAAGTAGGACAGGTATGCCAGAACCTAAGCATGCTGTGCCTAGCTAGCGACCCAAACTACACCTCACTGATGATGCCCAATGGAGGCAAAACATTTATGGGGTTACTTGTAGGCTTGCGCACAGGGGATGGGGCCTCACAGTATTAGTCTTCAATGGCACGACAGGCTTAAAAACAATGGCCTGGCGGGTTGCCCAGGGTAAATGGCAGTGCTTAAGATTGCTTGATAACCTTCCAGCCATCAACCTTACAATTTACATAAAATAAACCCAACATTGTGGGAATCGTAGCCCACACATTTGTTTTGGATTGTTGCTATTATATACATGTGTTACTAGTGTTCATAATGCATATTAAAAAAATGTTGGGGTAACACACTCCATAAACAAGAAATATAGCACTCATATATTGTTAACAAGAAGTGGGAATTTTGTTAACGATCCCAATTGCCTTGGAGCCGCATTAAGACACACGTATTTATTCTGCCTCAGGCGAAGTGCCATTTTGAAAGCTCTGTTCTCTGGTAGTGGGGTCAGATTTGCTGCCTGTAAGGCATTTTAGCATCCGGATGGCACCTTGTAACTTATATTGCTCATATTGTTGCACAAAGTCCTGTTAGACATGCTAAGTTGTATAGCGATGACTTGGGATACATTTGCAAGACATATATAAAACACAGATATACGTTTGTTTCTTTGAATGGTTTATCTTCTTTTGCTTTTTCCCGGTTGAGTTACCTCACATGCCTGGGTGCTAGTCCTGGATTGGCAGGGGTTACTCATTTATGGGGATACGCCCATGTATACTAGGGCCCCCCTCTAAAAATCCAGATGCGACCGGCAGCCATAGTGCTTTATGAGGTTCTGTCTGAAGCTATCGATGTGGCCTTAAGCAGGCTTCTTTGTGGACTCCACATGACTATTCAGGACATGAACTCTCTTAAGCAAAAGCTTTCCCAGTTTGAATCATGGTCTCTGTCTATTGCTGGTCAGTAATCTGTGCTTGTAAAAGTATGCCCCACCTCATCCACCCAATTTGGGCGTTTCAACCTCCATCTCAGCTCAAATTCTCTATAAATAGGATCCAATTCCCTATAAATAGGATCCTGCAAAATGTGTGCATGGGTACATGCTGTTCATGAGTTAAAGTATAATGCCTTAGATCTGGTGTGTTGTGGCAGATTCCTTGTTTCAGCTTTTTACTACTATGTGCATCTTTTTACCCGAGCCAGACCTAACAATGATATTTAGCCCTTTATTGCAATTATCACATGTTGCCTTCCAACAATCATTTATTGTTTGCCGACCTTGACCACCACCACATATTTACCCTTAAGTGACTTGCAAGATATAAACTCCCCAGCTCACCTTGAGGCTGCCCAAGATAATTCGTTGTCACTCTTCACCAAATCTGCATGCAAATGTACCATATGATTGCAAAAACATGTAAGTACATCTAGGTTTTGGAGTTAGGATGACATAGTAGGGGTGGGGGGAGCTGCGGAACACCCTGGGAGCTGGAGTAGCCATAAGCCTATTCCAGTGTGTCTGTTTAGAAATCACAATTGGCACACGTTGGCATCCCTGTTAGGCACATCTGCAAAGGTCAAGTCGTGCATTTGTAGGAAATCAGATCCACTTAGTTTTCCATTCTTATTTCATTCAAACCTCACTTCTGCAGTGTGATCCTTTCCTCAAGAATGGTTCTAGGAGCAGCGATTGTGAACAGTTTTGGACATTTGATGATGGGATTGGAAAGTGAAAGACCTGTTGCCCAAGTGAAAGCAAAAACAAAGAGGTGATGGCTGGATGCTTGTGGTCTCGTGCAGAAGGGATGTGGCCGAGCAGTTTGTGCTGGACTGCCCCTTTTGGGGTGTGACCAAGCCTGATTAGAATATGGTCTTTCCCCTCCTGTAATGGCTTGGCAGGCGAAGTATGATGGTCTGGAAGGTTGCCCAGAGCCATGCAAGATGTTAAGATTCAGTCTAAACCTTTCAGCCATCACCTTTTTGTTTTTGCTTTGTCAGCTCCAGTGAAAGACCTGTTGCCCCTCTATGGAATAATGGTTTGATTGGATTATGTTCTTTATGTTGACTTTGACCATTTTCATCCCATCCTTGTCGCCAGTTTTTGAGAAAGCGATGGACAGTGACTCTTTATTAAATAATGTTAAAGAATTGGTAATAGGGAAATGGCCAAGAACTTCCCTACTGGAAGAGCCTCTTAAACCCTTCCTATGGTTGGCTGAGATTCTTTGCATATAAAACAACTTATTTAGTGGTGATCAAGATGTACCTTTTGGAATCTGAAACAAGTTCATGAATAATGCTCAACAAGGGCACTTGGTAATTATAATGTCACAAAGGGAGCAGTTTTGTTGGCTGGGTATCCATTAAGAAATCGAGTGGTTGGTAGGAATTTTTCTCTTTTGTATAAACAATGATAAAACTTTGATTGGTTACACAATTCGATTGGTTCCGACAAATTACCAGCAAATGCATGTTATTGTACGGGATGGTTATTTTTCAAAAAGGACAACAGTTGGGTTGCTAGATAAGACCAAACCATAATTCGCACCCTGGGAGTTGCCTCCCACCAATGAGAATGCTCGGAACACATGCTGTATTCACTAACTAAAGCTAGCGTTCCGAGTAGTTTTGTTGGTGTCGGAAGTCCTATCACCGCTCCCCCTTCACCTTAGCAGCCGTGTAGCTCCCTACCCGGGTGCTAATGGAAGTTAATGGTTGTTTTTCTTTCCAAAATGAAAAAAAGAAAACATTCCTTTCTCTCGTCAACCTACACCGCACAGTGCAGCCCCTCTTCAATGTTGATAACATCATCAACATTGAAAATGGACTTCCTGGATGACAGCACTGTGCTGCGTCGGGTGGCGAGAGAAAGGTTTGATATGATATGATATTTTATTTATAGCGGGCCCATACACAAGTGTTTCAAGGTGCGACAAGACAAGGGAGGGGTACAAGAAAATAACAATCTTACTAGGCCCAGTGACATTGAGAACATGCAAGTGCAGGGGAGAAGGAAAGGGGAAAGTGCAAGGGGCAGGGGAGGGGTGGAATGTGCTAGACACGTGATCAAAACAAAAGGTAGTGCGCCAAGCATGTGGTAAGTGCGAGAGTTAAGCGCAGACAACAGGTGTCTAATAAGTGTAGGTAAGGGGCTGTAGGGTTGCAGATACAGACCCAAGTGCAAGGGTTGCCAGGAGGCAGTGCAGGGTATGCAGCAGGGTGGGCAGGGAACTGGGCCCAAATTCAGAGGGTAGCCAGGTTCCCAGTGCGGTAACAGACAGAGATCAGCAGGGTAGAGGAAGAGAGAAGGCAGAATCAAAGAGGAAGATCTTGAGGTGCTTCCGGAACTAAAGATGGTTCTCCTCAAGTTTCAGAGAGGCAGGGAGGCTGTTCCAGATGGAGGCCCCAGCCGAAGAAAGAGATCTACCACCAACTTGTTTCTTGGAGAAGCGACTGACCCTGAGGGAGATGGGGTGGAGGAGTGAAGAGTGAAGAGATTGAGTAGGAAAGTATTTCTGAAGGGAGAGTTTGAAGGTGTTGCAGGACCTAGGCCCCAGAAGGCCTTGTGGACAATGCAGAGGGTCTTGAACTCAATCCTTGCAGTCACTGGGAGACAATGAAGAGATTTCAGGGCTGGAGAGATACGATCCTGTTCTTGAGGCCAAGGACAATTCTTCCAGTCCTGTTCTGGATGAGTTGCAGACGCCGGAGAGTAGTAGCAGGCAGATTTAGAAAGAGGCTGTTGCAGTAGTCCAGCCTAGAGAGAACCAGAGCTCTAGAGACAGTGAGTTTCTGGGGGAAGGAGAGGAAAGGAAGAATACCTCTGAGGACGTTTTCTTTATCACCCATATAGACATCTACACGTGTGCTAATGGCGATATACACCTCGGTGGCGGGTCCACCCTGTAGGTAACGTCCCGCCACCCTTGTTAACTTGGACAATGGGCCGTTACTCAAAGGGTGGCTCTGCCACCTCGGAGGCATATCGCCTCAAAATAAATCATTTCGTGAACATGGTTCTCTACAGAGAAGGCAGACCTGAGTCATTGATAACAGACAATGGTGCCTGATTCACAAACGCGTATTTCAATTGTAAACCCCAATTGAAAAACGCGTTGTAAATCAGGCCCAATAGTTTGCAACGAACAGCTAGGACGATGGAAACATTCCTTGTTGACATGTGTGGCAAGCACTGTACAACCACACGCAAATCAATAGCCTGGGGAAAGGATTCAACGGGCTGCTGAAAGATGGTATTCAAACAGCTTTCAGCATGCAAAACGCACAGGTTTTAATCACAGCCTGTCGACAAAGCTTTTCATTCTTGTCAGATAATTAAATTAGGTAATAACACATATTGCTACAGCGCTTAGAATTGTCAGTAATCCTGTATGAAGCGTTATAAAAAGTATGATTTTATTTTCATAATTTAACTTCCTCTTTATCCTCGTACGTTTCAGAAGATCCAAATACACGCACAAGTTCACAGAAGTGGTCCAGTAGGCAGTTATACAAACTAATACGATCCCTCCGTCTCACAAAACGTAACATTGAAAGAAAACGGAGTGCGATATTATGCTACCTCACAGACAGTGTTGTTGTTTTTTTTGTTTTTTTGAAAGAGAAAAATAAACGATGCCGTGAAACATTAATAGGAGGACTTTCAAGTCAGAGTCTTTCAGGCAAAATTGAAGGCCGTGTAGTGTCCCGAAAGGAGAGGCCTCAAACATGCAGCTTGTGTTTGCTAAGCTGGAGCACAGAAGCCAAGGTGATGGTATTCGGCTCTGAGAGGGAAATGTAGGTCAACAATCAAAGTGCTGGCATCAGGGGGCCCATGCGCGGGGGGCGCCTGGCCGCAGCCGCTTCTTGCCTTCCATGTTTTCCTCGTTTAGTATCAAAGCGGCGAGGAATGCTGCGCCAGAACCAGAAACCTATAGAAAGTTTTCTATTTAACCGGAAGAGAGTAATGAGAGTGGACAGATTCGGGTTAAAATATCGGCACATTCCATTGTGTTTGGAAAAGTCAGTGTGGAAACACCGGGCACCTCTCATTCTGCCCTCAATTTTGGAGAAAGTATTGCAGAGATAAGTCTGTAATATGAAGTGGGAGACCTTGCGGAAAGATGGACTGGCCCATGGGAAAACTCCGAGATTTCCCAACAGATCAAAGTACCTGCATGTTTGGGCATACATTCAGCTCCACCACAATGCTCTCATCATAAGCTACAACTCAGAATAATTTAGCCTAATAGGGACACGTGTGACAATATGGCAGCAATGCATTGAGCTTGTGCCAAGGATCAGATCTCTGAAGAGGCGCCAATAAATGTTAATGAGAATGGCAGCCCCACCGATTTCATTGCTGTTTTATGAAACAGTGGAACCCGCATGGGCGCACCCCCTGATGGCCAAAAGGCTGAGGGATACATTAAAGGGACCTCGGTGTTGCCCAGTCCTACTCCATCCCACTGCACGTTAGGGCCCTCTCACTGCCTTGGTGCCATCGGTGTCCCCTAGAATTTCATTGTGTGGTCCTGGGAGGCAGTTACCCAGAGAGAAGTGCGCTATGCTTATCTCATTATTTATCATGTGATTCCCCATGGTTCCACTCTTCTTGCCAGCTCGAGCAAAGAATAATAATGTCAAGTATTGTTCCTGCACCCATGGATGGACACCCACCTCACCCCCCACAGACCGGCAGTAGTTTTACTGCTGTAGACCCTTTTAAACTGCCCTTACAGTTGTTGAGACGGCTTCAAGTTTTTGAAGCTTGGCTCAGCATTTTATTTCTTGCAACAAGGTCGGTGAAGGAAGGCACAGGGATTGTGATCGATGCACATGGAATCTGGCATGAAACACTATGTAAGAACTGACATTTTAAAAATGGTTTCATCGCGTTCTCTTCCAATATTTTTTCATCTTGACACTATTCTTTCACTTTATTATTTTTCTTTTTTCCCTACTTTCTCTCTCTTTCTAGCCCTCTTTTGCAGTCACGTTGCTTTTCTCTCACAACTCTTTCATGCTCTCCCCATATTTCTGTTGCTCCCTCTGACACCCTTATTTCTTTCCCTTTCACATCCCCTCTCTTATTCAAAGCATCTCTCCTCTCAATCAATCTTTTGTTGGCAGGTCGCTGTTCCCTTTTTTACCGTTTTATCCTCTCACAATCTTTCTGTCATTCTTTTTGTCGTTATCTCTTTCTATCACTCTCCCCTAGACTCCCCTTCGGACCGTTTTCTCTTTTCCTTGATGTATTTCTTCCCCTCTCTTGTTGATACAAACATAGCTGCTTTCTCACAAAAGCTTTCATGCTCACTCCCTCCTTCAGCCTTTTTTTCTGTCACTGTTCCTTCCATTATCGTCACACCCTTCTTATCCTTCCCTTGATTTCTTCTTCCACGCTTTCTTGCTGATGTCTGTCATGCCAGGGGAGTAATGGGCATCCCTGGGTTGGGGAAGACCCACTATTAAGGAGCCCCCACTCTGACTTAAGGTACGGCTTGTCTATGGGTGGCAGTAATCCCAGGAGTCCCTTGCACGGGGGCACCATTTATTAGCTTTTACGATACAACTTTCTCTCTCTCGCAATAGCTTGCTCTTCTCTCTCACTGCTGTTGTTCTCTCTCTCCCCTTTGTGCCTCGAACTTCCTCTCTCGCGCTCTCTCTCCTCAATGCCCCTTCCTCCATATCTCTTTGTCACCCTTCTGTGCTCTCTCACACGTTCTTCTTTATCCCATCTCCTTCTGTCCCTCTCTTGGTGTGGCATTTTTCTGGGTGTCTCGTCTTTTCATCCATCTCTTGTGGACACTTTTTCTCGCCCCCAGTTTTTACAGACGTCCCTCCATGTGCAGAAGGATCAGGGCAAGCTCAATTCTGTCCTTGAACTGAGTGTGCCCTACATACGTTACGTTCCTAATGCTGGGATCTCTCTTCCAAAGGAAACAGGAAAAGGGGGAGCTCGGAGCCCCTGGCAAAACACAAACGTGCAGAAAAAACGGCCTGTTTGAAAACGTTCAACTTTCCCATCAGCAAAGGCCTTTTTTTTGGAAAATGTGAAAGCGCCGTGTAACCAGCAGCCTGTTGAGTCTAGGACCGACTGCTAGTGAGTGATTGTTACCACATGGCCTGGTAGGCCTTGTTCAGGATCAGGCAAAAGGCAGCGTTTTCAGCACGCTGGGGGGAGGACACCCGCTTCTAATATATATTAGTCTGCTAATGCTAATCATGTTTAGGTTGCACTGACACAGCTACAGAGGTTTCAAAAGGGGCCTGTGGCGGGAGGGACAAAGGCGGGAGACGGGCAGGAGCTTCAACGCTAGTTTGCAGTGTTTGTTTTTCTAATGTTGCGGATGTAAACCTCCTCCCTGGTGCTATTTTTGAACGCGTTGTCCCGTTAGCAAATTCTACGAGGTCGTTTCTCCTGGCCTCTTAATGACCAGGGACTTGAGGTGTGATCGCTATGAATTTTGCGACCAAAATAGCTTACTTTAAGATTCAGTAAATGATGTTGCAGCTGGCAGTAAGACTGTTCCCCAAAGCAGAAACTCAGCCCACGTGATTGAGGCATGGGTGCCATACTCTCTATTGACTTGAGGGACCAATTGCACATAATTCGAAGATGCCAATTGGCGCAATGCCATGGGGATTACCTGCCAATCATGCTAAGAATTCTGTACCTGTTTATTTGTTATCTAGGTCACGTTTTATTGGACGGTCACTCTCAACTCGGGGAGTCCCCACCTCCCAATCAAGGTGTCGCACAACAATGCGCTAAGAAGATTCAAAATTGGTCAGGTTTCCAACCTGTGTAATACCACTCTGGGGGTACCTGTTGTGTCACCAATAAGCCAGGAACAAGGCCGGTGTATAGACATAATAATATATTTTTATTTAAATTTACACAATTGATAATATCTTCACCACAATCACCAGCCACCAACTCTGTGTCACAACACAATAATCACATTTGGAATTTACTTGCATTTGTAGATTGACATGCATTTCTTAATAAACTTAAATTGCAGCAACAACACAGATTGAACTTCAAATCCGAGCACATGTGGGATCTCTCTGCACATGAACACATAGGAAAAATAGGTTTATTTATCACAATGCTCTTTTCTCTCAGCACCCCTCCCCCGGGCATCAGTTATATGTGACCCCTTTGGTTTTGAAGGCAAGGTACAGGGAGTGAGAATATATTGGGAATTTCATTTGGCTTTTATTTTGAAAGGTAAAGTTTGGGAAAGGAACTCAATGGGAACATTTGTTTTGTAACACGCATTCAGATGACATGCAGGGCTTTGGGATTCTGTTTTTGGAATAAAAGGGAATATTTGTTTTGGAACACACTATATTTAAAGAAAACACAGGGCTTTGGGATTCTGGTTTTGGAATAAAAGGGAAAACTAAGCACACTGTTCTTTTTACATAATAAAATAAAAAAGGGAACATTCGTTTTGGAACACACTACATTCAAAGGAAATACAGGGTTTTGGGGATTCTTATTTTGGATTCAAGGCCACCCCTCTTCTGTAAGTAAATCAGGGGTATATTCAAACAAAAAATCAGGATGGGAGACCAACACTTTTGAGATTCAGGATAATTTTAGTTTAATCTCTGAATGTTGGTGATGATACATTTAATATATCAATTGTTAGCATAATAACAGACAGGCGGACAGTTGTACATTTGATATGTAGGTGTACCACTAGGTACCACCCTCAAGAGTGTGGAGGGTGCAAGCCTTCTGATGGTGCAAGATCTCTTGGATACACAGTTAACAAGGGTTTGCAACACAAGAGTGAATGTAGCCCAGGACCTCAGTTGGTGCATGGGTATTATCATAGGGAAAAAAACACAACAGGTGTTTACAAGTATGCAAGGGGTGGAGTTGTGTCACGGATCGACACTGTAGAGTTTCGGCCACAGGGTACGAAGACCTGCCGTAGGTGACTGGGATGGCCTTCTTCAGGATGGAGGTGAAGGGATGAAACACTGTCCGTGGGGTATCGCGACGATACAGCTAGACGCTCTGCTCCAGTAACCAATTGCTGGCGCCATTGATTGTCGACCTGTTGTGTTTTTTTCCCTATGACAATACCCATGGACCAACTGAGGTCCTGGGCTGCATTCACTCTTGTGTTGTAAACCCTTGTTAACTGTGTATCCAAGAGATCTTGCACCCTCCACACTCTTGAGGGTGGTACGTAGTGGTACACTTACATATCAAATGTACAACTGTCAGTCTGTCTGTTATTATGCTAACAATTGATATATTATATGTATCATCACCAAAATTCAGAGATTAAACTAAAATTATCCTGAATCTCAAAAGTGTGGGTCTCCCATCCTGATTTTTTGTTTGAATATACTTTCACCCTCCTGGGCATATCAGGACCTAGCCAGGCACCCTGTATTATTACCAGTAAATCAGGGGTTACAGGAAAATAGGGTCACCCAATTATTTCATCGGCTATAGTGGCTATAACGCACTGGGGATGAGATTTGTTAGTTTCAAATGTTAACAAGAATCATCCAATGATCTTTTCTATAGGGGAATTCATTGAATTAATTTTACTTAAAAATGCTAAGGATCTACACAGTTTCGCCCCGATCCACAATTAATTACATGGAAAGGATTAAGCAGGAAGCTCTCCACACAATGGATGGCTTTGGGAGATATCTACATACTTAGGAGATCTCTGTTCTTAGCTCAGGAGGCCAGCCAGAATTAGGACCATTTTTTGGTAACAGGTAAGCAGCTCACACCTCAGGCCTCTATTCACAGCAAGGTCCCACCAGCCTTTCTCCGATAGGGTTCTCAGTTTTCCAAGCAGAAGTCCCCAGCGTCTCTTTTTTTCTCTCTGTCCTTTTTGTCCTTCTGTCTGTTTGTCTCTTTCTCTGGTTTTGGCTCTCACCCTTTTGGTCTTCCTTATTTGCCCTGGTTTTCCTTAGTTTTTTCTTTGTAGATAGGAAACTGCTATTATATAGTACTCATGACACATCCACAATATTAATATTCCCACGCTTTGGATTGGACATTCATTTTCCTTTCCCTCCCACCAATCTGGCTCCTGCCAGCCGATAGGGCACGGGGTTTAGGAGGTGTGGATTATGTATAATGAGGGAAGGAGAGAAATGCATTTCAAAATGACATTTAAGTTACATTTTTGTTTTCTCAGAAAGTCACAACATGACAACTTTCTGCAATTTTCAGATAACTACAACAAAGTATATATTTTTGGATTGTACAATTTATTAGGGATCTAGGGATACTAATTTGATCGCGGCACAACCTTCCTGAAGGGAGCTATCATTTTTTGTGGTTTATTCATGAGCTGAAATAGTTATTAACATCAAACTTCACAGAACACACATTAATTTGACTTTCTATCAGCGCAACACATTTTGGATTTCTCTGATTTATAGGAGTGTCACAAACCCATTTCCATTTCTTATTCAAATTACACACATTGCATATTGTTAATATTTACTGACAGGCCTTTGGTTGTCTTCGAAATTAGTCCTGAATGAGCCCACTACGACATACGGTTCTCCTATTATCAATGATCTCCTATTATCAATGAAAAGGTGTCCCATGTTATCTGAATGGCAAGACATTAATATAGAAGCCTCGAGTTTCACATTCAGATCACCCCCTAATAGTGTCATATTCTCCAAAGTCACATGGGATTGGCATCTGCTTATTTATGTTGTCTGTTTATACACAGTCTTTGAAGTTCCATTAGGATTCTCTGAGAGGCAGTGTATTGGGCCATGACAGTCCTGAAAGGTTAGTTCTGTTGGCTGCCTTATCTGACCCTTACACAATTTTGTTCTAACTGAAACAGACCTGTTTTCGTGGTGGGCCTCAGCCATAGGTCTCTGAGGTCAGAAATCCAGATACACAGGCAGTTCAGTGGGGGAGGCTGCAGCAGCATGCTACGTGCATAATTCTGAGATAAACAGCATTTTAAATCGAAAAGATGTGTTTTACATGTAACATTTTACATTGCCTCTGGGCCTCCTTCTGGCCATGTGTAAGGCATTTCTTTAATATAATAGTTGAAAAGACATGTGTCCGTTCTGTATTGTTCACACATAGGCCACAGTTTAACACAGGAAACCAATGTCAATTTTATAACTCCAAATAAGCTTTTCCATTTAATGTCAGTTTCTTTGTTGGACAGTAAGTATTTTAATTTGTGTCAATGAAATGTCACTTTGCTTCACTTAGATTTCCAGATCACTGTCTTGCATTGCATAACTTCAATGTAACATGCTGCTATCTATCTTTCTCAGCCAAATCGTGCCTTTTCCCAGTCTATGGAGTCAAGATTTGCAGCAACATGTGTCTTTTGGAATGCATTGGGCACATTCAGCAGTTTTCAGCTCTCAGGCACACTCTCCTTAAGCTGAGTACCTTTCCATTTTGACAAAGTTGAGGGAGGCCCCTTTTCGTTCATTCACTAGGCCTCTTATTTATTTATTTAATTATTTATTTGCATTTATAACGCGCACAGCAGCCCTCAGGCCTCGTGGTGCGGTTACAGAATATTGACTTAGGTGCAGGTTAGCATAGATAGGTACAGTCTTACATGATTACAGCTCAAAACATTATGCTTGTTACATGGTTCTCGGGAATAACAGAGAAGGAAAGTCTACTTGAACAGATTGGTTTTCAGTGCTTTTCTGAAAGCCATGAGAGAAGATTCCTTTCTAAGGTTAAGTGGTAGAGAGTTCCAGGCTGTAGGTGCTAGGACTTCAAAGCTGGACCCCCCTGCTTGAAAGCAGGGATTGTGAGTTGGTGTGAGTATAGGTCACGTTTAGGTCTGTGGGATTGAACTTGATGTATTCGTTCTGCGAAGTAGGGGGGAGCAGACTGAGACAGACATCTATGAGTGATGGTGAGTGCTTTGAACAGTATATGTTCTCTGATCAGGAGCCAGTGGCCGTCTTTTCTGGCTTGAGAGATATGCTCTCTCCTGGGGGTACTAAGAGCGGCTCTGAGAGCATTATTTTGTGTGATTTGCAATTTGTTAATGTTTTTGGAGGAAGTACCTAGGAGGAGGACATTGCAGTAATCCAATTTTGCGCTTATGGTAGCTCTAGCAATACTGATACCGTTTTTGGAGGAGAGGTGGGGTTTTACGGCATTAATGATTTTAGTTGTAAGTGCTGCTGATGATGAGATATAACTAACTTGTCTATCCATGGACAAGGTTGAGTCCAGGTATACTTCCAGAGTGTTTACTGCAGTAGAGACTGTGATTACAGTGTTCTCTATGCTGAAATTACAATATTTGCAGTCTAGTTTGTTCAGGGTCTCTTTGGGGCCTACCAGTAGGATTTCAGTTTTGTTCCCATTAAGACAAAGGCCGTTAGCTGCCATCCAAGCCTGGATGATTGCATATGTCTTCTGTAGGGTTTTAAGGTCTTGTTCATAGTCACCAGATAGTGGGAGAAGAATCTGTGTATCGTCGGCATAATTGGTGAACGTTATGACGAGTTGTTCTAGGTCATTTAATAGTGGCAGGGTGAATAGGTTATAGAGGGTGGGGGATGTGCACGAGCCTTGTGGCACTCCACAACCAATGGGTGATGGATTGGCTGATGCCTGTTCTGAGAAGACTCTCATTGCTCAGCCCTCCAGGAAGGAGGTTATCCACGTGGAAAACAATGTTGGAAAACAATGTTTTGAACTGAGCTACATGTTCCAATGGGTCTCACCCATCAGCCAGCTTTACTCTCACAGTAGGGGCCTTACATGGCCTTTTAATTTCTGTCACTCTGGGGCTGAATTTGCACCCCACATCTAGGTAATGCTCTGTTTGTTCTGTTATGATACTGGGATTTATACCACATATTGCTGCCACCTGCATGATGTTCCCGTCCATTTGGCCGCCATTGCATGTTTAAGGGCTTTAAGATCCAAGAATACAAAGCAATGAGATTTGGGGATTTAGAACCAAATGTTTATATTGCTTTAACAGAAGATAGGTGACTCCCAGTCTGAGCCTCCACTAAAGTCTAAAGGGTCCGAGAGTGACCAAAGGTGAGAGCACCCCCCAAATCTCAGAAATCTCAACCAATGATTGCGATTTGATGTTATTCCAATTAGATTGACCACTGTACACCTGTCTGCATCTGGAAGTCAAACTATTGAGAGCTGTTAAGCATTGAAGAACACGTTTTCAGACTTTTCAAGGTTTTTACACTTTTCCTGAATTTTAGATTGTCCTTTAGGGGCGCAGATTTCCCTTGGCAGCCCATTCCTGTTTTTGAAACTCCAAACCTCCATGTCTTTCTCTACAAAATCTTCTGTTTCTCAATAGGTCTCTGGTTGGTTGGTAGAGTGAGATTTTGTCTTGGAGGAATGCTGCTCCTTGATCCCCATGTGCTGTGTGGATGATTCAGAGGGACATGAACTGGGTCCTTCTTTGAAGGTAGCCAGTGGATGCTCTGGGAGTCAGTATTATGTGTTCCTCCTTTTGTGTCTAAGTAGGAGTCTAGCTGCTGTGTTTTGGACCTGTTGATGTTTTTTGTGAGGTAATCTGGCATACCTAGGTGAATGCTTTCTGTGTAGCCGATTTTTGTATGTATCGGGGAGATGGCAGCTAGTAGTCCAAAGGAGAGATAGAGCATGAACCATTGGCTAGAACAGCAATGGTAGAAGTGCTTTTTGACTGTTGGGTTGACTTGGGGTTCCAGCGCGAGTCCGTTTTGTATTAATATGCCTAGGTTCGTGGTCACTTTAAATGGTTTAGGAAAGTTACCCTTTTACAAAGCCATGGTAAGAGTATATCAGGGGAGGTGTGAGGTGAGAGCATCATTATTTTCATTTAGTATAATTATTTCTATTTAGGCTGGGTTCAGTTTTAGATAGTTTGCCGTCTTCCATTCACTTATGCACTGGAGGTAGTTGCTGAGGGTGGTGCAGGAATTTCCCTTGTGGTTTGACATAGGCAGTCTTGAAACTTTTGCCACAATTTCTGTTTCGAGTGAACAGTTCATTAATGTGCACAAGTAGAGAGCTAATGTGTCCTTGCTAAGGACCAATTTGTAGATGTTTGGGGGAAGTGCCAATCAGAGAGCTGGCTGCATTGCTAAGTTTCACCTATTGTTCGGATATTGGTTTAGCGCTGTTCATTGGTGGGGTTGCAGGCAGAATGTCATTGACCAGGGTTGGAATGTTGCTATCAGTTCTGTTCTTTATGCTGTGTTGGTGACTTGTTCAGTGTTTTGCTTTTGAAACAGCTGTTCATATCTTCACACAGTTTCTGGGTAGGTGAAGGGAACAGGCTTTCTCATCTCTAATGGTTTGGGAAATGAGGTGAATTATTGATTTGATCAAAATTATAACTTTGCTTTGCTTTAAGGATTTGTGCTTTGTAGTGGTAGATCTGTTTTTGGTAGGTGACCTTGTCCTTTGGGTTGCAGTGTTTTCTCTGTGTTTTTTGTGAGTATTCAATTTCATTTTTTCACTGCTCATAGGTGGGGTGTGCATGTAGGTGCTTGTGTGAGAATGTGTGTGTGTGTGCGTATACACAAGCGCGGGTGTTGGGACCTGTTGGGACCTATGGCGATTTCTCATTGGCAAGTGAAATCGATGATTGAAGGATGAGTTTGTGCCCCCAAGGCATCCCCCAGTGAGCCATTACAGCATATTTATTAATGGTGCTAAAGTCATACTGAACATGTCACCCATTTGCTACTTTAGAGGGATTTGTACTTTTAGTTGAATAGGATGAAAAGTTGGTCGATCACTGGGGCAGGTTAAACTGCCCTTTTCTAGGTCAGTAGTCAGTGATTTTGCTTAGATGCACGAGAATGGTGATGTTTGAATTTGTTTGCATGCCAGTATGGCAAATTTTGGAACTGGGACAGTTTGTCGGCTTTGAAGTTTGGACCCAAATGAGGATGAGGGACCTGGTACCTTTTTTTACAATGAGGGGGTTTGCAATGTGTTAATCATTATTACTGGTTAAAGTCGTGCTTTGAAAGCAGTTTTCAGCTCTACACCCAATCTGAGCATGCTTTAGTTCCGGAGTGGTTGAGGTAAATTGTTCTACTGTTTTGGGCCTAGTAGCCACAGTGTCTGTTCTCCGAGTTCCTACTGTTTTAATTTCTAGGGATGATTTATTACAGTAACACCACTCAAGTTCCATGCTGCATAAAAGCCAATTAATTATTACAACATAGCTCCATCACTGTATGCATGCACGCAACGTTTAATTACATCTCTTGGGGTTGGTCTCTCCAAGGAGGCTGACGTTTTCTCATGCAGAAAATGAGTGAAACTCACTCGGGAGACAGGGCAAGTCAGGACGAAGAGAAGCATCTTTGATAGTCCCTTTGGATACTTTGACTGGGAAGTGAAGAGAGACAGTAACGTGCCCAAGACTTTATTTTGCGTCTCTGGGAAGAGAGAGACTTTACTACCCCTGCTTTGCACAAGCAACAGCAGTCTAGAATGGTTAAAAAAGCCAGTCTTGCATCGCTGGTGGTTTTCGTTACTGAGTAAGCCTTAACGTATTTACATTGACCATCCTTTTTTGCTTGTGCTTGAACGTCGTAGAACTGCAGGCATCACATATTCCACCTCATTTTATTTAACACTGCTTCTAAATTGGAAGATTAGCAGTCTATGATACGTTTTTGACATTAGATGTGGCGATTAAGCTGTAAGTTAGAACGATAGCTGACTGCACGACTCGCCTTTTCTTCTGCTTCTATAGTGGTTGAGGCCATTAGGTATCCTCAGACACACATAATCTGTTCAGTGTTTTTTGGAGACCTTACATCCTGGTAGTTGTGTAGTGTATACCATCCTCTGACATCTTTCTATTCACAACGTACAGGACCACCACTGCCTACAAAACTGTGGAAAATAACTTTTATGTAAAGTTTCTGGTCCTTGATACATTGCACATGCCTCAAATGCAGCTTTATGGTCCCAGCAAGTAGCCCTTAGTACCTCACCTTCATGACCCTTCTCCTTCTGGCAGACCAGAATAGACCGAATCCCCTGCCACACTTTCAGTTTGCATTGAATAAATGTTAGAGCACTTTTTCCAATCCATACACAGTTTATTGTATGGCTGCTGCACCAGGCAGTAGTATTATTATTAGGGTATTTATTGAGCAGCGACCTAGCTTTGGGAAGCAATGCAGTGCTTTAAAATCATAGAGGGAAGAACAAGGTTAGCGAAAAGAGAGCAAGGGTGTGGGGATCTAACAATCAGTGAGGGAGGGCAATTGTCAGCAATTGATCTACAAGTAACCAAGGAAGGAAACCGTGGGGATCACATCACCCAGTCTCAGGTGGTAGGGTTTAAAGGGCGCATTTGGTGTGGTGCACACCTCTTTGCTTAATCCTTTTGGACAGCTGCTTTTGATCAGTTCCTATTACCATGAGAAAAGATGTCTGGACGCTTGCCTTAAAATCACCTGTAACAGATTTGAGAAAGACCAACAAGCATACTACACCATGGGACTCTGTTCTTAGTTTTTAAGCGGTAGTTATTCGAAAAGTAACACACGGTTCACTCCATTGATTTGCCATGGCCCATTCTTACACAAATCAACTCTTACAATAGATAAGGAACACCTTTCACAGGCCATATAACTCCAGTTAGAGCAAATGCCGCCAACCCCACATTTGCCTCATTCCCCTTGACCGTGTTAAGTGCTGCACCCACCTTCTGCTCTGCACCCTGATGCAGACACTTACCTCACCTTTACTCACCCGTGTCCTTCTTCGCCCTTCATGTGCACTATACCCACTCCCATGGCATCAGCACCCACCTTATCCACCATGCTCTACTTTATCGCCCTGCCAACCCTCCCAACCACACTTCACCAGCATTCAGCTTCTTGCCTGCATGCCTGCCTTTGCCCCCTTCACCCACCTTGGCCTATCCCTGTAGCCCACTGCTCCATGGCAGTGCCCATCTCATTTTTCATACACCTACCTCACCTGCCCACTCCCACCTGAAAATCCAGCTTGAATCCACATCACTATCCCCGCAGCCATTTTAAGCTCTGAAAAACCGATAACCACACACTATGCAACCACAATTCCTGTACCCACCACACCTGCACACCACAGCCACTTCACACCCCAACTTCCAACTCATACACATCCCTAGTGCCACACTCAACCAACCCCACCCACAAGGTGCATTACACTAGCAACTACCACAATCCTCCCATGACCAATCCACTAAACTTGTGTCCAACAACCATCCCACACCCAACTCATTATCCCATGTCCACCCTTTTTGTGTCCATCATACTCCTCCTCAACCCACCCCACTCCACATCACCACCCCCTGTACCACTCCGCTTCCACACACCCAATCCACCCCACACCTCTATTCCTAACCCATGCGCCTACTTCACTGCACCCACTGGCCTTCTTGTCCCCACCAGTGTTTCCAGTGCCTACTCCACCCTGCCAACGTATAAACTGGCATTGTCCAAACTAAAAACTGGGAGCAACATTTCAAATTTTACTCATCTAGCCAGGCTCTAAAGGCAGACACCTTCCTTTATGAGAGAAGCTAGCTATGCAAATATGGCAGACTCATGGACACATTTTTTACGCTTGTACATAAACTCTTGGGAATTTTAAATGTTTGAAGTAACATGTAGTTCTATTCCATCTATATCACATTGTACAGTGAAACAAGAGTCTCAAGTAAAACCTCCCGCTATAGCACACACCCTCTGGGATCTTGGGAAACTGACTTGCCACAGGGTGGAGCACCACATATTCCCCCATCACAGTTTCAGCTTGCCTAAGGAATTCACATTTGCCACAGTTTCCCCATAATGACACAGGCCGAAATAGCTTATGGTCACTTTGTGTCACGTGTTGGCCAGTTGATATTGTTTTTATAAGAACATAGCAGTGATGCAGTTTTCCAGTTTATATTTAAGGTCAGAAGAAAACAGTCTCATGCCATGTATTTTTAGAAAACATTTTTAATACAGTCACTGCCTCATCGACAAGCTATGTTTTCAAACTATCTATGTTCTATAATCAGGGCTTAAGATCAGATTTTGAATGAGAACTGGAACATCCCTGAATTAATTTACAACAACAGTGAAGCGACGGCAAAGGTAAGATTTGGAGACTCTATCTGGAAACTGGGCATTTTACACCCTTAAACAGTCAATAAGGCAACTTCCCAGTTCAATACACTCGGTAAACACAACACACATAAACACTCTGTTTGTGAACGTCCTTGACTATGGGCACCTAGACTCATTTGGAGGCAAGCATCGACTTAAAAGTGACCACTTTCCTCTATCACTTATGCCGAAAAAATAATTCTTTAAAAAATTATATAGGATCAATTAATATTCATCATTGCTATCATGAGCTCGGTTCCCATTTACCTTCACTTCACACACAAAGGATGTACTTATTACTATTCACTCAGTGTTGATAAACACTAGGTTGATGGCAAGCAATGCTGCTGATGTTGCTGATTTCCTTGAAAAACAGCAATTTGATATGCTGGTTTTCATGGAAACATGTTGTACTGACGCATGTCCATCTATGTTTTATTTGTTACTTTCTCATAACTTATTCATCACATGGTTAGCTCTCACAGACGTGGTGGGATTGCAATTATTTACAGATCCGGTTGGATTATATATAATTTTAAATCTCTGAGCTGGGATGGTATCTCTCAGGTATGTACTTTTACTTTGATCCTTTCCCCAGTCTTTTCTTTTAAAATAAACTTGACGCCCTTTCGTCCAAAGTTGACCTATTACAGCACCAGCTCAACAAGCACGCCGTCAGACTCGATTCAGTGGAACAAAGAGTCTCAGACCTGGATGACAGCAACACCTCACTGCTAACCAGGGTGGCAATGATGGAAAGCCAAATGAAAACTGTGACTGCGAAGAACAAAGATCTCGAAGGGAGAGCCCGCCGCAACAACATTAGGCTAGTAGGGGTGAGGGAGAGACAAATTCCACTCAAAATTGAGGACTTCGTCAAAAATATGTGCAAGGAACTATTCGGCGCACCTGCGCTCTCCCAGATGTTTGTGGTTGAGAGGGCCTACAGTGTGCCAACCAACCCACCGGTCCTGGGGACAGCCCCGCCCCCCTATCATTGCAAGATTGCTTAACTTCAAGGACCGCAACACAATCCTGAAACTCGCAAGAGACAAGGGGGACTTAGAATTCGAAGGTGACAACATCCATATCTATCCCGATTTCTCGCCAGCGGTCCAAGTCCAAGCTTCACGGAGATCCTTCACTGGCGTAAAACGTTCTTTACAAGACAGTCAAATGCAATATTCGATGCTGTTCCCCGCAAAACTCAGTATCCAACATGCAGGCAAAACTCTGTTTTTCGCTGGAGGAGGCTAATACCTTCCTTGACGGGATAGGCTGCCGACCGCTGGAGAACAATCCGAGACCTCTAAGGAGAGACCGCGCCAGTAGAGACCCGCCATGCTGACATCCAGCTTCCCAATCACCCATAGACGAACATGGTGTCCGACGGCAAACCCAGGCTCTGCATAAAAAAGTTATTGTCGTAAGGAGCTGCTGAACTTGGATGGGCACTAGCGCCCCAAGCTCTACACTGTTAATTGGTTATTTTTTACAGGGGGGAGGTACTCTACCGGTGGGTTGGGGGTTGCCCGCGTGGGGGACATACAGGAAACCAGTTAGGAAATGCGCCTCGCGTGAACCCGGCAGCCACTGGCTGACCCCGGGATCAACTCTACACAGTCAACATTTCAATATTCGTACAATCGCAGCAGCCACTGAAAAAGTAATCCATATCTGATTCAAGCATAACCACAACACATTCCATTCAAGCTAGCAACCTGGAACATTCGGGGTGGGGGGCCAACTAAAACACAGAAAATATCAGAGTATCTTCGGAGGCGCAATGTCGACGTAGCCTTCATCCAAGAGACACACCTCCTCCCGACCACCGACACCGGCTGGGCGTATGATTGGGGTTGCCACAGATACTTCTCCTCTTACTCCTCATATGCCAGAGGAGTCGCCATACTAATTAATAGAAGATCCAGATTCAGGCTTCTGTCAACAGATAAGGACCGCAACGGCAGAGCGCTCCTGGTATGGGGGATACTGGAGGGAACCAAAGTAGTCTTCATAAACTCTTATGGGCCAAACGTGGATGGGGCAAACAACTTCGACTGGGTGATGACACATCTGGAGGGGACAGACTCAGCCACAATCAAATGGGGCGGAGATTTGAACACGGTATTGGACCCCAGGAAAGAAAAATCCCACGCAGCTACTACCATAGCTACAAAAGCGAGCTTTCAAAAACATGATATTTGTAAGGCATACAACCCAGAAGACGCATAGAGACACAGCCACTGGGACTCCCAAGAATACACCTTCCACTCCTGGGCCCACAACACGAGTTCACGACTCGAATATTTGCTAGTATCCAAACATGGGCGCTTTCAACGGGGACCCTGCCAAATCCTCCCAAGGACACTCTCAGATCACTCCCCTGTCACTCTTAAATGCAGCCTCGTAGACAGCAAGAAGGGCAGACCCCAATGGAGATTCAAATCCGGGGCCCTGCAAGATCAAGTGTTTGCCACAGAGCTCCGAGCTGAGATTCTTTCCTTTCTAGAGATTAACCGGGAGTCAGTAACATCAGTGGGAACTCTATGGGAATCACTAAAATGTTATGTCAGGGGGGTTTACATGGCTAAAGAGAATGGAATAATGAAATTAATAAGAGGAGAACTCGTCGCCAGCAAGGTACGACTGAAGGCACTCAAACACACAGCTACTACCTCACGCGACCCTCCCTCGACGCCATTAAGGAGGGATTAGACATATTTAGGTCCACAGCCAACCGTGAAACCTGATTTCTAACCCAAGCCCACCGAACTCACCAATACGGGGAGGGCCAAAAACCATGGCCCTTCTCGCGCAACTATTAATAGCAGATAGAAAACCCACACAGGTAGACTGCGTCCGCAACCTCCAAGGCTCCCTGGTATACACAGAAGAGGACATTGTGGAGTCCTTCTGCGCTGTAAGCGATATTCAATCAACACTACAGCCAAGTCAATGCCTAGTCTGGGATGTTGAGGAAAACCCTTATTGATGTATTTTTATATCCAGTTCAGTACTCTGGATGACAACCCTTGTATAACACCACCCTCTTAGAATCCCCCTGACACCACTGAGCCAAGAAGTAGGTTTGTTTTGCAAATTAAAAGGTTTATTTGAAAATTTAAACAATACATATATATATCACACTTCTATAAATAATTTGATAATGGATATTACACTTGTGAATATGAGCAGTAGTCAGCAAAAGGTAACTTATGAATAGGAACAGAAGAATAAGGTGGGAAAGAATGCTTTATATGGTTCAAGGAAACGCAAGGTGGAATAAAGTGCAGTACAGAAATAACTTGTTGTGATTTTAGCAAATGGTAATATGATCACTTTTTCTTTTGACAATTCACTCCCCCCCTATGCAATACAAGAAATGGAAGGAGAGCACAC
The DNA here is from genome assembly GCF_040938575.1 of Ambystoma mexicanum. Lineage (NCBI taxonomy): Eukaryota > Metazoa > Chordata > Amphibia > Caudata > Ambystomatidae > Ambystoma > Ambystoma mexicanum. Next base: position 273,143,093 of record NC_090929.1, on the reverse strand, counting down.
AGTCTTCAAGAATCCCAACAAATCACACTTTATAATGTAATACACAGTTCCAGTTCCCCCAGCAAGCTTAGAGAAAACAGGGATGAGTTTTAAACACAGGCGAATTACTTTAATGTGGTTTGCAAGGAAGTGAAAAGGTGCTAAAATTGCTTTTAATTCCCTCGAGATATTCAGGGTGAGTGAGAGATGCTTGTTGGTATTAGTTCAGGCTCACTTTAGCAATGCTCTATGAATGATTAGCAGATTGCAAACGAATTTTAGCAAAGAAAAGCAAAAAGCTGCTGATTTCTACAGATGAAGAAATCGGGCCAAATCGCGGTAAATTTCGCAAGTGCGTGTCTCGCGATTACGGAAAGAGTATAGTGAGTAGGAAGTCGGTTCTAGGTTCGTTGGAAAGCCTAAATCTTATTCCTAGCACAAACGGTTCCGGAGATACGGATGATTTAATAAAGGTAGATTTTCGGATTTAAAGTAAAACTCAAAATGACAGGTGACAGCTTGCAGCTGCAGAATTGACAGGTGACAGTTGTGCAGCTTTAAAAATGACAGATGACACGATTTCTAGGAGGCTGTTCTAATTAGGTTAAAATAGCTTGAATTAGATTATTTTAACTAAGAGATTGGGTTCTGCACAGTTCTGGCGGATACTCACTCCTAATTTTGAAATGAATGGGCCTCGTCACGGATCTGGTCAACTGGACTGGACTTCGGTTCTCTCTGCTCGGTGGGTCAATCAGGCACCGGTTCTGCTCACAGCGGTCCTGGTCTCTCTGGATCTCTGGTCTGGTCTCTGGCAATTGTTCTTGGCAAAGAATTCAAACAGCTCGCCCGGCTGTGGAATAGTTTGCAAATGATTTTAAGGATGCTGAGGCCTGCTGAGAAGAGTTCTCAGTTTGTGGGTTTAGGCCCTTGCTTTAAGTTCTGAAGTAAAGTTCTGGTCTTTGGAGATTGATGGATGGGAAGTCTGGAGTCTCCCGGGAGAGCGTCCCGCAGAAAATGGAATTGAATGTCTCTACCTGTCCCAGCAGTCCCTTTTTATGTGTTTTGGAAAGTGGGTGGAGAGGCTAGCATCCCTAAGCCTGCCCCTCTCTTGATTTGATAGATCAATAGATTCTTTGGTCCCTGATTTGGGAAGGGATAGTGTGTCAGAGTGATGTCATTTTTATGACCTGCAGAAATGACACTCCCCTGGTCAATGTGCACACAAATCTATTCCTGATCCAAATACATATTTCCCAGGTACACAGTTGTTTGACATCATATACACACATCATATATTACTAAAGATAGTCCCTGTCCCGACTCTGGCGTTTCTAGGAGCTTGCATTAAAAAATGACAACTTATTTTCGATTTTAGTGGGTTTTGCAACATTGGTTTTTCATCAAAAATTATACAAAGGTACATTTCCCTTCCACATATATCCCAGTAACTTTCCATGTCTCTAGCTTAAACACATTGTCTACAATAATCATAATTAGCGGGGCTTTGCTCCAGAACATGGTGCAAATTGGAGTTTGGACTCAAATCGCGAGGGCATTTTTCAAACTAAGACTCTCAAAGTTGTACATTCCTGTCATTTGATTACAATAAATTATCACTTTTTCTATAAAATATATATTTGTTGCAATTCAACTCCCCAAGTGTTTGGGTCCGCCTCCAGAAGTCTGGGTGGGTCAGTGATCACATGTCTCTCCTTGCTGGCAGAGGGCTGTTGACAGGAAACACTCAAAATTAACATACCCCATTCAACAGAAAGAGCCTTTTGTGTGGGCTCCAGCAGGCTGCCTGGAAGTCTCTCCTCAATCAATCAACAGGGTCATGTGATATCCTGCCTCCTAGTGTGGGAATCTCTGAGGTGTTAAGGTTTCCTATCCTCTTGGCCTCTGGGAACAGCAGGTGGCTAGATTTTCAATTAACCAACAAGCTTTGAAGTCCCTGCCCCTCTTGCAACTCCTAAATACAGTTTCCCTGTCAGAGTTTAGACCGCTAGCGCCACCTTGGGGAATTTGTCGGTACTGCATCCATTTTTGAGTTGTCTTGAATTACTGCATTTCAATAGAGTGGTCTTTTGCTTGATAGTACAGGACCCTTGCTTAACATTGTTTTGATGGCATCCTTACAGTAGAGTGGTGATGTGGAACCCCCCACAAGAAGGTTGTATCTTTGGAGTGGTCTCGTGCCAACTGCGCAGTTCTCCTATTCTGGCGTGAATGTGGGCGGCGATAGCTCATCCCCACATCCACCCAGTCTATTGATTTAGTTTGTTCTGGGATAGAATAATGGACGGCGACAGCCCATCCCCACATCTACCCAGTCTATTGATTCAACATGGGTCAAAACCCTTGACAGCGCCTTATGCCAAGAACCTTTATAGCTCAAAACACACTAGCAGCCTGGAAACCCTCCTCCACTATCTAGAAGAAATTGAACTCTACTGGGTTAATGATGAGTTAAGGGAGCCCCTGAATAGACCAATTACATTGGAAGAGGTCCTACAAGCGATAAAAGAACTCCCAGGCACCAAAGCCCCTGGCCCGAAGGGTTAACAAGGGAATTTTACAAGGCATTCGCCCCACTCCTAGCACCAATACTACTGCAGATATATGAGGCACCACTAGTAAAGGGATACCTGCCTCCAACACTCCCCGAGGCAAATGTGATCCTTCTCCATAAATCAGGAAACCCCCCAGAGAAGTGTGCTTTGTATAGGCCAATCTCATTAATAAATGCAGATAACAAGGTTCTTGCTAAGATTCTCACTTCTAGACTGCTCCCCCTTATGCCTGGACTAGTGCTCGCAGACCAGGCAGGTTTCATCCTTGGCCACAGTACAACGTTTGGCATCAGACGATTGTTTGGCATCATTGAAGCCCTCGATCCATCGTCCCAGGCCGTAGCCGTCCTACTAGACGCGGAAAAGGCCTACGACTCCGTCGAATGGCCTTACCTATTTGCAGTCCTTAACTGGATTGGATTAGGCGCCCACTTTCTAAAACTAGTCTCTCTGCTATACAACCACCCTCTGTCGAGCACCATCCCGGGGAAAATGAAATCTGCAAGCATAGAATTACAGAGAAGGACCAGACAGGGGTGCCCCTTGTCAGCCCTGTTGTTCGCACTGGTGATGGAACCCCTGGCGGCCGGACTCTGGACCCGTCAGATAGACAGAGGCCTCTCCTTAGGCCCCCACAAGCTAATAATTTACCTGTATGCTGATGACATAGCCCTCTTCATCTGCGATCCCGTAGAGAACCTAAACCCAGTCATGCAAGAGGTTATCAGATTTGGCACCTTCTCGGGCCTCAAAATAGATCACACTAAATCAGTTATTTTCCTCCTAACCTCTGAAACCAAAGAATTCGTAGACTACTACGGGATCTGATGGGAACCCTCAAGAGTCAGATATTTGGGAATCCTGATATCCAGGGACTCTCAGGAACTCTTCCGAGATAACTATGAAAAGGCAGTGGAAACACTGTGCGATAAAATAGCCAGATGGAAAAACCTTCCACTAACGGTATGGGGCTGCGTCTCCATAGTAAAAATTGTTATTTTACCCAAACTCCTCTACCTATTTGTAAATATTCCTCTTCTGCTCCCACAAAGATTCCTCCTGCTGCTGCGCAGCCTGATTCTCGAACTCATCTGGGCCGGCAAGCCAGCAAGAGTGGCACATACTACACTCATTCTCCCAATGTCTCCCAGAGCTAGAGCGCTACTATCGGGCCGCTCAAGGCCAATTCCTCAGCCATTGGTACACCACACACTTCATCAGACCTCATGTCCAGATCGATTGAGCCCTGATAACCCCTAACTTATTGAGAGCGGCCATCATAGGCACCTTGCGGGTACAGCACACAACCCTCAACGTGGTACACTCCACCTATGCTATATGGAAGAAAATGGCACAGAAGTTCTGCATCCCGGTCAGGTACTCTCCTTGGATTCCAGCAAGATTCATCCCAGGAATCCCGTTAACCGCGGAAAAAGTGTATCTCCAATGGGCAAGCAAATTACGGATTGACATATTGGATGACCTATTCATGGATGGAGACTTCTTAACACCCCAACATGCACGCGATCGGGGAACGAACTCCGCCCTAGGTACATTCATATACTTCCGGCTCTGCCACACACTGCAATCACTTCTGCCCGCATTCCCATCACAATCACCTACATGGCAATTACTACATGGGGTGATCCAATCCCAAGGGGAGGGAAGGTTGTGATATCCATGATCTACAAAAACCTCTTGTCCGACACGACCGCCCAATCAACTGCCCCTAGAGCAAGATGGGAAAAGTCATTGGGAACTACAATCCCGGACAATGACTGGTCTTTTGTCCTGGGACAGACCCAGAAGGTGTCCTTAAACTATCGCTATAAGCTGATACTCTTTAATGTCATACACCAGGTTTACCACAACCCAGCGTAGCTTCACAAACAACAAGTAACGATATTGCATTGTGCGAACGATACAATAGCCCGACAGCAGACTTCATACACCTCGCCTGGGAATGCCCTTCCATAAATCGCTTCTGGATCAAGGTACTAGAGCAGACCTCGACAATAATAGGCGAGCAAATCGAACAAGACCCCATGGTCGCGATGCTAGGCTTCACTAAAAACATACCGATCTCAGTGAGACAGATGACGGAATGCTTCTAGTTCTCGCTCGCAGGAAGGTCGCCATGGCCTGGGGACGAGGCCGCCTTCCCGCAACTGTGGCTGTGAGACATTGCTTTCTGTCAGGATACCGGATCAAACTTTATCAAAACTCTGCCCCTCCACGCAAGGCTCCCAGACATATGGTGCCCCTACATTGCCTATCTCCTATCCGCTCAAGACGACAACTCTTCAAACAGCCCCCTACAATGATCAACGCCCTACTGGTCCCTGCAGCTCTCCCGATGAGGTCTCACATCGAATACTGGCAATATCTACATGACTAAACTTTATCCTGTCCAATCATCAGAACAGGGGGGGGGGCAGAAGGTAACACATGGCGCACTGTTGTTATTCGTTTTTTTGTTTATAAAAAAACCAAAAATAAAGTTAAAAAAAAATATATGTTTACCAATAATATTAAGATTAGAATTTTCAAATGGTATTTGGAAGATTGCCCCTTTGTGACAGTTAGCAGTAATACATATCATGGAGTCATGCTAATTAAAACATTATTTTTTATTATTTTTTATTAATGCTTTGGCTTAGATGTAAACCTTTCAGCAATTATTAAACGACAAATATTAAAACACATTTACAACACTTGATAAAACCTACTACCACAGCTAAACGTGCACAGTTTAAATAATACATAATGACACTCTTCTAGAACACATGAATCACATGCTACACTTAAAATTAAATCCTCGGTTCAAAGCTTAGGATCTTACTTCTCTCCCCACCAAGAATTCTGCCCTAGATTCTCAACCTCGTTATCTATTCCTTGGAGGATATCCTCTAAGAACCTAATCAGAGCTATGATGATGCTCACACTCTCACCCCCATGAGTCTATTCCACCAATCATCCAAGGAGAGTGTACTAAGTTTATTTAGACTTTCACCCAGGTACAGAGTTCTCTATCCAGTGAGGCCCTGACAAGCCAAGGTCAGATGGAACAACATCTATGTGGTAATATTTGGACAGTGTTTGCTGTTTGTAGGGACATTAAGTAAACGTTGACCTGGGATGTGCTTTTGGTCATGAATAATGATTTTTAGAATGCAAACTAAGTAACATTGGCTAATCAAGGATGTCTGTGATTTATTAGACAGACAGGGCTAGCAAGATAGTTTTTTGCCTGTGTTTCCTCAAAATTGATTATTACACCATGTCACTTAAGTTTTAATTGATTAATTCATAAAATGTTGATGTATGTATGCATGCATTTTCTATACTGGCTCATGTATTTATGTTTTGATTTATCTACATAATTACAAATAGACCTAATTGGTCTTTTTTAAAGCTTGTAATCGTAGGACCTATGGCCTATGTAATAAACTATGACATTTTTAGTATAACAAAAATACTATTCTCTGTGTGTACTGTTCTTTGAGGTAATTTAATAACCCATGGAATAGGGCCCAGTCGTAGTAAAAACTGGGTCTTCGAACTATTTGGTTAATGGTTCATCTGGGGGACTCCCCTTTGTGTGCTAGTTCCTTGGATTCACAGACATTACAGAATCTACAATTCATGTCCGATCCACACCGTTGTTTCCTACCCCTCAAGATTTCCTTCATAGGTTACAGGTTCAATCTAAACCTCAAAAACTTTGCTTGGAGAAAACTGCATGGAAACAGTCTCAAGTATCTCGGGATCGTATTCCTGTGCCGACTTTCCACTGTGAAATCTCAATATGCCTTATACTCCCCCCTTGCATTTATTGTATCCACCCAATCTTTTTTCCACAGTTTAACTTTGATTGCGTCCGGGTTAGTCAGCGATAAAAATTCTGTCATATCCAAGTCACTCAAAATGTAAGCACATGCAGACAACCGGACCTGGAAAGTAGGTTCAGTTTGTGCCTCTAGAACGTCTTTCAAAACTCCGAACCCTCTTACCGGGGGCTCAGCAATGCATTTTCTGCACAAGGACAGACTCTTCCACTCCATTATTGTGCACAATGACGTCCGGCCCAACTCAAACCTAATTGCAGGCATGGGTATGCTCATAGGGATGTCAATCACCCTTGGCCAAAATAACCCCTCGAAAATCACGTACCATGCACGGCCCGTTGCAAAAAACACCCCTGAGCCATAGGCTAGGATCGCTACAATCATGGCATTATAAAAACTGATTACTGGGATCATGGGAAACCGCCCAAATCTCTTTAATAGGATCGGCGCTTGAGCAGCCAGATGATTAACCTTCAACTTTAAGTGGCCTATTTGTGGGCTATCATTCACACTGGTATTCACCAACATCCCTAGGTACACAAAGGTCACTATGATTCGTTCATTATTCCCTTCTCCCCTTCTCCCTACCGCATGTTCCAATATTACAATTTTGGTTTTAGAAACATTAATCCTAAACCTGTTCTTCTTTACAAAAACCTGTAATTCATTTAATTGTCTCTGCAGGCCAATGGGTGTCTGGTCAATTAAGACAAGTTATCCGCGTAAAGCAGATGTCCCACACAACGGCCATTTAATTTCGAAGGAAAAGATCTTACCTTATCGAAGGATGCCTCTAGGTCCGATATGAAGAAATAAAAAAGTTCAGGTGCCAAAGGACATCCTTGTTTGAGCCTACGCTTAGTTCTAATCGACTCTGAGAGCAACCCCTTAGCTTCCAACCTTACTCTAAGACTTGTGTCAGAATATGGGGCTTTTATTGCTTGTAGCAGTCCCCTGGTTTGTCCCACAACAACTGTCTGTAGCCTCCTCAATATCCACAAATGGCAGGCATATTTGTACTTACTCCTTAAGGGTATTGAGAAGAAATACATTGAAACTCGTCCCCACCTGTTTCACAAAGCCTGACTGTTGTAAGTCAAAGCTTCCTGTATCAAAGACCCACTTCCTCAATCTCTTTAGCAACAGGGATGCGTATATTTTCCCAATCACTTCTAGCAGGGCCATTGGCCAATAATTACCCGAGGTCTCCCGAATTCCCTATTTGAAAATCACTATAATTGATGTTTTCCAAGACACCGGAACCCTTGCCAGCTTCTCAATCTTCGCAAACAAGACCCTTGGAAAGTCTACCGATGCACTAGGCTCTGATTTCAACATGATGTTCGTTAGTCCGTCCGGCTCCGTGCTGTAGAATTACTTGACCTAATGATCAAATCATAGATGTCATCTTTCTCAAACCCCAGAGCCCAAGATCTTCCTTTAAAATGACCCACCACCTCCCTCTCCTCTCCAGAGTTGTCAAATAGGGCAGTATAATGCTTCACCCACGTTTGTTCAGAGTCTGCGTTTACTTGAATCACTCTAAGGTCAGACCCCACTGAATGAATCAGTTTCCACATCTATGCTATGGTCTCATTGCGCATCTGAAGCAACATACTTTCAGAATCGCATTGAGCCATTCTCCATCTAAATGATCATACCCAATTGTGGTAATTCTGCTGCCGTTTTTTAACTTCACCCCATCCCAGGACCCTGCTCAGTCCGGACTATCCTTAGTTCAACTGTAAGAAGCTGTTTTTCTCTTGTAATTTCGTCGTTATAGACGTGTTTTGGTGCAAATGCGTTCTTACTGGGACACCCTGCCACACTGTTGAAATCCAGCAGAACTCTAAGGTAGTCAATGTCTTCGAGAGTCAGCCACTGCTACACCTCTTCCCTGACCCCACAATCGCTCGTGTAAGAGATGTATCTCTCTAACTGACATTCGCAGTCGATTGTGTCTCTTTGTAACTTTCATAATGGGGGTACATTTTATTTTTAGAGAAGCTAATTAAAGACCTAAAAAGGAAGGAGCATCATAAGTATGTTTCTGAGAAAGCTACTTAGCACATCAGCATTGTAGCAGTTTAATACCACAGATTGTCGTCTGGTTTAAGACAGACCCAAAGTACAAGTTTATAAACTGACAATTGTTCAAAATATATTGTACGGGTATAAAGTTTTGGCTTTTAAGAACAACCATCAAGCAAATCAAAATTGAGGAAGGGGGTTAGATAATTGCAGGGCCTACCCCAAGGAAACCTCATGCAGGTTATTTGGCCTGATTTAGGTTTAACGTTCTCTGAAACAATTGCTAAGTTTCGTGCCCTGGACCTGTATGACGCTTATCTTACCGGACAAAATAGGGTTTGCTTCTTATGTGGATTGTAGCTGCCTTCTAATCAGGGACCCATACTGTCCTTCCTTTCTACCTGATTCACACTTCAGGATGCTGGTACTACACATGAGGAGTCAGCTGTATTAGCCAGAGTTCAACCTATCATGACATCCCCTCAGATGAGGGATTTCTTCAGATGCACAGTAAGGGAAGGCACACCTTAGTTGAGCCAGCTCGCAGCAACTCTAGTGGCATCTGAACCCCATTTTTCAGCCCTCGCTTCCAAGCTCCAATCTTCAACTCCATCTCTAGTTCCTGCCACATCGCAGGTTGCGTTTTTGGGGAGGCACCTACTCATCACCACTCTGGGTCAAAGGCTACGTTTTCTGACTCAGCCAGAAACCAAGACAATGAGCAAGAGGAATTTGAGGAAGATCTCTCTTCTTCGATAAGGTAAAAGAATGTTGTCTGTAATGGAACTCTTGGAGCTACAAGTCCCTCCTACACCGCCAATAGAGTATGGAGTTTTTGACACCAGTGCTAGCCTCTACAAAAGAAAGGTTAGGAATTTATTTTCATTCTTATGTCCTCCAAGAGGCAAAAAAAACTATGAGATTTTCCTCAACAGATCACTAGAAAGGAAAACCTGGAAGCTAAGTTTTAGTTGATGTAAAAATGAAAATGTTTGCCTATATTCTAACCCAGCCCCACATTAAGTTTTGGTCTCCCTAGCTCTGGCACAGGGATGACTCCCTACATTCTTCCCAGTTGAGCTCCACTTCCATTACTTTCTGGGGCAAAGACAATTGAGGCAAGAAAGTACCCTACTTTAGCTTCCTTCATAAGAGAAAGGTAAACGTGGATGCCATTTTAGCTGCCTGTAACAGAAAACTTTGGAATTAACTAAGTGACTTCAGAGAGGACCTACCACCTGATTGATAAAAGAGATTGATTTGTGGCAGGCCCTGCAGAGTTCTAAATCTTGACCCATGATCTATATTAGTGGCAGCGGCCGACCGCATAGATACAACCGCTAGAGGCATGCGCCAGAGGATCAATATGGGGCATGTGGCAGACCTCAAAGGGGTAAAACAAATGCATGATGTTCAGGAGAAGGGGAGGGGTTTACTATTTGATGGCCCCCACTTGTTTCATCCATCTACCGATCATGAGTTGGCTAAGGAAAAAACAAACATGAAAATGACCAAATCTTTATCTGCAATAACAAAACCAGCCAGATCTTTCGCTTCACAGAATGGTAATAGGAGTAGACAATTGTATCTCTTTAGTGGCTTCAAAGCCAAATCGAGGAACAGTAGCAGAGACACATCTAGTGTTCCGGCCAGAAAACACCAGAAGTAAAAACAGGTAATTTTTCAACACCCCCACTTCTTCCATTCATAAAGCCAATAACTGACAGCTAACTAGCCAAGCTTTTCAAAATACCTGTAGCCAGCCCTGCACATAAGGGGTGTATCGGCCACTTTTACTCCCTAAAAATAGGCAAATAGTCCCTAAAAATTAAAATAGGTAGTACAAATACTCCCGAAAACAATTTGGAAACAGACACATCAAACCTTGTCCCCCAGTTTTCACGTACACCGCTCCATGGATATGTTTGGACCAGTAGTGCACGTATTACTATGGGAAGAAACTACTATTATAACATCCTTTTCAAAAGAAGGTAATGTCTAACTTTTAGGTTACCACTTTGCCCCTTCTTTCTTCCACTCCTTCCACAGTATCTTTCACTGAATCTGCACAAAAAAAAAACTGCATTCCATGGAAGCTATAGAGAGTGTCTATGCTTCAGGTAGTCACATGGGTCCCTTCTCTCACTTCTTTGTGATTTCAAAGAAGAACATTTTTCTCTACAAATGATTCTGGACCTCTATTTTCAACACCTTTCTCTCTTTGTTTTCAACAACTTTCTCCCAGTGGAGAAATTCAAGATGGCCACCCCAGTTTAGATGTTCTCCGCTCTGAAGCAGAGGGCTTGTATATGTGCACTCAGTCTTCAGGATGGCGTCAACACGGCCCTACAGTTGTCTGTACAGCTGTCTGCACATTCATGGCAACACCCAGGACCAAAGACGTTCATATATACCCCTACCTGGAGGGCTTGTTGATTTGATCCGAGACTCCTCTTCAGAGCAGTACTGCTCTCCCTACATCTTACTGTGGGTCTACTGTCTACACTGGGCCTGTCAACACATTTCACAAAATCTCATCTTACCCCTACTCAGAGGCTACTATATAAAGGATTAATTTGGGACCCTTGGTTGGGAACAGTGTTCTCCACTCATCAGAGGAATCTGGATACTCAGAAAATCCGTTCATCAATGATTTGTTCTTCCTAGTTAAGAGCAATTACTTTTAAAAGGGTTCTGGGCTTTTTGGATTCAAGCATTCTAATAGTTGCAGTTGCCAGGTTACACATGAGAGAAATCAGCTTGCCTTAGTTTTCCATGGGCATCAGGAATCCCAATCGCAAACAGCTCTTCTGTCAGTGTCCAACACGGTAAGTCAATCCCCCGCCTAACCTACCCCTCCCAATTCCCACTTACTGCTCCTCCTGCCACCACCTTTCTCTTTCTGGATTGCACAATCAACATTTTGCATGTATTGCGTGTAGAATGTATGTGTGGAATGTGATTGCACAATCCAAGAAGTACACCGCCCCACCAGTTTCTGTATGCATTTCTTCTGCCCCCCTCCCCTACACAGCTAGGTGATTAAGAATTTTCAGAAAAGCAGGAATTGTCTGATGATTCTGATTATGCCTCAGTGGCACAACATAGAGGGCGTTTCAGATCTGCTGTAATTCTGTTTCCTTGTAGCCTGCTTCGTTCAATCGAGAGGCTTCTATTTCAGGGGAGGGGTTGGTTCTTTATTCCTCCCCTCAATTGCTGTACCAAGCAGCCTGGAGCGTGAGGGCACAGTTGTTGGGGCTCTAGGTTTTTCACAACATCATTTATTCATCATCAAACAGCCAGAGACATTTCCACCAAGCCTCAGTATGCTAGTTAATAGGCCAGATTCTGCTATAAGTGCATCTAACACAATGTCCACCGAACAAGATCCTCACTGGATGAGTTTAAGGGGTTCATTTTATTTTGCATGTGACTTCATCTGGCAATAGGGTCCAATCTTGTAGGACTTATCTTTTGGCTATACCAGCTTACGTTTCTGTTGCAGACAAAAACATGTTCTAGCAAATCCTGTGGTCAGACGACATCTCAATAGCCTTTTTAAGTTCTATCCACCAGTCAGAGTTGTGCACACGACCTGGGGCTTAATGTAGTTCTCACGGTTATTGCTCATAAAACATTTAAACCTGTAGCTGCAGCTGAACTCATATTTGTAGCCTGGAAAACAGCGTTCCTAGTGGTGGTCAACAGATTCTTTTTTGGTATTCCACAAGGATAATGTAATGCTGTGGACATACCCCTCTTTTGTTCAGAAAGTACCTTCGGAATTCCACTTCAATCAGGAAATGTCTCTCCCTACATTCTGCCCTGACCCTCAGTCTGAAGTTGTATCTGGATGTAACAAGAAATCTTATATTCAACCTGGAGATAACCAAGTACATCAGATTATTTGAGCATCCAGTCCGGGTTCTGCAGGTTCTAAAGCTTCTATCGCCAGGTTTGTAGTCTATTTTGTATCCTAGAGGCTTGCAAAATCACCTAGCTTCCTCCATCAAAAAGAATGCATGACCACTTGGTGTGGGCAAAAGCCACATCTGTAGCCTATTCAAGGTATAGTCCAATGGAGGGTATTTTCAAAATGGCCCACATGGGCCATTGTACATGTATTTTGTAAGCACTATGGACTGGATGTGATTTCTCAAGCAGATGCCGTTTTTGTCCAATCCGTATTTAGTAACTTGTTTGGAAAGAAACTGTCCTCCACACAGTTATGCATCCACCCATTTTTATAGGATGCTTAGGAATCTCACATAAGTATGGAGGAAAGGGAATGGGACATAGAAGTAAATTTAAGTTACACACCCTAGTGACTACTGTACTCTTAGTCCATACACCCCTCCCACTTTCCCCTTTAAAAAGAGTAAAGGGCTGCACTGTATTATAAGGACTTTCTTTTAGAGCAGGGAATATGTGTAAAGTAGGTGATGTGCGATTGCAGCACATGCTTTTGCGCATTTGTCCCGTGGCCTTTTTAAAACAAATTATTTCTGCGTCCTATCAAGCTCCGGTCTGTCATCTTCCCAGGGAGCTACCCATATGCATGGATGAAAGGGACCGTGGACTAGGAGAACAACAGTCACTATAGTTCGTAACAAACATTTTAGCATGCTAGAGTAGAGGGCAGTACACTTAGCACAGAAGGCCTTTCGAATGGATTGTGTCCTCCCACGTATTCCCCAACTTAGATACATTCGCCAGCTTGCTGCTTCTTCAGAATTTTTTTTTCGCCAGAGGGCGTTGTGCTCGAAGCCACGTAGCTTGGTCTTTCGAAGGCTGCCATCGAGCGTCAACGTCATCCGTCGTATAAAGCGCTTGAGCGCGCCCGTTGGATTCAGTTCTGTTTTTCCGAGCTTCTGCTTTGTGTATTGAAACAGCGCATCAGTTTTTTCATCAAAAATGTCTTCTTCCTTGTAAAGACCAGAGGGGAGGTCTGTACTTCTGCTCTCTATATGGTAGAGGAGAGGCACAGAGGACCCCAGCCAAGATTCTCTATTACGGTAGCAATGGATGAGCAATCAAGGCCTAGCTTCTCAGGAGGTGATGCAGGTTGGTTCTTAAGTACAGTGTAGTCCCCAAGCACCCACAAAGGAATGTCCGGACATTGTCTCAGTTAAAACACAGTCTTTAATTAATATTCAAGGTTATGTACAATATCACGATAACTCACTTTGTATTCAATTATCTATAATGGCAAATATACAGTCCTACGTGGTACCACAATTACTATTAGATCTCTTTAAAGTGCATCAGCTGTACAGTTAAATGGGACACAAATCAGTTCGTAACGGAAAACAACAATAGATATAAGAGAAACGCAGATGGTTAGAACAATTGGCAGAATACTGGCCCCTACCACTAGACACAGTTCTGTGTGGAGATACCCCCACCTGGGCAACCTGTAGAATAAAGATATATCACAAGCCCAGTCCATATATTGTTCACAAGAGACTTTCCAATGGTTCTGCAACCCCAAAGTACCTGGCGCTGTAGCGTTCCTCGTCAGGGAATCGACGGCCCTTCTTGAGTGCCCTCCCTTTAAAGCAGAAGTCACGGGTCGTCGAACGTCCAATGGAGAACAGGGTGAACTATGACGGTGAAGTGGCAGCTTCTTTCATAGCGGTGCTCGTCGATGGGGAAGCGTAAACGTCCTGCAAGGAAGAGGTGTGCGGGGCACCTCGGTGTCGATAGTTCAGCATTGCAAATATTTTGAAGAACTGTGGCCCAGCAAGGGCCTTGAGAAGTTGGTGTCTCTGTGGTCTTTGGGTGGCGGGAAACCCACCGGCGGATGCTCCTCGGCTTGTCGACTGCCTGGCCTTCTCCGGCGGGATAAGGTGGGCGGCGGTGCAGGCGAGAGCGTCCTTGGATCAAATGAAGTTCTTAGGCAACAGGAGCACGGCGGCTCCGGTCGGCGACAGTGGTCATCGACGATGGCGGACAACAGTCCGGGCACTTCTCTTTGGGATTCCGCGGCAGTCCCCGTCTCCTTTCTGTCGTAGGTCTGTCTACCAGGGAGCTTTGGCAAAGATCAGCTGGTACACGATGGGCCCTCGTAGCTCAGGAAGAGGGCGCCTTACCAGGTCCTCTCTGTGTCAGTCCTTGGAGACACATCAGCTTTCAGATTGATGAAGAAGGGCAACAGCAATCCTTCTCTTCCAGCAGGGCTTCAAGCTTAAGCTTCATGTTTACTCCAGTTACTCGTCATAGTGGACCTCTGCTTCTGAACACGAATTCTAGCAGTGAGAGGCCCCCAGATATACTAGTCGATCTCCCATTCATTCTGCTGGGTCACATTCAGGCAACCAATTGGTCAGAAGGGCATTCATGCAGGCAGGCAGCCAATCAGGTGGGTGCATAGTGCATTCAGGCCATTCACTTCTCTCCAGACACTCACAACAAGTTATGTGTATTGGGACAAGTACCCAGCCATTCAACACTCCACGCTGCATTCATACCAGTTTCGGGCAGGGCTGTCTCAGTCATTGTTTCAAACACCAGATACTAGACATCCACAACACAGAATGCGTATTCGTCACACACTCCATTCACCCAGGTCTCATCCACAGGGCGTACCCACAACATACAGTCATTGGGAAGGCTCCAGCCAGTCTGGTCGGCACTTCCCCACACTGCCATATATGGAACTTCCACCCAACAGCCAGTCAGGGGGAAGGGACAGAGTCAGGGCTTCCCGGGACTTCGGGAAGATCAAGGTAACATGCGATGGAAGGCAAGAGGCCATGGGGCCATCTTGTCTCCATCAGGAATCTACCGATTCCAATGACAGGTCCTGGGCATCCCAAAATGGAGGACGCTCAGGGCACCAGTCAATTCAGCATGGGGCTGCCACCAGCCCGTACCCTGCTCTGTGGGCCACACACAGGTGCCCAAAAACATACACTAGGGGCACAGGGTTGTACCCCCACCCATGGGTGCCATAAGGGTATCCCATGGGTCTGTTCACCAAAACCAAAAGAGAGAGCTGCACCGCCAGGAGTCCCACACGAACTCCTGCGCGGAAAACACAACAGAACACATGATAAAAGGCAGTAAAGGACAAGGATACGGAGGCCCTGTCCCTCCGATGCATTTCCAGCATCACAGTCGCCCCCCCAGACTGAGGTTAGGGTACCTAATCTCCCACGAGATAGACACCCTCATCCAGACGGTCAACATACCTTCTGGAAAGGCCATCTGCATTATCGTGATTCTTCCCTGGTCTATGTTCTATGGTGAAGTCTAGCCCTTGCAGGCTAATGGACCACCTGAGCAGTTTTGGGTTCTCACCCTTCATCTGCATAAGCCACTTCAGGGGCTTATGATCTGTTTGGACCTTGAAGGTAGACCTCGTAAGGTAGGGCCAAGGATTTCCTGTCCCAGAGTCCAATCCACTTGCGAGGCTTTAAGGTCATGCCAGTACTTATTCAATTCTTGGCTGGCCTTTAGATTTGCTGTTGCCTGACCCATCATCTGTGTCATCCTCTGTCTGAGACCTAACACATAGTCCCCCACTTGCTTGGCGGGACCTGTAGGAGTGGCTTCCAAACCTTCTCTGATCAAGGTAAAGGGCCCCCTCACGGGATGTCCAAAGAGTAACTGAAAGGGGCTGAAACCAACACCCTCTTGAGGTACCTCTCTGTAAGAAAACAGCAGGCATGGCAGGAAGAGATCCCATTTCCTCCTTAGGGGCTCTTCCAAAGCACCTAGCACGCCTTTGAGAGTTTTATTAAATCTCTCAACCAGACCATTGGTCTGGGGATGGTGTGACAAAGTGGGGAAAAAGGTGGGAATAGAAGAGCCAGACCAGAGCCCCATACAGAGTCAAATAAACAAGGGTTCAGCAAGCTGTGATGACTGAATGGAATTATGATGTCAGCATGGGTCAGGAGAGGAGGGACTATGTAGGTCTCTGAGTAAAGGACGTGTCTTTTGGCCAATAGGAAGAGAGAGATGCCTTAAGAGGTACTTTTTTTTAAATACTGGTGTTTCCTCTCCCTTCTGTTGTTTTGTTGTGAGGTGAACAGCTGTTGGAGGAAGAGGAAGAGAGCCCCCAGGAGGAGGAGGCTGTGTTTGAGTGGGCCTATTGATAAAGAAAGGCTAATCATAACGCTCCTGTTGAGCTACGTTTGTTAAGTTTGAAAAATGATACGAACCGCGAAGGTTCAGGAACTGTTCGTTTAAGTGAAGCAGGCTGTCTTGAAGAAGGGCGGAGAGCGAGGATCAAGCGCTGCCGTGTCGCCACCGAGCGGACGAATCATCAGCTGATCCGACCGCAAGACAACGCTCCCGGAGGAGCTCTTCTAAGAAGGATTTGCCTCCGGCCCCCACCGTTGTGAGGGAGGAGCCTGAGGCGCGGTGTGCAGGGTTGCTGTCTCCAGCTGACGTGGTGCGGCCCGCTGAGGAGGAAGGTAGGCGGAGCCAGTCGGCGACAGCTGACGGAGGACATACTCCTCTCTGGCCCCACTGCAGTGAGGGAGGAGCCGAGGGTGCCAAACAGGGCCGCGGACCGCAGCTGACGTGTCGCGGCCCCGTTGAAGAGAGGATGGCGGGGCCAGCCAGCGACAGCGGAGCCACTCGAAGGGAGCAGCGTTCAGTGGCCAGCTGAGCAAGAGGTGAGGAGCAAGAGGGGGAGAGAGTCAGTGTGATCGCGGCAGGCAAAAAAAAGAGGTGCAAGTGGCAACGATCCCTCTAAGATCAATGATGAACTGGGGACAAGAAAGGAATGAACATTAAGTGGGCGATACACATAAGTCATACGAAGTATCGCACCTGAAGACAACAGGGAGGTGGTACCCATCAATGGACCCAGCTATAACCCAATTAGCCATACAAGATTTTATATTCCACCAATTGAGAAATAGAGACTATGCTAACCTTAAGAGGAGGCGTCAGGCATTAGAGACTGAAGATCCCAGAGAGATAAGGCCATTCGCTCTCCCTAAGAACTGCCAGATAAAGAGGAGAGAGGACAGCAAATGTTCTTCCCTTAAAACCAAAGAGCTTCTCAAGTTTTATGTTCTAATAAAAGTTATCCCAGTCTAACATAACCTGAGTCAAGAGTGGTCATTCCCCGCCTGACTTATTACAATTTGGTGGCAGCGGTGGGATTGACCGAAACACGATGGAGGAACTAATAAAGACTTTGAGTGAGGGACAACAGCTGCTGCAGCAGGCCCTTCAACTCCAAAGCCAGCAGGCGCAGGCCGATAGACAAGCATTCCAACAGGCCTTGCAGGTCCAACAAGCCCAGATATTAGAAACCACCAATATGAGGAACCATACTCCGGTACCTACCTCAGTCCTCCAAAAGTTCTCCAGTGGTGAAGACCCCACGCATTTCTTTGTTAATTTTGAAAGAGTCGCCAGAAATGCTCAGTGGCCGCCCGAGAGATGGTGCCACTACATCGCACCATTGATGACCGGGGAGATGCAAAGTGCTTACCAGGCAGCAAACCCGGCAGGAAACACCACTTATACAGACATGAAGCGGGTAGTCCTCGAGCGCCTAGGCCACGATGAAGAGGCGTACAGGATCAAGTTCAGAGATACTCGTCTCATGCCTGAAGAAACCCCCCGACAGCTGTTCTACCGTATAAAGGAGTTAGGGGAAAAATGGATGCAGATAAACATCTCAACCACACACGAAACAGGCGAGAAAGTTATATTGGAGCAATTTATAGAGGCCTTACCGATACCGATACAGAGGTGGGTTAGGCAACACCACAGACCCACTCTGATTGAAGCAGTCAACATAGCCTCGGCGAACCAGAAGGCTGGACAAGCCAAGATGATGGTCTACCCGTCCACTCCTAAGGCCGGAGGAAACCATGCTGTCACAAGCGGCCGACCCCTAATGCCCCATTGACCAAATTCCATGCTTAAGAAGCCGGAATGGGAAGGGGGAAGACTCCGACCTGTCACTGAAAGCACCGAGGTGACATAGCTGACCAGACCACCCAGCCTCAGCGCAAGAGGACCACAGTGTTTTGAGTGTGGCGAATGGGGCCACCTGGCAAGGCTATGTCCAAAGAAAACCAAGGCGGAGACCATGGATGTGGGAGTTCTGGAGCCGGCCAAAGATGTCAACCTCAGTGGACCTGGCCCAAACCGGAAGAGCACATATCCCTATGTCTGTGAAGCAGAGGTGGAAGGCCGACCTACCAGGGCAATGTTATACTCGGGAAGTTTACAAACCGCTGTGAAACCAGAGCTGGTAGGTGGAGTGGAGAAGGTTGTGGAGAGAATTCCCATCAGATGTGTACATGGGGATGTGAGAAGCTACCCAGTCAAGGAGGTCCAGGGGAAGCTAGCGGGAGAGCGAATGACTGTGAAAGCCGCTATAATGCCCATGCTACCTGAACCTTTGTTGATTGGCTCTGATGTACCTGGTCTTCCCCGGCTTATTCAAAAATTGGAGTCTCAGTGGTTACAAGTGGCCCCCTTTTATAATTGTGAGGGTATGTCCCAACAAAATAAGAACCGGAAGAGCAAACGTCAAAAGAGGGGAGAGAAGCGCAAATGGACTGAACGAAACATGTGCCCCATAGCTATAGACTAGAAACTAGATGAGCAGGGTGACAGCTTCTGCATGGCCCAAGAACTCGACCCCCTTTTGAGAAACGCCGGAGATTCAGTAGGAGTCGATGCAAAAGGAAGGATGCCCCATTTTGTTAAAGAGAATGGCTTGCATTACCGGGTGACTGGTGCTGCTGACAAAGAGACTGTTCGATAATTGCTAGTTCCCAGCAAGTATTACAGGCCAGTTCTTGAGGTTGCCCACCTTCAAATAGGGGAGGGACACCTGGGAGTTGAGAAGACCACGCAGAAGATTCTGGCCAGATTCTATTGGCCGGGAGTCTATGGACAGGTGGCTCGCTTCTGTCAACAATGTCCTGAGTGCCAAAAAAAGAATCGACCGAATGTCCCCAAGGCTCCTCTGCAATCAATGCCTCTGATAGTAGAACCCTTCCAACAAATTGGAATGGACATAGTAGGCCCATTGGACCCCACCAGTAGAGGACATAGATATCTCCTGGTGATTGTGGACTACGCGACCAGGTATCCTGAAGCTTTTACTTTACGCACTACGTCTGCCCAACAAATATGTGATGTCCTGGTCCCGTTTATATCAAGGGTGGGTATTCCCAAGGAGATAGTCACAGATAGAGGAAGTAACGTCATGTCAGCGGTACTCAAACAGGTATGCGAAACCCTGCACATCCAACAGCTCCGGACAGCGGTTTATCATCCTCAGACCGACGGTCTAGTTGAGAGATACAACCAGACGATAAAACAAATGCTGAAGAAGACCATACAACCAGGAGAGCGAAATTGGGACAGGGATTTGCCTTGGATCCTGATGACATTGAGGAATACCCCCCAGTCTTCGACAGGCTATGCCCCATTTGAACTGTTGTTCGGGAGACCAGTGAGGACTTTACTGGATATTTTGAGGGAAGCTTGGGAAGAGCAACCCGGTACTGGGGTTACGTTGACAGAGTATGCCTCAGACCTGAAAACCAGAGTGGAGAAGCTACAGTCGGTGGCTCAGAAACATCTGCAACAAGCGGCAAGGAGACAAGAACAATATTACAATCAGAGGACTTAAATGCGGAGTTTCCAAGTTGGATACCAAGTCCTTGTACTTTTACCCACAACAGAAAATAAACAGCTAGCGTCATGGAAGGGCCCGAATACCATCGAGGAAGTCTTGGGGCCAGTAACCTAGAGGGTACGACAACATGACAGTAGAGTGCCTCTTCAAACATATCATGTCAATTTGCTAAAAAAAATGGACAGAGGCGACAATCGCAATGATTAACCTGGAGGAGGGAACAACAGAGTACCTGCCGTCATCTGAGAATCCGCTTGGGAGAGAAGCTCTGAACATCAATCCCAAACTAGGCCGCGTACAGAAGGAGGAACTGTCCAAGTTACTGGAGCAGTATGCAGACGTATTCTCGTCGATACCAGGGAGGACAACATTAACTTGCCACTATATTCAGACCGACCCAGGGGCGAAAGTACGGATGCGTCCATACAGGATTCCGGAAGCCAGATTACAAGCCGTAGAAAAAGAAGTTCAGGAGATGCTACGGTTGGGGTTGGTTGAACCCTTGCATATCGACTGGTGTTCTCCTCTTGTGATGGTGCCAAAGACAGAAGGGAGTATTCGGTTCTGCGTGGACTTCCGGAAGTTAAATGAGGTGTCCAAATTCGACGCATATCCAATGCCCAGAATCGACGATCTGTTGGAGAAGCTTGGTGAGGCTAAATACCTAACAACTATCGATTTGACAAAAGGGTATTGGCAGATCCCTTTGTTTCCCGAGGACAAGGAGAAAACTGCTTTTGCCATACCTAGTGGATTATTTCAGTTTACTGTCCTTCCATTTGGGCTTCATGGCGCCCCGGCCACTTTTCAGAGATTAATGAACCACCTAATAAGAGGTCATTAGAGTTACGCCGGGGCATCTTTAGATGATATCGTGGTGTATAGTCAAAGCTGGGCTGATCACCTAAGTCATCTAGCAGCAGTCTTCCGGACCCTGAAAGGAGCAGGTCGACACATAAACCCGCATCCAACAGCTCCGGTCGGCAAACCCTTTTACTAAATACCTGAGATATTATGTGGGCCAAGGAACCATCCAACCACAGCAAGAGAAGGTAGAAGCCATCCAACAACTGCAATTTCCCACGAATACCAGGCAAATTAGGGCATTCCTTGGATTTGTGGGATACTATCGCTGGTTTATACCACATTTCTCGACTGTTGCGACTCCTTTGACCAATCTGCTAAGATCTGATGCACCGCCAAAGAAGGAGTGGAGAAACGCTCAAACAGAAGGGGCTTTTGGGGCACTGAAAACGGCTCTTTCAGACAAGGCTGTCCTTCACTTCCCTGACTTTAAAATGCCTTTTTATCTGCACACGGATGCTTCCGGTACTGGTCTAGGAGCAGTCCTCTTCCAGAATCAGGGGGAGGACGAGAGGCCCATTTTATTCATTAGCAGAAAGTTAATGCCGCATGAGCTGAAGTATGCGACGATAGAAAAAGAGTGTCTGGCGGTAAAGTGGGCAGTGGAGGCCTTGAAATATTATCTACTGGGAAGGAGGTTTACTTTAGTAACGGACCATGCGCCACTGGTGTGGCTGGCCAAGAATTAGGAAACAAACCCCCGGGTCCTTAGATGGTTCTTATCATTACAGCCTTATTCATTGCAGACTGTACACCAACCCGGAAGTAAGATGACTCAAGCTGACTTCCTATCCAGTATACATGCCCTTCCCGAGCATAAGGGCTTAAGGGAGAGGATATGTGACAAAGTGGGAAACAATGTGGCAATAGAAGAGCCAGACCAGAGCCCCATACAGAGTCAATTAGACAAGGGTTCAGCAAGCTGTGATGACTGAATGGAATTATGATGTCAGCATGGGTCAGGAGAGGAGGGACTCTGTAGGTCTCTGAGTGAAGGACGTGTCTTTTGGCCAATAGGAAGAGAGAGATGCCTTAAGAGGTACTTTTTTTAAATACTGGTTTTTCGTCTCTCTTCTGTTGTTTTGTTGTGAGGTGAACAGCCGTTGGAGGAAGAGGAAGAGAGCCCCCAGGAGGAGGAGGCTGTGTTCGAGTGGGCCTATTGATAAAGAAAGGCTAATCATAACGCTCCTGTTGAGCTACGTTTGTTAAGTTTGAAAAATGATACGAATCGCGAAGGTTCAGGAACTGTTCGTTTAAGTGAAGCAGGCTGTCTTGAAGAAGGGCGGAGAGCGAGGATCAAGCGCTGCCGTGTTGCCACCGAGCGGGCGAATCATCAGCTGATCCGACCGCAAGACAACGCTCCCGGACGAACTCTTGGAAGAAGGATTTCCCTCCGCCCCCACCGTTGTGAGGGAGGAGCCTGAGGCGCGGTAGGCAGGGTCGCTGTCTCCAGCTGACACGGCCCGCTGAGGAGGAAGGTAGGCAGGGCCGGCCGGTGACAGCTGACGGAGGATATACTCCTCTCTGGCCCCACCGCGGTGAGGGAGGAGCCGAGGTGCCAAGCAGGGCCGCGGACCACAGCTGACGTGTCGCCGCCCCGTTGAAGAGAGGAAGGCGGGGCCGCTTAAAGGGAGCAGCGTTCAGTGGCCAGCTGAGCAAGAGGTGAGGAGCAAGAGGGGGAGAGAGTCAGTGTGATCGCGGCAGGTGAAAAAAAGAGGTGCAAGTGGCAACGATCCCTCTAAGATCAATGATGAACTGGGGACAAGAAAGGAATGAACATTAAGTGGGCGATACACATAAGTCATACGAAGTATCGCACCTGAAGACAACAGGGAGGTGGTACCCATGAATCGACCCAGCTATAACCCAATTAGCCATACAAGATTTTATATTGCGCCAAGTGAGAAATAGAGACTATGCTAACCTTAAGAGGAGGCGCCAGGCATTAGAGACTGAAGATCCTGGAGAGATAAGGCCATCCGCTCTCCCTAAGAACTGCCAGATAAAGAGGAGAGAGGGCAGCAAATGTTCTTCCCTTAAAACCAAAGAGCTTCTCAAGTTTCATGTTCTAATAAAAGTTATCCCAGTCTAACATAACCTGAGTCAAGAGTGGTCATTCCCCACCTGACTTATTAAAGATGGTAAGAGGTGGAGAACTTGTAGGTTACCCTGCACGCTTTCCACATGGTTTTCATGTAACTAGACATGAAGTTGGATCCTCTGTCAGAGACAACCTCCTTAGGGAATCCAACACGGGTAAAAATGCCCAGGAGAGCACTGGCAACCACCTTGGCAGTAACAGTCCGAAGGGGTATAGCCTCAGGGTACCTGGTGGCATGATCAACCAAGACCAGGATGAACCGATGTCCACCTGAAGTAGGAGGGCCAAGGGGACCGACGATGTCGATGCCCACCCTCTCAAACGGTGTGCCAACCACTGCAATGGCTGCAGTGGGGCAATGACACTGCCTCCAGTCTTGCGAGACAATTGACAGGTTGGGCAGGTCCTGCAGTAGGACTCCACTTCTACTCCGATCCAAGGCCAGTAGAAATGGGCAGAGAGCCTCTGCTTAGTCTTCTTGGTACCAAGATGATCAGCCAAGGGCACCTCATGCGCCAACTGCAGCAGGAATGGCCTGTAAACCTGGGGTACTACCAACCTCTTGAGGGCACCAGGTTCAGGCTTAGTGGGCTCCCTAACAAGGAGCTCATCCTCCCAATAGATCCGGAATGTCCTAGGTATTTCTCCTTGTGCCTGGGACAGGGTCTGTTTCCTCAGACCCTCGAGAGAGTGGCACTGTCTCTGCTTATTACAGAAGTTTGCCCGGGAGGGTCCCCCTTCAGTTAACAGAATTGAAGGTCGGGGTAGTCCTCCGGGTTGAGTACCTCTCCCACAGGAAAGTCTTTTGGCTCTTCTCCCACAGGAGTTGAGACAGGGTTCACCACTGGACCCAGCCCGTCCAGAGCATGGATCCCAATGGGTGCTGTCGGAACAGCAGGAAGAGCAGGAGCCCCCTCCACAGAGGTAGCCTTCTTACTCTTCCTTTTCCTTCGCGCCTTGGGTTTCTCCATCAGCGAGGGTACCGGGCTCGCAGCCGGACCCTGTGTGACCTGCGATCGGGTGACCGCCACAATAGCCATGGGTAGACCATCCGTGATCATCCCCAACACGACCAAATCGTTTCCTAACAATATGTTTGAAGCTTTGCTGTCTTGTCTCCAATCGTAATGTTGACTAAGGCTACAGGCGATAATTCGGGAGGCCCACCAGCTAACCTGGTGGTTCTCAGAGGAGCACCTACATAGTCCTCTGGCTTGAGCATGGTCCTGTCCACCACTGTCATGCTTGCCCCAGTGTCTCTCAAACCAGTAGAAGGCTGGCCATTCAAGAGGACACTTCTCAAAAACCTACAAGTGTTCTGTGGGATAGTTGCCAGTACTTCTGCGTACTGGTCCCAGGCCTCAAGGGACACTAAGGAAATCTCTACGGGAACACCAAATGTGATCCCGGTAGAGGAGGGGAGGACAGTGGCCTCCACCTCAGGTACAGAGTGGGGTAGGTCAGGCTGACAGCCTGGACTCCAAGTGCCTTACCCTTACACTTGGGGTCACCCCTTCGGTGATCCAGAGCCCCACAATCCCAACAAGGGCCGGGAGTGCGGGGTACGCTACTAGAACCACTGGGACCCTGCTTTGCAGCAGGCGGACCTCTACTCTTACTCCCAGCCACAACAGACTTATCCCTACTAGGTTTTTCGGTCTTAGGAGAGGAAGGTTTTGGTTTACCCGACTGTGATTGCTTCTGGGACTCCTCAGCTTTCTGAGAGGGCCCCTTTTGTTTGTCCTTGTCCTTCCCACTGTAGTCCTTAGGGGACACCCGGTGGGAGACCCACTTGTCAGCCAACCTAGCCAGCTTAATGGGGTCCAAAATATTCTGGTCAGCAACATACTGACACAGCTCTGGTGAACAGGCTTCCGAAAAATGCTCAAAAAACAAAAGGTGGGACAATTCAACAAATGTTTTCACGTTGTAACCATCAATCCACCCCATCATGTTCATATGCGCAGCACTCACCCAGTCAATCCAAGACACATTCACTTGTTTCTTAAAATCCCTGAACCTTTTAAGGTATTGTTTAGGTGTCTTGCCAAACATGGCAATCAAAGCAGACTTCAAGCTTTCATACTGACCCCTTTCTTCCACACTCAGTTTCAGAATACAGTTTTATCTGGTCTGAGGCACTCTGCTTAACAAACACTTAGCCCAATCTATTTTATCTACATCATGAATTGTACAAGCCATCTCAAACGCTTCAATCCATTGGAGGATATCAGAACCCTCCGCATACACACCAACCAAATCTTTCATAAACTTGGTTGCTGGGGATCTGACACTCTCAACTGGTTTAGCTGAAGTCTCCACTCGAGCTTTCTCTAACTGGATTCGCTGACATTCGGTGTCCTTGTCTTTGAGTTCAAGATCCCTATTCTGGAGTTCCACTTGCTGTGCCAACTCCTCTTTCTTAAGATCAGCATTTATTTCCAACTTGCGATATTCAAAGGCCAATTTCATCCTTAATAATTCAAGTTCCAAGGAATTGCTGGGGTTCGGAACAGAGGCAGCAGGAAGGGTGGCATTCCCAGAAACAAATTCAGCGACAACCCTCGGGGCAGGGTCCTCATTGGTTGCATTCCCCCCTTCAAGAGTTTCACCATCAGTCTGGTAGTCCACCAGGGCAGCTATCAGCTCAGCCCTAGACTTATCCATAAAGTCTAACTCCCTGGCTTCACAAGCAATCTCGAGAGCCTCTAAACTCATCCTTGTCAATTTACCATTTGCAATAGATTCCATTGCTTGTAATGCAGTTATCTTGTAAACAACTAAACCTCAACTTAACAAAGTGCAGATATCCTTGTAAGTGGCACGGTTATACACTGATTCTTAAAACCATAAGCATCCCACCGTTGCCACCAGTGTAAAGACTGAAGGGGGGGTCTGTACTTCCGCTCTCTGTATGGTAGAGGAGAGGCACAGAGTACCCCAGCCAAGATTCTCTATTATGGTAGCAATGGACAAGCAATCAAGGCTTCGTTTCTCAGGAGGTGATGGGGGCTGGTTCTTAAGTACAGTGTAGTCCCCAAGCACCCACAAAGGAATGTCCGCACACTGTCTTAGTTAAAACACAGTCTTTATATAATTAATATTCAAGGTTATGTACAATATCACGATGACTCATTTTGTACTCAGTTATCTATAATGGCAAATATACAGTTCTTCGTAGTACCACAATTACTATTAGATCTCTTTAAAGTGCATCAACTGTACGGTTACATAGCACACAAATCAGTTTGTAACGGAAACCATCAATAGATATAAGAGGAAAGCAGTTGGTTAGAACAATTGGCAGAATAATGGCCCCTACCACTAGACACAGTTCTGTGTGGAGATCCCCCCACCTGGGCAACCTGTAGACTAAAGATATATCACAAGCCCAGTCCATATATTGTTCACAAGAGACTTTCCAATAGTTCTGCAACCCCAAAGTACCTGGCATTGTAGAGTTCCTCGTCGGGGAATCGACGGCCCTTCTTGAGTGCCCTCCCTTTAAGGCAGGAGTCCTGGGTCGTCGAACGTCCGACGGAGAACAGGGTGAACTACGACAGTGAAGTGGCAGCTTCTTTCCTAGCGGTGCTCATCGATGGGGAAGCGCAAACGTCCTGCAAGGAAGGGGCGTGCGGGGCACCTCGGTGTCGATAGTTCAAGACCGCAAAGAGTTTGAAGAACTATGGCCCAGCAAGGGCGTCAAGTCTTCGGCATCTCTGTGTTCTTTGGGAGGCGGGAAACCCACCAGCGGATGCTCCTCGGCAGGTCGACGGCCTGGCCTTCTCTGGCGGGATAAGGCGGTGCAGGCGAGAACGTCCTTGGATCAAATGAAATTCTTATGCAACGGGAGCACGGCGGCTCTGGTCGTCAACGGCGGTCGTCGACGATGGCGGACAACAGTCTGGGCGCTTCTCTTTGGGATTCCGCGGCAGTCCCCGTCTCCGGTTGGCAGCCTGTCGTAGGTCTGTCTACCAAGGAGCTTTGGCAAAGATCAGCTGGTGCACGATGGTCCCTCGTAGCTCGGGAAGAGGGCGCCTTACCAGGTCCTCTCTGGGTCAGTCCTTGGAGATACAGCAGCTTTCAGATTGATGAAGAAGGGCAACAGCAATTCTTCTCTTCCAGCAGGGCTTCAAGGTTAAGCTTCAGGTTTACTCCAGTTACTCGTCGTAGTGGACTTCAGCTTCTGAACACGAATTCTAGCAGTGAGAGGCCCCCAGATATACTAGTTGATCTCCCATTCATTCTGCTGGGTCACACTCAGGCAACCAATCGTTCAGAAGGGCATTCATGCAGGCAGGCAGCCAATCAGGTGCATAGTGCATTCAGGCCATTCACTTCTCTCCAGACACTCACAACAAATTATGTGTATTGGGACAAGCACCCAGCCATTCAACAGTCCACGCTGCATTCATACCAGTTTCAGGCAGGGCTGTCTCAGCTGTCTCAGTCATTGTGTCAAACACCAGATACTTGACATCCACAACACAGAATGCATATTCGTCACACACTCCATTCACCCAGGTCCCACCAAGAGGGCGTACCCACGACATACAGTCGTTGGGAAGGCTCCAGCCAGTCTGGTCGGCACTTCCCCACACTACCATATATGGAACTTCCACCCAACAGCCAGTCAGGGGTAAGGGACAGAGTCAGGGCTTCCCGGGACTTCGGGAAGATCAAGGTCCTCATTGCCATCCTCTCAGCCCAGGAGCAGGAGCTCCTCGACCAGGTCCAGCCCCTGCAGGAGCAGTGGGCACCCTGCATGAAGCTCACCTGGTCTGCGCCGAATTATCCGCCAGCGCTATGTCCGTAGCGCCCGCATCTGAGAAATCACCCCCTAAGAGCACCAGAGTCTCTATAAATGAAGCAGCGCCGATGCATGGAGGAAGAATTAGGCTGCCGTGCCTAATATAGCTGGATTTGCTATTTCTTTACCCTCTTCTCCATTCAGGTACACAAGGGTCCATCACGCTCCAAGATGGCCGCCCTTTCTTTGTTGTATGCCCCAACAGCCTAACCAGGCCCACAACAGCCATTGCCTGTAGCTGATTGGCTGCCTTTGCCTTTTACTCCCTGATTGGCCGCTGGCAGGCGTAGCCGGCCCACTCCCCTCAAGGCCTACGGAAGCAAGCCTAATACCTGTTCCTTGCCTGTTCTATGCCGTGTCTACCGTCTGCAAGACCCCCTGGCCTGCACACTTCGGTTCATAGCAAAGGTAACATGACTCTTGACTCTTTAACATGGCCACTGTATTTACTGTGAAATCATACTGCATCCTATTTTGGTACTACGGCTTAACTTGTATGATAACTGACTGCACTGTTAATATCTGTGTTCGCCATCAGTATCAGTCTTTTTTAATGATTGCCTGCTCCTACAACCATGCACCCCACCATGGCCACATAACATGCCTCCATTCATTGTTAACGCTCACGCATCGCTTCTTCTAACACCACTCTTGTAACTACACTCCTTTAGCGCCTCCCTCGCCACCTCCGGTAAGGAAGCCCTACCCTCCCCTGCACAGCACTTACCATATAGCCTCTAAACCGCTCCCAATTGTAAGCTTATGAACATCTTCTTGTCTGCACTCCTACTCCAACTGTGCCAAAGTAACACCGTGCCCTCCACAACCCCAAACTGTTCGTAGTAGCGTTTACACTCGTAGAGAGAAATCCCCTTGCAAACCTAGCCTAGCAACCTCTGCAGCAGAGTTGCTCATAGACTGCATGTGTGATTATCTACCTGAACGCCTACAATGCTCCTCTGCCTAACTGCCTAAACTACCTGTGCTCACATTAGCTAATTTATTTTAGACTAAGCAAAATTGTTTGTGTAATATGCATGATTAACCAACAGACTGCTTGTGCTGACCTACTCTCGCCCACACTCGCATAGCTGCACCCAGACTGTTCTTGCTTCTGTTCCAGCAACCAGCCACCAGCTATTTATCTACCTATGCCTAAAGTAGTAAAGTAAAACCTAATTGTGTGCCCCTCGCACTAGCCACTATCAACCTATTCCCGACCACAGCAGTATAGTCGCATCTAGACTGTGCAAACAGCCAATACCATTCTACTCTTCACTACAATAGCAAAGTCATATTTAGATTGCTTTTGCATCTGTTTCAGTAAATAGCCATTGCCAACCATTCTTGCCTGCAGCAGCAAAGTCACACCTAGATGGTATGGAAGCAGTTACTACCTATCTATGCCAGACTTCAATAGCAAAGTTGCATTTAGATTGTTTCTGCATCTGTTTTAGTTGAATCTGTAGCTGCTAAGTTGCACCCAAACTGTATGTAAGCAGCTACTACCTATCTATTCCTGATTACAATAGCAAAGCTGCATTTTGATTGTTTTTACAGCTGTTTTAGTAATTAGCCAACCACATTGACTGTAGTAGCAAAGTCGCATCTCAACTATATGTTAGTAACTATTACCATCCTATTCTTGACTACAATAGCAAAGTTGCATTTAGACTGCCCACCTATCTCTATAGCCTATAGTGTGTCCTGGAATCAGCCGACTAGTAGCCTTCTTGGCTCACCTAGGACTGCCTACTACCCTTGACCAGGATGTACATTCACAGCCCTGGCAAACACCCAACAGGTACCCTTTGCAAGATAGCTTGGTTAACGCTTTACATTGCATCTTCCCTCATACTAGCATTATAGACCAACAGCCTGCTTAATAAAA
Source organism: Ambystoma mexicanum (assembly GCF_040938575.1). Classification (NCBI taxonomy): domain Eukaryota; kingdom Metazoa; phylum Chordata; class Amphibia; order Caudata; family Ambystomatidae; genus Ambystoma; species Ambystoma mexicanum. Next base: position 273,113,364 of record NC_090929.1, on the reverse strand, counting down.
CTAGCGCCATGATGCTCTCCTGTACTAGCGCCCCTCCCAACATTCCCTTCTGCCCTACATCACTAGACACACAAAAGTATAAAACGATACACAAAACGAGCCAATACCAAGAATATTCGTCCGCACAGTTACCATGTAGTACTACTGACAAAAATCTAAGATTGCGTGCTCGCCTATCCAAATTATATGAGCTACCTGCTAAAAAAATTGAACATTGAAACCATCTAAAAAAGTGCCTAGTCCAGAAAGGAACTGTAGAGCCCAATTCTAGTCCTACCAATCACAAAAGACCTACACTGAACTGTACTAAACGGACGACCAAAGATAGTCCTAGCACCACCCACACATCAGAAAGCAACCGACCAAACCTCAAAGGAGCTCTCATAAATGCCAGGTCTCTAGTTGCCCATGCAACTGAAATATCTGACATTATATAAACAGACAACCTGGACTTCTTGGCCATCTCAGAATCTTGGTTACATGACACGGCAGGCCCTGCCCTATTGCTGGCAGTCCCCGATAACTATACTATCCTGCGAACAGATAGACATATGTCTCGAGGTGGAGGAATAGCAATCATAGCCAAGACTAACTTAGACATGAGAATTGTGACAACACCAACTATGAAATCCTGTGAATGCCTTACGGTCAAAATCGCCACTGCCAATTCACAAACATTAAATATCTTCCTTATCTGTAGGCCACCAGGTCCCATTGGAACCTTTTCAGAAGATATTTCTACGGCCTTGTCTAACAATCTAAAAAACACCACCCAAACACTAGTGTTAGGTGATTTTAATCTAGTTTACAACAATACTAAGGATACCCACTCCACTGCCATTGCCTTGACTCTGCAAGAGCTTGGCATCTCCCAGAAAGTCAACTCACCCACGCACAACAAAGGTCGAATCCTCGACTGGATTGCAGAATATAACTGTGAGATAAATATCATGTCTATTGTTCCCCAGATCTGGACAGACTGCCATCTCTTAGTATTCACATTGGCCACTAACCTAGCCACGGCCCAGTCCTCGCTTACCCCTCCCTCACTTACGAGGAACAGAAAAACTCATGAGTGTTGAAAACTGCTGCCCCATATAATACCTAAACTTAATTCTGTACTGGACAATATGGACCCAAATTCTCTAGTCGAACGGTACAACGAAGTCATGAACTCAGCCCTTGACAATATCGCACCGCTTAAACTAAGGAACAGTAAACCTAAACAACACCTCAACTCTTGGTTTACCCACACTTAAAAAACCTTAGACTACTTAAAAGAAAGCTTGAAACTGCTTGGAGACTCTCCCCATCAGCAGAAAACAAACTAAACCTCACCAAAGTCTCAACCCAATATAAGAAAGACATCCTCTTAGCCAAACAGGAGACTTATAATAACAGAATATCCCAATCCAAATCTAGTGTCAAAGAATTGTTCAGTATTTTGAAAGAACTGGAAACACCCATTGTACCACAAGAAAACTGCATCAAAGACAAAAGTGGTGCTCCAGTATCCAACATGCCCTAACTAACAAAGTCGCCAACCTACAAAACAAAATTGCCCACAAGAAAGCCTGTCTAGCACCTCAAACCCCTCAGAGCATAGCTTGCCCACCACATTATAAACAAGAAACACGTTTTAGCTTCTCTAAAGTATCGACCATTGAGGTGGAGAAGGTCATACTGGGACTAAACCGTCCAATTGCAAAGGTGACCAATGTCCGGCGCAACTTATTAAGGATGCCGCAAGAGAACTCTCGCCCTTCATTACTAAACTTACCAACTCCTCATTCACCACCTTTACTGTCCCGAACAACCTGAAAGAATCCTGGGTTCTGCCATTACTGAAAAAGCAAACCCTTGACCCTGCCATTCCCACAAACTTCAGGCCTATCACGACTGTGCCATTTCTTCTAAAAATTTTAGATAAAGTGGCCTATATTCAAATACAGAACTTCTTGGAATCTAACCTCCTACCAGGATTTCGTCAATCCGGATTCCGCCCTCAACATGGCACGGAGACGGCCTTAATTGATCTTAAGGCCCAAATAGATGAGTTTAGAGACAAAGGCTAAGCAGCCCTACTCCTCCTTCTAGACCTCTCGGCTGCATTCGACTTTGTCGACCACAGAGTCTTATACAGCCACCTAGACTCCGCAGCTCACTTCTCCAAGGAGGCCATAACTTGGATCGAGTCTTTTCTGAGCAACCGGACCATGAGAGTCTTCTCTCCCTCGGCCTCAGCAGACCCTACCCCTATAACCTGCGGTGTACCACAGGGATCCTGTGTGTCACCCACACTTTACAATATATTCACCAAGCCCCTCTTCGACGAAATGGACCATTTGGGTATCGCCTATACTAACTAGGCAGACAATACCCAAATCCTCCTTCCGCTTTCAGGAGATTACGCCGTGGATCTGGCTTTGGTGAATAGAATTTACAGCATCGTTCAGGCATGGATGGCCACCCATGGACTATGCCTTAACGACGACAAAACTGAGCTTATTATTTTAGGCACCCCGACCCACATATCCAAACCTAGCCCGGATTATGTCAACTTCACCATTGATGGCAATAACATAAAAGTAGCAAAGGAAGTGAAGACTGTAGGTTTTTACCTAGACACCACCTTGAACTTCGCTAAACAAGTCAATTCCCTAGCCTCTGCTACCGCATACACATGCAAACTTATCAGAGCCAGTAAACAATTCCTTTCCACTGACAGTTGCCTCATGCTTGTCAGAGCCCTCATACTTTCCAAATTGGATTACTGTAACGCGTCTACATCGGAGCAAATAAACAGACTATTCACAAAATACCGGTTCTCCAGAACAATGCCCTGAGAGCAACACTTAAGAGCATATTTCCTCTAAAAGAAGAGAATACAAATGGCTATCCACCTTTGATAAATCAAACGTAAGATTGCCTCCCTTACCCACAAGTGCCTTAATAATAATGCACCGCCTTACCTTACGGACAGAATCTGCAAAAAAACATCGTCCAGACCGACGAGAACAGCAAACTCTAACTGCCTCCAAGTACCACGATTCAGACTCACCACTATTGGAGGACACAGTTTCCCAGTCAAGGCTGCGCAACTATGGAACTCCCTACCTCCTGGCATTAGAGTTCCCCAGCCCTTCTCCAAATTCAGAAAAGAATCTGACCAACTGGCTAAAAGAAAATGACAAATAATCACTCAGACTAAACACCCTCTTGACGCTCCGCACCCACGCCTACCCTCTGTTTACGGATTCGCTTACTATGTGCCAGTCCACTTGGACCACCTCCTGATGTACTGCGATCACTCTAAATCTATGCTACCTAACAATGGGCCTCATTACGAGTCACCCGGTATGGAAATAACGGTGGCGGTAAACCCGCCGCCACCGTTGTTTCCATACCGGGTGATCTCGAGTCCTGCAGGCGGTGGTGACATTCCCGCCAGGTCTGACCTGGCGGGTTTTACACCGCCCGCCTGCAGGCGGACATGGAAACACCGGCACCATCACGAGATGGTGCCGGTGTTTCCATGGTCCCCATTCCCATTGCTTCCTATGGGACTCAATGGGAATGGGGATTTACCGAATTCCGCCTCCCGTATTCTCAGGTCACCGGGGTTGTAATGCCCAAGTAATTCCGGGAATCACAGGGGCGGAATGGTAATACGAGTCCGGCGTGGGCCATCTTGTCTCCATCAGGAATCTACCGATTCCAATGACAGGGCCTGGGCATCCCAAAATGGAGGAAGCCCAGGGCACCAGTCAATTCCGCACAGAGCTGCCACCAGCCCATATCCTGCTCTGTGGGCCACACACAGGTGCCCAAAAAAATACACTTGGGGCACAGGGTTGTACTCCCACCCATGGGTGCCATAAGGGTATCCCATGGGTCTGTTCACCAAAACCAAAAGAGAGAGTTGCACCGCCAGGAGTCCCACACAAACTCCTGCGTGGAAAACACGAAAGAACACACAATAAAAGGCAGTAAAGGACAAGGATACGGAGGCTCTGTCCCTCAGATGCATTTCCAGCATCACATTCCTCAACTCCGACAACACCCACAACGGTTTTAAAAAGTGTCTGAAATGTGGAAGAAAGATGTCCATTACGGATCCTCACTGCAACTGCCTTTCGTGCCTTAGTCCTTGAAGTGCACAGATGTACCATTAAAATATATTTTCAGCTGCGCTGGGAATAGGAGACCGTATTTTACATTGAGGGTTTGGAGACGTTTTTTCAGAGGGCCAAAGGATTGTCTGGCCTTTTGCACCTCCCTGGTAAAGTCCGGGAAAAAACCTATCTTGGAGCCATTGAATGTTATATTGCCCTTAGTTCTGGCCATTTGGAGTATTGCATCCCGGTCTCTATAATTTAGGAGTTTCGCGATCACCGTGCGGGGCGGAGCATCTGGGACTTGCCTGGCAGTTGGTATTCGTTGGGCCCGTTCGATTGAGAAAAAGTTTGAGAGGGTCTTGGGGGCAAAGAGGTCCGCGAGCCACTGCTCGAGAAACAGTTCCATGTTTGCGCCTTCCGTTTTTTCCGGCAGTCCGAGGATCCGGATGTTGTTTCGTCTTGCTCTGCCCTCTCCCTCCTCCACTCTCTCTTCCAATGCTTTAAGGCGGGTCAGTGCTCCTGACATTTGCTGGTTCACATTCCTTAAATTGTCTTCTGTTTCGGATATTCGACCTTCGGCTTCTCCAGTACGGGCTGTGAGTTTCTGGAGGTCGTGGCGTAATAGTGACACCTCTGCGCAGATGCCATCCATTTTCCTTTCCATGGAGGTTCTTGAATTTGCTATGGCGTTCATTACATCCTTCAGCGAAATGTTCTCCTCTGTTTCTGGCGTTTCTTCTGGCGTTTCTTGTGTTTTACCAGTATTAGTCTGTTCTGGCGGGAGGGCCTGGGCGGGAGTCGTATATTGCTCTATTTTGCTCTGCGTGGTCGTGCCTTTTGCCTTATCTTTCCCCATGTCTGACAGTGAATAGTGGTCTGTGGCAGATCAGCCCCACTCAGTCGTTATTTACGGGGTTTTGCAGTATGTATGGTGGTCGCACGGTTGGAGGGGGGGTTGCACAGTGTCTAGCGGTACTCCCTGATACGCCTTGTGGGTCTCTACATGTGTGGGCCAGTTATTGCAGCTGCCCAGTTACTCCTCAGAGGCTTCGGGGGTTAATGCATCGTATGCTTAGTGACCAGTCCTCCCTTTCCCTTTTCTGGAGCGTAGGAGCTTTCTCTTGGTTGTGCCAGTCGGGGTTTCATGCAGGGTGTCAGCTGTCTGTTAGAACAAATAGGCCCCTTCGTTCACACTCAGTGCGAGAACGAGTTTTGCTTAATTACTAGTTTGGCCGGGGTGATTCTCCCGGGGGAGAGGCGGGGAGGAACCGTCTCCACCGTTTGCCGTATGATTGCTTCAGTTCACTACGTGGCCGTTGGGCCCCCCCTCCCCCACTCCTTACCGGGACTTTATGTATTGGCGGGCGCCCTGGAGGGCTGTGATGTTGGAGTCTGGTTCGTCCTCCGTGGGCGCGATGCTGTTTCGTGCCTTAGTCCTGATCACCTTCGAGTGCGGGTCGTGTCAGGCAATGTCAAACAAGGCTCTTAAGGAACGCCAAGGTAAGCTAGCAGTGGGAGAGGAGTCTTTCAAGTCAGCAAAAAGACTAAAAGACTCGGGAGAGTCGAGAAAAAAAAATCTCGAGGCAGCCGAGGTCGAATGGTCGCTCGAGGAAGTCTTCTTGCTCTTCATCTAAAAAATCAAAAAAAAAGCGACTTCATAGATCTTCGTCCTCTACTTCCTCCTCTCCCGACAGAAGGTTAATATCTTGTCCTTCTAAGCATGATTCCCCCAAAAAATGGGAGGCCTTTAGGGCTTCAATGCTAAACATTTTTGAGAAGGCGGCCCGACCCCCTCAAAAAAGTTGCGTGAAGAGCATGCCCCTGTCCACTCTAAAAGTGACAGAGAGAAATCTAAAACGACACACGCTAAATCCGACAAAAAGTCGAGGGCGACCTCGAAGGATGATTCACCAGCGCCTCATGAAACAATACAGAAACGTTTGGTGCACAAATCGAGGTTGACAGAGGACAAAATGGCCTCCTCATCGTCAAAGTCAGGTATCAATTAGACGTGTCCTTCGATGACTTCATCAAAGCCAAAGAAGGCGTCGATACCTTTGGCCTCGGTGTCGAACCCATGCTCGATGACGTCGAAGCCTTCCTCGATGACCTTGGGGATTCCTTTGAGCATATCGGAGCCATCGTCGATTCCATTAACGCCTTCGACGCGCTTGTCGGGGAAATCTTTTATACTGGTTCCCAATATGACAACTATGGCTAAATCTATGTCTATGCCGCCACCTTTACCAGAAAATGTTTGCACCCTCAGCCTAGGCAGGAATTTTTTTAATCCATGTCTGCTATTTTTGAAGAACAAACCTCTGATGAGGACATTACATCAGCTGGTGTTAGATTTGGTACAAGAGAAGTCCCTGAGGAACTAGTAGATCCTAGTTCAAAAATGACAGACCTTTATGACTACATACAATCGGCCAGTGGCCTAGATACCTCACCTGAGGTAGAATTTGAAAGGCCTGACCCCACTGACCACGCGGAACTGGGGTATAGGAACCTCGTGGGAAGAGTGATAGATTTTATGGGGTGAAAATCAGTGTCTCCAAGGTATGACCAGGATGACTTGACTGATATTATTGATGAAGGACCTCAGAAAGACCCAATCCTTCCTTTCCACAAAGCTCTTCAAAAGAGAGTTATGACAAATTGGGAGACCCCTGAGTCTTTACCAGCTGTAAATAAGAAATTTGTAGGAAAGAACAGACCTGCTCCATCAGATCCAGAGTATCTGTCGAAACACCCTTCACCTGAAAGCTTGGTGATTCAAGCTGCAACTGTAAAGAGGCAATCGGCTTATCCCCCCATGCCCCCTGACAGGGACGACAAAAAGATTGACGCCTGGGCGAGGAAAGCTTTCACTTCGGGAAGTATGGTCCTTAAATCTACCAATGTGACTTGTACATTAGCTAGATTTACTTACACCCTGTTGAGCTGTTTAGATGCAGCGGCTGATCACATCCCGGAGGGTGAGGAGCGGGATGGTTTCCTGGCAATAGTAAAGGATGGAAAAGAGGCTATCGAGGAGTGCCTCAAGTCAGGACTGGATACTGCAGAGAGTATAAGCAGCTCCATGGCATCTAGCGCAGTCTTGCGTAGATTCGCATGGCTAAGGAAATCTGGCTTTGCATCTAATGTATAGTCCAGATTACTTAATATGCCCTTTGACGGCTTGAGGTTGTTTGGCAGCAAGGTGAACGAGAGCTTGGAGAAGCTGCAGACCTCGAAAGCTGCAGCAAAATCTCTCAGCGCCGCTATAAGGCAACCTCAGCAACACTCTTGCGCAGGCTCATCTTCCTGGAAGACTCGCCCATTTCGCTTCTATTTCTCTTTTAGAAAAGGGACAGGGCATGCCAGTCAGAGAGGCCAACAGAGAAAACCCTTTCGTGGTGGGAAAGGGAGAGACTCTAGATCAGCCTCAGCAGCGGCTACTACCTCCTCAGCCACTGCTGCAGCCGCTGCAATGCCACTTTGGGAGGCAGAATCACTCAGTATCTGGACGAATGGCGGGGCATTACGTCAGATGCCTGGGCACTAGAGATAGTGACCCATGGTTACTGCCTTCCTTTTATCAAAGACCTCAAGATCATCCACCGGGAACCAACTCTGTAAAAATTCCAGAACCGCTCCTTCTGCAGGAGATTTTAACCCTGCTAGAGAAAGGTGCAATAGAACATGTACCTGTAGCGGAGAGGAACAAGGGTTGGTACTCCCCCTATTTTCTCATCCCCAAAAAGTACGGAGGATTGAGACCCATCTTGGACTTGAGAAATTTGAACAAATTCCTCAGGAAGGACAAGTTCAAGATGGTGACACTTTCTCAGATCCTTCAGGCACTTCACATTCAGGTCTGGCTGGTTTCATTGGACCTTCAGGATGCTTACTTTCATGTGCCAATCCATCTCAAGCACAGAAAGTACCTGAGGTTTGCAATTGGCGGATCTCACTATCAGTTTCGAGTTCTGCCATTTGGGCTGACCTCCGCCCGGACGGTCTTCACCAAGCTAATGGTGGCGGTGGCAGCGAGTCTCAGGAGGGAGGGGATTCATTCACATCTACCCTTACCTGGATGATTGGCTAATCAGGGCATGTCCACCCGAACGAGCCCAGGATCATCTAGCCATAACCTGTCACTTCCTACACAAACTGGGCTTCTCCCTCAATTACACGAAGTCGCAAATGATTCTGAGCCAAAGACTCCAATTCATCAGAGCTGTCCTGGACACCACCTCAGGGAGAGCCTCACCTCCCGAGGAGAGAGCTCACCACATTCTGCAGATGGTAACAAAGTTTCAAAATGCCCAACATCTACCGACGTTCGACTTCCTAAGGTTACTAGGCCTCATGGCATCCTGCATTTTTCTGGTGCCAGAGGCTCGACTGAGGTTGAGATCTCTGCAATGGGCCCTCAGGAATCAATGGTCCTAGTTTTCGGGGGAGCTGTCAGATCTTCTACAAGTCCCGTCCAACGTGGCTCAAGATCTCCTATGGTGGGCTCGCAAGGAGAATATCCTCAAGGGGGAACATTTTTGGCAACCATGGCCGGAGATAACTGTAGTGACGGACGCCTCACTCACAGGGTGGGGAGTCCACACCAACGATCTGACAATCAGCGGTCGTTGGTCTCTATCGGAGTTCAAACTACACATCAACCTGTTGGAGTTGAGGGCAATCAGACTAGCACTGAAGGCTTTTCTGCTCTCTGTACAGGGAAAGAATGTCCTGATAATGACGGACAACATGGTGGCCATGTACTACCTCAACAAAAGAGGAGGCGTGGGATCACTTCCACTGTGCAGAGAGGCAATGCAGCTCTGGTTCTGGGCAATGCAAGAGGGAATCTCTCTATCGGCAGTTCGCCTTGCCAGAGAGCTGAACACGGCGGCGGATGCTCTGAGCAGGCAGAGCACAATCTGCCACAAGTGGGAGCTAGCTCAGGAAGTGTCATGATGCCTACCCCCGGGGAACCAGACCAGGTCCAGCAACCCCGGAAGCAGGCATCAAGTTATTTTGAGCAAGCCCAAAAACCCCTGCTAGGGGCTGTTTGGGTGTAGTCCTGGCGCCTATGGCGCCAGACTCATATGGAGAGTCAGTCCTGGCGCCTATGGTGCCAGGCTCATAGAGTAGAACTTACCTGATGCAGACCATGCTGCAAGCTTACCTGATGCAGACCATGCTGCAGAGCTCCAAGCCAAAGTAGGCTTGGAAGGGACTATTTTACCTAGGGACTATTTTTACTCGGGCGGGGCTGGGAAGGAATACTTACCTGGGACTACTTTGGAGGCTATTTAAACCACACCCGAAGAGCAACAGATGCTTCGCGTTATTCTGCATCCAGCAGCGTAACGCTCACCGTGTCTGCAAGCCTGCATCCAGTCTTCTGCCACGGCCGCCTCGAGTCTGCAGCTCCTAGAAAAAGGGAGGAGCAGAAGGAGAAGAGGGTAGAATAAGAGCAAAACCTTCGATCCTTACCTGAATTCCGGACCCACTGCGCCTTCGAGCTGGAAGAAAGAAGCATTTTACGTGCGCCGCCTCGCCTGCTGCAGCGCCGCGCCGAACTCACCGGCCTTCGCAGCATCCTCACGATCCACTGCATCCTTCTGCACGTTCTCACCGCACTCTGGCACCTAAGGGGAACACAAGAACAGCAAAGGTGAGCCAAGGGAATAAACAGAGGCAATAGTAACTACCCCCATAGACTTACCTGATTACCGCCGGGGGTACTATTCCTCTTCACGGGTCGGTGCAGTTTCCATTGCATACTCACCGTACCCCGGCCCCTAAAGGAACAAAAGGACAACAAGATGAGATGAAGGGACAAACAAGGGGAACTCTTCTCACCACAATAGACTTACCTAATTTTACCGCCTGAGGCATTATTCCCTGAACTTCATATTTTCTCTCCACACCTGAATAAGGGAGCAAGCCACAGGTTACATTCTGGCCTTATTTTATTGAACTGTGTAGGATAAGCTAAATCCTTACCTGAACTTCGTCAGCTACCACGAGGAACTCTTCGCAGGGGTCAAGCTGCAAACTGCAAGGAATCGGACTAGAGTGAAAGTCAGACGTGTGAACTCTTATTACATACTTTTCGGAGTCAATATTGTTCTGGAACTCACCGCTTCCTTCGAGTCAGTGAAGCAACTGGTTATCAACGCGCCTCTGCGCTCAATGCAGGATGGAGAGCTCATCTTTTCAAACCATCAGGTGAGACTAATAGGAGGGGACATCAAAGGAGATCTGTGGGGAGAACAGCGGGGGTGGGGGGATTTACGCTCAACTCCACGGGTGGTTAATTCCCTTTCTCCATTTGCAGAAGAATATTCCTACGGGTCAAGCAAACAAAGCTAGGTGGGCCAGTCCAGTCTCGGCCCTACGCGTCACATTGGTGGAGACCGCAGCTGTCCAGTTCAGATCGACGCCTCTGTGGGAGCCAGGTGAGCGTAACAGGAAGTCCTTCAAGAGATCTTCACCCTTTGGGGAACCCCTCAAGTAGATCTGTTTGTGACCGGGGGCAAACCGGAGTGCGAACTGTATTGCTCAAGGGAATTCCCCCCGAGAGGAGCTCTAGGAGACGCGTTCGTAGTGGACTGGGTATTTCCACTCCTTTACACGTTTCTTCCAGTCCCCGTGATTCCTCAGGTAATCAGGAGGTTGTGAAAGTTCAGGAGAACCATGATCCTAATTGCCCCGGACTGGGCCAGGAGGACGTGGTACCTGGACCTTCTGTACATGTCCATCTGCCCTCCAATATGTCTTCCACAAAGAGAGGATCTTCTCTCGCAAGAGGAAGGTCAGGTTCTCCATCCAGAGGTCAAGGCACTCAACCTTCATGCTTGGCTTGTGAGCGGTTGAGATATAAGGATTGGGACCTCCCGGATGACGTGATGGAGATTTTGCTTTCGGCCAGAAGGCCAGCAACAAAATCCTTATGCCGGTGTCATTGGAAGAAATTCAGTAACTGGTGCAGGGATAAGAATGTGGATCCTTTTCAATGTACCACTCCCATGGTGCTTTCTTTTCTATTACATTTAGTCAACTCGGGGCTCCAAGTTGGAACTATTAAAGGATATTTGGCAGCGCTATCTATCTTCAAGCGCTCCTCAGAAGAAATTTCATATTTTAAAATGCCCTTAGTTATCCAATATCTCAAAGGGTTAACAAATGTTTTCCCTCTTACACCTTTCCAAGTTCCCATTTGGGATTTAAATTTAGTTTTAAAGTTTCATATGTGTGCCCCTTTTGAGCCTTTAAATTGTTGTCCTTTAAGGCTCCTAACTTTAAAAACTGTTTTACTAGTGGCATTAACTTCAGCCCGCAGGGTGAGTGAGTTGCAGGCACTCTCTTGTAAGCCTCCTCACATGGTTTTCCACAAAGATAAAGTTATTTTAAAGGTCAAGCCTTTTTTCCTACCTAAAATAGTTTCAGATTTGCATCTGTCACAGAAGATCACTTTATCTTCCTTTTATCCTCCTCCGCACGCTAGTAAAGAGGAGGAAAGATTCCATAGACTAGACTCTAAAAGAGCTCTGAGCTTCTATATCGCTAGACTGGAAAGATTTAGAGAAGCTGATCAGTTATTTGTCGGTTACACGGGACACAAATTGGACCTTGGTGTGTCCAAACAATCCTTATCCAGATGGATAATTCTGGCAATATCTGAATGTTACAAATTGGCTGGGAAGGATCCTCCAGATGGTTTAAGGGCTCATTCAACCAGGGGCATAGCAACTTCCACGGCTCTTCAGAGGGGTGTCCCAGTGCAGGCCATTTGTGCTGCGGCCACTTGGTCATCTATGCACACCTTTGTAAAACATTATTGTTTAGACACCACTTCTTAACAAGGGGGCCTTTTTGCAAAAGCCGCCCTTCATTCGGTACGTAATTAAAAACTCTGGCACTCCCTCCTCCAAATTACTACTGCTGTCGGAGTCTATCTAAGATGAGGAATACATGGGAGGACACAATCCTTTCGAAGAACAAGTTACTTACCAACTGTAACGTTCTTTCGACTGGATGTTCCTCCCACATATTCCTCATCGACCCTCCCAACCTACCCCTCCGTACAGTTTTTACGTTTTTTGCACTTGTACTTCCTTAAGAGCCTGACATCTGCCAGCACATAATACAACTGATGCGACCATTAACATCGAAAAAAACAGAACTGAATCCAACGGGCGCGGCTTGAGCCCTCTATACGACAGATGACGTTGAAGCTCGACGGCGGCCTTCGAGGGACCAAGCTATGCGGCCTCGAGCACAACGCCCTCTGGTGAAATTTTTTGCCGAACAAACAGCAAGCTGGCGCATATATCGAAGATGAGGAATACGTGGGAGGAACATCCAGTCGAAAGAACATTACAGTTGGTAAGTAACTTGTTTTTCTGCGCTATATCAGTGATCAATATACAGGTTCCCATTGACAATGCTGCTTGATGTGCCTACTGTACTAGCCAGGCCCATTGTTTCCTCCTGCTACCTAGCAATAGCCAGACCCCTTATTGTGTGCCACCATCCTGAACTAGTTACTCCTATACCTTACACTTGCCGTCCTCAGGCAACCTCTCATACCAGCCTTGCTATGACATCATCCATGTTTAATATGCCCACACAATCTTTAGCCATCTTTACCACATTCACTGCCCTATCTGTAATGGCAGCTATTCACTATAGACGTCCGACAGCATGGGAACCGTCCAATAAGATGTATACCCAGCCTCCCACCCAAGCTACATCAGAGCCCATCTACCAGATTTATCGGAGTCAGGTTTGCCCTACTACCCTAAGAAACGTTAGACTAGGATCTAGAACGCCTAATCAACCATGAGCCTACCCTTCTTTAGGTCTCCCTAAGAAGGAACCCACACGAATTCCGCACGACCCTTCTAAATGTAGACCTACCCAGACCCAGAAACTCTATGCTAAATCATCGAAGACCAGGAGCAACGCTGACCATACTAGCGCCTCTATGAAAGGAACACATAACCTTAAGGGAGGAGGCCTAGCCTTCATTTGTAGAGCCGACCTTACTATCAAAGAAATAGACCATATGTCCATGCCCTCAGCAGAATTACTCTCCCTCAAACTAGGCATCTCTGCCTCATGTACTATCACTGTACACCTTATCTATATAGACCCCCAGGCCTACTAGACTCTTTTGAAGAAGTCATAACCACCCTCCCTAACACCAACACTAAACCAGGGACACAAATCATCCTACTGGGTGCCTTCAACCTAGGATATAATGACCCCAAAGATTCTAATGCCTCAATCCTAGCTAACACAATATTGGAAGCAGGCCTCACCATCCGAAATATCTGCCCCACACACATCAAAGGTCGTACTTTAGATTGGGTGACAGAAATCAACTGCACCTCCATTATAACAGCTATTGATCCATGTGTATGGACCGACCATCATCTGATCCTGCTGACCATCTCAGACTTACCTCAACCTAAAACATCCAAACCAGCAGCACTTCCTGCCTTCACACGCTGCAAAAAAACATAACAGTCACGACTCTCCTCCCTCTGATTCAGCCCATCACTAATCACGCTAATCTTATCAACAACCCTAATGATCTGGATGACCTGTACAACAACACTATCAATTCAGCTATAGATGTCACCCCACTGAAACTAAGTAAATCTAAACCTCTTGCCCATCTTAACACTTGGTTTACCCCAAGTTTAAAATCTTTGCGCAAAGAAAAAAGACAAGCTGAAGCCCACTGGAAGAAAACCCTCCCGTCATAACAAAAACCTCCTCACTACCCTCACCAATAATTACAAGCAACCATTCATTCAGGCTAAAAAAGAGACCTTTAACGACAGAATAAAAAAGCCAATTCTAACACCAGGGAATTCTTCACTATCCTCAGAGAATTGGAATCCCCTATCACACCTATAGACTCCTGTACTAAAGATAAAATATGGTGTACTAACATTCAAAATGCCTTATGCAATAAAATCACCATGCTACAAGACAAAATTTCTGCTAACGATCCTCCCTTCATAACATTGCGCTCTCCACTCAAGAAGCCATCCAACAGGAACTCGCTGTCAACCAAACTAAACCTCATAACCAATTCAACTTTAGAGCTATTTCCATTGAAGAAGTTAAGAATATCATTACATCTCTTAAAACATTGAGATGCCTGGGCGACTCCTGTCCATCCACTATCATCAAGGAAGCTGCGCAAGGACTAGCCCCCTTCGTCACCTCCTTTATTAACTCATCATTCAAATCATGTTCGGTGCCCACCAACCTCAAAGACGCCTGGATACTACCTCTCCTAAAAAACCCAACCTAGACCCTAACGTCCCTACAAACTACAGACCCATAACAACAGTTCCATTCGTCCTCAAAATCTTAGATAAAGCTGCCTATCTACAGATTCAATCCTACCTGGAGATAAATAACTTACTTGGCACCAGACAATCCGGATTTAGACCAAGACATGGTACCGAGACGGCCCTCCACGATCTCAAGAACCAATTAGATGAGCACAAAGACAAAGGAAAAACATCTATTCTGTTACTCCTAGATCTATCAGCCGCATTCGACTTGGTGGATCACAAAGTACTTTGTAACCATCTTAAATTGGCTGCCAATTTCTCTACCAAGGCCACAGCATGGATAAATTCTTTCCTGGACAATAGAACCATAAGAGTCTTCTCTCTTATCTCAGCCTCTGACCCAGTCCGCATCACCTGTGGTGTCCCTCGGGGGTCATACAAACCAACGACTGCTGACCCCTTTCCTCTTACGACAGATCTCCTAGACACTCCTCCCCTCTCCTGATGCCATCCTCTTATCCCCTTCTACCTCTGTTAACTGTAAATATATCCTAATATTCCTGCTTGTAATTGTACAGATAAGCCTGCAATTGTAACATAAGAAATGTAAGATACTCATGTAACTGTAACCTAAGTAGTTCACAAGCGCCCAGTTGTCTAATGGCCCGGTAGCGCTCTATAAATAAATAAACAATACAATACAATATCGCCCACATGTAACACAAGGGGTCTGCAGCCTGTAACTCTCCAGATGTGCAAGAGTATGACTTATATGGGCCCTCACCATTGGCCATGCTAGCTATATATGATCAGAGTTGTAGTCCAGAGCATGCAAGCCAGAGTTGCAGACTCCTGATGCACTATCTCATGAAATATTGTAGGACTTGGTCCTGGAGCCTCTTGAGGGGTGCTCAAACAATCTCGCAATCGTTCCTCATGAAAACCCTGTGATCTCTGTGCCAGGGATTTAGAAAGCTGACTTTGAAAACAGGTCTTTTCTAAAGTATCACACATTTTTTCTAAGAGACCATTTCTCCAGAGGGGTGAAACAAATATGCTTTTTTGCAACAGCTGAAAATGCAAAATGACAAAGTTATATGTTATATGTCCAGAACTGAACTCAAGGGGCATTGCTCTTTTGATGACAAGATCAGATGAATTTCTTTACTCTTTTACTCTGACCTCTTTCCCTCCCAGAGTTAACCATGAAGTCAAAGAATTCACAGCATGTCTTCAAGTGAATACGAAAGAATCGTCTCAGGAATATTTTTTCACAATTCCAGTGATTACTGTTTTTTTTAAGGGCTTAAAATGATGAATCTCTCAGACCGTTTTCTCTGT
Organism: Ambystoma mexicanum; assembly: GCF_040938575.1. NCBI lineage: Eukaryota > Metazoa > Chordata > Amphibia > Caudata > Ambystomatidae > Ambystoma > Ambystoma mexicanum. The sequence continues at coordinate 273,097,592 of NC_090929.1, read as the reverse complement.
TCTCTATGGGAGCATAGCATAGTGTTAGCTAAATTGATGGGTACTCTTTTGAACCTATACATAAAACGTATTTGAAACACGCGTCCTGTAAAGTGCCAATTTTGCTATTCATCTTATTAATAAAGAGGCTCTGAGAACATACCACTCATTTTAGCCAAAGGATGCCTTTGCTTTTTAGATAATTCAGAAAATGTGTTTGCCCCCATTCTTTCCTAACCCTTGCGACCCAGCAAATAGGGCTCTTCGTTCACTTGATGTTAAGAGGTTCTTACAATATTACCTGGAAAAAAAGAAAGAGAGTAGAACGTTTAAACAAATATTCTTCAATTAAAGGATGTTGAAGGTAGTGTTCCCTATCTCTAAAGAATCCATAGCTAGATGGCCTGTGTATTGTAAATCTTTGTTACCCAAAGGCAAACATGCATATTCCGGGTAAACACAAGGCCTATTACACTATGAAGCAGATGGCCCCTTCCACTGTTCTGAGCAGTATGCCTATCTGATTACTGTCACTTAGAGGTTGGTTCACACTTTTACTGTCCGTTTGTGTTCGGAATGATGCTAGAGCTGATGCCAACGTGGGAAATGAGTCCTTGAGGAACCTTTATGTCTAGGGCTTTGTTTCTTGTCTCTTTTCCTATACTCCTACCATGCTTCACTGGTCTCACCTCCTCCTGGAGGCTAGGGGGGAACCTGATGTTCTATTCAACATTTAGGAATAATAGTGAAGATGCAATCATTAGTTACTTACTTACAATTTCAATGCATCATCATAGGTTTCTTCCTTATATTCATAAACAAGACAAGTGGTAGACAGAGGTCAGGTGAAATGGACGAATAGATCATTTCTATCGATTGTGTAAAAAAGAAGTGAGCCTTAACTGCTAGTGAGGTGCATGATGGGAGACTGTAACAAGCTGGCCCATTAAAGTGCAAATGTGTTCTTTAAGTTCCCATCCATGCTATAGCTCATATCCAAGATATAGTTAAAATGTGTATTGAGAAGTATTGGCATGTGAATAACATGCATGTAGTCAGGCCTCAAAATGTGCACTCACCTCTAACCATTGCGTAGTGATAATTGACTCTTGGTGATTAAGACATGGCCTGCTATGTATATTTGGAAAACTGAAGGGGGAGTAACATTTTATGCCTGGCTAATAGCTCTCACCTTACAATTTTGCACCCTGATGTAATACAATTAAGTGAAACGGCCAAACATAACACTGCTTACAAGCCTGCACCATGACCAGCAACAATATGCTCAGAATTATACGAAAAGAATAACACACACTTAACAAAATTCACACTAGCCATAAATACAACTCCCACTACAGACAATGCCACACCTTGAACATGGGATGTCCAACAACAATATGAATGGAATATTATGCACTAAATAACATACCCATAAAATATTTTAGCACAACAGTGAGGCACAAAATAAAGGAAATCAGTTGGAAAAAGCAAGCGTTTAAACAAGTTAAAGTTACTACATATAAAAAGGCACTGGGAATGCCAACATTAATGTACAAACATTCAGTACAAATAAAGTATTCCCCTAATGCAACGTACATCACAGTATAAACGTACCTAACCTCTTGCTGCATCACAACTTCACAATATTCATGTTATGTCTTGTGTCTCCTTGCTCTGGCTCTGTGTGAATGCTTGCTTGATGGAATGCCTGATGTAATGGCTGATGGAATGTTAGCTGTGAAATGTTGCGGTGTGAGTGCCCCTCCCTGTGTGTTCCATGAGAGTCAGTTAGAGTGAGCGGCCTCTGAGAGTGGAGGCCAGTGGATGTCTTCCTATGTATCCTTCTTGTACCTTTTACTTATCCATGAGCCTACGTGTTGTGTCACATTGTAACCCAGAACCTAATAAAGAAGCTTGTTCCCTCCCTGGTGTTCTGGAGTACTTTTTTCAGCACAAGAGTACATCTTAACAATGGCGATGAGGATCCAGGAATTCCAGAGGGAGCAGTACCTGGCAGGAAGGACAGAAGTGTGAGACAACTGGAGAGAAGACCGGCCCCCACACCCTAAAGGTGAGCTGACCCCTGCGCAAAGCAAAGCAGTAAGACCAAGGCAGGCAGAGGGTGGCTGGGTGCGGGAGCGAGGCTGCAAGAGGCAGTCAGAGGGCCCCACTGTCAGCATGGATGTCCTGCAGTGACAGGACACCAGGGGGAACCAGAGGCCCTCACCATCAGTGGGGACATCCTGCAGTGACAGGACACCAGTGACAAGAGGGCCCCACCAACAGTGAGGACATCCTGCAGAGCAGGACACCAGGAGCAGTATGGAAAGTTTCAGTGAGGCAGGTTAAGGAAGCCTGACAGAGATTTACAAAGAAAAAAAGGAAAGAGGAAAACCTGAGCTGTTTTGCTGAGGGGGGGCTCTTACCTGACTGAAGTGCGGCGAGAACCTGGCCTCCCAGAGAGTTTGTTCGGGTCTGGTGGTTGTTGGGGGTCAGCATTGAGGGATTTAGAGCCATTGGAGAGCTGGCTCGAGGGCCTTTGAGAACAGTCATGGAGCTCTGTACACCGCCGTGGCCCAATAGTAATGATGACGTCAGGAAGGGTCCGTGTGGGGTTGCCGATGGCTGGTGGACGTTCTACGCTTGGAGGTTTTGTTAGCAGCAGCTGTTTATTCTCTGTGAGCCCTTCATGGTACAAGAGAAAAGGACCTTACAACGTTATTTCGATGTGGTTGCATCAGAGGATCATCTGCAATTTCTTATTGCGTTTTGAGCCTGGGGAGCTGTTTTCATCATGGAGTTTTCTTGGTGTCCCTTGCCGGTGTGTTGAGGGGGCGCGTATGGTGTACAACTGTTCATGTGCAGTCTTTGGCAGGAGAACGGTGCACGGCAAGCGATGTGGGTCAGCAGGTATGTGCGCTGCTGGTGCTGTTTTGGTTTTCAACAACGGAGGAATAACGGAGCGCCTGTGGTAAAATCCTGCTGCAGCAAAGAGGTACTGTGCCCATTTTTGGGTTAGCGTTTCCTGCGAGGCTTGGAAAAAGAATTGTATGTTTACATGGCGTTTTTGGTCTGGCAGTGCCTGCTGTGTGCTAACCAATAGCAGGTTGGGAGTTCATCCTGAATACTCAGCAGCAGCAGGAGCTGTGGCATTACAGATTTGATGGCTATGGGTGGTGGGGAATTTTGTTCCTACATGTTAGCCTGTGGCATTGTCATTTGTCCTTAGTAACAATTGTCATGTGAGGCCTGTATTTCGCCTTAGAGTTGGGTATTTCTTTGCAAGTGGGAGTTCTGATGTGAGGATTATAGCTGTAAAGGGATGAGATTGTGTTGTGTTGATCCCAGAAGTGAGTTTGGTGTACATTTGTCATGGCATTTGTTATTGAAAGAAACTTGACTTTCGTTTGATACAAACTTGATACGTTTCACTTCAGAAAAGGAATGTGTCTTGTATGTTTTTTTTGTTTGTATGTTTTTTTTGTTTAACAAAATTTTGCCTCCACAGCACCAACAATGTTGAAGGTCTATGTAGCTCTAGGACTTTGGACTCGATTAGAGAACATTTCTCTCGTTTGCCATGCCTAAAATGCTCATCTTTCCCTAGACTTGTGTAGGGTGAGGCCTGAAAGTTGTATGTCTTGTATTGTAAACCCAACCTGCTGCCGTAGCGAAGCACTGGTCTGGGTTTGTGGCGGCCCAATCCCTGTGTTTATGTGTTTACAGTACAGTACCCGCTTACGGGGCTTGACCTGTCTGTGTGTTAGTCTGGTGCAGTATCTGCTGTCAGAGCCCGACCTGGTGAATTTGTTTTCATGGGGTGTTGGACACCCGCACTTGGGGGGTTTCCTGCCCGCACTCTGGAGAGTAGGAAACCAAGGGTTTTCTCCTCTGTCGGTTAGTGCAATGTAGTGGGTTCCTGTGATCAGTGGTTATTTGGATATTTTGGTCTCATGGACGTTCAATGTGGAGGGGTGTGCTGTGTCTCAGTACACCTTACTTGTTGGCGGTTGGATGATGGTTTGTTTTGGTTGTGAGATTCGGTGGCATTGTTGTTTTTCAGGGCTGGTTCCCTTGCTGGAGTGTCTGCTGTGGGCCAGCTACCAATTTTGAGAGTACTGTGTGGCTGTTGGGCTTCTCTGTAAGTCGTTGAGGGGACGAGTTAGGTGGGAGCTTTTTGGCTCATTGTTCTGTGGAATGGAGTGAGTGGATTTTCCTAATTGGAGGTTGGTTGTGGCCAGAGTTGGTTTATATTATCTTTGGTCGCTTTCCTTTGTGTTTCCTTATTTGCTCTTTTCCGTGCCCGTTCTTTGGTTTATGTAAAGGGGGGAGATATGTTTTGTCTTGTGTCTCCTTGCTCGGACCCTGTGTGGATGCTTGCTTGATGGAATGCCTGATGTAATGCCTGGTGGAATGTTAGCTGTGGAATGTTGTGGTGTGAGTGCCCTTGTGTGTTCCCCTGTGTGTTCCATGAAAGTCAGTTAGTGTGAGCTGCCTGTGAGAGTGGAGGCCAGTGAATGTCGTCCTATGTATCCTTCTTGTACCTTCTACTTCCTTATCTATTATGTCACCTTGTAACCCAGAACCTAGTAAAGAAGCTTTTTCCTACCTGTGTCTCTGGAGTACTTCTTTCAGCACAAGAGTACATCTTAACAACTCACTTTAAATATTCGTTTGCTTGCATCCATATTATAGTTAAAATTAGTCTTAGCAAATAGTTATGTGGTGCCATTTAAGGTTTCATTTGTAGTGTGACAAACTTTATTTGTATTAGGGAAATACTCTATTGGGAGTGCGGGTTTCCTATCCTTTCTTGACTGCACATTTTGTTACCCTTGGACTGAGTATGTGTCCCTTAAAGTTTGCATTTCCAATATTGGTACCCTTTGCCGTGTTATATTTTTTAACCTTAAACCTTTTTTTATATACATGTTTATACAGGTATAAACAGAGAAAGATGGTTTCACGATTTAAAGTGTGTTCAGATGTCCTGCACACTAGCAGTGATATTCAACTTTTATGAATATAATGAAGAGACCTATGCTTTTATGAATATAATTAAGAGACCCATGGTGGAGTACTAAACTTCAATCGTGTGTGCGATTGTATTCAGAGAGTATACTGCCTTTGTGTGCACAATGGCACTGTACTGTGATGCCCAAACTGGAAACATACTTTGGTGCTTAGAAAATGAATAGCATTAATTTTACTCATCAAAGTGCAAACTGGGGGATATTGGGAATGTGCAACTATTAAATATTCTCTCAAAACTAGGATTATGTTTACTTTGAGAACCTTAGAATACAATTAGGTCTTGCAACTCTGTTTCATGCATATTACTGCTGTAACTGGGATTGTTAAACAGAGAATGCACTGGGAGTTTTTGAACTGAGACTATACTGCATTAGCTAAACTACGAGAATGCCAAATCTGTCAAATTAGGAAAATATTGTGATTATCAGCTGAAAATACTGCAAGTGGGAGTATATGAGGTTTGTCAAATTGTGAATATAGTGGGATTGTAAAGTTGGATTATTCCTCGGTCTGATAAACTGGGAATGTATTGTCATTACTAGAAACAAGCCATGATATGCCAGCTGTACATAATGACAATTGGCAATGATCTGCCATATAGCTATAATTGTATTTGATAATATCTGGTTATCAAATGCTAATTGGGTAGTGGACAATGCCACTTTTGTGCTAACTTTGCATAATATAAGCGGGCAGTGATGTGATAGCTGGATTCAAATATTCATGCATAAAAACGAGAAAATAAAATGAATACATTCAAATATGTAGCTCCTTGCATTGTGGCGTTTGGCTGTTGTGTAAAAAGCTAGGGTTTGATATACAATAGGGGATTCCAATGAAATGGGGCCTGTTGACAGCTCTGTCTCTTTTACATGGGCTACAGAGCCCTTTATAAACAAGAAATCAGAATTTTCATAGGAGAGTTCTGCACCTAAGTGCTTCACTCAAAGTCTTCATTCTCACTAGTAGTTCCCATATAAATCACTCTAACCTCCACCCCCATCCACCCATCATGCTTCCCAAACGCTCACATTCTTTCCGGCACTTATGCATACTCAGACAGGCTCATACATAATGATTCAAAGTCTTACATAATCCATCAATCGCTTTCACTTCTAACGCGTACTATTCCAACATTCATTCCAAGACATTCACACAGATTTTTACTGATTTATTTATTGTTTTCTAGAGTGCCGGAGCATCTACTATCAAAAGAAAGTTAAAATATTTCCAATGTATTGCAGATTCCAAGATCACAAATATCTAAAATGTCTATTGACATTAGTAAACTAAATGAATAGATTAATAGCATTCGTTTTGGATACATTATTCCTAGTGTTTTTATTTCTTTTTTTATTTCCACTACCATCGCCATATGTTGTGTTCTGCTAGATTATATTCTAAGGTTCCAATTTAAATAACAACAATATTCAACTTTATAATTATATTTACATTTGCTGGAAAAGAAGCGAGACATAATCATTTCTCCTAGCTATTTATGACTAGTTCTAATTCTAATTCTAACGAGCATCAAGGCTCAAGCCAAGCCACTGCCCACTTTTCGCCTCTGAAGTTACTTTTTCAGTAACCCTCTTGTTTTTTGTACTGAAACAAAGGTCTTAAGTCTTGTTCTGTAACTCCTAGAATTTGTAACACATCTTCTGCTCTCAGAATTATCCTGTATACCTGTGCCACATTACAAAACACATAATAAATAAAAATGTAAATTGCGGATTCCTGTCCAAATTACAAGCACCAGAACACAATATGATGTCTGCCTAAAAACCAGGAATGGTTCATTATTTCACAACTGACATGGAACTAAGTGAGATCTAGACACGTTGCAAACAAGCCTTTCCGATAACTACTTGTTATCCATGTGCATGTCTCTGGTTGTTATGCATAATATGCATACATTTGCACATGACCTATGACCTGCAGCACCCTCATGACCATTTTCACAGAGGCTTCCTCTGGACAAAAGGTTCTGGTACGCTTCACTCCAAAGCATATTCGCAAGAGAGCTACCACCCTGCTGGGTCCCTCCATTCGGCATATCACTGGCCCTATCATGATGCCTTACGGTTGCTTTCAAGCACTTTGAGATACTGTAGCTATGATGCAATGTCTTTAAAAGTAGTTATGGTTCAGACAGCCGCAATAAACAGAGTGATCATTATTGGACTGCATGTTCTCTTCTTGGGCCTTAGGCTCCTGAAACAGGTCCCTGATCTGTGTTATTTAAGCTGGATAGTTGAGTAGCTTTCAGAAATCACTTGAATGTGTGAGGGCTTAAACTTGTAATTTCTCATCTAAGCCGACTGCCCTGCCCCTCCTCTCCTGACAGCCCTTAATACCCTACCAGATTCCTTTGAGGGTTACTTTGATGTTGGAAATCAAAGCCCCTCGTAAGCTAGTGCTAGCCACTTCTAGGAATCCTTGAATGTACCCTTCAAAAACTTCCTCCTTGTGTCGCGATTTCATCCGTGCATTAAAATGGCGGCAGCTGGGTGATTTTTTATTTATTTCTTTATTTATTTGCATTTATAAAGCGCACAGAACTGCCTTGAGGCATCGTGGAGCTGTTACAGCAGGCTTAAGCTTAGACATAGGTATAGAGTAACAGTCGGTTGCAATAGTACATTGATAGGTGGTACGAGACCCAGATGGTCAACAAGTTATGCTTTGTTCTGGTTACAGTGCAAGCATAACTGTGCATGTTTAAACATTAGCGGAATAGAAAGGTTTTTAGGTTTTTGCGAAAGGTGGTGTATGAAATTTCATTCCTTAGTGAGGTTGGTAGGGCATTCCATTTTTTGAGTGCGAGGTGTTGGAAGCTAGATCCTCCAGCTCTGGATCTTTTGAACGTGGGAACATAGATCTGGTTGGCACGGTGGGCTCGAGTGGGTCTGTTAGAGGCGTTGAGGGTTATTCTTTCTGCGAGATAGGGTGGGGCATCTAGTGTAAGGCATCTATGTGTGATGGCCATGGCTTTAAAGAGTATGCGTTCCTTTACCGGTAGCCAGTGGGCATCTTTCCTTGCTTGAGAGATGTGTTCCCTTTTGGGGATGGTCCACGCTGCCCGGAGCATGTTGTTTTGCGTGATTTAGAGTTTTTTAATGTTGTTGACAGAGGTGCCTAGGAAAAGGGCATTACAATAGTCCAGTTTGGTACCTATTGTGGCTCTGGCGATGGATAGGCAGTTTTTGGTGGAGAGAAAAGGCTTGACTGCGTTGATCACTTTGGTGGTGAGCGCTGATAAGGAGGCTATGGCGTTGACCTGGCGGGACATGGATAGTGAGGCATCTAGGTGAACACCTAGAGTTTTGACAGTCTTGGAGACTTTGATGGTGGAGTTGTCGATGTTGAAGGATTTGTATTGTGGGGGGAGTTTGTTGAGAGTTTTGCTGGTCCCTACTATGAGGATCTCAGTTTTATCCCCGTTTAAGCAGAGGCTGTTGCCAGCCATCCAGGTTTGGATGGCTGTGTACATTTTGGTTAGAGCTGTTACATCTTCTTCATAGGTCCCAGTTATTGGGAGTAGTACCTGCGTATCGTCCGCGTAGTTGGTGTACGCTATGTTGCGACAGTTGAGATCATTGAAGAGTGGAAGGGTAAATATATTGTAGAGAGTACGGGCGGTATAGGAGCCATGGGGGACGCCGCAGTGGATGATAGTAGGGGTTGCCGAGGCAGTGTCTGAGAAGACCTTCATGAGTCTCCCATTTAGAAACGAGTCCACCCATGCGATAGATTCTGGGGAGAAGTGTGCTTAATTTTTTAGGTGAATGCCTAGGATATCATGGTTAACAAAGTCAAAGGCGGCGGACAGATCCAGTAGGAGGAGAAGTGCCGGTTTGCCTTTATCCATGATGTCTCCAAGTTGTATTTTTAAATCGAGTAGGGCTGACTCTGTTCCGTGACCTGGTTGGAAGCCTGACTGTCTTTTGGCTAGGATATGGTTGGTTTCAAGATATTCCTGGATTTGCGTGTAGGCAACTTTATCCAGGATCTTGAGCAGGAAAGGCACGGTGGTGATGGGCCTATAGTTATTAGCCACTTCTGGGTCAAGAGTAGTTTTTTTTAGAAAAGGGCATACCCAGGCTTCTTTTAAGCTGTCTGGAACTGTGTTGGCATTGAAGGAAGCATTAATGAAGGATTTGAGGAAGGGGGCGAGTGTTTCAGTGCAGTCTTTCATCAGACTGGCTGGACATGGGTCTCCTTTGCAGTTAGATGGTTTAATCTTGTTCATTATCTCAATAACTTCCTGTTCTGTTACTTCCCTGAATTTGAAAGGGGCTGTAGGGGCTTTGGCGGAAGGGGGCTCTGATTATGTACCAGGAACTAAATCAGATAGATAAATACTTTATTTCGGTTCACACCATTTACAGATAGAATAAAATACAATGTTAAAACATACTTAAAACCAACTATGTTAAAATATAAAATGCATTGTAATTGAATCTAATAAAATTAGGTTAACATTTTCTTTGCATAAGAGGCGGTAATATACATGCATGAATCATTAACAAAGCATACATCAGCGCAAGAAAAGACAACATTCCTTGCATCAATAATGGACCTAATATTATTACCAATAAAATGTATTTTTAACCATTCCTGTCTCAAATCTAAATGTCTTGTGCAGATAAATAAAAAATGAATTAAATCCTCTACAGCCCCACTGCCACAAGTGCAAAGCTTAGTATTAAATTGCCACACCATCCAGGCCCTTAATGGTAAAACGTTCAATCCCACCATAACCATGCTATGTCTATGAACCGGTGAGCCAGTAGTGCTCACTGTGAAATTCTCATAGTGAGTGTGATGTACCAGTGAACGTAGATTTTTCATGCTATTTATAAAAAGATCAAATTCTGTCTTTCTTGCTTTCATTCTCAGCTGTTGTTTGTACATCAAGCCCCCCACTGTTCATCGAAATCTATCGCCCATTTTCGATACAAAAGGGAGCTTTCCTTGTACCAAGGGTATATGGGCTTTTGCTAGCCAGTATATTCATGATGTTCGGGTTCTCAGAAGGACTTGAGTGTAATATGAGAAAATACTCCAGAAAACAAAGTTCAGCCTGATCACCAATATTTGAAACCCCAGCTTCAAATGCAAGAGAACGCACCGGGGTGCTAGGAGTTCTACCCAACAGCTTCCTCAAATGGATATGTAACACGAAGGTATCTGAACGCTGAAATAACAGTTGACATTGTAGAGGAGGAGCTAAATGCCTCTACCGGAGGTCCCGTCCTTATTTTGCCCATATGTTGGAAGCCGGAAGTTGCGACATGCCCGTTCGCCAATAATGGTACCTATCCCACGAAGAATTCACGAAACAAGATATTCATTGAGAAAGACCTATATGAATTACCCGCAGAGAAGTGACAGTCTCTTAAAGGAGGTTCCTGAAGAAGACTGAAGAGGTGAAGGCAAGAGACTGGTGACGTTGCATGAAGCAGAGGTGATGCACCAAGAAGAGATGTCAAGGAAGTAAGTATATAAACCATATAGAATCTGATGATGAAGTAAAGAATTGAGTAAGATTTCATGTGCTAAAAAATGTTGCAAGTGCGAAGAAGCACTGCAGAAAATGCAAGCCGTTTTATAATTGTTCAGGTGCTGAAACACAAGTAGACTAAGTAACTATGAAGGATGGCCATATGTAGTGAATAGACTGCAGGCAGTGCCGCCATACTATATATGTATATAGAATCTGGATGTTCCACGTCGCATTACTAGGACCTCAGTTGCAAAAAGGCTGAAAGTGTGGTGCAGTAGAGAAAAGACAGCTGACAGTGAAAGAAGATTCAAGAAGGTTGTCTGGCCCAGTGTCAAGGGTTGGGACAGCCAAGAAACTGGTTATCTATTCGAGAAGATACAATGAACGTGAGAAACGAGGCGAGCTCTTGTTGAGGTGCAATGGAAAAACACTATGAGTGCCAAGTTGTATTCATTTAATAGTATTAAAGGCGAAGAAGGAGCTAAAAACACAGTCTCCTGTCACATGGGATAGATGGAAATAGACTTTGGGCAAGCTACATCGAGACTGAAGATAAGACTGTGCTAACACTCCCTTCTATTCTCAGGCGCAGTGAAACTTTGCAAGGCCGAGACAATTCGAATGGCAGACAGCAGGAGAGATGATGGATGATGGGCTAATTGGTTGGGGAAGCATGGTCAAAGTCCACCCACAAATACCTGGGGTACCAGCTTGCGTGCTGCTAGCTAGTGGAATATTCCAGAAGGGTACAAGCATGCCAACCAATTATAGAGGGCCACGTAGCAAATAGCCCTATAGTTTGAAAGCCAATGAAATGTTGTGTATTTTATGACACTGAAGATGACTTGAACTAGGGGTGGGCATAGTTATCCACCTGACTAGAATGACCCAATCACAATCCTATCCCCCATAGAAAGTATACCTAGATGTTCCCCGTAGACCAACCACAATCCAACTTAGGTTTTCTTATTTTGCCACATAGTGTGATTTCAATGATGACGAGTTTTTACTATAAATGTGTGTTTTCTCATATAACACGTTAGAGAGAAATACTGTGAGACGTTTGTTGATCTCCCTGTTTTAGACTATTGCAAATAAAACAGCTAAGTTTTGCCAACTTCCTGAGTCGGTCTTATTATTGGTGTAAGGGTAACTTCTGCATCCTCATCCATCCGTTATAGTGTTACCTCGCTTAAAGGGCCTATGGGTTCAATATTATTATCCCACTGTGTGGTATTCCGTGGTAGTCAATTTATCGACTTCGGAAGGATGAAAGGTTGAGTTGGCCCTTCCGGGATTCGAACTTGCATGAGCATGCTGCACACAGATGTCAGAAACGGACACTAAGCTCGTTGTGCTATCTGCCTGCCTATTCCAACCTCTCCCACTGCGATTCAGTAAACAATCTCTTCTTCAATTTCAAATGTTTTTTATAGTCGCGTTTAAGATTATGCCTAAATCCAATTTTATTTCTAGCAGCAGACCATAAGCCACATTTTCATCCACGACAATCAGCATCGAACCACAGGGCACCGTTTCACACTTCTGTAGAACTACCAGGAAAAGTAATACTAGGATACATACACATTTCAGAAATCAAACCAATTAGTTTCTCGCATGCCATTAAAATGGCCCCTGGATCTTCTGCGAATGCCTGAACCAAAAAGTTTTCTCTTGTAATCTATGCATTTGCCAAGATTTCTACCAATTTGTCTTTAGCCAACTTTCTCGAGCGGGATACTATACGCAATTTATCGCAATTAGCGGAAGACGTTGAGCCAGTATATAGAAAAGCTGTATTCCAAGAGATGATTAAAGGATTATGGTTACTCTCAGGTCGGGGGCATACCTCAATGTTTTTCACCCTCCAAAAAGAATAACAATCGACCATACAGTAGTCGATCCGAGAATTTCTGGAAGCTAAGCTATTTGTGTATTTTGGAGGGTCTTCTCCCAAACACCTCCCATTCAATTTGACAAGAGAAGTAGCATGCAAAAAGGAATCCAATAAAGCCCCACGTGGATCCCTAGTAGGCATGCTTTGATTTCTCTTGGGAATACCACACGCTGCTTCAAGAAGGAGCCTGCCTAAGCGCGCCGTATAGCATTAAACTCGCCCACAATGGCAATGCTTGACTCACTCTCGGTTATTAGCAGGTCCGCTAGCCATCCATTTGGAAATACGTTTTTTAAATCCTTTTTTGGGGTCATGTAAATACTACCTATAAGGAGCCTGCATTCGGCCTTGATGCACTGAGTAATAGAAGTTAATAGAACTCAGAGTTGCTGGAGGCCCTGCTATTTACACAATTAAAGAAATTGTTAAGGATGTTACAAATCTGCGTACAGAAGACACAAGCAGAACTGTCAAATAGCCTGTAGGCCAGACAAAAACTCAAAACCTGTTGGTACTAAATGTGTGTGCGCATGTGGTAGTTTTACTGTATTACTGTGGGACTGGATGACTGTTTGCTGAACATTTATATGTTAGAGCCCTTTTCGTCAACTAAGTTCCTTTCAAATATTTATCCATTGAGGGTGACATCCCTCCCATAGGTACATGGTCACGAGGGAAATTAGAATCCACTCTGGATTATATATTTCTTTCCTCCAGTCTATTTATGAAATGTGATCACTTTCATGTGGGGGAATGTTGCTCTAGTGACCATCAACGCTTAGAAGCCTCACTAGACTGGAGCGTTAGTAAAAAAAAAATGAGCAATGGCAGGGAACTGTTGTAGTTAATTCCTAGAAAAATCAATTAGTAAAATACAGGAAAGATGGTATACACCTAAACAAAGCCCATTATCAGTTACACTATAGCCTCAGACCCAGTGATTTAGAAGAGAATCATAAGCCATGCACAATTCCATGATTTCTTATGGACAGTTTATTGCCCTCAGCACATGCCATCTCAGGGCCCACTAGTATACAAACATACATTTGATGAGCTGGCATTGTTAAAGAAGAGGGAGATGTGCGGTTGGGTAAAAGTAGCAAGAAGGGAAATTATGGATAGGGCAGAGCTGTCAAAGGAAATCAGATATATAAAGTGCACTTATAGGAATTGGTCTAAACAACGGAAAATGAGCCGTTTGCAGAAAGATGTGGAGTCTATGCTCAGGGCACTGACAAGCAATAATTCTCATAATTTCTGTGCATTAGTAAATCTCCAGGATAAAGATCAGGTTGCTATACAGGCACATTGCATGTCTGAGGCCATTTTGGTCTCCTACCTCACGGATAAATATCTGAAACTACAGAGGGAGTTGGCCCTCAGTATTCCTTGGGTAGCCTGGGCTATCGACATCACAGAGGAGGATATTGTTGAGCTAATAATCAAATCCTCCTCGTCAAGAGCTGCTGGGCCTAGTGGCTTGACTTATCAAGTCTTAAAGGGAAATCCAATAATGTGGGCACACATCCTGTATATACTTTTCTGGGGAATAATAGAGAAAAGAACTATCCCGCCATCCTGGAAGTCAGCTATAATTATACCCATTTTCAAAAAGGGTGATCGAAAGAACCCAATAAACTATAGACCCATTACCCTATTAGACATGGAAAGTAAGATCTTTGCCAGCCTCATATTAAGAGAACTGGAGAAATGGGCTAGAGTTAACAAGATTCTACCAAAACAGCAGACAGGGTTTCGCAAGGGACATGCTAGCTCCCTAAATGGCATAGTATTGGCTACATTGGACCTCATTATGAGTATGGAGGTAGCCATGCCCCCATAGGGCTCAATGGGAATGGGGAGGATGCTAATAACGGGCCCGTTAATGACGGGCCCGTTGTTAGCATCCTGGTCTGCTAGCGGGTTCCGCTAAGGATGCCTGGTTTTACCAGACATCCTTAGCGGGACCCGCGAGCAGACCTCGTAATGAGACGGTAGAGGGTTAACGGCGCCGGCAGCTCTACTGGCGCCGTTAACCCTCTACCACCTGGGTCGTAATGAGGCCCATTGTCTAACAACAAAGAAGGAAGGAAACCATCAAGGCTATACTGTGCCTTTATTGATTTGTAAAGTGCCTTTGACTTGGTCAATAGAGAACGATTATAGTCCAAGCTCATTATTAGGGGTAACGATTCCTTTGATTAGTATCTTAGTCTCTCTCCATGAGAGTAATACAGTGAGAGTTAGACTAAATAAGGAAGGTCACCTCTCTGAACAGATCCCTGTTGGTAGAGGGGTGAGACAGGGATGCATGATTGCTCCATTTCTCTTTCATTTTTATCTAGCTGACTTTGGACAGGAAGTTGATTCTGCAGGGTTGGGGAGCATTAAAATCAGCTACAAGGCCATTAAATGGCTCATGTATGCAGACAACATTGTCCTTATGGATAAAACACCAGTGGTCCTTCTGCGGTTTTTGAATGCTCTTGATGTTTACATGAAGAAAAATGACTTGAAGGTGAACCCAGGAAAGTCGAAAATAGTGATCTTTGGGGACAAGAGATTTGGTGAAAGCAGGTTCCAATAGAAGGTGGGCGGAGACTCTATTTTGGTGGTAGAGGAAATTGTCTATTTACGATATACACGATATGCTATTCCCAGAATAAACCAGACTTTGTCAGAGTTGATAGCAAAGACTAATCAGCTAACCTCTCAACTACAGAGGATTGCTGGCCCACTGTGTGGATTCTCTCTGTTGCCGGCGGTGAGATTCTACACGTAAAGATCATACCAGTCCTCTTGTATGGGATAGAGGCTAAACCTATAGCCTGGTCCCTTGATTGGCAGACTATCGAGGGTAAGATCTGTGAGAAGGCCTTAGGTCTGCCAAAGGGGACTCCGATGGCAGGCTTGAGATTTGAGTTGGGCCTAAGGTCATTGAAGTCCCATATGGATTGAAATCTACTATCCCTATATAGATTGATCACCAACCCATTGGAGAACTCGCTATTTGAGGACCTACTGGTGCACCTCCAAATCGGCCATTCATCGGTGTTACAAGATCTGAGGAGGTTGGCACTGGGGATCCTCAGTAGTTATGGTAGCAATGAATATACATGAACAGTAAACCCAATGAAGACTAAGAAGGCTTTAGTTACAACGGATTGGATTAGAACAATTGACCAAATGAGGTCCTCCACCTTAGTAGCCTCTCTTTCCAATGTGATAAGAAACTTGAATATCTTCCACGGTATCTGCTAAAATTCCCTGTTAACTACGGCGAGACAGAACTTCCTCAGAGTGTGACTAAACCTGGTTCATACGTAATCAGTCTTAGCTCGTTGGGGTCGTGAGGAGGAAACAACCATTCTCTGCCCAGGTTGTAAAGACCCAAAAGCTCAGGCAATCGAGCACTTGCTATGGTATTGCGGGGGGACGTGGCTTGCCAGAGAAATGTATTTAGGCCTTTAACTGTTTCAATAGACTGACTAACCACTGAGATGTTCTGGGAGAGAATCATAGCAGGTCATGAAACTTCTTTAACAATTAATGTGATAAGAGTATTACAACAGACTGTGTTAATTCCGTTAAAATATTGTTAAAGATCTGCTTAGCACCTGGAACGTATCACTAATTATGTGTGACTTGAAATCTTTCTTTCTTCTGTTTTCTTTCCTTTCTTTTTTTTCCTTTTCCCTTCTCTCTCCTTTCTTATTTTCTTTTGTAAAAAAGTAGAAATGTAAATGTTTTAAAATCAATGTATTCAAAATGTTTATGATTTGTAATTCTATATATGGATTTTGATTTGTGATTTATGAAATGTTTTGTGAAAAACCAAAATTTGGTTGTATCGCAAATAAATAAAAAAAAATACAAATAAATATTTATTTACCCAAGTGTAAAGTACTATGTGTGCTTATTTTAAAGTGCTTGTCTGTCGTGCAGATGTTTTTAAATTATTTTTTATATTGTATCTGGTTTAAATGAAACCTTTACAAAACAAACATCACAGATAGATGCATAGATATAGATTCAATTTAGATATAAACAACATATTTACAAATGGAACTCACATTTACATAATTTGGAATTCAAACACATGGCTTCCAAAATTAATAATATACTGAAAAGGAAACTAAAAAAATAAATGCACTCTTTTTAAAGAGAGCAAGCAAAGTATTTCATAACTGACCTCTTTGGTTCATCAACAATCAGATAGAATCAGACGGTACAGTTTAATAACAGAGCAGACCAGAGGTCATACCCAGGAATGACATCATAGTAATACTACAGCAGATTAAGAGTTTTGATAAAGCCTGATAAAGCCAAACCTTCATTAGCATTTTGAGTGTTTAAACAGCGGTTCCATACATTTTCATCGATGCAACCTAGTTGATACTTCAGTAGGGGCCCCATATATTGAGCCCTACACGCAGCTAATGCAACACACCTGAGAACAAGGTGCTTTATTGATTCAAGTCTGACTTTAAAGAATCTGCAGAGACTCTCAGTTCTGTGATTAAACCTCTCCTCAGCAAGATCTCCTTAGTGGCGAGTAGATTCCAGCATAACCTCCGGAGAAGACCCCTATGATATCGATAGGGGAATTGGTAAAGCAATGGAGATAATGTTCCCCAGGATTTATGCTCATGCAATAGATGTCCCATAGAAAGATAAGCATGGAGTACATCAGTAGCAATGGCCCAATCCAGATCGAATGATGCCCTTTTGACCTTAATCGGGTTATTAATTAAGGTCTGCAATTCATGGACAATTCGGACAAGGATTGCTTTACATCTCATCCCCAATTGAATCAGGTACTTGGAATTCAGCTGAGAAGCATCTTTACAATAAATGGAATCGCTTTAGATCTCATACAAGGAATCTGGAGTAGGTGAGACTAGTTTTGAGTATAGCGTCAAAAGCCACCATTCCACACAAGCCATTAGGGAAGTAAACCCCAATTCAAACCGAATGGCCGCTAGGGGGACAGCATTAGAAACACCCAGAATCTTTCGCCACATTTTACACTCAATTCGATCCAATGTTTTAAATATAGCAGTGCTGCATAGTGCTGTATAGCTCAAGGCTATAGATGAGTTTAGGGACAATCTTCCCTTCCTAAAACATTAGGGCCGGTCGGAAAGAGAATCTGCAAATTTCCGATCAATTTTAGTAATCTGGCATTGAAGCTTGGCTGCCTTTTGCAGAAGAACATCAACAATGTTTCCTATGCCTGCGTGGGCCCCAAAGTGAAAACCCAGGAATACAATACTTAGGCTGTTTTTAATGCTAATCCCTTCAACAGACCAGGATGCATTGCTGCTGTTCTTCTTTCTATTTGAGAATGCCATGATTTTAGTCTTTCTTGGATTGATTATAAGTCCATTCTCCTTGGCACAATTTTCCAATGATTTCAACAGCCTTTGAAGGCCCACCCTTGCTTTGTCAAATATCAAGAAGTCGTCGGCATATGCCAGCCATGGGATCTTGAACTGGCCGACCTTCGGAGGAATAAGACCCGCTTCACCCAAGCGTTGATCAACATCAGATAGGTATTGATTGAAAAGCCACGGGCCAACACACAGCCCTGCCTAAAACCCTGGTACGAGCGTATTCTCCTTGAGAGATTGCCCTGTTGATTTAACTGAACCTGGATTCCACGATTTTCATAAACACCCTTGACCAACCGCAGAAGTAATACAGGCATACCACAACCAGCCAATTTCACCCATAGCCGATTACGGTCCGCACAATCGAAAGTGGCTGGTAGATCGACTGAGGCCATATTGGTGCATCCCTAAGTGGTCATCCAAGCAGATTCCTGAATGCACTTAACTACAAGTTAGAGTGCCCCTTAGGGAATCCTGTCTGTAGTTTGTTTAGGGCATTAGAAGAGGAGGCCCACTGCTCCAGATGGATCAAGAGAAAGGCAGAGAAAATCTTGCATTCAGCATCAATAAGGGAAATCGGCCAGTAGTTTTTTGGTTCAGACCTACAACACATTTGAAAATAGGTACTAAGTGTCCCATGCTCCATGAGGCTGGTAAAACACCCGTGTGGAGAATACTACCAAATTGCAAAAAAAAATAGCTTAACGCAGTCAGATTTATTAGCCTTAAAGGTGTTGTTAGTTAGGCCGTTCGGCCCCAGAGACCAAGATTTTAAAATAAATTTCAGTAGTAGCTGGAGTCTATTAATATCAAGGACCGGCTGCCAGATAGGATCAGGACTAGTGAAACTAGATCCTAGGTCATCGGTGGGATTACCAGGGGGCGCTCCAAAAAGATTTTCAAAGAAGTAAACCCAGTCCGACTCTGGTACCTCATTAAGCTGAGATGTAGCATAATGTGGGTCCTGGCCCTTAATTGATTACCAGAATGCCCACGCAGTTTACCAACAGCCCAAGTATGTTCTCGGCATCACGCTGCAGTAGTTTTCTCTTTAGAGATATGCAATAGTTTTTATACTTCTGCTTAAACATCTTTGCAAGATTAGCTCCTATCATATTGTGGTATAAACCAAACATGTTTTTTTTTCACAAGTCCAAAAAGAAGACTTTCAAAAAATAAATTTACAGTTTTACATCTGATATTTAAAGCTCAGTAAAAAGAAGCATGTTTCTCCAATTTCTTATCTTCACTGCTTCTATCTAAATGAATAGATTAACATTTTTAATTTCGAATGAATCCTATCTGTTGTAGAACTCTAACCACGTTTATGGTCAGCCTCGTTTCATAGCCTGAAGTCATTATCACCCAAAAGTCCTCCGATGACAGCCAATCACTTGAGCAGACAAAACGTTCCAAATGTTTCTTTCGCACCTCCCATGTGCCTTCACAAAATCTTAATAGATGCTCCAATGACTGGTCTTTTGGGTCCTGACATTTTAGACATAAGTGTCTACTCCTTTCACCCCAGCCCCAACGAGCAAGGACTGATCCTGTACGTATCAAACCCAACCGAAGTCTGAGAAAGTTTTGCCTCCCTTTTACATCCGGGAATTTCATCAAATAGTTGGCTAAGGAAACTGAGACTCTTGTCCTTTGGGGAAAGTGAGGGTGCCACTATAGAGGATTGTGTATGATCGATTGTCATTATCCAATCTGATAATAGTAGCTCCCTCTTGATCTTCATGGGGTTTGTGGTTAGAGTATCTATGTCACTGTTATATCTGGAAAGGATTTCTTGGGATACTTTTTTAAGTCATGCAGTACTCCCACCAAAACACGGCTCAAGTGGACTTGTAGATCTTCATATAGTGTATTACGCCTTTGATTGATTATCAGATTAAAGAGTGATAGAAGTTTCCAATCTGCCTGAGCCCCAAGTGAAGAGAGGCCCAACTCAAAACGCAGGCTGGCTATTGGTAAGCTGTTTGGGAGGCATAGAGCTTTTTTCCAAATCCGGCCTTCTATTATCTGCCAATCCATCGACCAAGCCAATGGTTTTGCCTCTAAGCCATATAAGAGGACAGGAATGATCTTTGCACGATAGAAACAGATAGCAGGGAGGAGAGAAAACCTGCAATATTGATTAATCATTTTCTGCAGTTGGGCCGTCAATTGGGTGCATTTTTGTAGCATCTCTGACCATAGTGTACAGGCTCTTGGTGTAGCACACAGAGTATAGCCCAAGTAAATGACCTCCTCTATCACAGGTATTCGTTTGCCCCCCACTGTCCAGCAATACTTGCCTTCTCTACCACCTTTCTTTCCAAAAATCACGATTTTCGATTTTTCCGGGTTTTTCGTTGTCTTTCATATATTGATCCAAGGCGTTTAATAGCCTCTGAAGGCCCACTGGTGTCTTGTCCAGGAGGACGATGTCGTCAGCATACATGAGCCACTTTATTGCATTTGTGCCTAGCTTGGCACTGCCCAGTGCTGCGGTCTCGACCTCCTGTCGAAAATCAGCTAAATAGAAGTTTAACAGGAAGGGAGCAACCATACACCCCTGTCTCACCCCCCTCTTCATGGGGATG
Source organism: Ambystoma mexicanum (assembly GCF_040938575.1). Classification (NCBI taxonomy): domain Eukaryota; kingdom Metazoa; phylum Chordata; class Amphibia; order Caudata; family Ambystomatidae; genus Ambystoma; species Ambystoma mexicanum. Next base: position 273,077,189 of record NC_090929.1, on the reverse strand, counting down.
TGTGTTGATAGGAACCCATATAGGTTCAACTTTACTTGTACCGTATTTCCTTCATGCAGGGAGACCAATATATCAATAAGTTGGGTCGGAGAACCCCTACCTTTTAGTTTGGACCATAGTCTGTCCCGATTCACCAGATCGAAGGCGCTTGATAGGTCGATGAAAGCACCATATAGTCGGGAAGTTTGACCCCCAACCTTACTGTTGCAGAGGGCAGAAAGTACTATGCCATTGAGCGATGTGGAGTGTCCCTTTCGAAAACCTGTCTGTTGTTTTGGGAGGATGTTGTTTAACTCAGCCCAAGCTTCCAAGTCTCTCAGCACTAGGCTGGTAAACAGCTTACTTTCCACATCGAGGAGGGTGATTGGTCTGTAATTTAGGGGGTCTCTTCGATCCCCCTTTTTGAATATTGGGACAATGATTCCGGATTTCCAAGATGACGGGATCTTTTTGAGCCCCAATATCCCATGAAACACTGTGTTTAAGAGGCTGGCCCACCTTTTAGGGTTTCCCTTCAGGACTTGGTATGTTAAGCCACTAGGGCCTCTGGCCCTTGAGGCCGAAGATTTCATTATTAGGGCATAAATATACTCTTCCGTTATGTCCAAAGTCCATTTGCCACCAGAGATAAAAAAAGGTGGCTCCCCCTTTGACTTTGCATATTTCTTCGAGAGGAAATCTATCCACTCTGTTTTGGTAACCATGTTTGACAAGGCTCTGGCTTGGTCCATAGATTGTTGGTTAATTAAAGACCAAAAAATCCTTGAGTTCTTATTTAGGCTGGCCTTGAGCATGGTTTCCCCATCTTTCTGGGCGCGGGACATTCGTTGTTGTTTCGACCATTGTTTGTATTTGCTTTAGATGGACTTTATTTTGGCCTCTCTAATAGATTTAATGGCTTCCTCCCTTCTAATGGCGCTTATCGAACGCTGCATCTCACGTTTCTGCTCCCAACTGTGTTCGTCAAATGTGTGCTTATGGGTTTTTCTCATTTGACCTACCATAGGTCTGGGGGCCTCAAATGACCACAAAAAGTAATGGAAAACATAAGGGTTGCACATATCTTTCAGTTTTCTGTCGCTTAATTCATATTTACATTTTTCCAGGGCTTGATTCAATTTCACTCCTTCCCTGTTATATTTAACTAACCGATTTTTTTGATTGTTTACTACTATGTGCTCTGTCAGCCTCTTTACGATCCTTACATTTTGCCATTTAACTGACATTTCTAATCGTTTGTGGTCACTTGTGCCTCCTTCTCTTACTCCCATAGTTTCACATTGATCAAACATGCTTGGAGACATGAACATATAGTCCAAAATGGATTCTGATGCTCCCCGGGACCATGTACTTGCCGGAGGAGTGTCTCCTTCCAGAGATCCATTCCCCATTTTCAGGTCCCAATCTTTAAAAAAAGATCCCCAAACATTTCCATTTGAGGAGATGGCCTTGTATTTGGGTGCTCCTCTACCTTTACCACTTTCCACGCATTGAGAATTTAGGTCCCCTGCCACCAAAACATATGCGTCGCGGTGCGTCAGTTTTATTTCGGTCAACATGCTAGACAAGGCCTCCAGAAATACGGCAAGCTTTGAACACGCAGGATTCCAATATAAATTTACTGCTGCTATTCGACCCTGTAGATGTAGCTACCACACATTTTACTGCCAAAATTCCCTCTTGTTCTTCTGAGATTATTGTCACATCTTTAAAACGAGTGGCTTTGCAGGAAAGTAGCAAACCTCCTTTTGGCCTTCCTTTTCCCATTGTCGTTGCAGGTTGTGTGGTTATTATGAAGCCCCCTAACTCTGGTGCGTTGACTAACCATGTCTCCTGTAGGAGAATCAGGTCGTTCTTTTCAAATACCTCTGATCTCATATTGAGGTTCCTAAAAGAACTGGAGCCCCGCGTGTTCCAACTTACCACCCTCATGCTCTCCCAACTAAAGACATGTCTCGCCCATGCCCAGTTTCTGGCAGACCGGTGTTATGATCTCCGTAAGTAGCGCCCACATTGTCAGTTTATCCCCCTCGATTTTACCATGCGCTGCAGCTGACATTTCCTTTACTTGGTCATTTTTTGTTTTCACTCCTTCCTTTGTTCCCTCCTCCCTTCCTTCCCCAACCCTTGTATCTGATGGCATGGCTTCGTATATGGTTATACCTTGTTTTTGTAAAGGGCCTGCCGCTTCCAGGATTGCCTTTGCCCCTATCTTAGATGTAAACCCGACTTCCACTAAATGGGACGCCTGTTGCTCTGGGAATCTAACATACTCAATATCATTTGATGAAAAAAGATATAGATCTGGTATTTTTTTAAAGAGCATCAAGAGTGACCTTCTATTCAAGTATTTGCAATTCATTTTATCTTTGTGACCTTTGAACCAGAGCCGCGGGGCTGCGAAAGGATTTGTTTTACCAAATGATGGTTCCCTTTCTGTCCTTTCGTTTTGCACCCCCTCCTTTCTAGATCCAGTGTCTTTGTAATTTACTTGCTCTGCAGGAATACTATATATTGAGTCCTCTTCCAATGGTGGCGATGTTAATAGGTCTCCTTGGGCCCGGATTGGTGGTGGGCTCCCACTAGTTTTCTCGTCTCTTTTTTCCCGGGCCTCTACTGTTTTTGTGATCTTTTTTTGTCCTTGAAGAAATATCAGAGCAATTTCTAAAGCAGGGGCTCCTAACTGGGACAGATTTATTGGAACCAATTTGCCTCTAGGGAGAAAATTTGGGGCCCACTTTATTGATTTCCCTGCAATCAATGGTGGAAGAATGCCCACCACTCGGCCTGTTGCATTCTCCAGATTTTTACTGTCTATTTGCTCTGTTTGTATTCCTACTGTTTTGTTAGACAGGTTTTAATGCTTGACTTCTTTTTGTTCTTCCCCAGCTCCTGCACATCAGGGGACTCCGTCTCCGTTTCTGAGGGCAGTTTCTCTCCTTTGTCTGTCTTCTCTTTATTTAGTTTTTTTGATGGATTGGCTAAGTTGTTAATGAACTTACCTGTATCAGTATTATTTGATTTTTTAGCCTTCATGTTTTTAGGTTTCTTTTCTTGTCTGGAGGGCTGTTGAGATTTATGTCTTGCATTTTTTTGTTTCTTTTTCCTCACCCTCCTCCTCCTTTGAGATGTTTGACCTGCACTTTCCTCTACGGGACTCCCTTCCTCCTTGATATCACTTTGTTTCAGAGAAGAATCTTCTTCTATACAGATCACCTCATCTTGTGGAACAGCGTCCGCCAACTGTGCTAAACGGCATAACTCTTCCATCACTGATGAGGATAGTGGAGTATTGTCCCAAGTGGAGGGGGATCGTTCTTTCAAGGGATCGACCGGTGGAGGCTGCTCATGCCCCTTGACGTTTCCCTGGGTCTGAATAAAGTTTTGTAGCATTGATTTGGTTTCTTTTCCTTCTAAACTTATACTCCAAAGCATAGTATTAATGTCAGCTATCTCCATTTTCTGTGATGCTAGAGCTCCTGCCAATGATGTTATTGATGGTAGAATAGCGCTGTTTATGGCGTTGGTAAGTCCCACTATTGAGGACTCAAACAAAAATCGAAATCTTAGGATATTTCTAACAAAATTCCAGTATGTACTTGAATGTCTCCCCCACCAAGGAATTTAGAACAAAATTCAAAGCTGTTAAAGTTGTCTCACTGGCCATGAGTTCCTCTGTTGGAGGTCTTCTCAAAGGGAGCTGTTCGTGTATGTTTGGTTGAGAACTCGAGGCCGAGTGATCTCTTGATTCTTCTAGTGTTTTCTGTTACATTCAGAGGAGGACCAGAATCTGGAGCATTGTGTGGTAAAATAGCGGACAAGTTACTGCCTTCTGAGAGGTCAAGGCTTGCGATTTGGAGAGTGGCATTTCCCATCTCTTCTACAGGTTTGGCTTTGCGAAGCGTAGGTGTTTGTGAACCCTCTCCGCCCTCGGCCAGGTTTCTATGGCCTCTTGCCTTGAACTATTGGTCTATGGTCCCCTTGATGTTTGTGGTTGTAAGTGTATAATCTTTTCCTCGTTTAAGCGTTGAGACCAAGGAGGAAGCTGCGTTTCCCAAGTCCTCCCTTCCATTCTGATATGTGGGAACAGGGTTGTGTATTTGTACGTGTGTAAACCCTGTCTGACCTTCGGGAATACTCGTTTGCAGTTCATGCATGGTATCATCATGCTGTAATGAGACGTTATGACTTCGAGAGCTCTCCCCCTCCTGGTCTTTATGTGCTTCTACCAATGGGCCACTTCTCAGGTTGTATCTCAGTGACATGGTAGTTTCACAGTTGCTCTAGGTGGGATAGTATCAGATGTGTTTACCTGGTGGGATCAAAGAGGTCAAAGCCCCAACAGTCTCCCGTCATTTCTCTGATGCGATCAAATTTGGTTTCAGGCACACGCGGTTTTCATGTCTCTTTGGCCCTGTCACGGGCGCGTTTCAATGTCTATAAGTGTGGTCAATAAAATATGAAGCCACGCGATATGCTTCTCACAAACAATGAAGGGACCACCAGCCCCTTAGCTGAGCCCTAGTAAGTCTCCACAAGATGGAACTACCCACCGCAAAATCCGGCGGGGAGCAAGGAATTTCGTACCAATTTCCTTTTTGTTTTTTTTTTTGTTTTTTTCCTTTTCCCCACTTCTTTTTTATTTACAGTTCGTAATATAGTCAATGTACTTTGTGGACATGTAGTATAGTATCAATGGGGACTTACTTGGGTTCTCCACGAGCTCCGCCTTTGTGTCTGAGTATATCTCGGTGGCCACGACCCAGACCCAGCCTAACAGCACCAGCCCTTCTGCCACCAGGGCTTATGCCGCAAGGGTGGCTGCAGTGCAGTTTTGAAGGCTGTAATACAGTTACGTGATCACGGCACGTGATTCACTGCGACCCCGCCTCCCGTTGCCAGCAGGAGCCCAGTGCTCGCAATGTTGCGCGGAAGGGGAGCGAGCTGGTAAGTTCTAAAATAGATTAAATCTCTAGCTGAAGAAAGTTGCCTCCTACACCTTCAACGTTGCAATCCAGATGAGCTTTTGTTCAACGCCGCTCGGGCGGCTGCAGTGCAGTTTTGAAGGCCGTAATACAGTCACGTGATCACAGCACATGATTCACTGCGGCCCCGCCTCCCGTTGCCAGCAGGAGCCCAGTGCTCGCAATGCTGCGCAGAAGGGGAGCGAGCTGGTAAGTTCTAAAATAGATTAAATCTGTAGCTGAAGAAAGTTGCCTCCTGCACCTTCAACATGGCAATACAGATGAGCTTTTGTTCAACGCCGCTCGGGCGGCTGCAGTGCAGTTTTGAAGGCCGTAATACAGTCACGTGATCACGGCACGTGATTCACTGCGGCCCCGCCTCCTGTTGCCAGCAGGAGCCCAGTGCTCGCAATGCTGCGCGGAAGGGGAGCAAACTGGTAAATTCTAAAATAGATTAAATTTGTAGCTGAAGAAAGTTGCCTCCTGCACCTTCAACGTGGCAATCCAGAGGAGCTTTTGTTCATAACAATCACTAACCTCTCTTAGTGCCCTAATCTCCCTCCTCATATTTGACTAAGCTACTGCAAGATCTTCATTATAGCAGTGTACGGGTCTACATGGTCAAATTGGCTTGAAGCCAGGATGGGAACGTACCCCCATGATCAGGTTAGTAATCTGGAGTTATAGTCCTCATAATTGTTTGGATGTTTTGATTTAGAATGTCTATATTAGGGGCTGACCATCTAATAGCATTGCCTGAAGGTATCAGGTAATAAAATTGCGACAAAAATGTCACCGGTAAAGAAAATTGCTGCAAAAATGCTGTGGTTTGACCGGGTAAAGGTGTACCCCATTATACCATTTAAGGGGAGCAGGGGATGCGGGGGTGTCCACCGCTCCCCTTAAATGGAATAATGGGTCCAGCAGTTGCGGGGGTGTCCCCCGCATCCTTTACATGATTGTGGCAGCTAAACCACAGCATTTTTGCCTCAATATTTTGTATACATTGCCATTTTTGCTGCAATTTTAAGACATGGAACGTGCCTGAATAGGTAGATCTCAAATGAAAGAGTTTAGAGTAATCTCTGCTGATTGTCACAATGGCAAAACGCCCCCTTAGTATTGCGTGATCACTGCAATCATTCCATAAGACTGAGAATGAAGAGCAAAAATATATCAGGCAGACATCAACAAAAATATAATCCAGCATGGAAGAATTCAACCTCCTGAACCATGTATGCATTTTTGCCTTGCTGTTTTTGCCAGATGGTTTACCCCTTAAGAGCTGTAGACAAAGTGCGCCCGACGCGAGGCGCCAGATTCTACCAACATGGCATTTAGGGTTCTGCAGGGTCATGTCCGATGACTGTAGACACACTTCCCAATCCAAGTCTTTGAAGTCGCAGTTAGCATTGCTGTCACCCGTAACAATTACTGTTCACTAAGGGTATCTAGATAACCACTCAGATATGCAATAACAGATGGTCTACACAAAGTGAGTTAACTCTGCAAATCCCCTGTGCCAGTAAATATTTACTAACAGCAGATTTAGCGCTTTATCTGCAGAGCAAAGGGCCACCCCCAAAACACCAAATGGAAGATCTACCAATGGAACGGCAGACATACTCAGCGCTGAATCTACAGCATTGAGCAGTCCTCCAGAAGCTCTCCCCATTACTGGTCTTTGCCATCTCAGTAAAAACCTGATATCTGCTAAGCACAGGTGCTTGGGTCAGACAGGTTTCCTGTAATCATATGCAATTTGCCTCTTTGAGTATTGTAATGGCAAAGGGGTTAGTAAAAAGATGTCTGCTACCCTGCATGTTCCAGGATTTAAGACAGAATTGTATCTCTCTCCTGCCCGTACCCAGTCCTTTCAGAAGGTTAAGGGACTGGCCAAAGAGTGGACGTAACCGCTGCCCAGTCGATATTCACCTCAGCTGCCTGTCTATTCGAATTATCCACACTCCTGGCATCTTCACAGTTGGGGCGGACCACAATACGCAACCGTCCGCGAGAGCCAGATGTAGCAGCTTCATCAAATACAAACAGGGACATCTCAAAACCCAAGGAAGCAAGGCCAGATCTTTGGGAAAGAACAAGATCTTTCACCAGTTAAAGTAAATAATACTCACTCCTAATTGATCCCTATCAGGGAAGGCCACACGATTAATGTCTGATGAACCATGCAAGCCCAAAGCCGGGATTTCAGCAAAGATTTGCAGTATGTTTGTTCCATTTAGGCAAACCGGGAAGTTATCACCAAGTGTACTAGAGATTTGGACTTGGAGCCCCCTTTTGCCCTCCAAAGGATCAGCCACCCAACCCCCTGGATGGCTATTAGGCTTATTACGTGGGACCTCATTCGCTCCTAGCCTGTGTCAAGATACTATAGGTTTGGTGCTGTTGTGGGTCAGCTCATTTAAGACGAGGATCAAAGGGGGGTTGTGTATATGGTACGTGTAAGCGCTCCAAGGAGGTGGCCCACACCGGACGAAATTGCGGCATAGTGGTTAGATGGAAGTTTGCTTAATATTTGATCACCCACCACTCCTTTGTCAATGGCTCATAGGCCGTTGTAGAAAGTTTGGGTACAACTCAATTCGAACCCCTCATCCGGAGACAAAGCGACTGAATCAAGGTTTCCCATCTGTCCACCAGGCTTCTCCACACTCTATTTGGGGCTCACTCCCACAGAAATCAGTTGCTTGATTGCAGACATGGGGCAATGTAATTGAGGGTTGTGTTCCCAATTATATAGGTAACAAGGGCACAGACTCACTCCCCCCACACTTCACAACAGTCCCCACAACCTTTTCAGGAACCAAAATCTGCGCCGAGATTGCCGTGGTAGAACAATGCCTGTCTCCTCTCAACTCAGAATACGTTGTGTCTGAGATTTCAATTACCTCATCTACATCAGTGCATTTCGTATTGGGAGGCCTGGGCCTGCTTCCAACAGAACCAGGCCAGATCCTACAGGGTGGAAGCATAGTTTCGAACCCGATAAGGTCCAATTTGCCGTTCACTTCGGATATCAAGCAGTTCGTAGATTTAAGCTCACTCCAGATATTATCGTATAATGATACAAAGGAGCTCAGCACCATATTCAAGGCAGAAACGTTTGGATGAGTCAGGCATGTTCTTTCATCAACCTCCCTTAAGCACTGATTGGCATATTGGCCACCGACCTCAGCTGAAGATTACGCTTGAACTCTGGAATGGCCATCAGCTTCATTTGTAATTGAGTATGTAAGTGGTTTCAATCCGGCACACACCCAAGTCCCGTCCAGCGTATAGTGCGCAACTGAAACGCTTATTTATTTTATCTATAAGTTCAATATTCTGAACGATATACCACTCGTATCACACCCTTTTCCTGGAACACCCCCCCCCCCCCGTCACACTGAACCAGGAATCAGGCTAGTTTGCAAAGGTAAATATTTATTTATGTATTTAAAATATAATCACAATATATTTTAATAGGTACAACAATCACCAATGGGGTGACAGAATACTGAATAATAACTTTAATACACTAGGAATCAAATAATGAGCACAAAAATAAATGCAACACAGAAAATAAGACTTTTGTGTTGGTTTGGAACCGATGGCACTATGGTTAGGAGTTCCCCCTGCAATACCCCTCAACCCACCAATAGCCAATGTACAGAGATGGGAGGAGAGAGAAGGTATTGAGGAATAGCACAATTCAAACAGAATATCAGTCCCACCTTCCCCCTTTTAACACAAGAGAAAACGGAATTGACTTGTCACTGTCAGAATGGCTTTGAAATTGTCTTTGGAATTGACTGAGCAAAAACATCAAATGTGGTCCAAAATACTTAAATTATTATCATTTCCTAGTGGAGCCGCTTTGAACAGTTGCAAACAATCACAAGCAATGATTTAATAAGAAGAAAACCTTTGAAATCTTAAAGTCCAAGTGGGAATTAAATTAAAGCTATTTCACATGTGTAAAATTTCTCAGAATGTAAAATCCCGGCAAACTTTTCCTTGCGCGATATTCGCTATAACGGGAGAATCACACTGTTTTAAATAAAAACTGAGAGAGTTATAAAGGTTTTAGTGAGAGTCATTTTTGCAAAATAGGCGCGAGAATGGAAAACAGAAATGCACTTTGAAACTGACAGCTGGGTTTGATTACACTATATTATGACTATGAAAAAGATGATGGCACACATGAATCTCCACAGTTACGTGGCCAGCATAACCCTTCACGTGGTGGATACTCAATTTCTTTTTGGAATTTACGTGAGTTACTCAAAATCACTAATGACTTATGATTTTATAAAACAAATGAAAGAAAATCAGCGCAAGAAAGGTTCTGACAATACTATGATTCTGAATTTATAGATAGGATGGGTTGATATAGGGATCATACAGTGCAGAGATATTAGGTTCACTTTTCTTCCTATTAATACTTAAAAAATAAGTTATTAAATTGGACCGTCAGTTCTGGTCATGGATTGGATCTTGTCTAGAAAGGACAGCACATCAGGCGCGGGACTGTATCAGCTAGGCCGGTCACCGGTTTTGCACAGGATCTGCCCTTCTTGTTTGTGGGTAATTCAATCAGCTGGATAGCGAGTTCCTCAAGCAAGCCTTGTGGTAGCAAACCAAAGAGTTTCAAGATATTAGTTCAAAGGGCCTTCTCACACCACAGCGCTTCACTGGGTTGCAACAATAAGTTGAGGATTTGGGCCTTGCTGAAAATCAATAGTTCTCTATTGCTGGCAAGAGTCTTGGTATCTGGATCTGGAAGAATGTTAAGCTGGATGTAGAATCCTGGATCAAAGTGCTTCGCCAGATTCAGGAAAGTGAGTGAATCAGAGAGTCCCTATGTGTTCTCAGCTGTCTCTATTTATCCTTTAAAATGACATCGCAAAACGGGTGTATGGGCCGGCTTAGCTAAGCATGCCATTGTGAGCTGGGATTGGATCAAAACTTCATCTCTGCCTTGCATTTGAGTGATTGGATCAAGGCCGGATGATGTCACATTTTATGGTTTGCTTTACAGTTCTTAGAAACCTCCCTTTAGCCACTGGTCTCAAAATCAAATGTTATACTAAATACACATTTCTACATTGGTCACCTTTACACAAATCACACACAAAGATTCCATATTTTATGTAGCATCTGTTCCTCAAAATCCCGGAGCTGTGGGATCTTGTTTCAACTTTCTACAGAATTTCGTCCTTTTCGCTATGAACAGTTTCCAAACTTTATGCAAATGTCCACGTTTAACATAGGGATATGTGTGTACATTTTCACACTTCTAGAACTAATACATTTCACATAAAACCACATATATTGCCATTCCTGTCCAGAACATGTCACACAGTTCTGCCGCCTCTTAAAACGTGCAGCCAGAAATTAGATTAACAACTCTGTCCTTTTTATATTTTTCATCACTTTGTATCACAAGTTATGAGTGTCTGAAAAGTGTTCATTGTTCATTCTTAACAGCATATGGTCGCTTGGCTCCAACCCTTTGTCTCACCTGGGAGTCCAGGAGCATCCCCCTCCTTGGGGAAGTTCCTTCCAGGAGCAATTTACGACCCTCTCACACCTCTGTTTCCTGGACTGAAGTGTCTGCTATTGTTCAGTCTCTTTCTGTAGACAAAAGTCTGGCTTAACCCACAATTATCTCCACGTGAGTTTCTGTTTAGAGGATATCCCTCCCCCTGGGAGAAACCTGTTTGTCCACTTCCAATGGGTTGCAGCTCAGCCAAGCTAATTTATTGTTAATAAAAAATCTAGGAAACCCCAAACTTGTTGCATCAAACATAAATACATTACTTTCTTAGCTTTACCTCTGTGGGATAAAAAGCAACAGAGATCTTTATTCTTTTTAGCCACAATCCTTTTTATGTTTGCTAATACGGCAGACTTTTTAGTTTAGATCACTTTGAAGTTTCATCAAAGCTCACCTGACAGTTGTCATTCACAGGTAGTTTAGAGTACTGCACCCAAATTCTGACAGATGCTGTCAGTTTACAGACAGTCCAGTTTTTCTGAAGAATGTTTTGCTCTTTACATTAGGACTCTGTATGTTCGCAATGCTTCATTAGATTACACGACTTTTAGCACCAAGCAAGGTTTTGGATGTTGAGAAGTGTTGTGTTATAGGCATTTTTGGAGTTTTTAGCAACAAAGCAAATGTCATTTATAGGCACATTTTGGAGTTTCATTTGCAAAGCGCTGCTTCTTTCTCTGCACTCTGTTTGCTGGTCATGGAGCACGCTGGCACATTTTCTGCAGGGGATGCTCTATTCCACCACACATGCACCAAGGGTGTCGGTTGTGCCTCCATCTTTTTGTGTGCTTGAGAACGCAGGTTTTATAGGTTTTTAGCGCGCACAAGTGCTTTGCCGCCATTGTTGCAGTCCCTGCACCATACTATCAGAGTGATGCCGTATAGCATAGCGGAGTGGGTCAATACATCCCACAAGTATTTATCAATCAGGTTTGTCAGGTCTAAGGGGGATCCCACCCGTAATGCGTCACATGTTTGTTGGGTGACACTACCCACATTATCAAAGAGCATTGCCCTTAAGAGGCATTATTGTCCAATGCCTGGTCCGCAAACTCAATAATGCTCAAATCTGTTAGATCTTTATGCACAAGTGGAATGTCATGGGCCTTCATCACAGAGTGATCCAGCATTGCCTTTCCCCTGACAGGGGGCACAGATTTCTGTACTCGTAGCAGTTGATTTCACGAAATAATGATCCAGAAATCGCTGAACTGATATATGCGAAAACACAAAGGTCGTTTTAGGTGTTTTAAGAAGAACTACTGGTTTCTTAGGGATGATCACCTGCACCCTAGAGCGAGTGGACTCTAGAGACATTACCACAATATATGGGGATGAAGCCGGATTAAATTGGTAATCCGTATTTAGCGGCAGTTGAGGTACCACTTGTGTGATGATTTTGCAAAGTAGTTCCTTCCCAAGCAGCATGGAGGAGGGCATAGGAGGCGAAAACCTACACAGTGATGTAGATACTTGTGGGGGCAAGGAAAAGCACCCTGTGGACAATGCTGCGACCGAAACTTCCACTGTTTCCTGTAGAGACTCCTTCTCTGAGAGAACTTCCTGACCTGATTGACTTTGTTCTCAGTTCTCATGTTTGCAGGGTCAAGTAAGGCCGCCAACGTTATCAGAGCCTTGAAAAAGTCAGGAGGAAAAAAAGAAAAACAGCGATCCCCTGCTAGTTTCAAAATGGAGCTTTGCCAAATTCAAAGAGGATAGGACCAGTTAAAGTTAGCACAGGATTACAGCTCACTTTCAAGTAAGGGGATCAAGTCCACAGCTGCATCAGCTTTAATTCACTGCCGCATGGCAGAAGATGTGCACAGGTTGAAAGTAGTCCAGATCAAAGGGATAACTACTCCCTGCAGTCTCTGGGAAACACAGTCAAGAGGTAGTTGAATTAGGCGTGCAGTTGACAGTAACCAAGATCAAAGAGATAACTACTCCCTGCAGTCTCTGGGAAATGCAGTTTAGTTAGGCGTGCAGTATTTAGTGTCTACTATAGGAGAGTAGTCCAGCTCAGCAATTTACCTGCCTAACATTTTAAACGACCAGTACCCTCCAGCCACTCCCGGACAGAGAGCTCAACAACGTTCGAGCCTGCAGACACAGTCTGTTATATGTCAATGTACGGACATGTATTGCCTCACTCCACCAAATGCAAAAATGGCTACGATGTATCTTACCAGCATATGACCATTTATGTCAGTATTGGTAATGTAGCCGTCAAGAAATGTAGAGCGAGAGCAGCCACCCGGCCACTGGCCAAATACCAAACACTCCACGTTGCTCCGCTCCTGTGGAGCTGTTAAGGAGTTAATGGAGATAGAAAGCGGGCTTCCGTTTTACCGATGTTTGTAGAATTTCCAGTACAGTACAACAAAATAGCACTGAGTCTCCACGTTGCAAAAAAAATCATTAAACTTCTATGTAACATTTGCTACCATAAGAATCATTGTTGCACTATGCCTCCATGCAGATGTTTTCATGGTGGAAGTTTGGGTCTTAGGTTGATTAGTCGCTATGTTCGTCTGATCAGTTGATGGTTTCTTTCATCTGCCATAGAAGAGGAGCAACCAGCAAAGTTTTCTATAATTGGCAGGTCACAGCTCCTTAAAGGATGGTGAGATTGTCCCTGTCCAGTCTGCTGTGGGGCAAAAGCTGTGCTTTGGTTCCGCTCGTAGCGCAAATTAGGAGCACAACATATTATAACATAGCAGCATAACATATCAAACTAACATAGCAAGACGTGACTCCTCAATCTTGCATTATACAGCACAACATAATATATCAAGCATATCACCACAGCATAGTGCATCACATAGTTTACCGAGATAGCATGCCGTAGGATTCTAAACATAGCTATGAGAGAAACAGAACCAGCCCTTTTAACTATGTGAGACAACCTTAAAATAAAATGAATTTCATAGAGTTTTATTAGTGCAACTTAACCATAATGCCCCTTTAACAAAGTTTTGTCAGTGAATTGTATAGGTTTTTATTAGTGCAACTTAACCATAATGTCCCATTAACAAAGTTTTTTCAGTGAATGTCATGGGTTTTTACCAGTACATGCTAATTTCCTAAAACAAACTAATATCATACTTACCGCCAATATAGCAAAGTTGTTAACCAATTTACAAAACTGCACCTTAAAACTTTGCCATTTCCCTCTTTCTAGAATCATTTTAACACTTCCATACACTTTTTGCAACCTTTTCCACAGTTTTTGCGTTCGTCGACGTCTGCGAACATCTGACGTCATCGCTGACTTTCCAGACAGTGTGCCTATGTTACAGAACATAGCATCAAGAGGCCATTGCAATTGACAGAAGTTGCTTTGTAGAAGAGACAGTTACATGACATTGCATAGTGTAGCATAGCAGGGGATCCGGTAGCATAACATCACACCACAGCATAACATGTCTTGACAATATAGGATGCTGGCATTGCATACCGTAATAACTTAATATTTCATGAGTGAGGTGGCATATCCTCCATAAGATATTAGAGTGCGTGTTGGGAGACTGGGCACAGTGAAGATGCAAACCACAACAAAGAGACCTAAATTAAGATAGAAGCATCCAGAAACCAGCAATATTCTATGGCACACAACCTATTTCCACCAGCTCACATGCAAAACACACACACACGCACCATACCACTTTCTCTCTCCCTTCCCCTCTATCTCACTTACTTTCTCTCTTTTTTCCATCACCACACAAATTCTCTATTGGAAGCTATTCTGAAGAAGGGAGTACTGCTCATTAAAATGATTTTCAAACTATCCATTGCCAATCTTTCCTTGGCAGGCTCCTTCCTATGGAAAGGCCTCCCCCTTCCTCTTTGTCTTGAGCCAGATCTCCTCAAATTTGGGAAGCTCCTCAAGACCTTTCTTTTCTCTTTTCCTCAGTCCGTTCCTCCCTCCTCTGCTAAATTCCCACAGTTGCTGATATGGGTGACAGGGTCTCTTATGTGTTCTCCTGGGTCCTGGCCTCTGACACCCAATTGCCTTCAGCCTCCGCCCGATTCAAGCAATTGCCTTGGCACCTACTGGTCTATGCCACCACAGGCCTGCACTTACTTATTCATTGGCAGCTGACCACTCTCCCCTAGTCACTTAACAGCTGCCCACTCCCTAGCACTTTCTTCTTTGGTACACCTAGCATTTACCCCCCACTCCCTTATCCTTTCTCTCTCTCTGTACTTGTACGTTCTGAATGCTCAGAAGGCCTAGTAGGTCCGCCTCTATCTTTCATTGTTATATTTGATTTCATTCCTATGTTCCTTCCCTACTGCCCGCTAGGCGCTTTGAAACACAATTTGCTTGATGAATAAGTGCCTTACAAATGCACAATAAAATAAAAAATAAAAAAGACACGAGCCAATATATAAAAGCCCTCCTGTCCATTGTACATGCATGCGAGAACTCAACAACAGTAAATGCTCAACCAGCATTCAAGGAAAGCTCTGAAAAAAAAATCCCAACATCCAGAAATCCTCATCATTCTGAAAAGTCTCTATTCTGAACACAAAACCCACATTACCACTACCTAGACACATCAGTACTCATTGATAATATCATAAGCCTCCAACTAGAGCAAAATCATCTTAAATGATTTCATCCTTGTCAAACCCGCCTGCACTTCTCAAAGCTGACCTGCCTTGTCTTCTCTTTGTTGCTTGAAATTTCCCTCTACATTGTAATGCTACATTGCTCTCTGTATGCTATGATCGAAGCAGTTAGCCCTCTACTCTGTCTTGTTCTGTTCCAAACTATAGCGGACTGTTCACATCTGTCTAGGCCATTGTCCGACTGAGACAAAATAATATGCCTTTTCACCCAAAAACGTGTTCTACATTTGACAACCACAATTCAGGAACCTCTGCAACAGAGTGCCATCTGTGAGCACATTTTTCAACAACAAAAAATGCGAAGCGCGTGGTTTAAAAAAAAATTAAATTAGTCTTGTAACGTCTTCAACGCTACAATCTGCACAGCACAGTAAATAATTAAACTGGCCCACATTGCCTCCGAAAACCGCCTACGCTGGCCTTTGTGGCCGCCCCTTCATGCATTGCTCTGTAGGCATTTTCGAACCTCGTTTAGCCTCGTTGAAAACCCTCCTTGCACCCTTGCGACATGGAAGGTTGTTCCTGCTTATGGAAACCTTCCCTTGCGCAGTACCTCGGGTGGAGGAGGGGGGGGCGGCTCCGAAGAGAAGCCGGACTGGACCCGTAGGTTCCCCGAGCTGCTGCGGGAGAGATCTCTTCATTTCCGTTCTGTACAAACATCTGGCTGCAGTGAGCCACGGCACGTGCGGTTAATCCGCACTTCGCACTTTGCATTTGCAGTTCAGACAGTGGATTATTGTGGGTTTACGGGCTGGGATCCCGCTGGAGCTCGCTGGACGAGGTTACATTCCTTGCATTAAAAACATCGTGATAAGATTTTTGTTTGCATTAAAACCACCAAAATTAGGCTGAGCTCATACCACTAAAATATCTGCTACTACTAATAAAACGTATTATTATTACGATTCCAAAAACATACTTGTAGGGGAATGGCGAGCCTGCCATTCTATGCACTCTATTGGCCTGATTGTCAGAGCGCTTTCCTATGGGATTGCACCATTATAAAATGCTTCTGTGAAACAAGCTCTATGTCTTAAAAATCCAGAAGAATCCATTTTGAAGCGAACAATATTAGGCTGTGCCCTCCATTTTGAAAATGTGGGAGCATTTTTTTGACTATTTTAGGGAATGATGAATGTACCATTTAATTTCCATGCTGCTTGTTCCTGTATTCTATCACCAAAGGATGCAACGCTGCCAGTCTTCCTTCGTACATTGTACCCATTACCTCAACGCGTTGTAGGGTCACAATCCCTATCACATGATGAAATACTGCCTTCCCCTATCAGAATATACCCACCCACAACCTAGCTCGTTATAATGTTACTAGTCTCCAATGCACATTGGTCGGGTGGTAATGTGGCCATTGCCTCACCCTGTGGTATGTTCTGACTGTTGCCTACTTCTGCAAGGAGAGTATTTGTTTAATTCAAGAATAAGTTTACAAGCACTCAAGATCTTTTTTTCAAATGTTTTTCATGTGTCCGTCTCGCTACCCCTATTTTATTGTTTATCCACAAGTCTCTACATCTTGTCTGCCTATCCAACCATCAGAATGTCTATAACTTTTTCTGTGTGTCTCTTTCTGTCCGTCTAAACATCTGACTGTGTGTACGTGTCTTTCTAGCCTATCTGCCTACCATTTTTCATTTTGTGAGCCCATCTGTCTGTCTAACCGTATGTTTATCTGATTCCAAATGAGTTGTAAGTCGTAGAAGATGGCAGGTGAATTAGTATTTTAGTATGTGGCTGCCAAATTAATGAATATTCACAACACACATCACGCAGAAGACCCAAACAGCAAAGTGCCACATTTTTCTCATCTGCAATGTCAATCAAGCCTTTCATTCTGCCCTGATTTTCAGGAGAGTTGTCCAAGCTCTCGTCAAGCTCTCGTCATGGATGGAGGCAACACTGTACTTGCAGCAGACGCAAGTGCCACATGCTCTGACTGCCAGGAAGCTGCAGCATGCCTCCTCAAAGGACTTAGAAGATTCAACCACATCATCCCCCATCTACAAGGAGCTGATCTGGCTAACCCTTCAAGCATGCATCATTTCCAAGACTGCATGCATCACCTACAAAGCAGTCACAAACAAAACACTACTCTACCTGGCCAAGAAATTCACCACCTCCGCAGGCCAATGCACCACCAGAAGCCATGACACCACCAGATTGGAAACATGCTAGCGCTTTGGCTTAAGACGCTCTATAAAATACAAATACAAATGCCTTTCTTGCTATGCACCCTGTTTCTGACACAGGTTACCAACACAGAAAAGACTGGCCCTCTCCACCCTACATTTATGTATTTATTTATTGAGCATTTGTAAGGTGCCTAATCAACAGAATTGTGTTTCAAGGCACCATAAAGCTAAGTCGGGAGGGAGCAAGGGGAATTAATAACAATGGCAAAACAGCAAATATACATTTGCGGTCCTACTAGGTCTTGTGGCATTCAGATGGGCAAGTACAGTGAAGAGAAGTACAAGAGATAGGGATAGGTTGGGAGGTGGAAAGGAATGGACAAGTGCTGGTGGGTGACCGGGAAGGGAAGTGCCGAGAGTAGCCAAGGAAGAGGCCTCGGCTAAGTGCTAGGGCAGACAAAACCCTAGGGTGGGATGCACAGCCACCAAGCAGGGGCCTGCAAGGAGCAGTGCAGTGGTGGGGGGACGGTGCTGATGTTGACAGGGTAGATGGCCTGGTAACCTGAAGACGCAACTCTTCTAAGAACATCTCGACAATCACTCGTCACTTCACATAACCCTACTTCAGCACCTCAAGAACTCAACTGCTTCCCTGCTCTCCCTGCCATTCTAGCTACCTCTGCTACCCATATCCCCTACTTGAAACCCCTGAGTGAGTGAGCCCCCTATGTACAGCTTCTGTTCCTCCCCAGCTAGGTTTCTATTTTATATATCTCATACTTGCATACATACAATTAATTATCATGAGATTGACTGACCATATTAGCAGATTATTGAATGACTAGGCAAATTAATTAACTCAATAATGCACTGTTTATATACTGGACAAGAACATATGCTATTACTGTGCTAGTGCTAGATGAGAATAATAAAATAAAACGACAATGCGAGAACGCTTAGGCTCATGGGTGCTCTGTGGGGGCACTATATGAAATAATTCAAACATATCAATCAATAAAAATAGGAATGCTGCTAAATATGGGTGCTATTCAGTTTGCAATCAAAGCGCAGCCACCCTGTGATTTTCAAAGCCATTTAAAGGGGCAAATTCAAAGGTGCTGTGACTCACCAAAAATAATCTGCCACCCTAACAAATCAGTTTACATGTAGGACCCAGGAGTAGAGTACAGAATTAACACATCCCCAAAATGTCCTGCCTTCCTGAAAAAGTCAACTAGCGACGCAGGACTCAAAACATAAGAATGTTGACTGATCATAGGGGTCCAGCTGGATTCGGACCATACCACTCCAGATAATGCCATGAATCTCCCGCAACCCTAAGAATGCTGCCTGGTCATAGGCTGAGCAGCATTTAATGCACACTTCTCTCTCGATTGTCATGAGAGCCACCCTAAGAGTTCTTCCTCATCATTGGTGGCACATGCATATAAACATACCACTCTCGGGAATGCCATGAGTTTCAGGCCATCCTAAGAATGCTTCCTATCATAAGTGGAGCAAGACTCAATGTCTGAATGCCATGGATGCTCATCCACTGTAAGAGTAGTTGTCACAGGAAGTCCTTTATAGAAAACATCCCCTAGGGCGAATTCATTAGGGCCAAAAGAAACTGCAGTACAGACCAAGCATACCAAGCTGAATGGCAACTTCTGAGTGAAATAATCACCCAGAGAGGATATCAACAGAATTCAATTGAGACAGCAATCACAATGGCCACCTCAAGGGCCAGGGACCCACTACTGACTCCTAAAGCCAAGGCCAAACCAAAAGAAGACAAAATAAGATATGTTATGCAGTGTCACCAGGATAGCCACAGAGTTCAGAAAATCCTCAATAGGCACTGGCACCTACTAAACGTAGACAGAGACATCCAGAAATGGATATCCACCAGACCACAACTGTCATTTACCAAAGCTTCCACCCTGAGGCACATGCTCATCCTATCATTCATGGGACGCATTGAACCAGCTAACCACAATTGACTGGCCTCATTGAGAGCCTCAGGTTTCCACAAATGTGGAACCTGTACTATGTGTCTCCATGCGCTGAATGCCAAGTCTGTCACTTTCAATGATGGCCACTGTCACTCAATCAATCAGTTCCTCAATTGTAAATCAAAATGTGTTTTCTATGTGATTATTTGCACATACAAGCAGAAGTACATCAGAAGCACGATCACAGAATGCGAACCATTTTTCGGGAACAGCTGAGCCTTCTCAACTCCCAAGACGCTAGATATGCTTTTCCCCTAAACTGGCAAGAAAACCACCAGCTGGATAAGAAAGAGGACATCAGATTTGTGGGCTTAGAAACCATCACATGCGACAAAAGAGGAGGGGGCTGGGAGCTCAGACACTGCCAAAGAGAGGCAAGACGCATCTTCAAATACAGAAGTATGAGCCACGGTCTCAACACTGAACATAAACTCAATGTGTTTCTATGACGGTCTCTTCTGATATTCTTATTATCTGATGATTATCGTTGACGCACTAAAAGCTCTCACATGAACATGGTCTTCACCCTTTATTTTTTTACTATTGGGCCACCCACTCACCTCAGCCGTCATGCGCCTCCATCTTATTCCCCCCTCACTCCTGGGATAGGACTATTGTACCAATTCGATTTGCTCCATGTTCTTTGCCACACCAGCCACCCCAGCCAACACCCACCCAGCAGGACCCCCATAGCTATCCCGTCCTTGCCTGTATGCTTACTCACCACTGTACACCAATGCCACCTTAGCCAGGACGTCCTCAGGAGGACGTCCACCTACATATAGAACACACGTAATTAATATGCACTAATATGCACTCATTCATGCATGTATATGCTAGCCATGCAAGCTCACCGAAGAATTCAGTTTGAAAATAAGGCAAGAAGCTGGACCCCATTTCGAGGAATCATCCAAGAGGCTCTCTGCTATCTTTGGAAACTTTCCCAATAGTAGGTAAAATAAAGAGTGAAGTATACAATCTCCTCCAAAAAGCCATGCATGCCTACCAGCCTGAACCTTGATGGGCCATCGTACTTATTGCACTTCATCACGCAGTTTCTTCTCAGGGTGGTGTAGCCCAGGTTAACTTTACCCTGCCTGGAAGCTGTCCTCTCGCCAACAGGCTAGGGAGGAACCACTGCATAACGCTTGGGCATAAGGTGACTTCACGTGCCAGGGATCCTGTCATTCATTCCCCAACCGGGGGTTAAACCTAACCTGTCCTTCTCCTTCACTGTGGGCCGTCACAGCATCTCCTGAACTCCACAGTGCAGTCTTCAGCAGCATCCCCTTGCTCACTGCTCTTAGAGAGGCACAGCTCCACCCTACTGTTGAGTCTTAATAAGGCCAAAACACGTGTCTGGGGTTGCTGTCGGTACTCTTGTTGAGAGGAGAATTGCCTGGCATTTCGGTGCTGGACCTCCCCTGGGCAGGACAAAGACTGACACCAGCTCAGCAAGATTGCCACCAACAGACAGCATTGCTGCCCCATAACCTGTTGAGACCCACAAGGGTTCACTGTATCACGGTTGCCATAAACCTGTAGATGGAACCACTGGCAAACTGCCCACTAACCATGACCTCAAGAAGCACCAATATGCCAACAACACCCAGGTCTTTTTGAAGGTAATTTCCGTCAACGACATTAAGCAATTTAAACTCGGCTTCACACATACACCTCGGCCACTCACTCAGTCATGCATGCCTGTCAAGAATCTACCTGAAAGATAACCTGACAATACAGAATTCAACCTCCTCAGGTGCCCTCCTAAGCAAGCTGAAATCCAGAACTGGCTGGCAGAAATTAAACTTCAGGGCTTTTCTCCTCAGCTAAGTCCATTGGCTTCATCATTAACATTGAACTTTTCTTCAAACCTCTCCTTTCTAAAATCATGCCCTTCATCCTTTCAACAGACTTCAGAACTGTTGTGAAAGCCCTAATATTTTCCGTATGTCCTCTGTGGCCCCATTGAAAAGCCACCATATGGTCTCAGCATCTCACATTACAGGACTGAAGAAATACAACCACATAACTGAGTGTCTTTAGATTATGTCATTAGTATACTTGGAAAATTGAAACCTATGGTTTGTTGTGAGGACCCTTTACCAGCGCTTACTGTTGAAACCTTTTGAGAGTCCATTGTAAAAACTATTACTCTATTAAAAAACAAATCTCGGTGCCAGGGTTTTGTTCATTCTATTGTTATTATTATTATTATTATTATTATTATTATTATTATTATTGTATTTATTGAGCACAGACCTAGCTTCAGGAAGCAACAGAGTGCTTTACACAGGTATATAACAATACAGATACATAACAGAGTGCTTTTCATAGGTAACGATAGAACAGATATACATCAGGGAGTGGGATACAGAGGGGCACATAGGAAGGGTACAGCTGTACCTGGTGGCAAGGAGGAAAGGGCCGGGCGGCGTCTAGCGAGTCAGGTTGTTTCTGGTCCTTTCCTTTTTGCAGCAGCATATTTCAAGTATTCACGTGTCCTGGCTTATGGCGGTGTGATGTCCGCCAGAGATGCTCAGTTTCTCCACAAGGTAGCTGGGTGACTTGAGGGTGACTGCCTTATAAATGATCTAACCTGAAGGCAGCAATTATATCTCCTCTTCAAAAATAACCATCTTTGGATCCTCTAATTTGAACAACTACCGACCAATGGCAGGCCTGCCTTATCTTGCAAAGATTCTGGAACAAGTAGTTTCAGCTAAATTACAATCATTTGTCAAATCCAATTCTCTACTTAACCCACACCAATCGGAATCGGGGTGTCATCATAGACATGGTACAGAGAGTGCCTTACAGTCAGTGATAACATTTAGAACAGTTAGATAAGGGTGGTCTAACTTGGTTGGTTATGCTGGATTTGAGCGGCTTATGAAGGTATTCTTATTCACTGTCTCGAGAATTATGCTCATATCTGCCTGCATATTTCCAAATGGTTGCAATTCTTTCTAAGTGAGAGGACTCAACAGGTCAAACTTGCAACATATTTATGTTGTAAACAATCGTTGACCTTTGGAGTCCCTCAGGGTTCCTCGTCTTCTTAATTAATAAGGCAACAAGCCCTGATCCAGCGGGTTATTATCGTGTCTGGTCATGCCCCTGGGGCCCATAGTTACAGGACCAAGCATAGCGAGGGCTTTAACAAAGGCAACAGGGGCATTACCGGATGCAGTAATGGCCCGCCGGCGAGTGGCTTATTGCCATTAGTAACCCGTCTGTTAGACCGGGGTACTAATGTTGCTTTTTTTCGGTAGCAAGACGCGTAGCATTTTGCAGCAGGAACAAAAGAAAAAAAAACACAGTCACATTTCCCTTTCTGTGGCGGCCATAGCAAACAAAGAAAATGGCCACGATGGAAGGGGAGAAGGGACTACACATAGTCCCTTTTCCCTTTCGATGGCGGCCATTAGAGTAAATGAAAAAAAAAGGTAACCGAAAAAATGGCTGCCATAGAAGGGACTACTTGTAGTCTTTCTCCCTGTTCCATAGCTGCCAGTCACAGAAGGAACCTCGTAGCCGCGGCGGTAAGGGAGCCTTGTCGGTCGTTAATGCCCTGACGAGGACCAATGACCTTGCTTGTAACAAGCTCATTGCCCTCGCCGTGTACTAATATATATTACAGACAATTTATGCACTATTTTTGTTAAATACTGGTTTATTCTAATTCAGACATATTCCAGATTACCAGCTTCAACAAATACAAAATGTTCAGAATACAATGATTGACCTAATATTGCAACTTCCTTGTTGGAAATCCCTCACTATATGGCAATCTCTTTAGTGGATTCTGGTGAGAAGCCAGGTTAAGTTTAAGAAACTTGGCCTATCATTCAAATATCTACATGAACTGGCGCCATCCTACCTTCAAAATACAATGAATCTTTATAGACCAATGAGATCATTATGTTCTCCAGCATTGGATCTTTCATGGATTCACATGCTTTGAATATTCCCCGTCGTCAGGCTGGGAATCCCCGGTACATTATATAGACCCTTTCCCGTAGGAAAACTTTTTCGACGCTTATGCGTCCTATCCACCTCGTTTTGTATCATGCGTGCCCGTGCCGTCAGGACGTCATGATATAAATACAGGCCCCGCCCCCGCGCTCCCTCAGATTTCAACCGTCTTTCAAAGCAGTGGGATCTTCGTGTTACTACTAGTGATAACTAGATTGTTTTTTTGTCTGTTTCGCGTAAGCGAAGTTCAAATCTGGAGAATTATGTCTGGAAAGGCGTTATTTCGCCCATGTGCAACCTGTGGCCTCAAAAAGGTTTATGAAGGAGACGGCCACATGGACTGTATCTACTGTCTCCACCCGCACCACACGGCGGATACATGTGAGATATGCCAGGGTTTCTCCCAAAAAACCCTTAAGGACCGTAAAAGAAGGCTGGTCGACTGGCTTAATGACGGAGCGGGTGCCTACCCGGCTTCGGAAGTTGGCTCCACGGCCTCCAGGAGCAAGTCGGAGCCTCCATCGAAGAAGGTGCGGCCAGCAGAAATTCGCCCTGAGGACAAGCATAAGGGGAAACATGCTGGATCCTCCTCATCTCATAAAAAGCCCTCCTCCTCCTCATCATCTAAGACGGAGAGGCTGGCGCTGTCTAAATCCTCCTCAGGGGACCGTCCCAGGTCTTCCGTGAGTCGAGAAGCTTCAGCCGGGAAGTCGGCATCAAAATCGACAACGAAGTCTAAAGGCTCGACGACGACGACTTCCTCGTCGACCTCGGTGTCATTGACGATGCCTATTACCGTTCAAGCAGCAGCGGTTGGGATTCCTTCGTCGACGGAAACTCAGTCTATGGCTTGGCTGCCTGAGGTCTATGACCCGATCCCCCCTGAGGTCTTACTGCAGCCAGACACGGCCTGCTCGGCGGAAGGGGAAGGTGACATGGTTCTGCAGCCATTGGATTTAGGCTTACGGCCTTCCACGTCGACGACGACGGCGACGAGTGCGAGCGGGGGTATGGTACCTATATCATCCACGTTGCTGAACCCCCAGACAGTTTTGTCTCTGGATGTGCTTAATACTCTTCAGAAGCTACTACAGCGGCTGGATACCCAGTTCCCTCAACCTGGGACGTCATCGTCACTTCTGTCTGTACCTTCCGTCGACGAGCAAACTTGTACGGCTCGCTCGTCGACGAATCACCCATCGGCTCCCCAGGCGGTAAAAGATCGTCCTCGAGCTCAGGAGGAGGGTGAGTTGTCGGAGTCCGACTCTATACATGATGACTCTGGGTCAGACATCTCCCTGTCACCGTCGAGGGACCCGACATGGAATTCGGATGTAGAATTGGAGTCTACGAGGAGCCAGACACAGCCATCTCCCCCTGATGATGTGGGAGCCTTCCATGCAATGATGGGGAAAGCGTGTTCCGAATTCGGCTTGATTCCTGAGGAGCAGAGGAAAGACTGTTTCCTTTTTGACCATATGGGTCAAAGGAGAAAATCGGTATGTGCCATCCCAATCCTTGACCACGTGTGGCAAGAAGGTCTCAAAACGATGCGCCATCCGTTCTCGGAACCAGCCATAAAGGGACGGATCGAGAAAAAGTTTAAAGCTCCGGAGTCCACTCCAAAATGTCTAACATCACAGCCTTTGTCTGACTCGGTGGTGTCGGCGGCAGCAGCTAGGAAGGCCAGGGTCCA
This sequence comes from Ambystoma mexicanum, assembly GCF_040938575.1. Lineage (NCBI taxonomy): Eukaryota > Metazoa > Chordata > Amphibia > Caudata > Ambystomatidae > Ambystoma > Ambystoma mexicanum. Next base: position 273,052,194 of record NC_090929.1, on the reverse strand, counting down.
GCAAAAATGTTCAACGCCACCGGAAAGCGAGGCTAGGAGGCAGGACGCATTTGGAAAGAAGGTGCTCTCGGTCGGAGCGACGACAGTAAGAGCAGCCAATTCCTTAGCGATCGTGTCACGATATGATAGGGAAATGTGGCACAAATTAGCCCCTATCCTAGAACACCTGCCAGACGAACACCGAAAAGCAGCTATGTTACTGGTGCGGGACGGCGAGGAGGCCTCGAACCACGCTATTAATATCGCAGTGGACCTAGCAGAGTCTGGTTTCAAACAAATCAACCATGGAGTAGTGCTTCGTCGACAAGCGTGGCTCAAATGTACTACTTTCCGTCCTGAAGTACAGTACAAAGTCCTGGACATGCCATGCGAAGGGGAGCACCTGTTTGGCGAAAAGGTTGATGAAGCGCTGAAAGGGATGAAAGAAGACACGGATACTGCTAGGTCCCTCGGCGCCCTTCAAACGGGTAGAAATTTTCGCTCTTTTCGCCCTTTCAGAGGTGCTTCTGGAAACTCCCGCTTTGGAGCCTCGAGGGACCGTGGATTTAACAGGCCCTCGTACTCTTCACAAGGGTTCAGACGAGCGTCCCAGTCGGCACGTGGAAGCAGGGACTATCAAGCCTCCAGGCGGCGAGGCTCAGGTCCGTCGTCAACGAAGAACAAGCAAACCAGCAACCAATGACGTCCTTCGGAAAGTCCTGGGGGGTCGAGTCTCTCATCACTTCGACCGATGGAAATGCATCACCAAAGATCGATGGGTCCTAGACACGATTCGCATGGGTCATGCGCTGCAATTCAAAGACAAGCCTCCGCGTCTTCCTCCTTTATTCTCGACACAGCCCCACCTCCAAATCCTACGACAAGAGGCGGAGCTTATGTTGCGAAAAGGGGCGGTAGAGAGAGTTCCTGTGGCACAGGAAGGCCAAGGAGTTTATTCCAGGTTCTTTGTTGTCAAAAAGCCAAACGGCAAATGGAGGCCCATTCTCGACCTGAGGGTACTCAACAAGTGGCTAAAGAGCCAAAAATTCAAAATGCTAAAACTCCAAGAGGTTATCAGATCGGTGCAACCCATGGACTATCTCTCTTCACTAGACCTTCAGGATGCTTATTTTCACATCCCAATACGCCCACGACACAGGAGATATTTAAGATTCGTCGTCGGGAGAAAGCATTTTCAGTTCAAGGTCCTCCCGTTCGGGCTCAAGTCCTCCCCCAGGACGTTCACCAAGTGCTTGGCCCCTATAGCGGCCCATTTAAGGAAGGATGGTCATCATGTCTATCCATATCTAGACGACTGGCTAATCAGAGGGTCATCCAAGGAACAAACACGAGACAGTCTACGAGCCACAATGTCCATCTTACAGGAACTGGGCTTCGCAATAAACTTCAACAAGTCCTCAGTAGAGCCTTCGAGGACCTTGGTCTTTCTAGGAGCGGAGTTTCATACGCACACAAGCCTGGTGAAACCATCCAGCGAAAGAATTCAGAAACTTCAAAACAAGGCGTCGGAATGGAGCGGCGGTACCAGAGTCTCTGTGCGCAAGTACATGTCCCTGCTAGGGACCATGTCGTCCTGCATTCCGTTAATAAACAACTGCCGTCTGTTTATGAGGCCTTGCCAGGAATTTCTAGCGGACCGTTGGGCACAGAGCAGAGGTCGCTGGTCCGACAGACTGGTCGTCGACGAACAACTAGTTCAAGCACTCGGCTGGTGGAAAGTGTCTACTCACCTAACGAGAGGGATGCCTCTACTGGAACCAGAGTTCCAAAAGACGGTGGTGACGGATGCATCGCTGAGCGGATGGGGAGCTCATCTGGATATGTTACAGGTACAAGGCCAGTGGTCTTTGCAGGAGTCCTCCCTGCATATCAACCTGCTAGAACTGAGAGCAGTGCGATGGGCTCTGAAGTCTTTTCTTCCGCAACTGAGGGACTCGGTGGTGCGTGTCATGACGGACAACACCACTACGATGTTCTACTTGAGGAAACAAGGAGGGACACGTTCCAGGTCCCTATCGACAGAGGCACAGAAAATCTGGCATTGGGCCCTTCAACACAACATACAAATCTTAGCATTTCACCTACCAGGAGTGAAAAACGTGGAAGCCGATGCCCTCAGCAGAGAAATGAACGAAGTTCACGAATGGGTGCTGAACGACCAACAACTTCAACAAGTATTCAAGGAATGGGGACACCCTTCCATAGACCTGTTTGCAACGAAGAACAACAAGAAATGCCATCAGTACGCAAGCAGATGGCCTCAGCAGGGCTCACTGGGGGATGCGTTCTCATTCCCATGGACGAACAAATTCCTGTACGCATTTCCTCCTTTTCCCCTTGTCAGGAGGACGTTGCAATGGATCCTCAGGTACCCATGTCGGGTAATTCTGGTGGCCCCATACTGGGCCAGACAAGTGTGGTTTTCAGACCTACTACACTTAGCGGCGGCGGAACCGATGAGATTCCAGAAGACCCCCGACCTTCTGTCTCGACAGGAGGGTGTCGTTTGGCATCACGACCCGGACAGCCTCAAGTTGACGGCCTGGCTCCTGACTTCGCCGAATTTGGTCGGCTAACGATTCCGGAGGACTGTCGACGTATCCTGCAAGCGGCAAGAGCACCTTCCACAAACGCCTCATACGCGTACAAATGGAAAAGGTTCTGTCAATGGTGTGAGGATCAACCAGGTTTGGCCCCGCAATCGATTAGGCCGGAACAGCTCCTTCCATACTTGCTGTTATTAGCTCAAATGGGCCTGTCGGTGTCGTCAATAAAAGTACACCTAGCAGCCATTTCCAGGTTTACTCGTCGACGGCACTCGGCACCATTGTTCAGCGACCGCCTGATTAAGCACTTCCTTAAAGGCCTCTTTCGGAGTTTCCCTCCAGAGAAGAAATTTCCACCGGAGTGGAGCCTCAATCTGATCTTAACGTCTCTTATGAAACCTCCGTTTGAGCCAATGTCATCATCGTCTCTGAAGTTTCTGTCGTGGAAATTGGCCTTCCTGGTGGCCATCACTTCAGCCCGACGTATCTCAGAAGTTCAGGCTCTAATGGTGGACCCACCATACTTACGATTTTTCAAGACCAAGGTAGTCCTAGCCACTAACCCACAGTTCATACCAAAAGCTCCTTCGGTGTTTCATAAACACTCTTCTATCGTGTTGCCTACGTTTTTTCCGGAGCCATGCTCGGGAGCGGAGCGCATGCTACACACATTGGATGTAAAAAGGGCTCTCAAGTTTTATCTTCATCGTACGCAACCGTTCAGAGAAACGAGACAGCTGTTTGTGGCCTATGGGTTGGGTGCTAGAGGAAAAGCCATTTCAAAGCAAGGACTTTCAAGATGGGTGTCATCTACCATCTCGTACTGCCATTCCAAGGCAGGGAAGCCTCTTCTACGACGGCCAAGAGCTCATTCAACTAGAGCAGCGGCATCGTCGACGGCACTGTGGGCCGGAGTCCCTCTAGGGGACATCTGCATGGCGGCTACCTGGGCGACTACACACACCTTTACCCGCCATTACTGCCTGTCGCAGCAACATGCCGAAGACACCCGGATGGGACAGGCGGTGCTTCGACACCTATTCCAGTAAGGTAAGCCCCGGCTGCGGGGTGGCATCCTGTGGAATTTATGACTGTATGTGGTCCGTTTTTCCCTATGTAAACTATTACTGATGTATACATAATCTTAGGGAACGGCCTTTTGCGAAGAATGTATAGGGGTTTGCATGCACACCTCCTCTTGGGGGTAGTACTGCTATGTAATCTATTCAAAGCATGTGAATCCATGAAAGATCCAATGCTGGAGAAGGGAATAGTTTCTTACCTGTAACTCCATTTCTCCAGCATTGGTATCTTTCATGGATTCACATGCGCCCACCTGCCTCCCCTGATCATGCAAACCGGTTCCCCCACTACTTTGGGGGCCGAAATCTGAGGGAGCGCGGGGGCGGGGCCTGTATTTATATCATGACGTCCTGACGGCACGGGCACGCATGATACAAAACGAGGTGGATAGGACGCATAAGCGTCGAAAAAGTTTTCCTACGGGAAAGGGTCTATATAATGTACCGGGGATTCCCAGCCTGACGACGGGGAATATTCAAAGCATGTGAATCCATGAAAGATACCAATGCTGGAGAAATGGAGTTACAGGTAAGAAACTATTCCCTTCAAGCGGCAAGACCCTCCCTGTGGTCCCTGCATCCCAGATCATCCATAGAGGTGCCCGTAGATAATTCCCTCCCACCAAACATTTAGCAGTTTTCCTTTGTTTCATAAGCCATCAAATCCTGACTTTTTTGTTAGTCTTTTTCACTCTTTATTTATATTGTGCGATGATGCAGTTAATTATGTCTGTGGTGCGTTATAAGTATCAATTCACAATTACAATAACACCAAGACTAGAACAAGTTATTTGGTCGCCCCTCCAAGCTTGCACACCTTCAAAATGGCCTGCATCACATCCAAGGCTATGACAAACAATGTTCTATTCTCTGTGGCTGAAAAACGACCACCTTTGAAGGCCTCTACAGCACCATAGCCACAACATAGCCTAATTGGAATCTTCAGAGATGCCAGGAAGAAAGACGAAGTAAACTGGCCTTCTACTGCTACAAATACAGACATATGAATAACATACTGGCACACATCAGATTTGCCCCATTTCCCTTAAACCCAGAAATGAACTGAAGACCCTTCTCTTTAAAAGTTTCCTCATCTCTCTTTGACACCCGGATAATTCTGCTCTCTGTCTCCACTTTCCCTCCCCTGCTCTCCTGGGTATTCTCACTTTGTATTCACCTGTATTGTTTTAGCAGAGCGTTTGTGATTTTACGCTAGGTTTGCACTTTATAAACTCCATTCATACATTGTTAAGGGTCGAGGACACATTTTAAAATGCTTTTCCTAAAGAAAAAGAAAAACAGTGGTCTATAGGCGTGAGAGTTATTTTAGGTTTTGTAAAAAGATATTTCCGAAGGTTTTCCTGACACCTTAGGATGGTAAATAGATCAATAAAAATACATTCGTCTTTAGTGTGTAAAATATTGTGGCAATAGCAATTTTCTGGAAATGGCAGCCCTTGTATCTTAATGTCATTTTCCGGGCAAGTTGAGGAACCATTGTTAATGATTGTCTTGGAGGTATTGCTTGATGTATTTCTTGAAAACAATCACTGTTGCTCACCATATGTATTCCCTTTTATTTCCTCGTGGGCTGCTTTTAGGATTGTATGACAAATGCTCCTATGCTTCCCGTGATCGAGGATGGGTCCTGGGAATTCAGACCATCAGTGACTTGGGCGACAGAGACCCGCGCTACTTTTTTTCACTTAAGACGGATCGTGCTCGCAAGGTGACCACCATCACTGCTCATCGGAGCTACCTCCCAAACCACTGGGTGCATCTGACTGCCACTTACGACAGACGCCTGCTCAAGCTTTACGTGAATGGAGCCCAGGTGGGAACTAGTAGTGAGCAAGTGGGTAGCATCTACAGCTTTTTGACACGGAAGTGCAAAGTTCTCATGGTTGGTGGGAATGCCCAAAGTCAACATTTCCGTGGTTATATTGATCACATACAACTCTGGAGGACAGCTCGTACACAGAAAGAAATACTGTTTGATATGGGTCAGACTAAAGTCAGAGTAGGCACCCTTCTACCTCAGTTAGTGTTACAAGACAATTTTGAGAATGTGACAAGTACCTGGTCCCCCATGAAAAATGGCACTCTCCCTCAAATGGAATCGATTTACCATCACAGCTTTTTGTTGGACACTAGCCTCAACCTCCCTCCCTGTGGACAGACTGTCTGTGACAACTTGGAAGTCATTAAAAACTACAACAAATTCCCGAGCTTCCGAGAACAGAAGGTTGTGCGCTATCGTGTGGTGAACCTCTATGATGACCACAAGCAAAACCCTATTGTCAGCAAGCAGCAAATAGAGATCCAGCACCAGCACCTGGTGGAAGCCTTCAGACGTTACAACATCACCTGGGAGCTGGAAGTGCTGGAGGTAAAGAATACCTCCCTCCGTCGTCGCCTAATCCTGGCAAACTGCGACATAAGCAAAATCGGTGATGTGATTTGTGACCGTGAGTGCAATCATACCCTAACTGGATATGATGGTGGGGACTGCCGCTCTTTACCCACCATGAATTACAACAAGAAAAAGCAAAATGGTGTCTGTGACATGGATTGCAACTATGAGAAATACTTCTTTGATGGAGGTGACTGCTGCAACCCAGACATAACGGATGTCACCCAGACGTGCTTCAACCCGGCTTCTCCACACAGGTAAGCCCATGCCAAGTATGTCTGAGTTTGTAATGGTATAGATGGCAACTTTTGGATCACAAATTAATGAGTTGTTTAGGATTTCTGTTCTGAGGGAAATGCTGTTTTCCAACATTACTTTTAGCCACATTTAAAACAATGTAACTTTGGAGTAGGTAGACCAGGTTTGCGACATTTTGACTTTAAAACATGAAAGATTCTTGTGCCAGAAAATGCAAATCAAAATGTAGATGTTGTCTTTGTTGCTCAATACTGATAGAAGGGCATTGGGGTTTAGTAAGTGCTTTGCGGTTATATCATTTAGCTTTGCTTTTTTAGTCTTACATTTTTAGAACACATTTCTTGTATTTATCTTGTAGAAAGGCGTATCTTGCTGCTCTAATGTTAATTGTTCATCTTGCCCTGATTGCAAAAAATGTTCTTTTGTTTTGTTGGCCAGCTCTCGTTTTGCATTTAAAGCTAACCTGACTTGCAAGGTGTAAGGGCTACTACTATTTGATTTGTGCACGTCCCTTTTGATAAAAGGTAGGATATAGAGAATACATCAACTGTCAGATAAAAGGAATTAATAAAAGGTTGTAATATAAACATTCTGAAAAATAAATGAATCATTAAACAATGCATCATGTATCAACAGTTGAGATAATCAACAAGAAACAATGTAAAAATGCTTCAAACAATGTGCAGTTTTTCGGAATAAGATTGTGCAGGGATTGGACAATCAACAAGAGTGATCATAATCTACGGAATACTTAGTGATAAACTGCAGAAATATTTTTATATTTCTGCAGAGTTGGACATTCCACAGTAACAGATGGGAAATCTGCTGAAACTGGTCAAACATTTAAGAATCTGCAGGTGATTTTTAAAATCTGCAGAGAAGTTCGAAAGACTGTGCTCATAAGAAAACTGCAATTTGTGCAAAAAAATCTGCCCCTCATGATTCATGAGACATCCAACATTGAATACTTAACACATGAGCTACGGGGAATCCATTCCACATATTTTTGCAATAAACATGCCCTCTGCTAGATAAACCAGATTTGACATCCTATAGAACCATAAATAACAAGACATTCCGATTATGGTCATATGACCAACATCTGTGCCTCTACTGTGAATAGTATCCCCTTATTACCGCAACATACTCCATCTCAGCCTGGCCCGGGAAGAGGACAACACGGTACCCAGTGATTTCACTGCTGAAAAAAAAATAGAGGGGCACTCGATATCTTTTTTTTTACCCTCTATCCAACACTTTCCCCCAATATTCTAGGACTGTAGTTTAAAAAAATAATGTTTAATTCATTTTCAAAACAAACAAACAATCGATTTACAGTGCATGGAATAATGCTCTGAGTTTCACACTGATCACTGAATGTCAATTGCATCCCCATTCCCTCCCCCTTCACGGGCTTACTCCACCGCACGCTCTGCAACTGCTTCATGCGGAAGGGATTCCTCCTCTATGTCTACAACTGAGTCCTGGTCGCTTGACCAGTCCTGGGCTGGCCCATACATTGTAGCCACTAACTGTTTCCAGGCCGTCAGGGTTCCCATTTCCTCCTCCCCATAAGTATTACCAGCATCTTGCCATACCGCTGTTTCCGCCTCAGTCCATTTCTGGAGGTCCTTCCACCAGACCTCTATTCTTGGTCTGTGGCATGCCTTCCACCGCATGGCAATCCTGCGCTTTGCAAGTATATACGACAGGTCCTTCAATTCAACTTACTTGCATGTTTTAATTTGCGTGATCTGGGGAACCCACCCATCATACATGCCCATGCCGACTCAATATCTTGACCCCTCTCCCGTCGAGTCTCTGTGCTACTTCCTCCCAGAATTTACCAATCTCTGGGCACGCCCAGAACATGTGCACCATCTCAGTGTTTTCTTCTCCACATTTAGGACACATTTGCCTATCCATGTTTTTGAATTTGGCTATCCTTTGGGGGTCATGTATGCCATCTGGGTTACAAATAACGTTATCTGCTGTAATCTCGCATTCCTTGACACTTTCTTGTGATATCTTTGGGCCCGTTCTCACATCCCATCACTCATAGGAGCGCCCACATCCTCTTCCCAGTCCTGTCTTAGTTGTATCACTTCCTTCCCCGCTTTGGACATCAATAGCTCATATATTCTAGATATTTCGTGCCCTCCCTCTGCTATGTCATACATTGTTTCGATGGTGGCATTCGGTAGCTCCTCTAGTACCATTTCTGACCATGTCTCTTTGATCCGCTTCCTCATTCTAGCATATGTGATATGTTGCCCGCTATGCAACCCCGTTTCCTCCACCAGCATCCCAAACTCCTTGATCTCCCCTTCTTGAATTACATCCTCTATTGTTGCTATCCCCACCGGCTCCCAGTGTTTTCTAATCGTCTTCATTAACTGTCCATCTGCCCCCGTTACTGCTGCTAGTGGCGCTTGCAGGGAGCATGGGGTTGGGTTCTCCATAACCTGACAAGCCCTACGCCACACCTTCCATCCCAACGTTAGCATCTCTGAGCGTTCTCTCATCTCCTTTTCAGGCAGCCATATTATCTCTTTCAGGAAGAACGGGGCACATTCCAGTCTCAATAATCTGGATTCTGCTGTTGGGTCTTCTGATAGCCATTTAGCTACATATTGTAGCTGGCTAGCCAAGTAATATAGCTCATAGGAAGTTTCTGCAAATGCTATGTAGTTTGATAAAAAAAAATAGTCTTGGTATCAAATATGGTATATTCCCGAAGTAGTGTAATAATCTCGGCAGAACCACCATTTTCAGCATCGCACCCCTCCCCATCATTACCAGGGGGATTTTCTCTCAGAACCTCATACAGTTTTCTATGCCCCTTACCGCCCTCTCCGTATTGTATTGATGTTCCGCCTCCACCGTGTGGTAAATGTCTATCCCCAGGTATCTAAACGTATTTGTCTCCCATGGTATTTGTAGGATTGGTAGCTGATCTTGTGGGATCCCCACATACCTGCCCAGCGGGAACATGCGTGACTTTTTTGGGTTCACCGCTATACCAGATAGCGACGCAAATCACTTCATCACATCCAGGATATACTGGAGGTTCTCTTCGGGGTATCGTCAATAAAGCAGTATGTCATCTGCGTACAATGAGATGAGGTGCGGCTCCTCTTTAATGTTGATTCCTATTATGTCATATTGCTGCCTCAGGTATTTCGCCAACGGTTCTAGTGCCAGTATATATAACATAGGGGACCACGGACATCCCTGTCTAGTGCCGCTGCTGAGTTGCCACCTTTCTGATATTATCGCTCCTTTCTTAACTCTGGCCAACGGTGCACTATATAGTAATTTGACCCACCTAAGGTAACCTGGGTCTATCCCGTAGTTGGCCAGAGCGGCCATCAGCCAAGGCCATTTAACCTAGTCGAATGCTTTTATTGCATCTAGTGATACTATCGCTATCTCACTTGAGTCCCCTTTGGTGTGTTCTATGACTCGATGCAGCCGCCGAAGGTTTTCAGATATGTTCCTGTGAGGGACATAGCCGGTCTGGGTGTATGAATTTATCAATTATCCCTTGCATTCTGTTTGCCAGTACCGCCGTGAGTATTTTACTGTCTTGGTTGAGCATCCAAAGCACCCTATATGAGCCACAAACTTTGCTCGACTTATTGGGTTGGGGTAGAGGGACAATAATCGCCTCACTTAGGGATTCTGGCAATCTTCCCATGTCATATGATTCGTTCAGCATCTCCAAGAGTGGGGGTAGAATCTCCTCGATATACGCTTTATAAAATTCACTAGGGAATCCGTCGGCCCCTGAGGTCTTGCTAGTGGGCAGCTGCCGTACCACGCTTCCAGCTCCTCTAGAGTTACGGGGGCATCCAATGTATCTCGCTCTTCTGCACTACTTTTCGGCATGTTTATGTTTTCTAATACCTCCTGTATTATCCCTCGGTCACTCCGTTCTGCATCTCCATATAACTGTTGGTGATATCTCAGGAACTCCCGGTTCACGCCCTCTTGGGTGTCCTCTATTTGCCCATCTTCCCTCACTATTTCTCGAATTGTGGTCCTGGCGGTGTTGCTTTTATATAGCCATGCTAATAGCTTCCCCGGTTTGTCCCCTCCCCCGTGCTGTCTTTCTACATATTTTTTGTAGTTGAGGTTACATAGTCTCTTCCAGCACCTCATGCATTTCTGTTGTAATTTAAGTATGGCTTCTGCATCTTCTTTAGTGCCCCCCTCTTTACTTAGGACCCCCTCTAGCTCCACCTCCGTTTCCTGCTGTTCTTTTGAGATCCCTCCTTGTAGTCCTTTGGATTTGGCTATAGCTATCCCTCTTACTACTACTTTAAAGGCTTCCCAGAGTGTCCGGGCCGACTCAACACTCCCAGTTTTAGTTTCAAAATAGTTTGTCATTTCTTCTTGCAGGTCCTCCCTAAATGCCATGTCTTTCAGGGCCTCGGCCTTGAGTCGCCAAGTTGGAATCCTGGCCCTTGGGGGTCGGTATTGCCACCTCAGGATCAGTGGCGAGTGGTCTGACAAAACCCTTGCCTTATATTCGGTCATTGCAATTTCCGCCAACAGCTCCTGTGTACTGAACATATAATCAAACCTAGTGTGTAGATTTTGCGGGGCAGAGTAGTGCGAGTACTGTCTGTCCCGTGAATGGTGCTCTCTCCATACGTCGGCCAGCCCAAAATCTGTCAATATTGACGGCAGCGCCCTAGCGGCAGGAGTCGGTCGGTCTATTTTTGTGTCTGATCTATCAATTTTCAGGTTCAGCGTGCAATTGAAATCGCCTCCCCAAATCATCACCCCCCCAGGTACGTGCTCATTTTACCGTATAGTGTCTTGTCTTGAAGTATGCCACCGTGTCCTGGTTCGGGGGCGTACGTATTTATGATACATATCTATCTGTTTTCCACCAGCCCCTTTATTGCTACTATCCTTCCATTTGCATCTGCTGTGGACTGTAGTACCTGGAATGGCACATGCAGTGCCACCCAGGTGATCACCCCTCTGGCGTAGGCAGAATATGTAGCTCCCACCATGGCCCCCCTCCATTTCTTCTGAACCACCTTTAGTTTGTCGTTCGAGAGGTGTGTCTCCTGTACTCGGGACTCAGTGGGGCGATGTCGCCCTATCGGCGCATCTACTACTTCCACTAATAGGGATAAAGCTTTAGTAAATATGTCCATGGTCGGCTGCTTCACTTTGCCTTTGATTCCCTTTTGGGCCATTTTGTAGGTGCTCTTCTGTTCCCTAGCAGCTCACTTCTTGTGGCGGTGCGCTGTGTCACCGCTTTGCTTTCCCCCCATTGGGCCCCTGGCGATGGTGCTCCCTACTTCGCTTCTTGCTCACGACGTGGGCCCGTCTCTTCTAGGAAAGAGCACTGCGCCTTATGTGCTTAGCGTGTGTTGTTTGAACTTCGCTGCTCTATTTAGGGCCTTACGGTGCAGACTTGCAGCAAGTCGCTGTTCCGGCCTGTCCTTCATGTGTGGCTCTCCTTTTCATGGGGCTGCCTAATTCACTCTTTCACTGTCCACTGCGGGCTCCACCATGCCACCTCCAGTTCTTACCTATAGTTCCCTGGGGTTCGTTCCCCTGGCCACTTCACACCTTCATGGTGATGCAAGCCCTTTGCACGTGCTGAGGTGTGTGTTTGTGTTGCACGCTCCGAGGTCCCCCTTGTCTAGCGCTATGGGTGTTGCGGGTTGTGCAGGTCTCCTGCCTCCACTATGTTACGTTTTGCTTGCAGCTTACACTGTGCTCTCCATGTGTTGCACCGTGTGGGTTCTGCTGCTTGGGGCTGCCTTGCTTGCTGGGGCTGCTTATTTGTGGGGGTTGCCAGTTTCAGCTGTATCTCAGCGACATTGTCCGCCCCTCTACAGCTCCATGCGTGGGGTTATTTCTCTCTTCTCTGCGTGGCAGAGTTATATCTGGCAGCTACCTTTCCTTCCCTTTCTCCTTTATTTTCGCTTCTCGTGCTCTGTGGTGGTGCGCCTCTCCGGTCCACTCGCCAGGTCTGGCACCTTATGGCAGTGTGTGGGGGTGCCTGCAGCCCACTGTTATACTGTCCACAGTTTACTCCACCATGCCTCCTCTGGTCTGTACATCTGCATACTTGGGGTTTGTCCTGCTTGCCCTTTTATTACAGTCACAATTTTGCCAACTGTTTGCCATGTGCTATAGTGAGTATTTATGCTATACACACTTATGATGCCACGTGTTATGATTGTTGCGGGTAATTTTGCTCCCCCGCCGCCTTCATGTAATACTGTTCATTCAGCCCTCACAGGGCCATCCTTACGTTACGTCCCATAGTTACTGCTGCCTGGGACCGCCACACCTGCCGAGCTCCTTTGTTGTGGGGGCTGCCGGCTTCAATTATGCCCCAGTGATACCATCTGTCCCTCTGCTGCTACGCACGCAGGGCTATCCACGGCCTGCGCTGTGTGTCAAGGCTATGTCAGACAGCAGACTTCCATTATGTATCTCGGGTCTCCCTGCCGTCCCGTACCACAGTAGCTGCTCGCTCCACGTTTAAAGCAAATTAACAGCAATGTGCTTCTCACACCTTCCTCTTCTGGGATTGCAGCCAAGATTATTCCGCCTGGATCTTGATGCCAGTCTAACTTTTGCATGCACCACGCAGCAATCCTCTCACGCGACCACGATCCGTTGTTTAATTACTTGGGGCTCCTGGTCGTCCCCTGTCGCCGTATCATCCCGCTCCACGTTATGTGTGAGCCAGCAGCCTGCGCCTCATGTGTCTATTGTCTGCGGCGGCAGTGTCCCGATGCACTCCTCAGTGCTCCCAGCTTTCTCGAGTTATCCACACTGCCCACTCAGGGTCATTAGTAGAGATGCGGTCCGCACTGCATACAATAGCCGCATCAGCAGCAGTCCTCCGACGCACTCCTTGGGGGCACCCAGCCGTTAGGAAATATCAGAGCCGTACGCTCCGCGTTGTGTGTGTAATCTCGGCTTCTTGCTGTGCACACTGGCCGCACCTGAACTGACGGCAGTACTTATCGCAATTATTGTCCACAAGCCCGTCGGCTGCTTCCTCTCCGGCGATGGACTCCCAGAAGTTTTAGGGGTCTTCGAGGATTCCTTTGTTGCCAACCGCTGCCATCTTTTTATTTGGTTCGCTCTCCGGGTCTGAGATACAAAGTAGCTCAACTGGCACTGCACTGCCCCGAGCGTTCCATCAGCAGGCTCCTCCGCTCCCCAACCTACTTATGTACATTTAGTGTGCTTTTGGGGCTGGAATCAGCTGTAAAAAAGCATGCGCTGCACGGAACAGAGTTACGGATCACAGAGCTCTCAGGAACTGCAGCCTACTCCATGGCTGCCTAGCCACACACCCCTAGGACTGTAGTTTGTTTATATAATTGCACCAGTCCTAAAATATGTTGGGAAGGGTGTTTAGTGGGTTAAACAAAAATATCTAATACCCCTCGATTTGTTTTCCCAGCAATGGAATCACATGTAACCGACAACACACTCAGCACCTCGTATTTCCCCATCACTCCTTTGACTATGCTGCACATGCACCCTGTTTTGGTTTGTCACACACTCTCTTTACCCTTCTTGAAGAATAAATGTTTCAAACACATCCCATTAAATCCCCGCCTGCATGGTTCATCTGTCAAAAGCCTGGGACGTATCGAATATCTTACTATCTGTCACTTGAACAACACCATTCCCATAGCTATGAGTTAAGCTAGTTATTTCTCAGATTTTTCCCTCCCGGTAGAATCCCAGTGCACATGTCCCTGTTTCATGCAGCCGAGAACAACCCCCTATTTGCTTAACATAGATGACTACCTCCTTCCACCGGTCCAGCACAATGTGACATCTCCAGGAAGCCGACCTCCCGGCCCTACCCCTGGGGATCGTCAATGGCTGATCGGGGACTAAATAACTTCCTTGTAGTATGCAGAAACATTAATTTAACTATAGAACTGCACAAGATATTTTTTGTATGCAAGTGGCTTTTAGTCCACTTCTCTTCAGTCGATCTGGACCCAGGGCCTCTTCACTATTCCGCACTCCACACATTCTCTCTCTCTTGGAATGGCCTCCACCGGAATATAAAAGCCAGAACATCAGTGGATTTGTTTAAGACCAGAATTAAGCCCCACTGGTTAACCAAGGAATGGGCTTTTCCCACCCCCTCACTTGCCCTCGCCAACTTACTCCAGCCGATCCCACTCGAGATTGTCACACACATATGCACACAATGTAAATATGCACATTGATCACTGCCCAGGGATTGCCCCCATCATCTGTATTGCTTCCGATCAACATAATTATTGTTTGCAATCCCTAATATTTAATAAAAAGGAATTAATACAAATGCAGTGGAAGTGGGCACATTTTCCACCAAGTGCTAATAACAGTTGACAATAGTCACCACCCAGCAGTACAGTATTGTTGAGTGGAAACCATGTGTGCTGCCGCATGGGAACTATGTGTGCCACCAGGTGGAAAACTTTCCAGATTTGAGAAGAAGTATCTGATTCTCAGAAAATATTGACAGCGGAGATCTCAACTCTTCCTGTCGTTGCGGGTCTCCTCTGCATGGTATAAAATTCCATGTGAATTGATAGAGCCCATCACACCACAGGTTTAGCAAGGTCTTTATGAATTCAAGTGCTATCGCTGGAAGTAAAAGCATTGCACAAATTAAGAACAGTCTCTAAAAGGTCCCATCTGTGCCTGTGATTCAGGAGGACTTTCAGAGACATCTTCACGCAAGCCATTGTATGTAGAGTTATGAGCATGAGAGTCGCAGCCCTTTTGGAGTCCATCAAACATGACACCACCGTCCCTCACCTACCAGTCAAGAACATTTCAGCATATGGCTCCACATGATCACCAGACAGAAATGTTCCTTTCTGCCACTTTTCGACACAGTAGGGCGGGGTGATATTACTTTTCGTATCCCTCCTGTGACAAATCTGAGGATGTCATCCCTTCTTCCCTAGCGAGAGACCTTTCCCATGTGGCAAAGGCGGTGCGTCCACAGTACAAGAATCCACCTGGGGTTGGTGCACCGAGGGAGGATCACATGGGGGAGGAACCCCCTTATGGGATTAAGAATGACTATCTTCAAAGAACGCGGTATGCCCCTGCAGTAGTATCCCTTAACCCCTCTCCAATGTTCATACCCCTCCCTTCTCTTGACTAAACCAATTTCTGTTGTAGTCAGGTTAGTCAAATCCTAGAAAATGGAACCTCTGTTAGATCTGACTATATGACATGCACTGAGAAGAAGAGGGTCAGGAGTCCAAAGATTACTATGGAGGAACAGAATGAACGTTCAATTTTCCCAGTGAACGTGATTGGCCCAAAGTAACTCCTGTTTCCAACACGGGAGTGTACATATCAGACAGCAGAGATGCAAGGGAGAGACGATCTTCCAAGGAGGAATTTGGAAAGCCTGGTCAGCAGGACGAGAGCTAGCTGTAGGGAAGCCGAGAATGGAGGAAGAGAACACAATCAAGGTCGCAGAAGGTTGCTTGCGTCATTGCCGTCAGGAACCTCAAGGCCTCCCGACCTCCGGCGAAGCACCAAGCAGAGAAGACACACCGCCGGGAAGGAGCAGAGGTACAGGAAGCTGCCACCGGCCGCAACGAAGCCCCAAACGTGACAGGAACCTCCAGAGTAGCTGTCACTGCTCAGGAAATATTGGTACCTTCCTGGTGGAAGCAAACAGGTATGCGTGTTGCCCGAGTGGTACAGGAGGTCTGGAGGAATGAAGAGGCCACAGAAAGGTGGTCTGGAACCCTGGAAACTGAGTGCAAGTCTGGGGCCCACACTCATTTGAAGTCCAAAGACAAAAGCCAATCTGAACTGTGCAAGTCAGCGATTCACACCCATATGAGAATCTGAAACTAAACTGTATAGAATATTGCAAGTCTGGGACCTGCACCCAAAAAAGAGAAAGCATATGTTGGAACTGTTACTTGTTAGGAGAGTAATGCAAGTTACTGTGAACATTACAAGTCTGTGACTTGCACTCAAAGAGGGACAGTCCATGAGAGGACGAAAGCTTGACAGGAGAGTATACCAAGTCAAATTGAATGTTTTGAGTCTGGGATCCGCCCCCAAATAAGAAGTTTCTTGAAAGGATGACTGGATGGCAGGATAGTGAAACAAGCAGTTATAATACGAGTCTGGAACCCACAAGCTAAATAAGAGAAGACAGCACAGTGCAATAAATCCTGTAATTGTAAAAGGTAATGTGCCAAGTCGATCGGACTATTGGGAGAAGCATAAGGAGGATTTTCTCGTGAACTGCCTATTGACATTTCTTAAAGCAAGTACATGCCTCAGGGGCCCTATAAAGAGAGAAGCACTACCAGAAGAATCCTAGGGGATAGGACCAAGACTCTAACATTGGAATCCTACAGTTGTGAACATTTCTTTAACTTTACCACTTGTTGCCCAAGAAACTGGGAACTTTTCTGTTGATTGGAACCAGAAGGCCAATTTTTCTTTGCACAGTTAGTTTATTAGTTAGAGACAGAAGTAGGCTTTTTGAAACACAACAGGGACAAACTTTATAATTTGGACATTCTGACAGTTTTATTAGTTTTCTTAGAGGCAGGGAAACCCCTCTTAGTTTTAGGGAAATTGAGGCATTTTTTCTACCCTTTTCATACAATAAAGGTTTATGATTATAATGATACCGCCAATGTGTCCAAGTCTTACTTTTGACCCCTCACACTCCTCTCCCGCCTAATTAAACTGCATGGTGGAAAACAATCTCAAGTGAATTTGTAAAACCTGAATATCTTTGCCCAGGTGTCGGATCTGAAAATGTTTATTTAAACAATTGAACAAAAACCCATTTTCTTAAATACTAGTCCACAATTCTTTAATTGAAAATAAAAGTAAAAATCATTGTCTTTTCTGCCATTTTTCTTGGTCCAATTTTTCCTTAGTAAAATACATTTGAGAACCCACACATAGGTATTTATACATAGGGAGCCTTCCACATAGCAGAAAGATTAGCAGCTTTAAATTCAAGAGCCAAAATGATACTACAGCTTTAAAACAGCCAGCAGCCTATGATTCTTGACAGATTAATTTATGACATTGAGCTCAAAGCATACAATGTTGGTCTACTCGACATTGAGTTTCACGAAGGTGATAGCTTGATATTGAAACATTCCATCTTGATGTTTAAGTCCAAGAAATGACTGCTGAAGTCAGAAAAGCTTTATGAGAAGCCCAAGAAACCTGCATGAAAGGCCCAATGATTCTCCTTCAAGGAAACCACATCCCCCCCAAAGGCCTTTGACACTACATAGACAATATCCCACCCCTATGGACACTTATTCATCGCCTGAATGGTCTGGATAGACATTATTACATTATCTGAGGTGCACAGAAGGTCATCCTTAAAGTTGAATATAATGTTGAATTTCTCCCCCTGCAACCTGAAATGTCCATTACATTTAATCCCTTCAACCCAGGGCACCTGCAAGACCTCTGCTGTCAGGATTGCTAGAACCAATGAGAGACATTCTCAGAACACATGTACGTTACACATAAGCAAAAGTGGCACAACAAGTACACACTACAGTAGTCTAATCTTTTTTTGCAGTGCAATGGTCCTCCAGTTGATTTGCTTATAGCATCTGTGGCTAGGAAGAGTTATGCTTCCTCATCCTAATCCTCCTCTTCCGCCTATGCACCTCGACAGGGAAAATGGTCTGATATACAGCCTCTACAACCATCTAAACTGTTGGCTGAATAGCCCTTGTAGAAAGATATGATAATCCCTCCTGGTATTCCGTAGAAAGAATTATAGACTACTTTTGCATGGATAAATAGTCCCTACTTGAAATAGTTTAGGATGAATACGAATGCCCTGTCTCAAATCAGGTGATTAGTGCAGTGAAATTTGTAGATGAGCACAAATAATCATTGTCGTGGACTTTCCATTAGAAGATCTCCTCGGGCTAGATTGACTAGTTTGAAAGTCGAAGCACAACAATAGATTCTGTGCATTTTGTTTTTAGAATCATCAGTCTGTGGACCCCACACTGGCTATGATGTCATGTGGATGAATACACAATGAGTAACCCTAAAATATGTCTGACTGGATGGCAAGAAATAAGATTTTAAGTCTTCATACAAATCCAGAAGATATTTCAAAACAAACAGTGTGGTTACTCTTCTGACCAACACTAGCTGAAGCAACATAAACAGCATTTTCAACCTCATCAAAAGGCTTAATACCAGCCTAAGAGAAGAGGAAGACTGCAACTCTTACTGGCAGTTGGTAAACTCCTGTTACAGAGAAGCACTGAGTTCTTGGGGCACACATCACCGGGGAGCGTTACGGTGGGAGGAAGGATTTACAAGGCAAAAATTAACAAAAGACAATTGAGTGCTCAAGATTTTACATAATGCTTATTCCATATAGGTCACTACCCCATTACCCCCTCCATTCAGCTAAAAACTGCAATTCCAATGGCACATGAACCATATGGTTCAGGTAAAACAAGTCCCGGGAGGATAGCTCAGCGGCAACGTGTTTGCCTTGGAAGCAAGGCGACATGAAACAACACAGGTTTGATCACCGGGCCCGCGCTTAGAAACCTCTGGGTATTTAAGCACGTTATAAATATGCAACTAAGACAAACAAAAAAAAAACAATTATGCAACGAAAAAAAAAAGAATTCCTGTAACAGCGCCTCGATGCCCGCGGGCTGTGTGAGCGCTTTAAAAATGCAAAATGAATCAAATAAATAAATAAATAAATAAGTTCCTTCAAAAAGGGGCTATCTAGATCCTTTATATCCTTGTCTTAAGAGAAAGGCACATATCAGATATGACCAATTGTGGATCTGTAATTTGCAAACAAGTACTTTAAGAAAGAAAAGGTTTATATCTTAGCCTTACATGTGATCTTCCTGAATCTGCTAAAGGACGACTTGGTGGGTTGAGTCAATTTACAGGGTATATATTTACACACCTCAGTGATAGAGAAGCACAGAGATTTGAGTTTAACAGTACAAAACCAGTACTATTAGTACAATTTCCCCCATCCTGAAACCATCCCCGGGAGTATTCTCCAAATGAATGGCAGTGGTGGCTGACCATCTGTGCAAGGTGTGACGATAAGTTTTTTCTGTCCTAACCTGGACACCTAGCTCATCAAGTCAGATTATCTCTGAAGAAACTGCCAAGATCTCCCAACAATGGCAGAACTTCTGACAAGTCCAAGGCTGCAAGGCAACATGAAAAAGTCAACCGCCATCCTGATTTTAAAAATCCACTTCTTAACAACCACAATGGATACTGTAATGGTAAAAGTGTATACTTCAGAGAAGATTACTGTCTATTGTAATGCACACGTTCTAAGACATGAAGGAGTCAAACAGAGCCACATGGATCAATTGACTGCTCAGGGGTACAAACCAGAAAAGTAAACAACATACCACATAAATATATTAGAGCTAAGAGCAGTTCATCTGGCTCTAAAAGCCTTTCTGCCCTCAATAACCTTGCCCCAGATCCTGATTTAAACATACAATAGAACAACAATGTGTTATCTGAACAAACAAACAGAGAGACACATCCATGACTCTCCCAAGGGAAGCTGGCTCTGTGCGAGGAATCTCTCCCACCATAGAAATCTCATAAGCCAGGTACGTGCAGGCGCAGCATGGGGAAAGCATGAACAAATTGCCACACTAGAAAATACAAATTGATGAAGCTCTGCCTCTAGATACCCAAAGCCAGGCTCCAAGTGGAATCCCCTTTGGTCAACTGGTCAGTCATTTTTCTGCATGCTTTTCCCCATTTCCTCTTTTCTGGAAGGTCATCATAAAACTAAACCAATCAAACACGACCATAATTCTTGTTGAACCAGTGTGGCCTCACAGGTAGTCGTACTTGGGCCTACTCCATATGTCCATACACCAATGGTGTACTCTGCTGTGCAAACAGGATCTCCTGTCCAGAAACGCCTGCAGTGTCTTCCATTAAAGCCTGTCATCATTGAGCTTAACACAATGGCTCCTAAATGTCTCCAGTATGGCCACCTGAATCTTCCAAATGAATAGATGATTGCCCTTCATATGCTATTATGTGGAAGAGGTTCTACATATGATGTCTGGAGAAAAGTGCTGATCCGACTTCTTGCCGGGAAGTGACATTACTCCCTTATCTTATTTGTCTGGCTAAATCAGGTTTACTTTTTTCCTCCATGTTAGTACATCTGTTGGCCATCACATCCTAAAAGAAAAATCGGTCTCAGGAATCTGTCTGTGCCTTCCGGTTTCTTAAAGGGTTTGGAAAAACTGCACCCTTCAGAAAGAAGGAACTTTCCTTGGATCGTAACCCTTTCTTAAAAAAATCGATGTGCCCTCTCCATTGAACCCATGCATATGGCACATTCACAGCTCCTGACAAGGAAGGTAGCCTTTCTAGCATCCATAACATCTGCTAGAAAGAATATAAAGGTGTTTGCTTTGTGCACTGATGAGCCATACAGTGTTCCCACATTTTGAACATATCTCCTTCCTTTTTATCTCAAGTGGTTTCCAAATTCCCCATCAATAAAACCATTTATTTACCTTCTGTAAGGGGTCAGAAGTAAGACTCTGACACAAAGGTGGCATGATTTTGGGTAAAGACATTTATTAAATAATAACAGGGTTTTCTGTACGTCAAAAGAGACTAGTGTAATTGTCAGGCAATCCAAAACTATAGAGTTAGTCTCTATAGTGTCCGCAAACCATACTTGTCTCTCTACAACTAATACTGTAAGATAAATGTGCAAGGAAGGTCTTTTCACCAAGTCTAAACCTTTCATAGTATTTTTTCCAAACAGAAAAGTTCTCAACTTCGCTGGTGGTAATGTTATAAAAAAAAGTAATGTTCCAAAATACAAAGTTTTGAGGTTAGGGTAGCGCTCCTTTCCCCTAGACTTCTTATTCTCCTTTAATGCTGTTTAGTATATGTGGAATATCTCTTGTGCACCATCTCGGCATACTGCCAACTTAAGGTTTTATAAAAGTGGGAATCCTCTTTATCAGTCTTAGATTCATAGTATTCCTGCTTTTTGGTTTCTTCTATGGGCAGAGCCCAGACTTCCAGGAAAATGTTTGGCCTGGTTCTTCCTCTTGTCAAATTACGAAATTCTTATATAATGTTTTCGTTATCTCTTTTAATAAAAATTGAATCCTTTTATGATTTGACTTCCCATTTGGGTATAAGTTTTCGACTTGTACAACGTTGTTGTTCTGTCTTGGTTTACTCCCCTGACAATTAGGCAGTGGTCTCTGTGTTACTTCAGGGTCCCAGACCCTCTCTGTGAGGTCCTGGTCCTTGAATTGCACACTGGTATCTTCCCTTGGTTCACTCTCCTGCCAAGTAAACAACTCCATCTGCTTTCTTTCAGAGTCCCAGAGTCTCTCTTTGAAGTGTGGGTCCTCAACTCGCACAATGGCGTGATCTCACCTTGGCTCACTCTCCTGCCAAGTAGACAGCTCTCACGGGATTCCCTCAGGGTCCCAGATTCTCACTTCGCCATTTACTTGCTCAGCTCCGTGCCTCCCCGGACCTTGTGTAGCTCCCGGACAACCCGCATACCTGTTTCTTCTCTCCAGCTCGGTACGGGTGTTTTCCGAGCTTCCGCTGCTTCCCTGAAGGCTCTGGTCCCTGTCGGGACTAAGTTGCAGTCGGGAGCAGTTCGATTTTGCGTCTGCTCCTTCCCGGCTGGGTGTCCTTTCCCCAGGATCATTGGCTGGTGTAATGGAAGCCTGAAGGTCTCTCAAGGCAAAAACGAGAGGATTCCTGGCATTAGGGACCTCTCTCACGTTCTTCCCCTCCGTGTTCGTCTCACGCTATGCTTCCCAGCTTGCGACTTCAGCTGAACCTGATCACCTTTGAAGCTTCTGCAAAGGATAATTATGCTACTTCGGGCCAATCATCGGTCTGAGGACTCTAGATCGCTCATTTGGTTTCTGAAACATAATCCGTGTACTTGCGGTCTTGCTCGTCATACCAGTACGAGCCCTAAAGCTATACGTCTGATATCTGGAAGTCTTTGGATTCTCATAGTTGACTGCCTAGCCAGGTGGAGTACATTGGCAAAAAACATGTCAGTTGTATCTGAAAAGGTATACGGTGGATTTATAGAGGAAGAAGATGTAGGATGTATTTCATTCGACAGACTCTGTGTTCTCTGATATTGTTTTCACTAACCCCACAGGGGAACCTCTTCTCCACATAAACCTCTCGCTGTGTGTCACCTGCAGGGGAGTCCTTATACTGTGTATGTACTGTGTATGTACTGTGTATGTACTGCCCTGGCATTTTGGGAGAGGCCTCCTCCTAGGGAAGCCAAAGTCCCCAGTAGTGTGATCCTTACATAACACTGCTGCAAAGAGAGCTTGCTGCTACTATAATGACAAAACAAAGGCTCTCAGAAATTCTAAGCAGCTCTTTGTCAATTATGGAGGCTGTTCGCACTGGACTTCATGCATCGAAACATTAACTTCTAGGCATATTGCGTTACCAGTAAGCTAACAAGAATCTTGCATGCAAGCCCCAGGAGCATTCTAGAAGATGGAAAGTGGCTGTTGTCGTTCTTCTGAGCAACATCCCTGTTGCTAAAATCTACATGGCAGCTACATGTAAATCAGTCGTTACTTTTGTGCGACACTACTGTCTGGACTTGGTTGGTTGCGAGAACTGAAGCTCAGATCAGACAAGTAGCTTTAAGGAATCTGTTTGATTAGAACATACGAGTATAATCCTGCTATATTCCTTTGCACCACATCTCAATTTTAAGGCAAACTCATGATGAGTTTTAAAAGGAGAAGATGATCCTCATTACTTCACATGTCGTATCAAAATGTACTGCCAATGTAAGGTATGATGGAAGTCAGGAACTGTTGGCTCCCTTAAGGGGATAGTGTTGGTTCTTGGTTTTACAAAGAAAGCTTCATGTTTGCCTCCTTTTTTGTTCCTATGTTCATGGCTCCATATGTAGAATAGCACCTGTGGGTCCACAAATGTATTTTTCTGAGGGAAAATTGGAAAAACATTATGCCAGGTAGGCCACATTTCAGAGGAATGCGCTCGCTAACTTAAAATAAAAATGTGTATTAATGTATTCATGGTTTTTAAACAACAGTCTTACACATATACATTCATACATTTAACTCTTAATATCCATAGCATAAAGATAGACATTAAATACGTAGAAGGATACAAAAGTAGAAGTACATTATAAAATGTCTATACACCATCAAAGATCTTAATTCAATTCATAAAGTCTTATGATGGTTATTAAAATCTACTAAATTTAGTCTGGTTGAATATCGAAATACTGCAAAAGTCACGCAATTTGAATTTCCACTCTTCAGTGTTTCCCACAAATTATTGGAACAGATAAAATCAAAATCATAAATTGCCTAAAATGCAAAATACACAGGTTTACCAAAATAATACAATTCAGTATTGGGTGGAATAAGGTTTCTTTGTCAGTGAGACAATACCGACATCACCTTGTAATTTACCTTCTCTGATGCAAGTCATTTCTTTAGTCAGAAGAAGACTAAATCGGCATCTCATAAACGCCACCCTTGAATGAATGCTCGGGAACTGAATTAGATATTGCTGCAAAATACCAAGTTTCTTATGTTCATGTTTTAGGTGTTTAAAAAGCCTATATTTTCGAATCTTAGTGTTAATTTTACACCAGTCCATTTGCCATAATATTATTTTCAGCATGAAAGCCGTTAACAAGTACACTGAGATGACTAAGCCTGCTAACACTTGCACAAGCACGGTCCTCTCTCTGTGCAATTCTGATTGTTTTTGGGAATGGGTGTACTTCAGTGACTGGTGGTCATGGGTTTTCGTGCCTTTGTACACTCCTTCCCAAAAACAATTGTTAATGTCTTCCGTCATGTGTATGCATTGCAGTGGACATGAACATCTATAGTGATTCTTGCATCTCTACCCTTATGAAAGGTTGAAACAGGAGACACAGGCGGTTTGATATATCAGGAGCTGCAGGAGGAGGAAGAAGTCTTTCGTGAACATGGCACAGATCGTAATTTACTAGTGGAGACTACATTCCCTAGTAAATTATGATCCGTGCCCTTCCCCTGCCCACCATAAAAATTACCCCAATAGCCATAACCATTTAAAGTAACATCCTTTTAGTCTTGGCTGTAACGTTACCACGCATGACACATTTTGTCGAAGTTACAAGCAATGTGCTATATAAATCGTAAAAAGCTTTAAGTATGTAGTTGCTAGTGATTTGTTCCATTACATTTGTGTGTAGGAAAGCTGACGGCCCATTCTGAACACGCTTTTTTCTTTCTTACCTTTCGTCTGAACGAAGGAGTTCAGTGTATCATCGCATACGTGATTCAATCCTTCACCTCGGATGATCCCTTGGGGAGAAAGTTGAGCCAATACAGATTTGGTTTCAAAGAAAGAGTTGTCCCTTTCATTAAGTGTGTGTGAACTGGAGAAAATAACTTTCTTCCTGTGCACATCCATCATTGTAATTACACATCAGCCAAAAGTAGCTGTGTTTCAATATCTATAGCTACAGTAGTAGAATATTTTTATTGAGAATGATTGCCAGACTCTTTTCTTTTGCTAGGTGACAATCTTTTCAAGCATAAGGGTTTTAGATCTTGGTCCAGCTTCCTCTTAGCACGTTTCCTGTGAGGTAGCAATCAATACTCTGTTATTTGAATTGAATAGCATTAAATGCCCCTTGGCAAGGGCATTAAAACCATTAACATTTAGTGAGGCATTTCCAATTTCCTTTTCCCCATTCACTCCTTTTACCTAGAGCAAAATGTCACCATTACGTCATTGCATTCACTTAAACTGCTATGTAGCCTTTAAAACAATCAATTACGTGAAAGCCCCTAGCATTTACCCTTCTCTCTGCTTCAACTCCTGCAGTGATATAACACAAAATGAGGGGAACCTCTTTGAAAAATAATGCGAGGGGCCTCTGAGATTTCTGCTACACAAAGATATAGAAAAGGCCAGGAATGTCCATCACGCCTTTATGTTTACGCCATGCTTCTTTTTCCTCCGCCAAAGAAATGGAAGGAATACTGCGCCCTCGAATCCATCAAGGGATTCTTAAACGAAAGTGGGTTTCCATCGCTGCTGGGTCACCAGGTCATGGGTGAGGCGTTTAGCCAATTGTATAATTTCAAACAACAGCACTCTGAGTTTTGTTATATCTTGTTTATTTGTTCTCTATTAAACGTATTGGCCTAATTATAAGGTGCACCATGCTTAATGATGTCTACTGAAAAGCCGGGAACAATACCACCAATCAGAACATGATTACTTTGAGGGTTTCAACTTGCATGTATTTGTTTCATTTATTTATTGTCCGTTTATAACGTGTTCATGGATTTGGAGAAAGAATAAGTGGTTTGTACTGTGCTAAACGCCACACTTAGCCATGGTGCATGAAGCAATGCGTTGAGTGGGTGACAGAATGAAGTAGAGGAAATGGATGTGATGTGAAAGAATGCAGCAATATAATTAATTCATTAAGCTATTTCAGGAGGTCTATGAGGACAGGCATGTGTTTGTTTTTTGTTAGAATTCTACAAGGTTCATGAAGAATTGGCCAGAGAGACTCCCACTTGATAGGGGTAAACTTGGAGGAGCATCCCTATCCTGGAATTGTCTCGGAAATCTTAGCACATGGCATGTAAAGCTCCCAAGGTGCCCACAGGAACTGTACTAGTTGTACTCCGGTCCAAATACCTGTTTGTTTTGCATTATTTGATTTTGTTGATGAGATAGACTGGCTTGCATTTGATTTGGCTTCCTACAGGTAGTTGAGTGGATAGTTTTCAAAGCTTCCGCCCCGTTTTCTGTATGATATGCAGTTTTGTGTCTGAAGCTTTAATTCGCCATAACACTGTTTAGAGGGAAGATGGTTAATGCGTGGGGGGGTTCCACATATGACGGAATTATCTATAGCTGACTTCTGATTGTTAAAATGCAGGTTTTCTGTTATTTTTATAGCACTTGAAAAAGAGGAGGCCTGTACCTGACACATTTTTTGCTTCAACTTTTCAATATTTATTACCAATTTGTTAAATAAATGAACTTTAAAAGCAATTATAAAATTTCTCCAAATATTTAAAAAACATATGATATGATATGTTATTTATAATGCATTTAATACCCAGAGGTTTTAAGCGCGGACCCGGGGATCGAACCTGTGTTGCTCCATTTCCTCTTGCGAGCGTGTTGCCCCTGAGCTATCCTCCCAAGACACATGATCCCGAGATGCATGATCTCACCTACTATGAAGAAATGTTGGAAAGATATGATGTGGGAAGTCCTTCCAGTGGCCTCTGTCCACCACCACCTCTCCACCTCTGCCTCCGAGACAGGCTACTCTGCCTCTTTTTCCTCAATGGAGGATGCCTTTGTCCTGGCTCAACAGGCCCCCCTGCTCCAGGTCCTTCTAGTGCTGCTGGTTTCTCACGCTCCCCATTCTTAGGTTTCACCTACTTGACGCCTTCTCCAAATTAGATAACCTGGTTGTACCCCTCCATTTGGATTCTTTAAAGAAAACATGGAATATCTGAGAAACTTTCCAGCAGGTTAGCGCAATTAACAAGAGGTTAGCGACTAAATGTAGGTGTATGCTGGCAGAAAATCTATGTCTACTGTCTCATTGTCTCCCTGCAGTCAGCAGTGGTCTCATCTGCCCAGGCCCAGTGAAGGCCCCTTTGATTCCCCCTCTTCTTCTGGACAACTGTCCTTCACCCCATTGGGAAAAAAGGAAAGATTTCTAGACGGCTGTGGCTAGAATGTCTACCCCAACAGTGATTTGCATCTACAGTAAGCCAATTCTAACTCCATAATGTTTGCATGCACTTTCAGTTTATGGAAGGATATGACAAATTCTACTCTGCTCTTGTCCACTTAAAGGGGAAATTATTGCAGGCCTTTAAGAGGTCAAATTGGTAGCTCATTACACACTGCTAGCTGGGTTTGGGTAAATTGACACTGTAACCAGAAACATGAACCTAGAACATAGGGGGGCCTGGCATCAAAGCATAAAGCTAATTCAGGAACCACAGGAGAGGATGTGGAGCCTTACCTATAATGGATAAAGAATTAAACAAGTTAGAACATTAGTACTATCACAGCTAAGTCATTTTCTGTTAAACCAACCCGTCTGCCAAGCAATTAAGTTTCTCTCAAAAGGGGCACAAAGGATTGCTGCTCATTGATTCAGAGTATTTCAAGCAAGAGCCCAAGACTGGGACAAGAAGGATAGCATGGCTGGTGCACCGGGTAGGAAATGGTAAAGAAAAATGTTCTTTAACGTTCTCACTTCCTGTACAGAAAAACTAAATCATTGATGATGTTAAAGCCCAGTGCCACAACACCTCTGTACATGGCAGAATCTCGTGCCTTTTTTCAGCCTGGTACCCCTTGGATGCCTTCAATGGTAAAAGGAGTCAGTGGGCTTCCTCCTCCCTACCTTATACCCTTTTTCTGCAGCAACTTTCATTGAATCTGAGTGAGTTAAATCTCCAAGTTTCTACAGATGAACTTGATAGAAAATGTCCTGACACCAGACATTGCAATGGGTGTTTGCTCTTGCTTCTATTTGAATCCAAAGGAGAGAAGGGTATGAGGGGTAATGAAATATTATCTAGGAC
Source organism: Ambystoma mexicanum (assembly GCF_040938575.1). Taxonomy (NCBI): domain Eukaryota; kingdom Metazoa; phylum Chordata; class Amphibia; order Caudata; family Ambystomatidae; genus Ambystoma; species Ambystoma mexicanum. Next base: position 273,024,197 of record NC_090929.1, on the reverse strand, counting down.
TTTCTGTGTGCAACACATTTTTACTGTTGGAAAGGTTCAAGATGGTCACTCCTGTCTGGATCCTCCCAGCTCTGCAGGAAGGAGAGTGGATCTAATCTCTAGATCTTCAGAGTGTGTATATGCAGGCATCAATTTGGCAATTACACTGTACATTCTTGAGGTTTCCCATTTAGGATAATATGTTCAAATACAGGGTGTTCCTCTTCGGATCAGTGAGACTTTAAGGGACTTCCCCCAAGGTGATATTGGCATCCAAAGCATGGCTCAGTCTTAAGGGGCATAGTTAACCTTAACTGCAGGAGTAGCTTATGTGAGCATCTTCCTATAAGCAACTCTGTACGCTAGACCTTTTAGTGAATTTTATGAGATCACTCATATTTCTAATTCAGAGGTTACTGTACATAGGATTGATATGGGACACCAGTTTGGGCAGAACCTTGCTGTCCCAGGAAAGTGAGACGCACCATTATTTACACCTCTAGTTGTTATGCTCCAGGAATTCTAGAGCTCACATTTTTTCAGGTACCTTATAGTTGCAAAGTTTACTGATATTCTTTGCGCATTAAATTCCCACATTGTCTGTTCAGATAAGGCCTATGAAAATATTCATATCTCGAGTTTTTTAAGCTTGGGCATTCAGCAAACAAATGTTTCAATGTCTCGTAAATGTCAGATATTTTTACAAAATCGACACTATTGATCATACAGTGTTTTTGCTCTTGAAGCTAGCAGGGATCTGGTTGGCCACAGATTAAACCTCATACTCCTACGACCCGTCCCCTTTCCTCCATACTTATGGGACATTTCTCCGTCCGGTGGGACGGGACAAGAGCACTTTGTAAAAAGCATCCACATTTTTTTTTTCAAAAATGTGTCCTTCCTCTCTTTCTGCGCGGGGCCCGGCACGCGGCCGTAACCCCGCCCAACTTGGCTCCGCCCCACGCATCACCCATCAGTCCTTTTCTCCGCTTGTTCGGGACTGGACGCACTTGCACTTCAAACTAGATTTTCCAGACTGTTCATCGTGTCACCGTCGTTTCGCGAGGGCGGATCCCCATCCTCTTTGCTTAGAGTGCTTGGGTACCGGATCACCTTTGATATTTCTGTTTTAACTGCGACTCCCTTTCAGTCCGGGCACTTCAATATCGGTTGGAGCAGTGGGAGGAGGTGTTCCGACGAACTCCTCCTTCACATTTTCAGGCGTTCATCGACGAGAAGAAAAAACGCCCGGTAACTTCTTTACTGTTCAGAGCACCTCGGCCGGGGGATACCTTTTCAGGTTCCTCTCGGGCCGGGAGGGGCGTTGATCGCTCTGTCAACGGGGTTCGCCCTGAGGTGCCAGTTGGGCCTAATAATTGTACTGGAGTTTTGTCTGAGGGTCTCCGTAAGGGGCCTGTGGATACCGGAGCATGCTCCGAGGCCCCTCCTGTGGGGGCTGTTTGTAGACCCAGTTCTACTGAGTCGTGGGATACCGGAGCTCGCTCTGAGGCCTCTCTGTCGGCTTCCCTCAAAAATAAGACCGGGGTGCGCCCGAGGCCTTGGTGGGGCTTGCTGTTACCGAATGTATGTTCGAGGCCCGCGCGGATAAGGCTGTCACCGGACGTGGGTCCGAGGTCCCTCTTTCAAAGGCTAAAGTTAGCAACATTTCTGAGAGGCCTGGCAAGGCCTTACCGGTGAAGGCTGTTTCTCACCTTTCCCGTTCTTGCAGTGACACCAGATCTGTTGAGGGGGCAAAGAAGGAAAGCTCTTCTTTTACCGGCAAGGCTGAGGCCCTTCCTAGGAAGGCAGATTTGACGGTTGGAATGTCTCAGAAACATTCCAGGCCTCACAGTACCGGCTCTGCCGAGGTTCCTTGTGTTAAGGCTAAAGTTAAGACCCCTGATCCATCGGCGGGGACCCCTGCCTCACTTCCTCACGTGCCGCAGTTCCCTCAGATGAGGACAAAATGGCGCGCGTTCCCACCACGACCGCGGCGGCCATTTTGGGTGCTACCCCTACAACTACGCCATCAGCCTCAGGTGTAGGGCTTGGTCCCTTGGGAGAACATAGAGTCCCTTGTGTGCATCCTTATCGGCCAGTTTACGACTGGAACGCTCGGATGCCTCTTCCCACAATGTTTCGTTGCCTGCAGGGTCGGCACCGTTGATTTATGTGGATATGTCGGTGGAGGGGCCAGTGTGGCACCCGTCCCCGTTACGTCCCTGGATTTGTCCACCTCATGAGAGGCCTCATCAGGTTCCGAAACAGTCCCCGGAGGACGTCTTTTTCAGTAAATTTCAAACGCTTATGCGTACCGACCCCATGAGGGAGTATTTCAAAGGGCTTTTTAGGGAGATATGTCCGCCCGCGCCTCCACCTGTTCCTCCGATGGTTCCGCGGCGCCTCCCTTGCCTACGGTGCCTTCCCCGACTCTTCTGCCTTTGCCTCCATTGTCCCCTGTGGACAAGGCAGCGCCTGATACGGCTCAGCAGGATCCTGACCTGTCCGATGTCGCGCAAGGCGATCAGGACAACGAGGACCTTCACCGCTCGATCAGAGCTTTTCATGACTTGGTACTGGACATGATGAACTTCTTAGATGTTCCAGTGCCCGAGGCACCCGCTCCGCAGGAGGGCGTGCTTTCGGGGGCGTTCACCCTGTCTCCCTTGGAGCGTACCGGCCTGTTCTTTCAGAAGGACGTTCTGGCCGAGGTCCGCAGAGTCTGGGAAAAGCCACACTCTGGACTTTTTGTCAATAAGAAAATTGACGCGAGATAAAGGCTGCATTCTTCGGAAGAGGTGGCCCTGTCATCTTGTCCTCCCCCCTCCTCCACAGTAGTGGCTTTCGGGAGGAAAATCTTTGCCAACTCGGCCTTGCAGCTCAGGCACCAAACGCTGAATTGATATTAGCGGGAGCAAACATGCGGATGTGGAAAGGTCTGTCGGAGTTTGAGGAGTTTATCCCGGTCGAGAAGCTGGAAGTCTTTAAAAGAGGCCTATCCGTGCCAGGGTCTTGGCCCAGGATTTCCTGGAGGCTGCGGCTCATCACGTAGATACCTCGGCTCGGGGCCTTATGCTGGGGGTTGATACCTCACGGCAGGCGTGGCTGCATGCAACTAAATTCTCAAAAGAAGTGCAGGACAAGGTGTTGGACCTTCCGTTCGATGGGAAGGAGCTCTTTCATTCTACAACAGATGTAGAGCTCACCAAGACGAAGGATAGCACTCAGACAGCTAAGTCCTTGTCCGTCCTGGTTAAGACTCCTTTCAAAATCCAGAGACCATTGTCACAAAGTCGACCTTCCTCTGGCTTTAGGGGCTTCCTCGACCGAAAATCTCGCAGAGTGGATACCCCTGCGGGGAACAACCGCCGTAGGCAACAACAGGTGCGGTTTTTCTCCCTGCTCCCCAGCCTCCTCCTCAGGTGGCACCGCCACCGATAAACCTACTAAATGAGGGTTTTCCACGCTCGCAGGAGACCCCGGTGGGAGGACGCATTGCGTCTCATTGGGAGGCGTGGCAGGCCATCACAGAAGACAGATGGGTCTTGTCAGTCGCTCGGGCGGGCTTCCGCTTACCTCTACCCCCTACCCCACCCCTCATCCCTCCTTTTCAGCTGTCGGGCTCACCCTCCCTCAAAGCCGAGGTTCAGAAACTTTGGGACCTCAGAGCTGTGGAACCTGTTCCCCTTGGGGATCGAGGGGAGGGCTTCTACTCCCGGCTGTTTACGGAGCCCAAACCCTACCAGGCTGGCCTGCACACCATCCTAGACCTTTCCCAGTTCAATCTTTTCCTACCCCAAGAGAAATTCAAGATGATCACGCCCAGCCAGATACGCTCCTCCTTGCAGATGGCCGATTGGCTTAGCGTGGTGGATCTTCAGGATGAGTACATGCATATCCTGATTTGGAACCCACACAGGAGATATCTCCTCTTCTCTTTGGGAGAGGAGCACTTCCAGTTTCGAGTGCTTCCTTTTGGCCTCAGCTTGGCGCTGCGTGTCTTCACAAAGATGATGTCGGTGATTGCGGCCCATCTTCGTCTCCAGGGTATCCATGTGTATCCATATTTGGACGATTGGCTCTTACGCAGCCCTTGTCCGGTGGCAGCAGCGGGCAATCTCCGGTCTCTCCTTCAGCTCCTGTTCCATCTTGGGCTGTGCGTGAACTGGCGGAAATCTTCCATGACGGTCTCTCAGGACCTGATTTTCATGGGTTTTCGCTGGAACACGATCGACTGCAGAGTGTACCTGACCGGGGACAGAATGGCGGATCTGTTAGCCACGTGTCAGATGTTTGCGCAGTCGGAGAGTATGTCGGCCTGGTGGTTCCAGATGCTTCTGGGCCTCATGGCCTCGTCAGTGCTGGCTCTTCCTCTTGCTCGTCTCAAGATGAGACAGACCCAGATGGCTCTTCGGAGTTCCTGGCGTCAGGCGGTGGACCCGGATTCCAAGCTGATAATGATTCCGGATTCCATGAGAGTGGACCTCGAATGGTGGTCATCTCTCAGCAACCTGTCGATGGGTGTGGGTTTTCAGGACCCAGCTCCTATGGTGACGATCACGACGGACTCCTCCAACCTGGGGTGGGGTGCGACATTAGATCTTCTACAAGTATCGGACCTCTGGTCGCCCCAGGGCAAGCTCCTGCACATAAATCATTTGGAGCTTCTGGCGATCTTTCTAGAGCTCCAGGTGTTCAGACCGGTCATTGCCAACAAGGTGTTCTACATACGCACGGACAATGTGGTGTCAATGTATTACATCAACAAGCAAGGAGGAACGAAGTATCCCCCACTCGTGGAACTGTCCATCCAGATTTGGGAGTGGGCCATGCTTCATGGTGTCTGGCTGCTGGCAGTGCACATTCCGGGCCAGCTGAATGTCACAGTGGATGGCCTCAGCCGGCGGACAGTGGTCAGCTACGAGTGGTAGTTGAAGGCAGAGGTCATCTCATGAATTTTCTTGCGTTGGGGCACACCGGAGGTGGATCTCTTCACTACAGCAGTGAACAGGAAGCTTCCTCGGTATGCTTACAGAGGGGGGATGGGAGCCTCCTCTCTGGGGGACGCTCTCGAGATTCCATGGCACAACACGAGAGCTTATGCCTTCCCGCCTCTGCCTCTAGTCCATTGAGCAATTTGGAAGCTGAAGAACTCGGTGAACTGCTCCCTTCTACTCATAGCCCCCTGGTGGCCGGCCAGGTTTTGGTTCTCAGAACTTCAACACCTGTCGGTGTATCCGCCGATCAGGATACCAGTGACCCCCGATCTTCTTCATCAGGGGGAGCAGCAGATTTGGCACCCCTCCCCACAATTGCTCAGCTTGGCGGCATGGTGCCTGACCTCAGGTCTTTAGAGCATCTTAACTTGTCTACGGATAACATGCGTATTATCCAGGCAGCCAGGAAACCCTCAACCAGATCCCAATACAGGAGTAAATGGCTCAGGTTCTGTCATTGGTGTTTGGGAAAACAGTTGGACACAAGGGTGGCTACGATTGACACTGTGCTGTCCTTTGTGTCCTCCCTAGCAGAGTCGGGTGTTCACGTTCTGTCCTGCAGAACTTACCTTTCAGCGGTCTCTGCTTATCTTTCTACAGACCAATGTTCCTACTCTCTGAGTAACTCAGTCGTCAAGAGGCATTTTGCAGGCTTGACACGCCTCTACCCTCCAGTTCGTAGTGCGCACCCGCCGTAGGACCTAAATGTAGTCCTAACGGCGCTGTGCCATAAGCCTTTTGAACCCATAGCCACGGTGGACCTCAAGTACCTATCATGGAAAGTGTCCTTTCTGGTCGCCGTTACCTCAGCAAGGCGGGTGAGTGAGCTCCAGGCCTTGTCAGTGGAGCATCCCTTCTTGGTTTTTCACAAGGACAAGGTGGTCCTACGGACAAACCCTGCCTTTCTACCAAATGTGGTAACTGAATTCCATCTGAATCAGTCGATATCCCTGCTGGTCTTTTTTCCGAACCCTACCTCAGAGGCGGAAAGGGTTCTGCACTGTCTTGATGTCACAAGGGCTCTTAAGTTCTACCTTGACAGGACTTCCGAGCTTAGGAGTTCTTCTCAGCTTTTTGTGACTTTCGGTAACCCTCAGGGTAAGCAGGCGTCTAAGGTGACTATTTCTCGGTGGATCGCCGCCTGCATTACAGAGTCTTTCACCGTCCAAGGGCTGAAACCTCCTAAGGGTATACATGCACACCTGATGCGGGGCAAGGTAGCTGCGGTTGCTTTTCAGAAGTATGTACCCTGGAAGTTCATCGCTAGGGCAGCTACTTGGGCCTCCCCATCCGCTTTTTGTAAGCATTATTGTCTGGACATGAGCTTGAGAGCTGATGCTCAGTTTGGTCAGGCTGTGCTGAAGAACCTTTTTCAATAAGGGGTATTTCCATCCACCCGTAGTTCCAGTTAGGAGTGCTTTGGAATCTCCCATAAGTATGGAGGAAAGGGGACGGGACTTAGGAGTATAACCAGGTTACTCACCGTAGTGACCACTTTACTCCTAGTCCATAGTCCCCTTTCCACCATACGCCCGCCCGCCGTCCCCTCTAATAAGGTTCCTCTGTTATTGCTAATAGGACTCTGACCTGGCGATAGAAAAGGACTGATGGGCGATGCGCGGGGCAGAGCCAAGGTGGGCGGGGTTACGGCCACGTGCCTGGCCCCGCGCAGAAAGAGAGGAAGGACACATTTTTTAAAACATTTTTTTGGATGCTTTTTACAAAGTTCTCCGGTTCCGTCCCACAGGACGGAGAGATGTCCCATAAGTATGGAGGAAAGGGGACTATGGACTAGGAGTAAGGTGGTCACTACGGTGAGTTACCTGGTTATTCTCATTATGTCTGCTCTATATGATGCATCTGGGAACTTTGTTAAATACAGAGGTAGTGTGTTTAATTTATTTGGTATAAATATTCCAGTCTTAAAGATGTTATATTGTTGACATTCATTCCATGTGTTAATCCAGTCAGTATACCACCACTTCGGTTTTGCTTTTGTTGGATTTGTTAATATCATTTCCACATCAATATCTGTTTTATTCAAAGCCTTTCGCCCCCCATGACACTAGTGTTTTGGACTTTTTTGTACTGGACTCTATGTCTACGTCAGAGATTAAAGCGTCAAGAAAGCAGTCTTTTGCTTTACATTTTGCGGATAGCGCCATGGCATTCCATTCAACTATTACCTTCATGGAGAGTAACCCCAGTTCGTAGCTCACAATCTGTATTGGTAGAGATTTGGGGATGGGTAATAAAGCCTTCCAAAATAGGCCCTCGAGTGCCTTCCAGTCCGGTTGGCTCTCCGCTATCCTCGTAAGTCCCCCACAAGTTAAAACTGGGAATTCTTTCCCCTTATAGAACTTCACGACTGGGACATAGGAGAATTTTCCATATCTCGCTGAGATAATTCTGGCCTGCGAAATTAGCATCTGTACTTTATATCGTAGGTCGTTTGTGTACAGTGTTTCATTATTTGTATCAGAAACGACTATACCGAGATATATATACTCATGAATTATATCAACTTGCTTCCCATTCGCAGTCCAATTATATGATTGGCGCGGATTATTCCTAGTACAATGTCATTTTAGTATATAAGGCTTGATGACATTGATAGCCAATTTATTGGTTTCAGCATTTTTTGTCAATTGCCTCTGGAGACCAATAGGAGTGCGGTCAATGATGACAAAGTCATCCGCATAGAATAGATATGGTATGGAATCCTCCCAATTTCGGTGGAAATGTAACTGTATTATGGAACAATTAGTTCATATTGTTTATGTAGAAATTAAACATGGATGCAGCAAATAAGCAGCCTTGTTTCAGGCCACAATTGATGGGTATTGGTTGAGTGAGCAGTCCTTGTTGTGTTGTTTTCACTTGAATTGTAGTGTCTGAATAAAACTGCTGGATGGTACGGAGTAAATAAGTAGGACAGCCAGCGTTACTCTATTTTTCCCATAGAATTTTCCTAGAAACTGAATCAAAAGCAACTTTAAAATCTATAAATGCCAAATAATGAGTATAGTTGTATATTTTTGCTTAATTTTTAAGAGCAAACAGAATAGTTAAATTAATAGAAGTACAGAGACCAGAAACAAATTCCGATTGATGTGGGTCTCTCAGCTTTGCGTGGGTTAACCACTTAATCAGATTGCATAAAATAAGTCTGGCATATAGTGTGCCCGGTATATCGAGTAATGCGAGAGGTCAGCAATTTGTGGGCAAACTTCTGTCTCCTTTTTTAAAAACAGGGACTATTATGGATCTTTTCCATGTTTCGGGGACCCATCCAGATCTTCTAATTCTGTTAAACAATATGTGTAGAATATTACTCCATTCATTTGGATTTGCTTTCAAAGTTGTATTTGATAATCCGTCAGGGCCAAGGGCCCTTAACGTTCTTAGCTTCTTTATAAGTAACTTGATGTCTAACTGGTCGAATTTAAGGATATTCTGATTCTCTCTTAATGAGGTGGTTTGGGAAACATGGTTGTGGTCCGCATAGATTTTCTTATAGTATGCAGTCCAAACCTCTTCGGAGATCGAGTTTCTTAATAATGTTTCATTGCTTTTTGCAGCTGTGATATTCAGCATTTTCCAAATGTCCTTACAGGATTTTGATGCTAATCCATATAAAATGTGTTCTTTTTCTACCTGAGATTTCTGCATCTTATGTTGTGCCAAAATATTTCTATATTTAGTGTGTAGGTTTTGTATTTCATACTTACTGTTAAAGTTTGCTCTTTTTTCAGTTGTCTCTGCTTTTTTTTCAGCTCTTTTTTCGCCAAGTGTATGGCTTGATCATGCGCATGCTTGTGTTTAAAACACATACGCATGCCTTTATTTACCGTAGCTGAGAATATTTGGAGTGCAATGGTGTGTAATCAAGCACCCCATTGTGAGGATGACAATTATCATCCATAGTCAGTTTTTTAGTAAGGGATGCCAAGGATGTAATCGTCCATTTGATCGTATTGTGGCCTTGTGCAAGGGAAATTTTCTGACTATAGTACATGGCAGCAGTTACTGGGGCTTAAGGCATGTCAATGTCTAAAATGTCGTGATTACTCAAAGTGGTATATATCATTTGAAACAGACTAACTTGATTCAGGGCCAAACCGGAACGGTGCTAAATACATAAAATAGTTTAGGAAGGATTATCATTTTTATAAGGGCAATTGTCCCCATCATTGATATTGGTAAGGCGCTCCACCGTGCCATTTTGGCGCATAGGGCATCAGCGAGGGCATCATAATTCAGTGTACGGGATAACTGCGCCGTCCTAGCCACATTCACCCCCAGGTATTTAATATGTCCCGGACTCCACACAAGGCCGTGAAGGTCAGTCGGTTTGACCGTTGCCCCTGTGAGTGGGAAGATTTCTGATTTTTTGGCGTTGAGTTTCAGGTGGGAGTACTCGCCAAAAGGCTTAACCGCTGATAGAACCCTGCCGAGTGTACGTTCAGGGTTTTTTAGATAGAGTAAAATGTCATCCGCGTACAGCATGATAATCTCAAGTTTGCCTTCCAGCCGCAATCCATGTGTGGCATATCTAGGCCTCAGTATGTCCGCTAGGGGCTCTATCACCAGTACAAATAGGAGTGGAGACAATGGGCAGCCTTGACCGATGCCCCCTAATAGCTCCAGTAGTTCGGTTAATGTGCCATTGATGCTTATCCTAGCATAGGGGCGTGTGTAGAGAATCTTGACCCATTTAATGAAGTTATGGCCAAACCCATAGTTATGTAAGACCCTAAATAGAAACGGCCAGTATACCGTGTTGAATGCCTTTTGCATATCTAATGAGACTGCCACCCCTTGAGTTTCTTCTGGTATCGCCGTTAGACTCTTGTGGCAGCGCCTGATGTTCGTTGCAGTGGATCTGCCCAATATGAATCCCGCTTGGTCCTCATGGACCATGTAGGGCATTAGTGGGGTTAGCCGCATGGCCAGGATCTTTGCATAGATCTCGGTATTGATTAAAGATAGCGGTCTGTAGGAACCACAGTCTTCGGGGTGTTTTCCTGGTTTAAGCAGCAGCGTGATGACCGCTTCTCTATTGGTTTCTGGTAGATCCCGTTTTCTAAGGCTTCTGTCCATACTGCAAGTAGCTTGGGCACGAGCAGCTGGGTGAATTCTTAATAGAACTCTGCGCTAAGGCCATCAGTACCTGGTGCTTTTCAATTTGGTAGTGCTTTAATGGCTTTGGTTATCTGCGCTTCAGTAATTGGAGTCTCTAAGGCTTCCTTAGTGACGTCTGATAATAATGTTGTTGGTATTTGGGTTAGATATCGATTGATTTCTGCATCAGTGGCACTACTCTGTGGGGAATATAAGTTCTTATAGAAGTCATAAAATGCCCCCTCAATCTCTTGTCTATTCGTGGTCACGATTCCATCGTTCCGTGTTATGCATGGAATACTCGTTGGCCCCTGTTCCCCTCTTACCATCCTGGCCAACAGTCTGCCCGGGTGCTCACGTCCCCCATACCACCTTTCTGCTGCGGGCCTGTCAAAGTAGTGGACCTCACGGTCCGCTCCCTCCTTGAATTCTTCCAATTTGGTCTTAATGTATAGCCCCAGTTGTGCAGATGGTGTTTGTGCGTGCAGGTTCTGTTTTTGGGCAATATCTGTTTCACGCCGCGCTAGGTCCCTGCGGATGTCTTTCAGGCCCCCGAATTCGGTTGACATCGCGGTGCCTCTAATGCACACTTTGAATGCCTGCCATAGTACTGTTTGACTAGTCACTGAACCCTCATTAATTTCAAAGTATTCCTGAATGTGTTGAGCCAGCGATATCTTATAGACCTGATCTTGTAGTACCTCAGATTTAAACCTCCAAGGGGGTCTGTGAATTTTAATCTTAGTGTTATCTGGATAGGTGAATGGTCCGAATATGTCCTAGGGTGAATATGAGTATTGTTAATCCAACCCAATACCTCATGGGATAACAGCCATACATCTATTCTGGAGTGCATATCATGCACCGCACTGAGGAGTAGAACGTGTACGCCCGTTTGTTGCCATTTAAGGAGCGCCATGCATCCCTGAGGTTCAGGTCAGCCATGTGGGTGATTATCATTTGGGCTGCTTTAGTCAATGCCCTTGGCTGATCCGATGTGCGGTCCATGTATATGTGAAGAATAGCGTTTATGTCACCTCCGCACATCAGATGGGCCGTGGGAAATTTTGCTGGTTTCCCAAACACTGTGGAGTAAAAACCGGAGTCATCCACATTTGGGCTGTATATATTGAGCAATGACACCTCTCTGTCTTGAAGGGTGCCGTGTACCATGACATACCTGCCCTCAGGGTCACATTCTGTGTTGAGACATGTAAAGGGTATGGATTTATGTATTAGGGTTACCACTCCCCTAGCGCGGCTAGAGTATGATGTGTAGTAGTGATGTGATCCCCAATTAGGGTGTTTTTGTAGTAAGTGAGTTTCCTGTAAAAAAAAACTATCTCAGAGCCTAGCCTAGTGATATATGCCATAATTTTTCTTCTCGTTATCTGGGATCCCAGCCCCGGGACGTTCCAGCTTAACATTTTGATACCCTCTTCACCCGTTTTAGCCATCATCTCGTTTCCTCATATGGTGGTGCTGTACATGTTCTGGTTTCGCTATTGATATGTCTGTGCAAAAAGTCGGTGCCTGTGTGCTTTTTACTATAACTCCCCCGTTCCCCAACAAATACCCCCACAAACTTGTCCCACTTCCCTCCCCCTCCCTCATAGTTACCCAAACTTTAACTATGTCCCCGAGTCTATCCCCTTTCCTACCCATTACCTGAATGCACCTGCAACTGGGGGTTCTGCTGCGACACTCCGGGCCGCCATGCTTAAAATTCTTTTCGGTCCTGACCACTTCTGCATAGTTGTTGCTCAAACCCATATCGAATACTGGAAGTGTACTCATTGCTAATATCGATAGTTCAACTCTGTGTTGTTAACACATAGTGTGCACCCACGTGGGGGAACCCGTGCCCCCTCATCATTGTTTTCTCATCTTGCTGTGGGTCGTGTGGGCTTGCTGGGGTCGTGTGCGCTTGTCGTTTCAAGAGTCTTCTTCATTTGTTGGTTGGTGAGCCGGTAGTGGGATGTTGGCCTCAACGAAGCTTGCTGCCTCTTCGGGGAATGTAAAGAAATAGGCCGTATTGTAACCTTAACCTGGCTGGATACAACATTGTGAATGGGATTTGACGTTCACGCAGTAGTTTCTTGACCCCGGTGAAGGAGCGTTGTTCCTTCTGTACTGCCAGCGTGTAGTCAGGGAATATGCGGATAGTATTAGCCTGCCATCTCAGTACTTGCTTTTCCCTAGCTACTTTCAGTACCAAGTGTCTGTCCCTCATTACGAGCTTGGCGGTCTGGCAGGTGCGGTATCGGTAAGCATGCCGCTACCATACTTCCCGGACCGCCATACTACGGGCTCTGCTCGAGGGAACCGTTTCACCTGCCAGGTTTTTCCTGGCGGGTGTAACGGCACCCGCGAGCAGAGAACGTCGGATGCACCGGCCCATGCAGAGTTGTGCTGGTGCATCCGATGTCCCCATCCCCATTCAGCCCTATGGGGCAGAATGGGGATGTGGAGGCCCTTGATTCCAGCACCCGAAAATGGGCAAGTACGGGGTCCACCTAACTCGGCATGACCCGGTTCTTGCCCATTCACGGGTGCTGGAAAAAGTGCAACTCCGGCGGCAGTGGTGCCATTTTTAATGTCACGGCTATTGCCAGAGTTGTAATGAGGCCCTTTGTCTCTATAGTTCATCATACGTGGTATGATGGGCCTCGGATAGGCTCCAGGCTTAGGCCGTGGGGCCAGTGATCTGTGTGCACGCTCCACAATGAACATGGGAGACCAGACAGGGTCCCCCAGTAGGTCTTGTAGTAGTTTCCCTACAGCCACTTCCATGGGGCCCTTGAAAGATTCCTCTGGCATACCAATTATGCAAATGTTATTCCGTGGAGATCTGGCTTCCAAATCTTCACACTTTATTTTAACCATTCCCAGCTCTTTGTCATTGTTGTCACAGTGTTTTTTAGCGCTTCCAGTGTGTCCTCCGTGGTGCTGATTCGGGGTCTCGGCCTCCGTGATGCGGCTTGTGGTCTTTTCTAGTTGTGTCTTAATGGAAGCAACATTGGCCGTTATCCCATCCAATTTCTTATTGATAGAGGTGAAGCCTTGTTGCATAGCTGCAAAGACTGCCTGCGGGTCCATCACAGATATAGCTGTGGCTGGTTGTGTCTGCGATGTTGTTTCTGTAAACATAGTGGTCTCAGCTCCCTTTTTTGTCGCTGTTGTGTATTTGTCTAGAGCTCCTTTCGCTTTCTTTGGCCCTAGGCCCTTGGGTATTGTCTTTTTGGTCATTTTGGGCTTGTCGTTGCAACTGTTTCACACTCCGTTGTGGTCCGTTACACAACACTGTGGCCTTGTTGACTGCCTTGTGACCTACAGTGTATTAGTTGTAATGAGGTATCAGTGTCGAGAAGGGGGTGCTGGTCTTGTCCAAGCGATGTGTTTCTGTGGCAGACGTTCCCCTAGTCGCTCTTAGATTGCCTTCTCTTTCCTATCATCCGTTGTCATGTTCCGGTACACATCGAGCACTTATGATGTGTTGTGGATTGAGGCCCAGGATCCGTGGGTTTTGGCTGCAAAACAGAGTGTTCCCACCCAAGCCTTGCGAGTTGTCTGCTGTCCGCCTTGGTGGTAGCGTGGTTGTAATTGGGCCCGAGGGTGCCGGAACGTGATCAAATGTCCCTTGGTATTGTCCGCTCTCCCTTTATCTGTGATCCGTCCTGAAAATGTTACTTAAAGGTGCCGGGGGAGTGGGTGCCTCTGGTAGCCCCGGTCCACTGAGGTGAGTATGCTTGTTTGGGTCTTGTTATTGCTGGATCAGTTCTGTGGGGATTGTCTACTGTGATTCAGTATGCAGGCAGTCCTTATGGCGTGTCTTCTTTAGGAGACACTAGCTTATATGTGGAGGGCCTCCATGCAGCCATTATCCGAGGCTTTCTAATATTTTGGATGGTGGGGGAAGTTGGAGTGATTTGAGCCTCCCAATGCTGGTATTGTGGGCTAACAGGTGTGGATTTAGCCTGGGACCCAGAACCTCTCTGCCCACAGCAATGAGGCAGAGTAAAAGACTGTTTTGCCTGTGTCCATTTTGCTGCTCCTTTTCCCCCCTGGAGTCGGGAGTGTTCGTACCGGCCAGGCTGTGGGTGTTGTGGATATCAGGATATGCTTTGACGAGTGTGCTTCGTACCTTGCACACGTGTCGTGGGCCACAACCTCGGCCGCTTGTAGCCCATTTATTGCTGCAGAAGTGTCCGAGCCCCGTGCCACCTGGCCGCTGTCGCCTCCCGCTCTTGACAGGCTGGGGGATGAGGGGATGGCCCGTGGCGCACCGCAGGACGTGGACGGATCAGGGCCGATACGGGCCAAAAAAAAAACTCCTGTCTGCCGCCTCTCCTCCTTACCGCCTTCTCGTTGACTCCACGCTGGGCAGCCACGGCAGGCCTCGTCACCTCAGTGCAGGGCAATTCGCTGGATGAGCAGGCACTCAACGCTATCCGGAGCACCCGCAAATGTTCTGGATGCCTATGGCAGGCTCCACCGCCCAGCATGCCCCGCTCTCGGGTATGCCGCGGCCGGGCTCCTCCTCCCGCACCGTGGCCTGGATGGGCCGAGTGTCGGCACTGCACCCCCGCGTACAGTTCACTCGGTGTAGCGATGCACCACGTATTCAGCCCAAACTTCCTGACACTGTTCTTGAGCACACGCTGTGTGTCTTCTCCAATTTACGGGCAGAACCGGATAGTTTTGACAAAGCTAAATATAATACGGGCCGGAGTGTCTCAGGAGCTCACATGGGAGCAGCCCATCTCGCCGTGTGCGCATCAGCGCCCCAGTTCTAATGTTTTTTAAATTCACAGTTCTATGTATTGAACCTTCATCTTTAAAGATGGACTTGGCCAGCAAAGGTTGTTTCAAGGATCGCTGTGTTTCTGGTACAAATAGTAGAATGCCCCTTTTGCTGAGTTCAGTTCTCTCATATCAGATGCACTCTCTGACAATCTGGAATGGAATTTTCAAAAGTACTGTATCAAATGTTTTAGAATCTGAGTATTGAATAAATTCAATATCTCTAGAGTCTAGTTTCTTTAGGGCATCAATTTGTTTGAAAATCGTAAGGATTCTGCACCTAGATGGGTATGGGTCGCTTCTCTTCCTGTCCTTCATCTGTAATGAGAGATAAGCTTGATTCTATATGGATATTTTGCTAGATGAAGGGAGTTGTGATGAATAGGTCTTCGCTGTAACTTTACTCTCATGCGCATCTCTAGATGCTCTGCCAGGTGTTTCATTGAATTTAGATGTTTCAACTAGGAAATTCTTGGAGTGGAAAGCTATCGCACTGTCAACTATGCATAGAATCACTTGGTTCCCATTTTCCAACATTTATAAGATTTGATCTTTTTTATTCGAGGGTACAGTGCACTCTCTTTTTTGGTAGCTCACGCCCCACCAATATCTTGCGTGGGGCATTCTCCACACATAAATCCTTGGACGGGAGTACCTCACTGCAATCAGGTACTGTGTTGGTGGAGTACGTTGAAAACTCCATACACATTTCATGCTATGAAGGTTCGATAACTTGATCTGTTTCCATATTTTGTGAGGCATTTTGCTCCAATGTGCTAGATGCTTGCAAATTGGTTAATTGTTTTTGTTACCTTTTTTTGTTTTTGTATAGTTGATGTGGTTAGCGCATTTATAAAGGTTTTGGTATGGGCTTTAGGAATTTTATCAGGTAAAACTTGATTTTTTTTTCTTTTTTGACCAGAGGACCCAATTGTCCATTTCCATCAGGCTTTGCAGAGGAGAATGACTTGTGATTGGGAAACACCCGAGGTTGTCCCGGCCGTAAATAAAAAATGAACAGCCAAATACAGAGCTTCTAGTTCTGAACGTCTGTACCTTTCAAAGCATCCTACACCAGAAAGCCTGGTAGTGCAGGCAGCCACTTCCTCAGGTAGACAAAATGCCTATCCCACGATACCTTATGATAGGGATGATAAACGCTATACCGCCATGGCCAAGATGGTTTTCTCAGCCGGGAGTATGGCTTTAAACTCTGCCAATGCCACGTGCACGCTAGCAAGATTTACCCACACCCTTTGGGAATGCATTTCGATGGCAAGTGACCATATCCCCAAAGGGGAGGAACGAGATGGTTTATTTAACATTGTCAAGGATGGGAAAGACGCTAAGTGTGAATCCCTCCAGATTGGTCTCGACACTGTTGAAAGCATTAGCAGACCTATGGTGGCTAGTACAGTGATCCGCAGATTTGCGTGGTTGCGGAAGACAGGATTTGCTCCAGACGTACAATCCAGACTTCTCAACATACCCTGTGACGGCACACATCTATTGGAAATAAAGCTAATGAGAGTTTAAAGAAGCTGCAAACTTCCAAGGCGGAGGCCAAATCCCTTGGAGCTGCAATAAGGCAAACTCCAAACCGCCCCACAGGTGCGCCCTGGAGGGCAAGGTCCTTTTGCTATTATTCCGCATTCGGAAGGGGAAAGGACAGCCAGCTCAAAGAGGACATAAATGATTCCCCCGTGGTGGACGGGGGAGAGGTACTAAAACTGCCATAGCAACGGCTGCTTTACCTCCAGCCACTGCGTCAGCCACCCCAAAACCTCTCTGAGGTCTTCGAACACAAGACTGCAGTAGGAGGCAGGTTCTCATAACATCTGACAGAATGGCAGGCTATTGCTTCAGATGCTTGGGAATTGGAAACAATTGCCCAAGGTTACTGCCTACCGTTCCTGCAAAAACCTCAGAGTCATCCACCGGGGAACAACTCTTTGAAAGTTCCAGATCCGCTCTTATGCAGGAGATATTTACCCTGCTAGAGAAAGGTCCGATAGAGCCAGTACCTGTAGCGGAGAGGAACAAGGTGTCGTACTCCCCATATTTTCTAATCCCCAAGAAGGACGGGGGATTGATATATGATATGGTATGATAGGTTATTTATAACGTGCTTAATACCCAGAGCTTTCTAAGCACGGACCTGGGGATCGAACCTGTGTTGCTCCATGCCGTCTTACTTCCAAAGCAAGTAGTTGCCCTTGAGATATCCTCCCGAGACATCTTGGATTTAACAGACTTCAACAAGTTCCTCAGGAAGGACAAGTTCAAGATGATAACCCTTTCTCAGATCCTTCAGGCCCTCCCGCTTCAGGATTGGATCGTATCATTGGACCTCCAGGATGCTTACTTTCATGTGCCAATCCATCACAAGCACAGACAGTACCTGAGGTTCGCCATTGGCGGTTCTCATTATCAGTTTTGGGTTCTGCCATTTGGGCTGACCTCCGCCCCAAGGGTTTTCACTGAGCTAATGGTGGTTGCGGCAGTGGGTCTCAGGAGAGGGGGGAATTCACCTCTACCCCTACTTGGACGATTGGCTGATCAGAGCCAGTTCCCCAGAACAGGCCCTGGAACATCTCAGCTACATCTCCCACTCCCTTCACAGGCTGCGCTTCTCCAACAACTTCAAGAAGTCCCACATGATGTCATCACAAAGACTCCAATTCATCGTAGCAGTCCTCGAAGTATCCCTGGGAAAAGCTTTGCCACCAGAGGTGAGGGCTCAAGACATTCTGCAGGTGGTGACGAAATTCCAGAATGCCCAACATCTACCGGCCTTCGATTTTTGAGGTTGCTCTGTCTCATTGCATCCTGCATTTTTCTGGTGCCAGAGGCTCACCTGAAAATGAGATCTCTCCAGTGGGCTCTCAGGACCCAGTAGTCACAATTCTCAGGAAGGATGTCAGATCTCCTACAAATCCCAAACAGAGTCTCACTGGATCTTCAGTGGTGGGCCTTGTCGGGAGAACATTCTGAAAGGAGATCTTTTTGGCAACCATGGCAAGAGATATCAGTAGTGACATACGCTTCCCACACGGGGTGGGGAGTTCATACCAACAATTTTACCATTAGCCTAGTTGGTCTCCATCGGAGTCTAAACTACATATCAACCTTTTAGAGCTGAGGGCAATCAGACTAGCGCTGAAGGCCTTCCTGCCATCTGTACGGGGAAAGAATGTCCTAATAATGATGGACAACACAGTGGCCATGTACTACCTCAACAGGAGAGGAGGTGTAGCGTCACTGCCACTGTGCAGAGAGGCAATGCTGGTCTGATTTTGGGCAATACAAGAAGGAATCTCTCTGTCGGCAGTTCACCTAGCCGGAAAGAACAACACAACGGCAGATGCTCTGAGCAGGCAGAGCACTATTTCTCACGAGTGGGAAGTAGCTCGGGAAGTCCTTCAAGAGATCTTCACCCTTTGGGGAACCCCTGAAGTGGATCTGTTCGCAACCAATGCCAACAGGAAGTGTGAACTGTACTGCTCAAGGGAATTTCCCCCAAGAGGAGCTTTTGGAGACGCATTCATGGTGGACTGGGAATTTCCACTCCTGTACGCGTTTCCTCCAGTCCCCATGATTCCTCACATTAATCAGGAGGTTGAGAAGGTTCAAGAAATCCATGATCCTAATTGCCCCGGACTGGGCCAGGAGGACGTGGTACCTGGACCTTCTGGACATGTCCATCTGCCCTCAGATTCTTCTTCCACAAAGAGACAACCTTCTTTCGTGAGAGGAGGGTTGGGTTCTCCATCCGGATATCAGGACTCTCAGCCTTCATGCATGGTTTCTGAGAGGCTGAGATACAAGAATTGGGACCTCCCGGACGAAGTAATGGAAGTTTTGCTTTCGGACAGCAACCAAATCTTCATGCCGCTACCGCTGGAATAAGTTCTGCAGTCGGTGCAGAGTTGGTGCAGAATGTTGACCCTTTCTCATGTAACCCACAGATGCTGTTATCTTTTCTATTGGATCTGGCAATTCTGGGGCTCCAGATTGGTACCATGAAGGGATAACTGGCAGCGCTTTCTATTTTTAAGTGCACTTCAGAGGAAGTCTCCTACTTTAAGATTCCTCTAGTAGTACAATTCTTAAAGGGCTTAACTAATGTTTACCCACAGACCCCCATTCAGGTCCCACTGTGGGATCTCAACTTGGTTTTAAACTTTCTGATTGGTGCTCCTTTCGGGCCTCTACATTCTTGTCAATTAAGACTTCTTACTTTAAAAACCGTTTTCTTGGTGGCAATAAGATCAGCCCGAATGGTGAGTGAGCTACAGCCTTTATCCTGCAAGCCTCCTCATACTGTTTTTCATAAAGACACAGTGGTACTAAAGGTGAAGCGTACCTTTCTTCCCAAGGTTGTTTCTGAGTTTCATATTACTCAGAAGATAACATTACCATCTTTTTATCCTTCACCACATCCGGAGAAAGAGGAAGAAAGACTTCACAGACTCGACCCTAGACATGCACTGGGCTTTTACATTTACAGATTTGGAAAAACTACGGCAGAATGACCAGTTATTGGTGAGCTATTAAGGTCACAAATAGTCTGTTTGGTAATGGCTAGACCCTATCTCCAGATGGATTATTTTAACTATGTCGGAATGTTACAGACTGGCCGGTAAGGACCCTCCAGAACATCTAAGAGCTCATTCGACCAGGGGTATTGCAACTTCATCTGCTTTGCAGAGGGGAGTTCCGATAAAGGATATATGTGCAGCTGCTTTACTAGTGTCTTTCAATAATGCGTTCACCAAGCTTAGTAAGAAAAACTCACGTGGAAAGAAAGCGGGCTGGAGGCTGCTCGGCTGCTCAGCTGAACAGCCAAATAGCACTCCACGAAAGCACTGCCACGAGTGTGCAATTAAGCACAGGTGCCTGATCTTATAGGCACGTATTACAGAGGGCCTGGCTAAAGCCTCACTGTGAGAGAACAAGAAGATAATGAATGAACGCTCATGTAATATGGCAAAAGTAAAGTCCACTTGCTTATGGCTCACATACCAAGTCTTTTAAGCCAAAGGCTTAGAGCGAAATCTACACGTAACGCTCTTAGTCAACAGGAGCGTCAGCTGATCAAAGCAAAGTCGTTGTTAGGAGCAAGAGCCACAGTGAGGCAGTCAGGTAGGCAGCAAAAGCACTCCACGAAAGCACTCCCACGAGTGCACGTGCGCGATTGCGTGCGGGTGCCTGATTCTATTGGCACATATTCCAGAGGGCGTGACTAAACCCGCACAAGTCTTTCAAGCCAAAGGCTTAGAGAGAAATCCACACGTAGCGCTCATAGTCACCAGGAGTGTCAGCTGATCAGAGCGAAGTTGTTGTCAGGAGCAAGAGCCAGAGTAGTCAGTCATGTAGGCAGCGAAAGCACTCCACGAAAGCACTCCCACGGGCACCCTTAACTCTCTCGCTATTGCCACAGATTCCTCTCTACTCTGGCGAGTATAACATTAGGAGACCCCAGGTCCACAGTCTGCTGGATTCCCTGGATTTGGGCACCAAATCAATGTATTAGAAGTCAATTCAAATTTTTTTGGCTAAATATGCTTTGCTTCTATCAATCTCAGGGTACAGCGTATTTATTCTTATGGATCATGCATTATCAATGTGCTACTTGATAATACATGTTGGCATGCGATTTTACCAATTGTGCTGTCAGACCATGCAGCCTATGCAATATTTTCCCAGTAACTACTTACCTAGCAGGGATTCCAAAGTGCAAACCAAAGAGCTCAGAAGGTTGGGCCATTGACTTCACTAGTGTGAGTTCATTTTCCTAGTGCTACAATGCATATTCAAGGTGTGGGGTCACCCCAGTAGATCTTTTTGCCACAGAGGCAAAAAGATATCTGCTGTACGCCTCTTGGAGGGACTATGGCCTTGATTCTCTGGGAGGATGTATTTTTCATTTTGTGGGATGATACATTTTTATATGTATTCCCTCCTCTCCCACATTTGTCCAAAATGTTGAACATGGTCACACACAGTTCCATTTGCCACAACGTTCTGATTGTGCATTAATGTGCAAGCAGAGTAAGACTTTCAGATCTGTTTCAGTTGGCGACAGAACCTCCTGAACGGCTCCTGCTTTCGGAGCACCTGTTATTGCAAGGGGGCGGGATAGTTCTCCACGTATTCCCCTAGCCTCTTTCCAGAGATTATGTTGCTGTTTGTCTTTCAAGGTATCCAATCAAAAGCTCCCAGAACTCTGCCGAACTTTAAGTGTGCTCAACCTTTACTTAGAGTTGTCTAAAGAACATTGGGTCCATGAACACTTTTTTCTTTCTTAAGCCCTCTTCTCGCTGGGGCTGAAAGCATCTACTGTCAGGCTACCATAGCTCACTGTACCATGGCTAGCATTACAGAATGCTACATGTTATAGAAGTTGACACTTCTAAGTTAATGCATGCTCATCTGGTAAGGGTGCAAGCAGCTTGGGTGGACTTTCTAGAGGCATGCTTCGCTAGACGTGATTTGCAAAGTGGCGAAAAGCGTCACTCAAAATACCTTCTCCAAGCATTATTCTCTTGATTTCAGTTTCAGAACGGTTAGGCTGTCCCAAGAATGTCTTTGATTTATGTTTGCTGTTTTATTAACTGCTTCACTTCCTTTCACCTTGTGGTTGTAGGATGCTTTTTTAGCTGCCATATGTTTGGAGGAGAGGGGGCAGGATGTAAAAGTTACTCACTGTAGTGGCTGCTGTACTCTTACTCTGTAGGACCCCCTCCTTCATTCGCACATTCCTCCGTCCCTTCTAATAAGAGTAAAAGGACTGGTAATTGAGTCCGGGAACATGTGCAAGGTAGGTCGTGCTCAGGAGGCGTGTGCATGGGCCTCACATATTTTTTTTATAAATGATCTAATGCTGCTGCACTACATCCGACGATTACATCCCCTTGCCGATAGACATCCCAGACGTATGACAGAAAGAAAATTATGGATAGAAGTGCAGTTGTCATTAAGGTGACAAATGGTTGCCTGACCTTTTGCAAATGTGTGATGTTCCACATGCCCATACGGGATGCAACCACATACAGACAAACATTTGAGACAACTTTCTCGGCAGATAGGTTTACTGCATGATTGGATCAGTCAGACTGAATATCCTTTTTCTGTGTATATACTTTTCCATTGAGACAGACATCTTGAGAATGTGAGCAGTAGTCATTGGGGAAAACTATGCACACTATCTGGGACAAACATTACCATTCATCGCTTACAATGGAGAAACCACAGAAAACCGGGTTTTGTCAATAATCATAAAATCAACATTACCAGATATGTGGATGCTATAGGTCAGTCACATAGAGTAACTTCCGATTATGTGCACTGTCTCTTCAGTTATAGCTGGGTGTGACTGTAACACTGCTATTTACAGTGTTATCCCTCCTGATTTGTCCTTTAACCAAAATTGGTATCTACAAGATGGGAATCCCTAACACGATTGGCGTAGCAAATAAGTTGCAATTCATAATCAGGAGACTATCATACCATTTAGCGTAGTTTGCTGTGTTAATTGCAGACAAAAACCAGGGCTCCTGCTGCCCCATAAGTCATTAATATGGCCTGCTCAGTACGTGGACCATTGTCCTTCTACTCCAACAAAGCTGGCACATTCAGTGTGGTCCCTGGACAGTAACACAAAACAGCAACTTTCATTACAACTGTCACCTGGGCAAAGACCCCCTTTCTTTTTAATAAAGGAGGTGGGATTCCCCAGGGAGGCTTTTATTGCATTTCAAGATTTCTTGTTGACAGTCTGCCCGGCCTCAGTTTAATAGGGCCGGCCTTGCCCTGTATTCCCAGTCCGATGCGCTCACCAGGAAGACTGTAATTGAATTGCGAGAAACCTGGAGGCACTCTATAAATTCATTCAAAACTGTTAATGTGCAACCCGGTCATCTTTAAACACCCATTAAAGAAAGTGAAAAGGCTGTTTGGGACAAAAGCGCTCTGCTGTGCCAATTATCTGCTGGCAGACTCAGAGCTAACTCGTGTTCCCAAAATGTACATGCACAAACCACAGGTCCAATAAGAAGGAGAAGGTCTAGAATGGAGTGGAAGAGTTATAAATAACAAATATGTTGCCCTCAGTGAAGTTCAAAGTGAATACAGACATCATGAAAGGAAAGCAATTAAAATTTTTATTATAGAGTATTTCTTGAACTGGGACTATATTGTGATACCGTATTTAAAAAATGTAATTGTTTCTTATATCGTGCTTAATGCCGCATTCCAGGCTCTAAGCTCAGGATTACGTATGGAACCGGTGCTGCTTGGCATTTTACCCTTGAGCAATCCTCCTGACCTGTTGGGTGTGCTCTCAAAATTAAAAAAGATATTTTCGAATGGATTGTGTCCTCACATGTACTCCTCTTCTTTGATATAATCTGATAGCTTGATTGCAGTTCTGAAACCTTTCGCAGCAGAGGGTGCTGTGTGTCGTCGTTCACCTTGTGTCCCTTGAGAGCCTCTGTCCTCCTGGAGTATGATGTCGACGCTGGTATTTATGGCATGCACTGAACCCGCTGAATTAGTTCTGTTTTTCCGCACAGCTGCTCGAAATGGTTCTTTGTCATGGTGTGTTATTTACTGCGTAGTTATGAGTTTGTTACAAAAAACAAAATTCTGCTCATACCCCGAAAATGGGCTTCAAGAAATGTGCTGAGTTTTTGGCTAAAATGTCTAAACCGATCCTCATCGAGCATGTCTCCGGTGCCTGGGGGTGGGCCACATCCTCTAAGATTGTGGCTTGTGCCAGTCTATCACTGGAAAAGCGTTAAAGCAGAGGAAGGGGAAATTTGCTTCGGGCAAACCATCCCAGAGCTCATCTTCAGTAACCCCCACAAAAGTTTTGTCTGAAGATAAGAGCCCAAGAGGGAGATTTCCGCACTGGGCCAAGAGGCACAGTAAAAGATCAAAGTAATGGAGTCATTGCTCCAGATCGTCCTCTACAGATTCCGCGCCTGAAGGGAAACAGGTCCGATTTCCTAAAAAGGGGGCTAGTCAAGCGGAACTGGAAAAGTTCAGCTGGCAGATGTGAAAGGTGTTTGGGAAGGCGGCCAAGCCAGCCCCTTCGTTGAAGTCGTTAGAGATTCCCGACCCCATTGTGTGAAAGGCTGACACAGTGTCATCTATGAAAACCACTGACCACGCGCCCAAGGGGGACAGTAGGTCGAAGGCTTTGAAGGATTCGAAGACCTCGAAGGCATCTCATGTGCCTTTTGTGGGCTCCAAGCCTCAAAGGGATCCTCCTTCTCCGACCCATTCGTCGGTGTTGAAGGCAGCGAAGTCGAGTCTATCGATGCCCAAACAGTCAGGGTCGAATCCCTCGAGACCTTTTGCAAGTCCGTTAAAGGTTTTTAAACCTGAGGGAAAAAGAGACTTTTCTAAGTCCATGGCCTCTATTTATGAGGGAGGAAGAAAGCTCTATTTATAGTTTTGGTAGGGAATATGGCACTCCTGGTGTTCCAGAGGAGCTAATATCCCAAGAATCTAAAAGGAGAGACCTTGTGGACACAGGATGCCAGTGGTCTAGACACCTCTACAGAGGTTGATTTTGGCACTCCTGAAGGTTCAGGTCTTGCTAATGCGTCTTATAGGTCAGAAATGGCAAAGGGTATTGAATTCCTTGGATGGAGTAGACCATCTGTTGAATATGAACAGGATAGCCTTACAGATATTTTGGACAGGGGACCTCGTAAGGACCCAGCCCTTCCCTTCCATACAGCAGTCAAAAATAGAGTTCTAGAGAACTGGAAAAATCCAGCTACAATCCCTGCGGTTCACAAGGATTTCACAAAAAAATACAGATCCTCATCAGTGGATCCAGAGTTTCTTTGGAAACATCTGAGTCCGCAAAGCCTTGTTGTGCAAGCAGCTACTCTGCATCTAAGGGAGCAGCCTATACCACAGTCTCTCCGGACAGGGAGGATAAAAGGCTAAATGCCATGCGAAAGAAAGTTTTCTCCGCAGGGAGTATGGCACTGAAAGCAACAAATGCAACTTGTGCTATGGCGAAGTTCACCTACACTTTGTGGGAGTTGATAGCCATGGCATCTGAACACATCCCAGAGGGTGAGGGAAGGGATGGTTTTATGAGCATTATTCAGGATGGTAAAGATGTTATGTGTCAATCATTGCAGTCTGCTAGACACTGCAGTTTGTATTAGCCGTTCTATGGCTGCTGGTACAGTGCTTAGACGAGGGGGGAAATGTGTAGTCGTTGAAGGCAGCGTCGAAATCTTTGAGTCAGGCCATTAGGCAGTCCCAACAAGGCCGAACAGCTCCATCTTCTGCTCAGGGACGGAGAAATTGTTTGTTTTGTTTCTATTCCTCAGTTAGCAGAGGAAGATATCAATTTAACCAGAGGGGACAGAGAAGTCAACCTTGAGGCGGTCGAGGACGTACAGGCAGAGGAGCTACAGCAGTATCCGCTGCCTTGCCTTCTGCATCAACCGGTGCCACAAAACCACTTTGAAAACCTGAAACGTTTGAAAGTGGTGGGAGGCAGATTGTCCCAGCATCTGAAAGAATCCAAAGTATTGCAGCAGATGCTTGGACACTACAAACTGTCACCCATGGTTCCTGCCTCCCTTTTCTAAAGAGACCACCAGACTGTCCCCCTCAAGACCAGTCATTGAAAGTACCTGATCTGCTCCTTCTTCAGGAAATTCAGAAACTGTTGGAGAGGGGTGCAGTCGAACAGGTACCTGCAGCGGAAAGAAATCAAGGCTGGTACTCTCCTTATTTTCTGATACCGAAAAAGGACAAAGGGATGCGTCCAATCTTGCACTTGAGATGCTTGAACAAGTTCCTCAGGAAGGACAAGTTCAAGATGATCACTCTCTCTCAGATCCTCCAGGCCCTTCGGCTCCAGGAATGGATGGTGTCAGTGGATCTTCAGGATGCTTATTTTCATGTGCCAATTCATCTCAAACACAGGAAATACCTGAGATTCGTCGCTGGCAGTTCTCACTATCAGTTTCGAGTTCTGCATTCGGGCTGACCTCTGCCCGAGGGTTTTCACCAAGCTGATGGCAGTGGTGGCAGTGAATCTACAGAGGGGGGGATGCATATCCACCTCTACCTGAACGATTGGCTGATCAGAGCCTGTTCATCCGAACAGGCCCTGGAACATCTGGACAGCACCTGTCATTCTCTACACAACCTGGGCTTCTCCCTCAACTTCAAGAAGTTCTACATGAAACCTTCCCAGAAGCTGCAATTCATTGGAGCAGTCCTGGACTCTTCCACAGGAAAAGCTTTGCCAACCGAGGTAATGGCTATCCACATAGCGCAAATGGTAAACACATTTCATAGTACATCAAATCTTCCGGTCTTCGATTTTCTGAGGTTGCTCGGTATCATGGCATCCTGCATTTTTCTGGTGCCAGAGGTCCATCTGAGAATGAGGTCTCTTCAGTGGGCCCTCAGGACTCAGTTGTCATAGTTCTCCGGCAGGATGACGGATTTGGTTCGGATCCCGAATAGGGTTCCGCAGGATCTCCTGTAGTGGTGTGTCAAGGAGAATGAGTTGAAGGGGGAACCCTTTTGGCAACAATGGCCGAAGATTACAGTGGTTACAGATGCCTCCCTATTCGGTTGGGGAGGTCACACCAAAGGTCTAACAATCAGCAACAGGCTTGGTGACCTCCTCCGGTGCTATGGGTGAGAATGAGGAGAGTAGGAGGGATGGTGAGAGAGGGGCCAAGGCAGGCCTAAGTGCAGGTGAAGGAGAGAGGGAAGAAGAGGAGAGTGAGTACAGGATGTCCTGAGGTTTGGTTGTGGAGTGTGAGGCCAAAGTCGTTCAGAGGTCCTGGGAAGGAAGAGAAGTAGAAACTGCAGTAGGATTTTGAAAAGTTCTGCCATGCTATTGGTGGCCCTAGAGATACAGGTTTTAATATGGGCCTGCTTCTTGGACCGGATGGAGAATCTGTAAATTCTTTGGAGCAGGCAACAGGCCAGTTTGTCAGAGGATTTGCGAGAAGCCAACAATTTCTGTTCCGCAACTCTGCACTTGCTTTTCAGCAAGGCTAGGTCAGAATCATACCAACTGTTGCGCATGGAGGCAGGCTTCATGCAGATGCTCATGGCAGGGGCAAGGATGTCAAGGGTGTTCGAGATGGAGAGGTAATGTTTAGCAAGGACTGAGTCAGAGTGAGAGTCAAGAGTAGGGCAGGGGGGAATAAAAAGGGCGGCAAAGTTAGTTATTGACACTCATTTCATTGGTTGGATGACAGAGAATGATGCTGGCAGTGCGCACAGAGGCTTAGCCAGGGAGCCCAGGAGCTCCAGGTGAGAGGAGAGGAGAGAATGATCAGACCAAGAGAGAGGTGTACTGAGAGGGTTAGAGAGAGAAAGGTCCGCTGAGATTAGCGCATCCAGAATGTCCCCGACAGAGTGTGTCAGGCCAGCGGGAAGAATGGTGATGGAGAAAGAGTCACAGAGGTTGTGGAAAGGTAGCGCCGCATCAGGGGACTCGAGGTGGATATTGAAGTCTCAGAGGAGGAGAAGCTTAGAGGTAGGGGTCAGGAGGGAAGAGGTGAGGTCGGCCCACTCCGCAGCAAGAGTGATCCACAGGGTACAAAAGATGCAAAGCTTGCAGACAAGACATTCAAAGTAGGGGCGATTTAATGCATATGAGAGAAGCAGGGATCCATTCAGGGAAGACAAGGACCACTCTACGTCCAGGCCGGGTAGGCCTGGACTTGGAGAAGATCTTGTAGCCCTCAGGAAGAGGAGTGCCAAAAGCAGTGACAGAGCTGGCATTGAACCACGTCTTGGTGAGCACAAGGACGTCAAGGTTAAAGTCTTCAAGGAGGTGACTGATGTCAGAGGAGTGTTTGACAGCAGAGCGAGAATTGAGGGTAGCTAAGTGAAGTTGGTTGCCACCTTTAAAGGTTTTCCGAGGATGGGTACAGGGGCGAGGTACCACCGCTGGAGGGGGGAGAGAGAAGAAGACAGAGGAGTGGCAGAAGAAGGGAGGAAGTTAATGAGAGATGAAAGACGCCCGTCGAGAAGGAGGAGGCTGGGCTGAGAGCCCTGGGCCATGATAGTGCCATTCAAATAAACATTGATGATGCACCTGGATGAAGAGAAATGTGCCAAGAGCACTTCCCATCTGGTTCCACCATTGATGGGTGAAGAAGAGAAAGGGGAGTGGCCATAGGTCAGGAGAGGGACCGACATAGAGAATGTCGCTAATAGTTTACCTAGAGGAAGCACTGATATAGATGTCGGCAATGGGCAGAGGAGGGGGAGACCCTTCTTAAACATTTTCCTTCCAGGCATCGAAAGAGAGGGAGGATAAGTAATAGAATAGCAAATAGAATAGACAGGGGAGATAGAGAGCACCATAGGGTGTGGTTTGTGGGGCAGAAAGGATGCCCAGGGAAGGGAGAGAGATGTGCAGCTGCACAGTGCACGAAAGACCTCACCAGGGAGCCTAGCAGCCAAACAGGAACAGATGAAGCAGGTACTTTAAACAAGATTCGAACAAGGCAGCAGAGTTTAAAATGCCACAGATTTGAAGTTGAAGAGCAATTCCCAAAAACGGGACAGGTTTGCAAACCGGGAGGCGCTACTGCTACCTAAGGAAGCTACAACTGAGGAGAGTAATGAACGGCTCACTTGTGTTATCACACACGGAACACATACTGTCCACGTAAAGAGAATCATACAGAAATATTGGCCACTCCCGTCTGAACTGACCAGAGGAACCATTACTGCACCTCGCTTTTAATCTGGGGCGAGGAACATTAGAGAGCATTTGGTCCACTCACTATACATACAAGAGTCTTCGAGCACTGGCCTTTGGAACCTACCACAATCAGAGGTCATTTTCCATGCGGCAACTGCGTAGCGTGTAAATTCACATTCCAGATACAAACCTTCTCAATTGGCACAAGACAAAGGTTCTAAAAGATTTAACAAACTGTAAAACTAACCAAGCAGTATACTGCATACAGTGCCCCTGTGCACCTAGGTACATAGGACAGACCATGCGAATTGTCAGTACTAGGAATTTTGGAACACAGATCCAAAATTCGATGTAAAAACATCACAGCACCCCTTGTGGATCACTACATCAAGGCCCACCACTCTGCGAATGATGTTTTTTGGTGGATCGTGGAAAGAGTAAAAGGAGAACCCAACATACAGAGGAGCCTATTGGAGAAGGAATCACATTGGATCCACTGCTTGGACACATACAATCATGGTCTTAACGAACAATTTCTCTCGACCACATATTAAACAAGAGAGGAAAACAAATCGGTGCACATCCTTTGACAAAACAATGCTTGCATACGTGGATACCGAATTAGGATAGAAGTCTTTGACTCACTTAACCAAAGTGGTGATGGACACATCCCTCTGGCCTTACCTTCAGGTTCCGGAAAATCATCTGCTGTCATTCACGGCCGCCCCAATCTATAACCATGGGAGAAGACACGGGCCAGCTTCGAGCTCACCATTATTACTATTATCAACATGTCTCCCGGGATGGGCATTCCTCCTTGTTCTGGGACCGGAACCAGCGTCCGGGCACCAACGCAATGACGCACATGACATACATGGCGCCCACACGTCGAGCCATCAGGAACAAAGGACGCCACACTGGGGACGGTTGCCCTGACGACAGCCCACACGCGCTCACAGAGTCCTGGAGAGACAAGTTATCGCGGAGACAGCCTCACTCACTCACCGAGCCCTGCATGAAATCCGACAGGTAATGTCAGTAAAATAGGACCACGGCATTCACAGCCTCCCCCCTTTGATTAACAAACTAAAAACAAAAAACAAGTGCTCCATTACTACTGTACGCCATGCCACTTATGAGAGCAACATCATAAGAAGTGGGCTATAGCTGTACGGATATATATTTTAGAGACATTTATAAACCTCCCATTTGCTCCATGTGCCCTGCCACAAATTAGGGCAGCACCACTCCGGCTGTGTGCTCATCTTAGTGATATACACACTCCCATATTTTTGCTTAGCACCCTAGATGGCTCCTAATGTCGACTTAGGAATGTTCTCTCCCCTCTTCCGCAGGAGTGCACAATCAAGGATCACCCCTCACCCTGTGTCTCTGACTAAACCAAGAAATGACAGGAATGGACCAGATCCTTCCAAGGTTTTTGGACCGAAACTAGACACGTCCGTGCCGGCCATTCTGTGCAGTGTCTCCCCCAGCGGGGGTAAAGATATGGATTGACAACCGGAGGGTAAGTGACCCCCAAGATTTACACACAGACACCATTCACCTATACCTTACCATCACCTGCATTTCCACATCCAATACATAAACATATGCTTCCCACAGAGTCGTCTAACTCGTGCCCTGAAGAAGGCAGTTTGCACTACGAGCACCGCCGAAACATGAAGCAAACGGGGGAAAACATGCGCATTGACGACTAATCCCTGTCAGACAACAGATAGCCTTTTTTCCCTCACGTTGGCATATGACGGACCCTTGTCGCAGCTAACCCCAAAAGAAAGATGCCCACTGTGCTAGGGGTGCAGCGTTTAGACAAATATAATTTTGAAATGTGTTCTTTCTACAATGCCCTAAAGGATCCTATGTTAAATGAAACTGGGATGAGAGAAGAAATGACAATCATCCTTTATATCATAAAAATGAGACTGTAAGCTTGTACAATAGACCACACCCAGTTTTCTTAATTTATCTTCACTTTGTATGATTTGATCTTACCCTTTCTCCACTCCCTTTCTCTTTTGAATTCCTATTTATGGCATTTAATGACTAGTGAAGGGAACTTACTTAGGAGGTCTTTTAACAGATAGAGGGCCTCATTACGACCCTGGCGTTAAGGGTTTAACAGCGCTGTAAAAGGTGTCGGCGCCGTTAAACCCTTAACGCCTGATTACGAGGTCCCTTTGCGGGACCCGACCTTAACGGCTGGTTTTTCCAGCCGTTAAAGTAGGGACCCGCAAAGGGACTTTGGTGCTAATAACGGTACCGCAATCTGGGGTACCGTTATTAGCGCCTTGCCCATTCCCATTGAGCCCTATGGGGCAAAAATGGAAATGGGGAAGGGCCATGGCGGCATGGGGAATTGCCGCCCCACCAAACTTGGAATGGGGTGATAATCCCCCATTCCACCATGGCGGACACCGGCATGGACCATGGTGCTAATAGCACCATGGTCCTCCGCCTGGGTCGTAATGAGGCCCAGAATGTGTTTCTTTGTTCTGGAACCCACTAAGGGTCCAACACCTCTGATGAAAATGCCTTTCCTCTTTCTTTACTGTTTTAGTTCATGTTTGTCAGTGTTTTATATTTGGAATTGATATACATTGTTTATTGTTTTTTATTGTTTCGACACATAAGCCATTGTTTGTAATAAAGTAAACAATACTTAATTGTTACTTTATTACGAACAATGGCTTATGTGTTGAATCAATAAACAACAATAAACAATATGATCGATATTGTCTGATTCTCGGCTATTATTCTTAATTACAGAATTATTTCTTAATGTGATATGGAAACAAAATGCACCAGTTGTTTTAAACGATATAGATGTACAAAGTGCAGGTTTTTTGGTAATATGGGATTACTAAATTAGAAACCCACCTCTAGCCACAACAGATCATGCATAGGATCTGTGTCTAACTTCTATTCACCAGTGGTAACCCAATTTTTGTTTTGCACAGATTTGAAGTTCAACATACATGAGAAATGCCAGAACAAGGGCAACAGGTACAAATAACAAATTTGGAATTCCAAGAAAGGAAGGAAAATGCAGCAATTAGCATGGGAAACAGATTTTAGAAGCACCTAGAAATGAAAATCAAACAGGCATGATAATGCGAGCAGTTCAGCAAGGCAGCAGAATTTTTCAAGCACCTGGATTTGATATGCACACATATATGAAAATGCGAGCAATTCAGCGGGGCCACAGATTTTTTCAATCACCTACATTTGAAAGCCACACCTGTATAAAAATGCGAGCAATTCAGCAGGGCAACGCGTTTTTTCAAGCGCCTAGATTTGACATTCAAACATACATATATGAAAATGCGAGCAATTCTGAAGGGCAACATGTTTCTTCAAGCACCTAGATTTGAAATTCAATCATAAATGAAAATGCGAGCATTTAGAATACCCAAACCGAGGCAGAACTCATGATGGCCCTTATTATTTTGAATCTCTATAGACGCCTGCTTTTCTCTGCTCTAGATTCATGCCGCTCAAAATGATAGATGGGCAGAGAAGCTGTGAGTTTCCTTTCACTGAATGGGGAAGTGCACATAGCATATTTCCTGCACCGTGCCCCACTCCAACAGGGGAATTCCGATCAAAGTGGCACAATGTGAAGAAACAGGCAGTCTGTTATACCTGGTATTTTTATGCATGTTTCATACAAATAATCCAGTGTTTACAGTCAGTACATGTGTCTTCTTACATGAAGAGAATTAAACAGAAATAACGTGTGTGTGTGCTTGTGTGTGTGTCTGTGCGGGCGTCCGTGTGTCATGCTGCACTGACAGATGATACAAACAGACAAATATAAATAAATTAAAGACAAAGCCAGACCAATTGAGTTTGTAAATGTTTTTGTTTCTTCTCTACTTCCGGATGTTCCAAGGATCTGCAAGCTACTTACTATGTGCTCAATTTGTAGTAAATTGAATCTTGTCATTAATGAAATATCATCAATGCAAATCTTCTAAATCATCTGTATCTTGCAGGATCACATGGGAGATAAAAGTTTCATTTTTTTAGCATCGGAACCATAACTACACACTAAGTACTGCAAACTGAATAATATCCGTAAATCATAAACATGCAGTATGGCACACAAATAAGCTTCCTTCCAAGTAACTAGTTGAGAGTCAACTGTAGCCATTTGTTGAAAAGATTTATAAGCTAAAGCAAAGAAGTGATGTATGAAGCCAAAATAAAAAAAGGATGTCACGTAAAAATGTTGTCTAGATTTACAGCTGAATGATTAAGATGGTCCGGAAGCGTGAACGGGATGAAGGCTTTAATAGGGCAAAGGGCAACATGAAAACTAGAGTTATTAAAGAATGGGGATGTGCTTGACTGATGAAGTGTGAGAGAATAGAGAGTGAGAAGGGTGTTCGAGAAGAGGTTGGTGAGAGTCAGTTGGGTGTAGTTGGGAGTCCAGAGGAGCAGGATTGCTTACATGTTGGTTCATTGTAGAGAAGAAGGTGGAAACATAATTTGCAATTAGTGGGGAGGGACTGTTTGACCAATATGTAATCAGGGCCTACCAGTGATTTCTGTATTATTCAGTTGGCAGGGTTGTTTATGGAGGAAAGAGAAAATGGTCAGATATTCAGATCATTTGTTAGGTCAGGGGATGAGGAATACTTAGCAGCATGGTATATGATGTCACACCAACACCCCCGCAATAATTTGGGCACTCAATCTATACTCCTTTGCCAGCCCCATTCCCCAATGCTCATGGCATGACCATCCTGCATGAATGGAACTGGGCGCCTCTGCATACGGGGTCCTTTATTTTCTTTTTCTACTTTTTTAGGTTCTGCTCATAACTTGGGGATCAGTTTCCTTCCTCTTATGCCACATAAAACCAGATTTTTGGTTTGCAGGTGCTCGAACAGTTGTTCCTGGAGTTTGACCGTCACCTGCTTTGTCTTGAGTACCTGGTTCCAGATCAAATGTGGGATCTCTGCTCTTCCTGTGACTCCCTCTCAGTCGATGCTCTTAGGGATCTGTTACCACAGTTAAGTAGATTTTCTGAAGACCTCCTTTAGAGCTGTTTAGGCACTTCATCAAAGAGAAATGAGGTCCTATTTTCTTCTGAGCACTCAGCTCCAGAGGCCCATTCTCATGTGTCACTGGCCCAGGTAGATTTCATGCATATCTTCCAGTGGCTGGTCCCTGCATATCTGGATGCACAATGTGGGGCTAATACTGGCAATCTCACTGAGGGTTTGCCTGGGCATGTTACTGTGCCTTGTCTTTAAATTCTGCATCAGCTGCCTAATGCCAGTGCCTTAGGGGTTAGAATCTGGAACACATCTCCTTACAGTCGGCTGTCTACCACCAGGACTACTGGTGCAAGTTGTGCAGCAAGCTTGGCTACTCACCATTTCCAACCAGTGATAAACATCAGAATTGTTTACAAAATGGATAAAAGGACCCATGCCTCTGAAGGGAGCTTGTACACCATTTCTATTCCTCCAAAATTCAATTCAGAACTTCCCACCTTGGCTTTTCAGACACAGATTGGATTAAAATACTGGCGATTGTTGCTACCTTCTATGGCGTCAAGGAACGTATGCTGTTGGATGAATTCTGGTTTCCACCTCCCTCAGACCAGGGTTTTGCTTGGTGCAATCCCATTTCTTAAAATGATAGATGTGTCCCCTTAGTCCACCACAGTGATTACTCCTTCCTTTCGTACTACATCTATTTCTCTCTCATGCTCGCGGTGCCAGTGTCATGGTGCCAGTGAAGATAGGATGTTAAATACGTTTCACAATCTAATAACTTCTGTAGCCATGAAGGGCTATTCATGGATCTAGTTTAGGAATTTTATAGAAGAGTGCCTACAGATCCTGAGCCTCCAGCGTTCAGCACTCTGTTGCCTATTTGTCACTCACAACAGAAACCCAACGTCATTTTATCTATTACTGAGCCAGAGCTCTTGTCCTTTCTAGGCTGGACTACTACTGCAACCCCTCTCCTTCTCTCCTCACATCTCTGATGTCTCTAAGAAGTCAGACTATCAGCTGCACCTCTTCAGAGGTACTCTTCCTTTCCTCACTTTCCCCCAGAAGCTCACTGTCTCCAGAGCTCTGGTCCTCTCTAGGCTGGACTACTGCAACAGCCTCTTTCTAAATCTTCCTGCCTCTACTCTCCGTCCTCTACAACCTATCCAGAACAGGACTGCAAGACTTGTCCTTGGCCTCAAGCCCAGGGATCGTATCTCTCCAGCTCCGGCATCTCTCCATTGGCTCCCAGTGGCGGCAAGGATCAAGTTCAAGACCCTTTGCATTGTCCACAAGGCTTTCTGGGACCTGGGAACCAACTACCCCGAACTCTCTCTTACTGAAAAAAACTCCCTTCTCGAGCTCTCCGCTCATCCACCTCCAACTCTCTAGTCAGTGCTTTTCAAAGCAGAAATTCGGGGGCAGAGCTCCTTCTTCGGCTGGGGCCTTCCTCTGGAACGGCCTTCCTGCCTCTCTCAAACTTGAGCAGAACCACCTCCGGTTCTGGAAGCAACTCAAGACCTTCCTCTTCGCTTCCACGTTCTCTCTTCTTCTCCCCTGCGGAGAACCTGTCTGCTCCACGCACTGGTCACCTGGCCACCCTCTGAATTTGGGCCCAGGTCCCTGCCTGTCCAGTTGCCCCTCGCACTGCCTCTATGCACTTATGAGCCATCCGTTGGCTGCACTTTCTGATTACCTGCACTGAGCCACCCGCTGGCTGCACTTTTGATTACCTGCACTTCTCCGCCCCCTAAGTGGTCCCCCAGACTTCTCCCCTTCCACTTCCCTGCACTTGCACGATCTGAAGGACACTAGGCCTAGTAAGATCATTGTTTTGCCCTCCCTCTTTTTCCCCCTCCTTGTCTTGTCACGACTAGAAACACTTGTGTACAGGCGCGTTATAAATGAAGAAGCAGAAGAGGAAGACCCATCATCTGCAAATGTTTTTTGGGAGAATGAACAGTCTCATTCGTGTCTTAGTATCCTATTTTCTTATGTGGTGGAAGTCATGTTGTCAACAGTGCTGATAAATAGGGCAGGGTCATGCTCGGATTGTCACTTACAAAAAGCTTTGATGGGTGAGGCTTGTAAGATCTCAGAGAAGCCTCACTGTTAAACCTGTAAATAAGAGTTCTCCTCCATCTTGTCTCTTTTCTCCATACTTCAGGGACATTTTGTCCTTTGGGACGAGACCAGAGAGTTCTTTGTAGCACCCCAAAAAAGTGTCAATTTTAATTTGTACACAGATCCCTGCTCATGCACTGCATCAGTCCCCGTCCCCGGGCCTCGACCTTCACTTCTTCACTCTGTGGGGTTGAGGTCAGATGTATGCTGCAGAAGCCTGTCATTTCAAGCCCTTTTTTCTGTTTTCCTTTGTTTAATGTTTTCCCCCCTTGTCTCAGGCACTGTCGGCAGAGTTTCCATCTGCAAAGCCGGGGCATAAAGGCTTTTTTGCCTGTCCTTCTTGCAGGCGTCACTAATCACTTAAAAACATCAGCGATTGGTAAGTGAACTTCTTTTCAGATCACCCCGCTCTGGGGGTCTCTGTCGGGGGATCCCTTGTCGCGAGAAGGGCTGGCCCATCTCTGGCATCACCAGGACTTGTCCTGAGGCTCCCCACTAGGGGCTAATCTGGACACTGGGGAATTTCCTGAGGAGCCCTGCTTAGGGGCTAACATCTCAACCGGCAAATCGAGGATCCCCCGTTTGGAGCAAACAGTACCAGAGTTCGCTCCAAGGCTCCATCAGAGAGGGCTAAAACATCTACCAGCAGCACTGAGGTTCCCTCTGCTGGGGCAACGATACTAGGACTATTCCCGAGGTGAGCATAATTCTATTACCGGGACAGTGGAGTATCCCTCAGTAAGGGCTAATTTCTCAGGTCCTTTCTTTCTGAAGGCGCAGAATTTCAATAGCCCAGACTTGGACCAGGATTTTGTTGTGATGCAGTTTGATTTACAGAGAACTCCCTGTGTGACAGTGTCATACAAAATGGTGGAATCCAGCAGGTCACAATGCTCTGTCCTCTCCATCAGTGGGTGGGACTTCAGACTTGCTCTGAGATCTACTCCTACTGCCTCACTGTGGATGTTTCCTTTTGAGTGTAGAGTGTCATGGTCGGTCCCAACACTGACTTTTCTCCTGCCAACTTTGTCTGCGGCCCCTACGTCATCTCTACTGTTTTATGTGCACCCGTGGTTGGCTAGGCAGATGTGGAAACCAGCCTCAAATCTTGGTCCAGGCACCTGGTCGCTCAGATACTTTTGACTCAACTGCAAGGTAGAAGCAGGCAGGTGTCAGAGGACCTTCTTCACCAAATTCCAGGCTCTCATGTATTCCAAGCCCATGAAGAAGTATTTTAGGGATTTATTTCCTGGCGTAGTTCCAAAACTAGAAGATCTGTCAGAACAGGCTGAACATTTTCCAGAACAACCTCAGCCCATTAAGATCACAAAGACTCCTCCAGTACCACCTCCATCCACTTCTGGCCCTTTACCTGACTCTAGGAGTCCTTCTTCTGACCCCCATAAAACAGGATGTTGAAGAAAAGGAAATTCCTTCCTCGGCAAGAGCATTCTATGACAGACTCATGGACTTGATGTCCTTAGATATTCCCATCCTGGAACCAACAACGACAGAAGGTGTAGTCCTTGCAGGGGCAGTCTCGATTTGAAGATCCAAAAGATGTGGAGGTGGGGAAGCGCTGCAAAGGATGTCCTCGCTGAAACTACAAAAATATGGATAAAACCTCATTAAGCGACCCCTACCAATAAGGGGGTTGGCGTGAGGTACATATTACTTCAGGCTGAGTGGGTCTTGTTGGGATCTTGCACCCAATCATCCTCATTGGCGGCGGTCACAATGTATTTGAGGCCAGCTTCATCTTCTGCCTCCACGTCTCATATCCTGAATAAAGAAGACTGCACTGTGGGTAAATAAGTGTATTGCAGCTTGGCGCTGCAATTGCAGCAAGCTAAAACTACGACTCAGGTGGCAGGCGCAAACTAGAGGCTTCGGAAAGACCACTCAGAGTTTGAGAGGTTTGTCCTGGCTGAAAACCTGGAAAACATAAAGGAGGCCTTTCAGATGCAAAGGTGATCGCGCAGGATGTTCTGTAGGCATCAGCACATCATGTAGACACCTCAGCCAGAGAGGTTGCCACAGCTGCTGACACCTCTAGAGACGTGTGGCTTCACAGAACTATATTTATGACGAAAGTTCAGGTCAAGATCCTTGTTCTCCCCGATTTGTTCCATCGTGCAGCGGATGAGGAGCTCACAAAAAAGGAGGTGAGTACCCTCACTGCAAAATCATTGTCTGCATTAACTAAGCAGCCAGCAGAGAAACAACCCAGCAGCTCAAAGGTAGAATCAAGATACTGTTCCTTTGCAGGATTCTGTGGCTTTCAAGACCGCTAATTAGCAGAAAAAGTCTCCAGACTTACAGAGAAAGAAACAACAAAAGTCTTTGGGCCTCATTACGAAGAATGGGGTAAGGGGTTAACGGCGCCGGTAAAGGTGCCGGAGCCGTCAACCCCTTACTGCCCCATTGCGAGGTCTGTTTTACCAGGCGTCCTTAGCGGGTCCCGCGAGCAGACCAGGATGCTAACAACGGGCCCGTTATTAACCGGTCCATTCTTAGCATCATCCCCATTCCCATTGAGCCCTATGGTCCAGGTTCCTTGAATGAGGAATTACTGGGCCCTCCAAGGTCGGAATGGCCCGGTAATTCCTCATTGAAGGAACCCGAAAGCAGCATGGTTACCTCCATCCTCGTAATGAGGCCCTTTGTCTCAGGGGTTTTTCTCTCTGCTCCTTCAGCAGGTGCTTCCTCTACTGCAGCCGAGAAGCCCACTAAGTGATGGTGCAGGTCGCTGCCATCGCACTCCGATGGGAGGGAAGATTTCCCTTCACAACACGTCCTGGTGGACCATCCCCTCCGACCCGTGGGTGATTTCAGTTGCCAACAGATGTTTCAGTTTGACCCTTCCTCCTGTTTTACCTTTCCGTCCTCCCCTCATGCAGGTTGGGTCACCTTCGTTAAGGGAAGAAATCTTAAAACTAATCGAACTGAAAGCCATGGAGGAAGTGCCATTCCCAGAAAGAAGCCAGAGGCTTTACTCCAGGCTGTTAATGGTGCCAAAGTCGGGCCAGGAAGGCCTGCACACTCTTTTGTATTCGGCATATCCGCCCCTAGAATAATTCAAGATGATCACCCTAGCCCAGATTTGGTCAGCTCTTCAGCAGGGAAACGATTTGTGTGGTGGTTCTGAAAGATGTGTATCTTCACAACTTAGCCCACTAACCATAGTGTTATGAGTTTCTCCATAGTGGGACTCAGAGTATCAATCGCTTCGTTTTGGCCTGAATGCTGCACCCAGGGGGTTTACAAAGATGATGTTGGCGGTTTCGGCATTCCATGGCATCTATGTATTCCCCCCCTTGGATGACTGGTTGGTGAGGGCGCTGTCTCAACAGATGGTGGAGGCACAACTCTGATCTTCATTAGACCTGCTGTTCGATCTGGGCCTGTCAATAAACTGGAGGAAGAGCTCCATTGATGCTTGCACAGGTCTTGACTTACATAAGCTTTCGCTGGGATACTTGCTTCGCCCTCCAATCCCCCAGTTTCCCCATGTTTTAACACCCCTCAAGCCCCTCTCCACCTGTTTTAAACCCTTACCCACCGCATATATATGCATCTTTTTTAAATCGTTTTTTTCAGTAAAAAAGTTTCGGTAATAAATACCTTGAATAAAATGTTTTTCGCTAAAATCACTGTATACCCCCTATTGCCTTCCAAAGGCACGTTTCTTTTGACTTCATTGCAAAAAGCTGCTACATGGGCTTCCGCATTGGTCTTCTGTATACACTACTGTCAACACTACTGTCTGGACTTGAGTTGAAGGGTGGATACCCAATTTGGAGATGCGGTTCTGAGGAATGTCTTCTTGTAAAAAAAGAAGTTAGCGCCTTCCACCCACAGGTCAATGCATGCTTGTGGATCTGCCAGAAGTATGGAGGCAAGGGGACAGGACGTAGTAGTAAGGAAGGTTAATCACTCTAGCGACTGCTGTACTCCTAGCCCAGAGATCCTTTTCTTCCAACCGCCTGCCCTCCAACCCCCTAAAAATGCCTCACTTTCCTGCTAGAGTTCAACCTCAATGGGTGGAAAGAGAATGAAGGGAGAGTCCCAAAGGCGAGGCTTGGGGAGGCGGGGCCTGATGCCACGCATAGGCAGGTCCCTGCTTGAAACCCAGCACAAAAATTAAAGGATATATATTTTGCGGTGCTACAAAAAAAGCTCTGGCCCCGTTCTGAATGTCTCAGAAATATGGAGAAAAGGGGATTCAGGATTAGGCGTTCAGCAGTCACTACGTTGAGTAACATTTGACTAACGTTTGTGATACCCTGGTTCTCTCCATAATGTGCTGTCAGGATTCATATCTTGACCTGCAGTTGTATGTTGTGGAAGCTGCCCTGCTGTGAAACAAGCTTTCTGCTTTTTCCTCGACTGCTCTATCCTCGTAAATTCCTCTTTCCAAATGGGAAAAGCTTTTGGACTCCATTGAGTGTATGGTTTATCTCCCCTACATTTTGGGCAGTCAAATGCTGAAGCCTTAATGGTGGCGAGAACATCAAACTTTGAAAACAGCTGACAGTTTGAGAAGAAACGGGCCACATTCTGATCAGGTCTAGCAGATGCCAACAACCAGCAGCAGGCATGATGGTGGCGTTGCTGTATGACTAGCACATGAGCTGAGCGCCCGTTTCTGACCTCTGTGTGCAGCCTGCTGATTCAGGTTCGAATCTCGGCCGGGCCACCTCAACCTTTTACCCTTTCGAGGTCGATAAATTGAGAACCACGCAATACCACGCTGTGGGATAATAATATCAACTCTTATCTCACCGCTCAGGTGCCTGCGGGCTTGTAGCAGTATAAAAAACTAGATATTATTATTAATAGATAGAGCAACGCACACATAACAAACCTGTGATAATATACCATGCTGTATGTTGAAAATTGATTCTTGCAGTTATTTTGGTATTAGCATATTTGAGCTAAAACAATTGACCTAACGACCAATTTGATCGAATTTTGCACGGGTGATTTGGCCTTCGGGGCAATTTGTTTGCATATATTGCAAAATACCAACCCTGGAGAGCAGGGGTTGCGGCGGTGTCCCCCACTCCCCATGTTTGATATTTTGCCATTTTGGGGCACAAGGGTGACCCCCGCTTCCTTAAAATTTTAGCCGGGGGGGCAAATAAAAAAAAATGCATGTGCGTTTAAATCTGGCCACGAGCAGATAAATTGCGGTCAGTTTGCCGCGATCAAAAATAATTTGGTCAAACAACCCCAAACCATTATTTTGACTAGATGACATATGTTGCAATAAACATTTGCTTTGTGACAGACCTGTTCTAGTACCTTATAACAAGTGCAGCAAAACAATTTATTAAAACAAAGGTACCTGGTACTATTGTTCGCAGGTGATGCAAACTATATGTCTTTTAACACCTTCTGGGCTAAAAAAGCAGCTCCAGCTTTTTCAAGAGTTTTGCACTGAAAAGGGCCTAACTATTAATCTCAGCAAAACAAAATCCATGGTTCTCTCCAGGAAGAGGAAAACAAACAACTTGCAACCTAATGTTGGAGAAGAATACCATCTAGCAAGTATGTTTGTATGATTGATTACCTGGCAGTGAGGTTTGCTAGTTCTTGTTAATGGGATTAGCAACTGAAAAGGGAAGGAGCCTCGTTTTCCAGGTACTGCATAGCGATCACAAAGTTCTCCAATGAATACGGGGATGGAGCCATAGGCCCACTTATAGAGGCATGTGAACTTCAACCTAGACAGGCTGCTCTCTGCAGGCTGGAATTTGCTGACATATTCTTTTTGGAAACCTCTGTGAGATCGAAATGGCTTCATTAACACAAATCCAGGGCTTCCAACTAGAATGGCTACACTGTTGATACACAAGGAAACAGTCCTGTGCTACTTGAATCACATTGTAGCCTTTAAACCTGTACTTTATTGGATCAGGCTGTACAGTAGTTCAGAACTCCACAAGTACAGAGTCGGCCAGGATTGTCCTTGGGAGGGTTGGGCGGGTTGTCTTTGCCATTGGAGCCTGCTTGTAAAAAAGAAAATCCATGAAATACAACATTACGGCCTATGGCTTAACCCTGACAATATTACCAGTAGCGCAAAAGAGACAGTCAAGGTAGATTTCTGTCAAAAATGGCAATGAGAGTTGCTTGGTTTGATATCCAGCTCAGCTTCATTGGGTACATCTTAGGTTGCGACACATATCTGGATGTTATGAAGCTAAGATTCTTGCGCCCCCTGTCCACAAAACTGAGATGCATTATGCTGCTGATTGTGTATAGAATGAACAAGTGGGACGGTAGTGTAACAAATTAGTGTCCGTATTCTCCAAATAGGACCGAAATTGAAGAACATCTCCTCCTAGTTTGCCCACTGTGTCAGCACGTCTGGAGGATGAACTTGAGACCAAGGTTTCTGCTATTTCGAATTGGTACAACAAATGAGGCCATGCTTTTTTGTAGAAGATCCAACGATGCTGAAAATGCATTTTCTGTTGCAAACATTTTGTGCAGATCATGGCTGAAAAGATCTGCACTACTGAGATCAAGGAACAGAACTTGCAAACAATGATTGGGTGTCTACCTACATTGATATTATGACATCATCATGTTTATTTTGGTGCAATATGATCCATATAACGGGCTCATCAATAACATGTTAACGAAGGCGCTTTTTATATCTATGTGCTTACTTTTGTAATTCACTTGCACTTTAAATACTCCTGACATTGGTACTGTCTGATATTCACCTAGCAAACTGTTTGTAAGGTCACAAGAGAAAGAAACGCATCTCCTACAACATGTGTTTGTTTATGACCCTGAATTGTTATTCTCTGGTACAGAGTTTTAGATCTACTTTTCTTCTAATTTTGCTAAATTTTGATAGAGTGCTGTGTTTGATAACTGCTGCTCTTTGCTTACTTGTATGGCTTAATGCACGTGTATTTCAAGTTTTTATGATGTGGCTTTTTTATTTTCTAGTATTGAGTTTAGATGCTATTCCTTTCTAATTTTGTTAAAGGGTTGTGTAGTAATGATGTTTTGTTTATGTGGAATGTGGAATGCATTTGCACTTTTGTTTTTTAATGTTGACATTGCCTGATATTCTTCGAATGAATTATCTGTAAGGCTGCAAAAAGAAGGGAAACGTCTATTATAACATAACATGTTTTAGCTTATGACCATGAATGAGTTTTAAATGTAATTTTTATTTAATTTAGCTAAAGTGTTGTGTATGATAACTATTGCTGTTTTGTTTATTTTTATGGTGCTCAGCCGAAATAAAGTATTTTGAATGACTGACTTCACATTTCTGTGAAAGTGCCATCTGAGGCCAATAGACAGAACCGTCAAATGCCCTGCAGTGTGCGACTGGCACGCCCAGGCATAAAGATTGGATTCTCTGGAGTGAGGGCTTTGATCTCGGTCCAAGGCCCCACTCACGTCTTTGAAATGCGATGTTGGCACAGCTAGAGAGTCCGAACTCTATGGTTCTCATGCTGCAACCTCTTTGAAGGACAATGCATGCGACGCTCAAGGGATTCGTCCATAAGGTTTCGCACTCGACCATCATAATATGCCCACTAGCATTACAAGTCACTGAGTGATCATCCCTATTTAGGAGTCTGCTAAAAGGATGAAGTACAATAGAAGAGGTGCTTTGCGTGCCAGATACCTCCTGGCGCTTAGTACCCGTTTGTCAAAGTATAGCACATGCACATGTAAGCAGGTCATGTAAACTTCAAATAGGACAGGTGCAGTAGCAGACCAGCAGGACTCCGTACTTAAAGGAAATGTATAAGCACTTCTTAAGAAGGCATTGGCCTTTAAACTGTGGGGCTAGCCCCCCTGGCGGGGCACAGAGGATCTCCAGGGGGGATCAGATGGGGGAGGGTGCAAGGCTCTTCAAAAAGGGTCTACGGTGACTGCATTAAATAGAAAATATAAGCCTATGTGGCATCGGAAGGGGGCACAGCAACAATATTTTTACTGACGGGGGCTCAGCATAAATCAGTTTGACTACTACTGATTAAACAGAACGGTACCGTCAGGCAAAAGTTCTATAATAGTTCAGAATTGGCATTTCACAGCAAGCCCGTCATTCTTTATGGCGTCATTTACAGACACCCAAAATAGTATGGACTTGGAACTATTTAGCAGAACTATTTTTCTGTTAATGAAATACAATGTAAGTGATCATAAACTAAAATAAATACAAATACAAATACACATATTCTAATAATAAAAGAAAAAAAAGAATTTACATATTCAAAAGAAATAATACTCATAAAACCTACTAAAATACAATACAATATATCATGGAACGGTCTCTTATATACATACATGGTATGCGTTCTACATTCCAATTCCAAAATACCCTTAATGTACTCACTATCAAATACCAAGCACTTCTGTTATAATCAGATAGAAATACCTACTAGCCTCTCAATCACTAGCTATACATTATACATTGCTATTAAACACTTCAGATTTGTAGAGATAAGATTCCGCCACCAGAACATTTCCTCCATTATATGATCTATATTATGCATATAATTCTCATAATGTCTTTTATAGGTGTTTATCATCCTCAGATTTGTAGAGATAAGATTCCGCCACCAAAACCGATTCTCTAGCCATCAACGCCATTTATCAAGTCATCCAGGCCTGGATGGCCCAGCATGAATTGTGTTTGAATGACGAAAAGACTGAGTTTCTCATCCTTGGCTCCCACCAAAGACTCAGTAAACTAGACTCATCG
The DNA here is from genome assembly GCF_040938575.1 of Ambystoma mexicanum. Classification (NCBI taxonomy): domain Eukaryota; kingdom Metazoa; phylum Chordata; class Amphibia; order Caudata; family Ambystomatidae; genus Ambystoma; species Ambystoma mexicanum. Next base: position 272,979,665 of record NC_090929.1, on the reverse strand, counting down.
TTCAAATCTTTCACCATTGATGGTAACACCATAAAAGTGGCTAAGGATACAAAAACGCTTGGAATCTACATCGACTCCACTCTCTCATTAGCCAGGCAAACTAATGCAGTATCATCGGCTGCATCATACACCTGCTGCGTATCACACCATGCCACCCCTTCCTATCACCAGCCAACTGCACTACTCTAGCCAGGACCTTGGTCCTATCTAAAATTGATTATTGCAACGCCCTCTATCTGGGTACCAACCAATGTAATATTAAAAAGTTACAAATCAGCCAAAATAATGCCATCAGAGCAGCTCTAAACATCCCCAGGAACCTCCACATCTCTGACTCTCAGTCTCCCAAAGATCTCTCTTAAAGCACTTGCGCTCACACACAAAAGCCTCGTCAACCATGCCCCTAGCTACCTAGCCAGCAGATTTACACTACATACCACTGCGAGACCACTCAGAAGTGCCCAAACCAACTGCCTTGCTATTCCGCGCTTCACCCTCCAGAGATCTGGTGGACGTAGCTTTCCAGTCCTAGCAGCGAAATTATGGAACTCGCTACCTAATCTTCTTAGAGCTGAATCCTCCTTCCCGGCTTTCAAGCGCAAAGTCAAAGCCTGGTTGTCTGCCCAAGACTTGCCTTGACTTTGCTCCTATGGCCCCCAGAGTCATAACAATAGCTTTAACGGCTTACTGTTATAACCTGTTTTTGTAAATTTGTATATATCCTGTATAACCTGTATATTCTGTTAAAATGCATTGTCTGTATTCACTACACTCTTCTTTACTATGCCTGTAACTAAATGATGCGCCCGGATGCCTTTGGGCCTGGTGCGCTATATAAATAAAATAAATACAAATACAAATACAAATCATATGGCAGGTGGTCACTGCAAAGGGGCTCTCTCCAGACCTAAACCCAGTCTAGGATATTCTGTGACAGATGTTCCTTCTGACCTATCCAAGCCTTTCTCCACATATGATCATATTGTATGTCACACTAAAGCAGGTGTTCCTTCTGAGCCAATTATTGTTTTTGCAAAGATTGTATAGGCGTATATGGGTTAGGTAATTCCTGTCCTCAGTTAAGCTTATATCTTACTAGGAATATCAAGCTTACGGCAAATGTCAAAACAAGAGCTCACTGGAAATGTCAAACCCAGAGCTTAACGTGAATGTCAAGCGTACTACAAATGTGCAAAATTATGACGTGACCTATCTCAAAGAGTGTATGTGTGATAGTGAGTGCAGGTTGTGGTCTGAACCTCCTGTGTCAATCACTAACCTGAACAAATTCCACTTTTCATCATATAATACATACATCGACTAAGCCACTAACATGGCAATTGAACATTATTCCCATTACACATTAAAATCATGAGAATTCTGCCCTGCAAAGCTGTATTATACTTCCCACCCCATGCATCCCTGCATTATGGGCACAACAAGGCTCCCTTTTGATTGCACATACTCTTCGCACCCTCAACACAAATCACCTAGCAGCATACCTGCAGGAAGATCCCAGGTATTTCTGACGTGCATGCACAACAGCAAAGACAGTTGTGTTTTGCATCTGTCCCTACTAATCTGACCCGACCCCAACCGCTTTTCTTGCAGATCCCATATCACCATGAGCCAATGCAACTGTCAGTATGCTTGGCATAAAATCCAATGATTTAACTAAACACAAATTCCTCTTGTCCTGGCTGCAATGAATTCTGGAGCAGCCATTCTGACTTAAAGCTTTTTCTAAAGTTGAAGTGGGTTTCTTAGGGTAAGGGGTTCCTTGTGATCATTGAAATGTTTACACGTGAACACATTGTAGGTTACTAATGAGGCAGTTTTCCATTTCACTGTAACAGTATTTATGTATTTATGGGCTTTCTATAGTTTTGTAGGATGTTTTAATCGGGCGGCTTCTAAGTCAGGAGAACTTTTCACCCACCCCAAACCAGGCGCACACAAATTTCCTTTATTTAATAAAGTTCTTCTTATGAATCTGGGATACCTAATCTAACAGAATTGATTCCTTACAGACTCTCTCCTCTTTCGGGACAAGAAACACACAGGGTTGCACAGAAGGTATATTTATTTAACAAATACTAAAACTGTAATCACTTTAAAGATAAACAAGTTATACGTCCATAAAAGGCCATTGTTGAAAAATGATGATCACACTATTGACCTCAGTTTTCAATGCTACTGTCCTAGAAATAGAGACTTTTGTAACACACACATAAGCACTTATATGTTTTGTTTAACCTTGGCGCGCATGCACCATTGATTAAAATGAGTGAGGGGCCGGGATAAGACTTTCATTCGGTAAAACAAGACAAATTAATTTAAAACATTGCTGCCCATCCAATTCTCTCTACTTCCCCGTTATTGCAAATAGACATCACACCCTTACTCAATAGCAATAGGCATGTCATAATTTTAACAGCATTCTTAAAACTCATTTGCAACAAACTAATGGACCTTCATGTATCTAAATGGCTTGTAGAGAGGAACATGTATGTTCAACATGTATGTAAACTAGATTCCCTTCAGTGATGTTTCTATTTAATTACCATATAAAAGTGTACCGTTCTTACTTTCAATGGGCAACTTAAAAACAGAAAAATAAGTAGTGAATAATCACTCTCTCCCTTTCATCTTGAGCAACTCAGCATTAATAACAGTATTCTTAGAACTTCAGGGACCTAGAGCTGCTAAGCTACTTTGTAGATAGGCTGAGAGAAGATGGCAGGCCAGCTACTCCTCTGAGGCCAAACTAGCTTTTCCCCCACACCTTGACTGACTATCATAAAGCAGTCATAGACGCTAAAAAAACATCTTTGCCTATAAGGTACAGGTGCCCTTTACAAGCCTAAGGCCCTTTTTGATCTTGATCATTCGTTATCCACTCCTGAGAAGGCATGTGCCCAGGTGCCGCCCTTGCAGGTTTTGTGTGATTCACTATCTGCCTTTTTTGTGGAAAAAATCACTACCATCCGGGACGATATAAATAATGAGAAATCCCAGCTACCCTGTAATACGGTCCCCGCTGAGCTTCCTTCTGCCCAGTGCCTATGGTCCATGTTTCCTACGTTTTCTGAGACTGACGTATTAGAGGCCATCCAGCGCCTTAAGTCAGCCTCACCGGCAGATGCTATACCCTTGGCCCTTTTGAAGGAAGCCTCCGGTGACCTAATTGCGCATATTACTGCTGCTGTCAATACTTCTCTGACAAATGGGGTGATTCCATCCTCACTCAAGCATGCACTGGTGATCCCCCTGTTAAGGAGGCCCTCTCTCGATCCAGAAGTGTTGGCTAATTAGTGGCCTATTTCACTTCTTCCCTTTCTGATGAAGGTCCTGGAGGCTCTGGTTTCCATTCTGCTGTCTACTTTTCTGGAAGCCTCCCATTACCTTGACCCATTTCAGTCTGGGTTCTGGCCTGGGAGGGACACTGAATCAGTCTTGAAGTCGGTGCTGGACGACCTACTGTGCCTGATGCATCAGGGGGGTGTCAGAGCAGTTCTGTTGTAAGATCTCTCCGCCGCTTTCGACACGGTTGACCATCTTACCCTGATCTCCAGACTCTCTGCCGCTAGGCTGTCTGGCCGAGTTCTTCACTGGTTCGTTGCCTTCCTTGCCGATCGTTCCTGATTGGTCTCTCTCGTCCCCTTCTGTTCTAGTCCTGTTGCACTTTTCTTGGTGTTCCGGAGGGGTCTGCGTTGTCTCCGATTTTGTTTAATGTTTATATTAGGCCTCTTCTGCTCCTCCACGGGTTCCGCTACTATACAGATGCGGATGATACTCAAGTCCTGGTTCGCCTTGATCTCACTCAATCTGACATGGCGGTCCGGCTTAGAAAGAGTCTTAAGGACCTGGAGGCATGGATAAGAACCAATTGGTTAAAACTCAATGGCAGTAAAACTGAGGTGCTGGTTGTTAGAACTACCTCCCCGCTCTGTTTCCGGACTGTAGATTTTTGGCCCACTTCTCTTGGCCCTTTTCATGTGCCCACTTCGTCGGTCAGGAACCTTGGGGTCAAAATCACTACATCATTCACTATGGATGAGCAGGTTGCAGCAGTTTGTAAAAATTGACATTTCAAGCTACGGATTCTTCGGAAGGTTCTCCCTTTTATCCCAGCTGAGTGTCAGGCTCCAGTGGTTGCAGCGCTGGTTCTGCGTGGGCTGGTTTATTGTAATTCACTTTATCTGGCACAACCTTGCCGCCTGCTCAACCAGCTTCACCTTCTCCAAAACGCTGCCGCCAGAGCTATCCTCCGTCCCCCTTTTGGAGCCCACATGTCCCCTTTTTTGAGGCAACTTCATTGGCTCCCAGTTGAAAGCCGTATTCTTTTTAAGTCTATGTGTATTATGCATCGCGCCTTTTATGGCCTGGAAGCCGAATACTTGCAGGAGAAGTTTGTACATTATTCACTTACGCCCCCGTTTCTCAATCCGCTCTTCTTGTGGTGGTCCCCCGGATTAGACTTTCACAGACAGGTGGGAGTGCTTTTTCAGTTACTGCCACTAAAGCCTGGAATTATCTGCACCTTGCCCTGTGTGGGACTGCTGATCATCTTACTTTCTGTCGCCTGTTGAAAACGTTACTTTTCTAGTCATCAATCAAATAATGGAAATTCCTTCACGTGAATAGCAACAAGATGCCTGCGGGCGTGCCTGCGCGCACTCAATCCATTTACATAACATAACATTCTGTGTCACGGTTTTATAACACAACACACTCTCGCCAGGGACTCCTTCCCCTGACAATGAATGTGGCGCACAATAAAAACACTTTTAATAAACCAAGGTTCTTTATTTGAGTAGGCCCCCAACCCGTCTTGCACCCACCTTTTACAAACAGTCCATGTCACAATGGACTAGGAACCAGGCCGGTGTGTATCAATACGATATTTATTATTTTATTGTTTAATATAAAAAGGAAAATATTCTGAATACAATTTTACAGCAGCCACCAGTGGTGTGGCAACACAAATGCAACGCATCCTACAGAACAATGGTTTCAAAATCCTAACACAATTCACATGCGCCTTTAATGACAAAACAGGAAAAACAGTTTTAAAGCATATGATAGCATCAAGGTTCACACACCCCCTGCAACACTCACCCCCAAATATCAGCTAACTTAATTCCCTTTGAATGGAAGGCAGTGGCAAGGAGTAAGGATAAAGAGAGAAAAATCGGATTTGGAATACAGCCCACCACCCCGAGATGGGAAGCCAGAAAAGAACATGGAAACCCGATTTTAGAGCAAAAGGCAGAATCGGATTTGCTTATTACTCGCACAGCAGCTCACAACTGCGGTGGGACAGCTAGAAAGGAAATTTGTGTTGCTGTACTTGAGGAGATAAGGAAGCTTAGCAACTACTGATCAGCACTTCAAGGCAATGTGAGCACAAGGTAGGAAAATCGATTTTGGGGAAGAAGCAAATGCAACAGAAAAATACACACAGCAAAATGGAAATTCATTTTACATGGGATTTATAATGACAGGTATCTAAGGAAAGGCATGAGATGTCAAAATCATAATCGGTTTTAAGGACAAGGACAGAGGCACATAACAGATAGGATTCTAACAGAAAAGGATTGCTCTCAATGGTACTACGGTACACAATACACTGACAAAGTCGGTGTTCAGTGACAAGGAGACTAACTCTGTTAAGGCTATGGTTATTAAAGAAAGACACTAGGCACAAGGGGGTTAATTTCGAATTTTTAACCAACTTACACCGTGAATTCCCTTATAGCGGAATTAATTGATTTACTTCAAAATAATGCTAAGGATTTATACAGACAACTACGAGATTTATCAAAGGAATGTGCTAACATACACAGGCTAATGCAGATTCTTCTATGGAAAGGTGAATTAATTATGCTGGCAATTTGGGACTTTCAATGGGATTTTCAATGGGATTTTCTATGGGATTTATGTTACAAAAGGAGAGGTTTATGCAATTTGGGATTGGGGCTATTTGCTACTTAGAAAGTAAGCCTTGGTTTGGGATTCGGGAAAGTCAGCTGGGTCTCCGGACCCTCTCGACAGCTAGGCAAGGGGTCTGGTCTCTGCACTCTCCTGGGTAGGATTCTGAACAACCAGCAGGATCTCAGGACTCTCTGGGTGGCCAGGCAATGGTCTTGTCTCTGCACTCTCTTGAATGGGATCAGCTAGGCAAGGGTCTGGTCTCTGCACTCTCTTGGATGGGATCAGCTGCCTCCTCTCCGCCATCTTTCTCCTGCCTCGCTGGATTCTTATGTGTGTGTCTGTGTTTAGTACAGAACCCACTTATATAGCTCAAATGACATCATTTATTTTACAATCTAGGGGAAGTACCCTAGAATTACACCTACCCTGGGATATAACAGCCTACCATTCTTCTCCCCGCCCCCTGGCATCATTGGATGCGGGGAGGGAGCATCATCTGTCTATTTGGCATTTATGACAGTTCTTTGCTCTCTTGACCAACTTTTTAGCAAAACTGAGTTATGTATCATAACTTCAAACTTATACTAGACACCGCCATAAGAGATAGATATGCGGTTTCAGTGGGGCATGGCAAATTAGACAAGCTGATCGCCGACTCTGTGCGAGGTAGCATTGCCCCTTGACAACTTTTTGTCCTTTTCATGAAGTGCATAATAGTTATCACTCTGCAAATGATCAAGCATATTCTATTTATAATGTACATCTCCATCTTTCCACCAACTGTCATATTTGTCCCATTTAAAAATCAGCCCGAAACGAGTCTTGACTGGCCATTTCAGTTCACAAAGTCCTAGAAACATGCACTTAGTCTCAAAAATCCACTGGAAACCACATGGAAAAATATCATAAAACTAAATTATTTCTTACTCTGAGTGCTGGGGAAAAATGCCTAAAATGCATAAATCCTTTAATGTCAATTTGCAGGATCTGTCACATATGGGAGGGCGGTGCTTCAAACCCCATAGCCAAATGTCTCCCCCTGGCTCAGCCTGCAACACTGGACTTTTATTGTACCCTTTGATGTTTTTCAGTTTGTCCTTAAGAGGGGGTGCACAAGGAACTCACACTTCTTGGTCAAGCACTAGCCACACTTGCTTTCTTTGTCTTTCCCGCCAGTACTGTCTTCTAGTCTGGCAGAGCAGAGGACCATCATGCCCTCCGCCACATCACATTTTATTGCGGAATGGTTCACTTATCAATGCGACTTCCAGTGGGAGGTCAGGCTTTCAATTGAGCCCAAAACTGGTTTTACTGGTATTCTCAGTCTCAAGGTGATTGAAGTCTTGTGGGGGAGAACATACTGTACATGTGTAGCCAACCCCCCACCCACACTAACATTTCTGTTCAAGCAAAAGCTACCATCTTACATTGGCTTTCAAATGTCAGTTTTCCTTATGTTCTTTCACACGTGTGCAAGCCGTATTTTATTTAATGTTTGAAATGCAGTTCTGTAGGTCATGGAATTTTCTTTTAGTTTGACCTTTTGAATGGATTTGCAATTACTGTTGTTCATGGACACGGAGGGGTACGGAATAGGGTTCTTTGATGTGACATGAAATGAAAAGGAAAAGCCAAGCCGTTTTCCCCATTTGCTGTGCTTTGAGCACCGTGGTTTACATGAAAGAGAAAACAAAAGCTGTGTTGGGTTGCATTTTGATGAAAACCTTGCCCCTGATGTGAATTAACAGTCGGACAAGGCAATTTTCTTGATGGAGTGCATAGTTTTTGACATTCAGATGGAATAAAGTAGACGCAGGGCCATTTTTCAATGCAGTGCATAATTTCTTGTTATGCCGATGAAAGCAAAGCAAACATTCAGATGGAATACAGCAAATGCAGGGCCATTTCTTCAATGCAGTGCATAATTTCTTGTTTTGCAGATGAAAGCTAAGCAAATGCAGGGTCATTTTTCAATACAGGTTTCAAATGCTTGCCACACATGTGCCGGGGAACAAAGCACAGCCGTTTTTGGTGGCAAGGTTTTATATAGTTTTTCAGGTGACTGGGACTTCTGTTAGGGCCTGTAAATGCACCCCACATCTGTGTGATGGTATACCTAGGAATTAATTTAGTTATATTCCTATTCTAGGTATGCACACAGTGAGATGTACATTTAACTCCCATAATGATACTTCGGTGCTAGAGGTCATTACAGAGATAAATATATACACACCATGGTATCTCGTCGATAAAATATATATTTTTACAGAAGAACACACACTTCTGAAATGTTTCCAAACTACACAATCAATTTAAACATTCCCACCCCTCAGGATGAACAAATAACAGGGACACAGATTTAATATAATTCCCTTTATATTATCACTCACCTCAGATTATGTCCCCTTTTTATTATAATTGCATATGAATTTCTTTTGGCTGTCTCACAAACAGGTGGGCACCCGTCTATGGACTGGTTCAATTCCCCCCTTCTAGGAAATGGTGGGCATCAATCAGCAAGATGCGGTCAGCTTCCTCCTCAGCTTATCTTCTGTCTCTCCCTCTCTGAAGAAGGCCTTGGGCTTTCACTCCTAGTAGGACTCACTTGTTCCATGTGATAATGTCCCTGCAAAAAAAGTTGCCAAAAATGAGCTGTTTTTGCAGTGACATTATCTGATCATGCAGGGGACACCCCTGCAACCCCCAAAACCTTTTAATTTTTCAAAGGCCCTGTAAGTGAGGCGGTATCAGGTAATATTATCCCCATATATATGGTCACCATATATAATGTTGCCAGAACCTTTTCCCGGCGACATTATGTATGGGCACCATATATATGGGGATAATATTACCCGATACCGTCTCACTTACAAGGCTCTGGCAATAATCCAAAATGGGTCCAAATTGAGAGAATTATATTCCTGCTCCTTCCTATTGTTATTAATTCTTCTTCCTCTCCATCAGTCAGTCAGTGAGTGGGTGAGTCTGTCATTGTCCCCCTTTCAGTGTGTGTTTGACCTTTTATAGAACAGTAACCCCACCCTTTTTGAGGTGTGTATAATTTCCTCAATCTAATTGGTCAAAGTATGTGATTGGACAGTGTTTCAAAAGGGACATCATGGTAGACATACACCTCCACGGTCATTGGACATAATACCGAAGGGGGCAGCCTGATGGGAGTAACTTCTAAACCCAGTTTCCCTCGCATGTAATCTGATGTCATCTCATATATTTCTTGCACTAAACATTGTAACATTCTGAAATAGTAAATTCGACATATATGAGCACTTTACTAATCGATTCACCCGATTTCTCTCTCTGGCACAAATTAAACAATGCAATTGTCATCAGGATAGCACAAATGGGTACTGAATTACAGATTTGTCCATTTAACTCATGAGTACATTTATATACAAATTATTTTCCCATCTGAAAGTAATGGGTTCGTCACTGCAGACACTAAGACATATATATCCCTGGCATGCGCTGTTTCAGCATGACAAAATGCTAACCCTCCCAACTTTCATAATAAAAAATCACATTAGAAAAATCGTTATTTTACCACTAAATAGAGCATCTCAAGCTGAACATATCAACTGACAAATGTACTTTCTACTACTTTCCCTGTTAGAATTATGAGCGAAATAGTCCCATGTACCATTTAAAAGACACATTTTCGGTCCCACTTTACACATAGTACATGCAGTCATTTGTTTTACAGCCTGCTACAGAATGGGCCTCATTACACGGTAGGCGGTAAGGGTTTACCGGTACCGGTATTTTACCGGTACCGGTAAATCCTTACCGCCTTACTACGAGGTCCCTTTGCGGGTTGGGTAATTTAACGTCTGCTTTTTGCAGGCGTTAAAAACCAACCCGCAAAGGGACCAGTGGAGCTAATTACGGTACCGCAATTTGCGGTACCGTAATTAGCGCCTTCCCCATTCCCATAGAGCCCTATGGGGCAAAAATGGGAATGGGGAAGGGCAATGGTGGAAGGGGGGATTACCGCCCCGCCAACCTTAGAATGGGGCGGTAATTCCCCTTTCCACCAAGGCGGTGCCGGTATTTTACCGGCATGAACCATGGCGCTAATAGTGCCATGGTTCTCCGCCTACCGTGTAATGAGGCCCAATGTCTTCTATTTCTTCTGTTGATCCAGAGCTCCAAGTATAGGATTTATGAGCCAGAGGCAGGAGTGCTGCTAGATCTGGAAAAGATCTGGGGCTAAACTAATGTCGGGGCTGTCAGGACTCTGGGTTGGTTAGCCTTTTGGTTGTAGACCCTGAGCTTATATCTGTGGCTAGAACCAAAAGACCCAGGGCTATAGTCCCCTCAGCCCCCCCTACCAACACCTCTTGTTTGTTTGTTTGTTTGTTTGTTTGTTTATTTATTTCTATGGCGCACCATACCCAGGGGCAGCAGGGCGCAGGCAGAAAGAATATGCGAGGCTTACAATGTTACAGAAATATACAGTTGAGATAAAGTTACATACATTTGCAATTAAGGATTACAGGGAAAATAATATACAAATCTTCACACATAGAAATATCAATATCTATGCAAAGGAGTGAAATATACAGATATGTACAGAGGCTGTTTATGGCGAGCGCAAAGGCCTCAAACAGAAAGTATCCGTATCTATACAGAGGTGTAAAATGTATAATTAAATAAGGGGGTTGTTGGAGTTCAAATGACTGATGAGATTCTTTCTAAAGTGCAAATTGGGTTGATCGGCTCTCTGCCCAGAGGCCTGGTGGTGATAAGGTCTTTTTAAGTTTGAAGTTCTCAGTTTTATGACTTTCATTTCTGCCCCTATTGGACAAGTCCCGGGGTCCTGCAGATTCTAAACACTTTGTTTTTCCAGGTATCTTTTTTTCTTCCTTCAGGAGGGTCTGGGAAATTGAAATAGCAGTTTGGAGAAAACAGATCCACTTGTCACGATGAACTCATATTCTTTATTTATTTAAAGAGGCTAAGTCAGCTACAAACAGATGCATCCCATAGAAACGCCCCCGTAGAATTAATTGCAAATTCGGCCTCCCTGTGAATTACTCCTAGAGACCGTCATAGGCCCTCATTACAACTATGCTGGTTATGCCGTTATTAACGGTGCCGGTGCTTCCGTGGTCAATTACCGACGCCTGACTTCCCGGAACACCGGGGTTGTAATGCCCCAGTGTTTCTGGCAAGCCAGGCGCTGGTAAAATGTACAAGTCCAGCAGCAACCTTGTAATGAGGCCCATTATCTTTTTTTTTTTTAAATGTAAGTTTATTGAAATGTTCACAACATCTCAAGAAAAAATTATGCAAGTTGATATTAGGGACATATCAATATATTACGCATTCAACTAACCCACCTCCCCCCAACAGGATTTGCGTGGAACGTTTCAAACTGTTTTTCCCCCTCCCCACCTCCCCCCCCCCCCCATGGAACAGAGTCCTCTTTCGTTGTGTAGATTGGAATAGCTACGAAGGTTGTGATTAGTTTGTGGTGTCTGTATTTCATAAATTACATTGATCATGGTTGCCTCCCTGTGTCATTATGGAACAAATATGACGGTTGCCTCTGGTGGTATGTGTAACATGTTTCTGTATTTTTTTGTATTCATTGTTAAATTATTGAAAAAGAGAAAAAAAGTGATTGTCTGCATACATAATGAAATATGTTTCTTATGTAAAGGAAAAGAGGATATTGTATATTTTTATATGAAATTAAAATTAGAAAATATTTTGATACAACATCTTTTGTAGTATGTCTAAATATAATAGGATAAAGACATGCATCTAGGGTCTGTAGCTGGTTGAGGAGTGGAAAGCAAGGGACCTTTTTGCACAGTTAATACAATATTGTGGGCAGTGTTCTAAAGAGGGTTGTTGCATAAAGGTCCAAGAAAAAATATAAGTCAAAAACCTCTGGTCTCTCAAATGTGTGCGCGTAACATGTTTCTGTGACAGGGCAGAAGCAGACGTCTATTTCTCTCTGCTGTAGGTCTATGTAGTTCTAAAATGTAACAATTTCTCAAATGGGGTGAGATCCCTACTGACGCTGTCCTTCCACTTGTCCCTGGTGAGAATGCCTTTAAGCTGTAGAAAATGAAAGACGGATAGTGGGCCTAGTCCCAGGGCTTCCTCCAGTTCCATAATTGTGATCAAAGAGCCGCCTTTCCATAGTTGGCCCACCCTCTCTAACCCGGACTCATACCAGGACTGAAATCTCTCTAAATTCGGAACATCCTCCGTGATGTCCGGTGACCACAAGTGGCTCAGAGGGGACTGCCACAAAGTAATCGTTTGCATCCTCTTCCTTTCCCTCCATATGTCCCACATGGTCCCCAGTATTGCGTGGTCCCTTAGTCTTCATAGGAGTTTGTTTCTCAGTACCCAAAGCCACTCAGACACTGTTGCAGGTGCTAAATAGTGGTTGTCTAGGGCAATCCATTGGGGTTCCTTGCAATTCCTTAAGGGGGGAATCATGATTCTTAATCGGGCGGCCTTGTAATATTTCCTCAGGTCTGGGAGGCCTCCCCACATATCTTTGGGTAATGTTAAAGACTCATAGGAGACCCTTGCTTTTTTCCCCTGCCAGAGGAGCTTCAACATTGCTCTTTTAGACTCGTCAACATTTTTTTTCGGTATTCGTATGGGGAGCATCTGGAACGGGTAAAGAATCAGGGGAGACATACCATTTTAATTGCGTTCACCCTACCCAGCCATGATATCGTAAGTTTCTCCCATCTAGACAGGCCTGCATGAAATCTCAACAAAAGGGGGCAGGTGGGTGTTGGCTTCATATAGTTTGTTGATGTCCTTCGTGACAAATATGCCCAAATATTTCAGCATGGCCTTTTCGACCGTGAGGCCCAATGGGGAGAACCTTTCCATGTCTTCTTGTGTGACATCGTGCAGGGGGAACAAGATGGACTTAGCTCTGTTTATTTTAAAGCCCTAGAGCACGCCGTATTCTTCGATTAACTGCATTGCCCTAGGTATGGGCAAGGTGGGGTTAGATATATGCAGGAGTAGGTCATCGGCATATAGGGCCACCTTATACTCGTTTCCCCCCATTTGGAGACCCTGCACCTGATGGTCAGTCCGTAACCTCTGAGCTAGGGTTTCCAGGGAGAGTGCGAAGAGTATCGCTGAAAGGGGATATCCCTGTTGCGTTCCTCTGCCCAGTTCGAATCAACGAGAGTTGATTACGGATACAGAGGCTTTGGGGGACGTGTACACTGCTTGGATTCCTTTCCTAAATTTCGGGCCTATCCGTACCTTTTGGGGGACTGCCATCAGGAATCCCCATTCTACCCTGTCAAAGGCCTTCTCTGCATTGACTGAGAGAAGGGCGGGGTCATTGGCCATTTTTCGCAATTCATTAATCAGGTCTACAGTCTTTCGCATGGTATTGGTGCCCTGCCTGCCCAATATAAATCCCACTTGGTCAGCATGCATCAGGCGGGGCATGAGCGTCTCCAACCTCGCGGCGAGGACTCTAGTGTAGATCTTTGCATCTATATTTAGCAAAGATATAGGGCGAAATGAGCCACATTGTTTGGGATCCCACCCTTCTTTGGGGATCACCGAGACGAGGGCTCGAACAAATGAGTCGGAGGCCTTCCCAGTGTCAAGGATCTCATTGAAGAGTTCGACCATAAATGGAAAAAGGGGGGAGAGGCCCATTATCTTTAATGTAGAGTTTCAGACAAATTCCAACTCCTGGAGAGGGAAAGGCAGATCAGTTCTGTTGTTGTATTACTGTAGGGGTGGGGGGGCGCTGGCAAATTGACCAACATATCAGATGCCAGTTCACTCCTGGCTTAACTTGAATTTGATCTCATTCACAATTGCCACTTTTAAATGTACATGTTCCTATTCCCCTTTATTTTCCCTTTTATCCCCACATAGCAGTTCATCAATTGTATTGCCTTATCACAGTCCTATAAAATGTGCATATTTTCCACATCTGTAGGTTTCATAACCATAGCCTTTGATTTCTGTAAGGGAAAACAAACACAAACACCAGTAGAAAATACAAGCCGTCACTTTTTAAAGTTGCTATATGTCTCCCTTTTGACCACAATTGCAGGATATTTTCTTTACTTGAAATGTCTATCTCAGGCCTTGTCACTATATTTTGATGTGAGGGAACTTGAAAATATTGCACATGTTTATTTATTTATTGCATTTATTCAAAGCGTCAAAGCCCATGGGCATCTTGGCGCTGTTACAGTCAGTGAAGCAGGTAGCGGCAAGAAGGAAAGTCAGACATAAGGGCATTTATTTATTGCATGTGTTTTTCAAATGCTGTGCACAGGCCTCAGCTTATATGTTTGTTTTTAAAATGGCATGTTGATCTGCATCTTTTCTTTGAATTAGATTTGTCTACAGTGGGAATTTAGCTGGAAAGCAGTGGAGCACTATCCAAGGGAGAAGAGGATAACGTAGTTGAAACAAGCGGGAAGAAAGAAGGAGTACGACTAGGGTGGTTCAGGAGTGGGGAGGGAATTGTGGGTATCTTGGGCCTAGTAATCGGAGACCAATGATATGTTCTTTGAAAATCAATCAAATTTTCTTCCTGAAGTATATGAGGTAGGGACCGACACACCCTTATGTGTTCCAGGGTACAGATGCATAATAGGAGAACACTTTCTTTCTTGTTTTCTTGATTTACAGCCTGTGATTTCTCCTCACCTGAACTAAAAATAAGCTACTATGGGGCAGGTGCTCTTTTTGACCTGTACAGAACTTTCTCCAACCTGGACTCATAATAGTCTTCTATGCGGGAGGTGCTTTTCGTCATCCCAACAAAATCTTTTTCCAGACTTAAACTTAAAATAATGTACTATTTGTTTTAATTTAGCATTATGGTTTATAACAAACCTTTTCCCAGCTATAGTAGTAAACACAATGTATAAAAATAGATAATACGATTTAACCAATCACAATATACTAATCATCAATAAGTTTTCTGGTTTTATGGTATTTATTTTTCTGCCATTTCTGTCTGTATTTATACATATTTATTTGTGGGCCTTTTTTTCTGCATTTATTCACATTTATTTTTTGTCATATAAAAAGATAATGAGCAACCAGTATTTTCTGCATTTATTCTAATTAAAATATGCATTTATTAAAGCACACATGAAGCCAATTAGAGAAGAAATTCTAGCTCAATTTTTTCCATAACAACAAACTGTTGCTCCTGTGAATGCTGCTGCCTTAAGATATATGCTGTCAGCAATTTGAAGAACTTTAATGCTATTTTTACTCAACTATTACATTCTCTATGCTGCCAATCTGCAATGCGATTGGCCTTTGATGTATGAGTGACATCATAGAGAACCAGACAGAAAACCCTCTTTTTGTTTTTTTTTCTCCATATTTACAGAAAGGAGATTAATTTCTGTCTGTATTTATGTGTAAACATCAGTAAAAACGGAAAGCTGGAAGCCTTAATCATCTATCACTTACATCAATTGCATAGTTGTAAAACATGTTACAAAAATGTATCATTCGAAGGGATTGTGTCCTCCGACGTATTCCTCATCTTAGATATCTCCTTCCAGCTCTGCTGGCCTCGGAACATTTTTTCTCTCTAGAGGGCGCTGCGCGTCGACGTCCTCCGAGTCGATGTCCCTCGACAGCCGCCGTATCGACGTCGACGTCATCCTGCCTATAAAGGCCGCGCGCAGCGTCCGTTGCTCAGTTCCGTTTTTCCGCGCTTACTCAGTGCCTCGGAATACCGTTGCTCAGTTCTTGTCAGATTAATCCTATTTACCTCGAGTTATTCGATCCGTACTCGATGGCTTCCTCGTCGGAACCGACAACTCCTCGATCCGGCTTCAAAAAATGCCGAGATTGTGGGAAAAAGATGTCGCTGACTGACCCTCACAGAGTTTGTCTGTGGTGTTTGGGAGCTGAACATCATTGTTCGGAGTGCGAGGACTGTATGTCCATGACAGCTAAAGCCCTGAAGGAGCGTAGGGGGAAGCTGGAGAACGGTAAGACTTTTAAAGCTTCTTCTTCGTCGACGAAGTCGAGACACTCGTCTCCTCGTCATCATTCGCGCTCCAGGTCTAGGAGTGGGTCCCATCACTCCTCGAGATCGAAGCACTTGAAGAGGAGACGTCGAAGATCCCCTTCTCCGTCTTCCTCTTCCTCTGTTTCGCCAAAAAGAATCCCTTGCCCCACGAAACATAGTTCCTGGGCTGAATGGGAGGAATTCCGCAAAAATATGATGAGCGTCTTCGAGAAAGCGGCCTCGACCCCCTCGAAGACTGCCGAGAGCGATGCTCTGGTCGAAAGACCCGAAGGTCAAAAACGCCGCGAGTCGCAGTACCCAGCGAAGGAAACCTCTCGAGCGCGTCTCGAACCCTCGAGTAGGACTATGACCTCCAAACCTTCCTCGAAGGTTCCGTCGACGCCGAGGTCGGTGTCTTCGACGCCATTGTCGAAGGAACCTTCGACACACGGGTCTGTCGACTCGACGCCAGCTTCGACACTGGCGTCGACGCCAAGAAAAGTCACGGTCACGACACACCCAGTGACTATCCCCAGGTCCTCGATGGCGATGGCTTCGAGATTGTCGAGTAGAATCCCAATTCTGTCGAGGTCATCGAGGCCTCCGCCTTTGTTTTCGACGCCACGCTCGAAGCCTTTGACCTCGGCGTCGACGACACCGACGTTTTCGAGGCCGATAATGACAAGCTCGGCACCCTCTGCCTTGGAAATGGGATTTACTCCCTTTATGAGTTCAGAACAATTGAGAACTATGTCCTCAATTTTGGAAGAGGGTGAATTGTCTGAACAGGAAGACACATTTGAGTTGCAGGGACCTGTAACCCCAATTAGAGAGGAATTTTCCTCTGAAGAACGCAGGTTAAAGGATCTTCATGATTCCTTACATGAGGCAAGTGGTTTAGACACTTCCCCTGAGGTGGAGTTTGCTAGGCCAGTCCCGGGGGAGCATGCTGAAACCCCCTATAGAGCCTTAATGGCCAGGATCACAGAGTTTATGGGGTGGTCTGCACCTTCACAATCTTTCCAACAAGATGACCTCACGGATATTCTTGACAAAGGCCCACAGGAGGATCCTGTGGTGCCTTTTCATAAAGCTCGTCAGAGGAAGGTCATGACAAACTGGGAAACCCCAGATGTCGTACCAGCAGTAAATAAAAAACTGTCTACTAAGTACAGGGTATCCTCTACAGACCCGGAGTTTTTGTCTAAACACCCATCCCCAGAAAGTCTGGTGGTACAGGCAGCATCCTCTACCGATGTCAAGACGGCTTATCCTACCGTCCCACAGGACAGGGACGATAAAAAATATGATGCTATGGCAAAGAAAGTCTTTTCAGCATGTAGCATGGCGTTAAAATCTGTTAATGCTACTTGCACCCTTGCTAGGTTCAGCCATACACTTTGGGAGTGTGCTTCTACAGCGGCTGACTGCATCCCGGAGGGAGAAGAAAGGGATGCGTTCCTGAATATTATACAGGACGGTAAAGACGCTATGTGCGAATCCCTCCAGACGGGCATTGGGAAAAAGGCGGATGACAGTTTAGAGAAACTGCAAACTTCAAAAGCAGCAGCAAAATCCCTAGGAGCTGCAATCCGTCAGACTCCTTTTCGTCCCACAGGACGAGGGGCAAGTCCTTTCGCTTCTACTCCGCATTCGGAAGAGGTAGAGGACGACCGGCTCAAAGGGGACAAAGAAGAACTACCCGAGGTGGACGGGGTAGATATTCAAAAGCCACAGCAACAGCAGGTGCCTCTTTACCATCGGCATCTGCATCAGCCGCCCCAAAACCACTCTGAGGACTTCCCTCACAGGACACCTGTAGGAGGCAGGTTGACTCAACATCTGGCGGTATGGCAGGCTATCACGTCAGATGCTTGGGCATTGGAAACAGTTGCCCAAGGTTACTGCCTGCCTTTCCTAAGTATACCTCAGAGTCATCCACCGGGGATCAGCTCTCAGAAAGCTCCAGATCCGCTCCTCTTGCAGGAAATTTTGGACCTGCTAGAGAAAGGTGCCATAGAACCGGTACCTGTAGCGGAGAGGAACAAGGGCTGGTACTCCCCTTACTTTCTCATTCCAAAAAAAGACGGAGGACTGAGACCCATCTTGGACTTGCGAGAATTGAACAAATTCCTCAGAAAAGACAAATTCAAGATGGTCACTCTTTCTCAGATCCTCCAGGCCCTTCAGTTCCAGGACTGGTTGGTATCTCTGGACCTTCAGGACGCTTATTTCCATGTGCCTATCCATCTCAAACACAGGAAATACCTGAGGTTCGCAATTGGCAACTCTCACTATCAATTTCGAGTGCTGCCATTTGGGCTGACCTCCGCCCCGAGGGTCTTCACCAAGTTAATGTCGGTAGTGGCAGCAAGGCTAAGGAGGGAAGGGATTCACGTCTACCCCTACCTGGCCGATTGGTTGATCAGGGCTGTTTCTTCGGAACAAGCTCAGATCCAACTAAATCACGTGTGCCACTCCCTTCACAGACTGGGCTTCTCCCTCAATTTAAAGAAGTCACAAATGATACCATCGCAGAGACTCCAGTTCATAGGAGCGATCCTGGACACTTCCCTGGGAAAAGCCTCGCCACCAGAGGTGAGGGCTCAAGATATTCTACAGATGGTTACCAAGTTTCAACATGCCCAACGTCTCCCAGCCTTCGACTTTTTGAGGTTGCTAGGCCTCATGGCATCCTGCATTTTCCTAGTGCCAGAGGCTCACCTGAGAATGAGATCCCTCCAGTGGGCACTGAGGACTCAGTGGTCACAATTCTCAGGGAGAATGACAGATCTTCTTCAGGTTCCCGACAGAGTAGCTCGAGACCTTCAGTGGTGGGCCTATCAGGAGAACATTCTGAAAGGAGAATATTTTTGGCAACCCTGGCCGGAGATAACAGTAGTCACGGATGCTTCACTCACGGGGTGGGGAGCCCACGCCAACGACTTGACCATCAGCGGTCGTTGGTCTCCATCGGAGTCCAGACTACATATCAACCTGTTTGAGCTGAGAGCCATCAGACTTGCGCTGAAGGCGTTCCTGCCAGCTGTACAAGGGAAAAACGTCCTGATAATGACGGACAACACAGTGGCCATGCATTACCTCAACAAAAGAGGAGGCGTAGGATCACTACCCCTGTGCAGAGAGGCGATGCAGCTCTGGTTTTGGGCAATCCAAGAAGGAATCTCTCTATCGGCAGTTCACCTAGCCGGAGAGAAGAACTTGACAGCGGACGCTCTGAGCAGGCAGAGCACAGTCTCCCACGAGTGGGAACTAGCTCAGGAAGTCCTTCAAGAGATCTTCGCCCTTTGGGGAACCCCTCAGGTGGATCTGTTCGCCACCAGCGTCAACAGGAAATGCGATCTGTTCTGCTCAAGGGAATTTCCCCCGAGAGGAGCTCTGGGAGACGCGTTCATAGTGGACTGGGAGTTTCCGCTTCTGTACGCGTTCCCACCGGTCCCTGTCATTCCTCAAATGATCAGGAGGTTGAGAAGATTCCGGAGAACCATGATCCTAATTGCCCCGGATTGGGCCAGGAGAACGTGGTACCTGGACCTTCTAGACTTGTCCATCTGCCCTCCAATTCGACTTCCACTCAGAGAGAACCTACTCTCACAGAAGGGAGGTCAGGTTCTCCATCCAGACATCAAAACCCTCAACCTTCACGCTTGGCTTCTGAAAGGTTGAGGTACAAGGATTGGGACCTCCCTGATGATGTTATGGAGGTGTTGCTTTCGGCAAGGAGGCCAGCAACAAAGTCTTTATACCGCTGCCGTTGGAACAGATTTTGCAGCTGGTGTAGAGAACAGAATATCGACCCTTTTTCATGTGGTACACCAATGGTTTTGTCCTTCCTTCTATATTTGGCGAATTCAGGCCTTCAAGTTGGCACCATTAAGGGCTATCTCGCAGCGCTATCCATCTTTAAGCGCACTGCGGAAGAACCATCCTATTTCAAATTACCCTTGGTAATACAGTTTCTAAAGGGGTTAACCAATGTTTATCCCCCAAGACCATTCCAAGTTCCCCTATGGGATTTAAACTTAGTACTAACTTTCCTGATGGGCACACCTTTCGAACCACTCCATTTTTGTTCGTTAAGATTCCTTACCCTTAAAACTGTTTTATTAATAGCACTTACATCTGCTAGAAGGGTGAGCGAATTACAAGCTCTTTCTTGTAAACCCCCTCACACAATATTTCACAAAGACAAAGTTGTCCTACAAGTGAAGCCTAATTTCCTCCCAAAGGTGGTTTCTGAATTCCATATCACTCAGAAGATTACCCTACCATCTTTCTATCCTCCTCCTCACCCGGGGAAAGAGGAAGAGAGGTTACACAGGCTAGACCCTAGAAGGGCTTTAAGTTTTTACATCAGTAGACCAGCCAGGATAAGACAGGCAGACCAGCTGTTTGTAGGTTATGCAGGTCACAAGCTGGGGTTACCTATAACTAAGCAGACCATTTCCAGATGGATCATTCTAGCCATTCTGGAATGTTATAAACTGGCAGGGAAAGAGCCCCCTCAAAACCTCAGGGCTCATTCGACCAGAGGTATTGCAGCTTCATCGGCCCTCAAAAGAGGAGTGTCGGTTAAAGACATCTGTGCGGCCGCTACATGGTGTCTGTCCATACCTTTACACGTTTTTACAATTTGGATTCCTCCTCCAGTCAAGAGACAAGGTTTGGAAGGGCTGTGCTGCATTCTATTCATCAATAGAAGACAGCGTGAAGTCAGTACTCCCTCCTCCAATAATAGAATACTGCTATGGGAGCCTATCTAAGATGAGGAATACGTCGGAGGACACAATCCCTTCGAAGAACAAGTTACTTCCTACCTTGTAACGTTCGACGGGATGTTCCTCCAACGTATTCCTCATCGGCCCTCCCATCCATCCCCGCAGTTCTACTTCCCGTGTTGTTGCAGCTTACGCTCCTTCAGGGTGATTAGTCTAGTCCAGAAAGTATTATTGTGGGCTACAAAACGGAACTGAGCAACGGACGCTGCGCGCGGCCTTTATAGGCAGGATGACTGTCGAGGGACATCGACTCGAAGGACGTCGACGCGCAGCGCCCTCTAGTGAGAAAAATGTTTCCGAGGCCAGCAGAGCTGGAAGTAGATATCTAAGATGAGGAATACGTCGGAGGAACATCCCGTCGAAAGAACGTTACAAGGTAAGAAGTAACTTGTTCTTTGCTATTAAATAAGTGAAATTACACACTCAATGGACAGACACTTTAAAAACCTGAAAATTGCCACTACCAATGTTTGCTATATCGCAGGGATGTCTTCTGACATTAATAGAATCTTTTCCACGTTTGAAAGCAATGAAGATGCTCATGAGTTAAGAAAGCCTAAATATAATTATGTTCCCTACATGCCATTCTTCCTTTCATATTTAAAGACCAGCTGAAGACCAAGCAATCTGAAGTCAAGGATACATTGATTTCAACACTAGAATGTTTGTATGAACTCCACATCAAGTCTTATACTTTAATATATTTATATGCATGGTTTCCTCACAAAAATGTCACTAACTCTAAAGGACGCCTCATATGTAATGGGGTGAACTGAGAGAAGTTGTATCCAGCAAAAGAGCCGCACAGTACTACATTGCCTAAATTGTTTTTCGTTAGTAGACTCAATTTATTTTGTGAGCAATGCATCTTCAGTCAGTTTCCACATCAGGTTGTTCCATTGCCAATTCAAATGCTTTTCTGAGCCTAGCTATTCATCCCAAGGGCCTCTACACAAATATGCTGCTGTTGTTGCTTGTCAGGATTGTCGTGCTTTTATATAATTCTGATTTAATCAGAAAGGCAGGGCAAACATCTGTACATAACCAAAGGGGCAACTTCATCAGATTTAATGCATGGGCAGTTTTAACAGACAATGCCAACAGAGAACTCAAGTTTGTCTCATGGGGGTGTATGCAATTAATGCTGTCATTGCTATTTCTCAGTATTCAATTGCTTCTCGTTGTGCCATTATATTAGGAAAACAAGACGGCAAGCACGAGAATGCAAAGTAAAAACATTAGTGGAAGAACCGTTCACACCTGGCATGTGAAAAAGGGACGAGTTCTCTGCGCCGAACTAAGAAAACAATCTAACAAAGGAATTGTGTCAAAAAATTGAAAGCCATGCCGTTTTGGATGGTGCACCGAGTATTGCCAGCCATAAATACACACATTTATTTTTTAGCAGATCATTATCAAGTCAGCAAAACAGAGCACGTAATGCAATAATAACTGAGGCCCATTTTACTCCAAGCAGAAGCAGTTGCCAATGAGCCCTCCACTGCCTTTGCCCGGCAGACGCTTTACGTCATTGAACGCTTCATCAGGGGCTCCTGGCAGCACTTCCTGGGTTGAAGAGAGTTCGAGAAAGGTACTGTGTGTACTTTTTTTGCTGGCTTCATCCTGATCCTGATCTGATGTGGAAACGTGTGTAATCTTTAATTGCTGCTGATCCGCCAACCCAGTCTGAAGTTTCCAAATAAACAGTGCGTTCATTTTTTAACACAATGGCACTGTGGCTCATTGTATTGCTTTTTGGATTTGCGGCGCAGACACCTGTGAAGGGACATCAGAGGAGACAATATTTCTATTCTGGGCATTGTAGGGTGGAGGGAAATCTGAGTGGGAGGAGGGACGGAGAGGTGGAGACCGGAATTGTACAACACAATTAAGAAAATGAGCTAGCAAACATGAAAAGTGGAACCTAATTCCAGGCCAAAGAAGGGAAGGAAAGAGCTTGGGTAACTTCACTCTCTTTTTGGTGAACTCTATCTAGTCTTGGTTTTGATCAAGCAAAGACATACATTTAAAGAGTTGGAGTCTTAGTCTGCTTCAATATGAGTGTTTGAGTTTAAGTCCCAGATTACAAGGTGTGTTAAAGATGCAAAGTACTGGAAATATGATATCCTCAGTAACATGACGTCACCTTGTTTTTAATCCACTGTTGTCCTACATGTATATAGGTGGGTTGGGACACATTTGATTGCTTGTGTCCACCCATGCGTGTGTTACCGTCCAAATGGCCTAGAAACTGCTTTAGGTCTTTGGAACAGTACTGCTTACTACCAACAGTGGGTATCACACTCACATTGGCTGGGGCAAAGCCCAGGCCACTCCCACCGATGAGATCATCAAATAACAAGAGAATAGAAATGTCTGACCATAAACAGGGTTGACTAGGGTCCTCGGTATACAAACAGAGCATTCTGTGTTTGGACCCAAGGACCTGAGGCAGGAGGACAGACTAACTGTCTTTATATGAGAGGTAGATTGCATGGTATGGAATGGTAGTGTCTCATTTCAAGTGAAGCAGAATTACATCACATAACCGTAACCAGCCAGCATTCATCCTCAGAATGGCCTTTTAGCGTTTATAGTCTGGCTGACTGTTTCTGGTTGCAATAGCTTTTTCCGCCTTGTACATTTCTTTGACTCTTGTTCTGCTTCATCTAGTAGATGTTTATCCAAGTTCATCCATTCGGCGTCCCCAGTTCACCACTACATTCAAATGCATTCTGAGGGCATGGTGTGCATTTCACTTTTGCAGACAAAACTTGGATATCCACGGCCTAGTTAGGGGTACAGAATTTGCACTCATCGCAAACAATTGGGTAGTGATATTTGACTCTTGGTAAGGTAGACATCTTGTGGTGTGTGTATGTATAAAATTAAGTTGTTGAGTGACTTTTGTATGGCTGGCTAGTAGCTTGCAACTTAAATGTCTACACTATGGCCTGTTTGGTTGGCTGGTTGATTGCCTCTTATCGCTCCTCTGCTGTGCCTCATATAATTGCCATTTGTCATTTGTCTAATTCCTGTTGCTATGTGTAGGACTTGTCCGAAAGTATGTTGGCTGTGGTTTCTGGCATATCTTGGTCTCGGTGAAGGATTATGGATTCTGTGTCTGAGGATATAAGCAAGTAGAGCAATTATCATATATGATTAGCTTTAATGTGTCATGACTCCTGCCCCTGCGCTTGTGTATTTAGAATTTCATTGGGAACAGGTGGCTTTGATCAATGCCAGATCTGCAGTTAAAATTGCTGTCACACTGATCAAGCTTATTTTTTCATCTAAGCAAGATAGTCTTTTTATTACAGAATCCTGGTTCAAAGCAGTTCTGTTACACATTTCATTTTTTGGTTCTGGAAAATTTGAAAATCAAGTGGACAAATAGAAAGAGTACAATGGAAGGCAGGGTTGCTATTATTACAAGGTCCTATTTGGTGTTATTTAATTTCAAAAGACTCATTTGGGACACAACCTCCCAAATTCTATCCTGCACTTTACATATATCCCCTAATGATTCCTGCCACTTAGTCCTTTGTTATAGAGCCCAACCCAGGCAGCTTTTTTTTAACAGGTTCTTGACACCTATCTTGAACTGAAAACTACATCACTCAACCTTAATTATTTTGGGTGATTTTAATATATGGAGCAACAAACCCAATAATCTAGAACAAATCCAGTTTAAGGATATTCTGCAATCTCATGATCGTTTGCTTTTATCTGAACTGGCAACTCATACAGGTGGCCACTGTCTGGACATAGTAATGTGCAGGGGGAAAATGGTACGTCACCAGGAGATTATTCCAGTAACATAGGCAGATCATTGTGTGGTAACGTTTATCATCCCAATGGGACAGATCCAACACGGAAAGATACAAGGTGCCAAAGCTCAAATGGTACGCAGCAAAACAAAATTGGACTTCATTACAAGTGCCCAGCTACTCCATGGCCTGATCACCCATCACTTAATTCATCATGCTCTAATCTATATCAGACCCTGAAGTCTTGTCTACAGAATAACTGTGATACCATTGCCCCTATTAAAAGCATTCAAAAACCTGGAAGCAGGAATAATCAATGTTATAACGAATCAATCTGAACTTGGAAGAGAGACTATCGTAGAAAAGAAAAGCTATGGCTAAGGTCTAGAATACCTGTAGATCGCTCAGAGGCAAGAAAGGCATTACAAATCTACAAGAAGAGTATTGCTGTGGCTAATGCCTCGTGTCTGCAAAATCAGATTGATCTTGCTCAGAATAGATCAAATGCTTTATTTGCAACCATAACAAAGTTTACACCCCCGGCTTGCACTATCTCTTAGCTGTCCCCTACCTTGGCACTGTCAAACGATTTAAATGTTTTTTTCACAGATACAATCGACCAGATGAGGATGAGGATACATATTGATTCTCAGCTCTCAGCCATAGTAAGACAAGTGAAACAAAACATTTGAAGCATCTTTCGTTTGTTTTTGCACCTGTGGACTTGGAAACAGTTAACCTGGTGTCTAAACTAAAGCCGACCAACCATAATTACGACCCCATCCCTGCCTATTTAGCTAAGCGACATGCTGCAGCCTTAGGAGTGCCTCTTTTATCTGTTATAAATGCTTCTTTACTACAGGGCCACTTTCCAATGGATCTGAAAAAATCCTGCCGACACCTCTTTTGAAGAAAAACACATTGGATCATAATATGCTGTCTAATTATCACCCAATTACAGTTCTGTCATGGACTTCCAAATTCCTGGAAAAAATTGCCACAGAGCAACTACAGAACTTACTTGAAGATCAAGGAGTATTCGACATGTATCAATCGGGATTTAGGCCATAACATGGCACTGAAACTGGTCAGTTTGAGAGGATATTTTGATGGCTGCTGATGAGGGCGAAATTAGTATGCTAGTTATGCTAGACCTATCGGCAGCCTTCGATACAGTTGATTTTGAGATTCTGATATGATTTTCTTCAGTGGCCCAGGTGTCTAAAGAATCTTTGACTTGGTTCACATCTTTCTTACCCACTCGAATACAGTACATTAAATTGGACCCGCACATTTCTGACCCCTTGCCGGTTAAATGTGGAGTCCTGCATGGTTCTTCCCTGTCCTCTTTGCTATTTACCATTTATATTTGCCCTTTGATGGATATTTTTTCAGAATTAGCATAGCATTACCATTCCTACGCCGACGACACTCAAATCTATGTTCGGCTAAAAGAACCTGTTGAAGCAATAGACAGAGTGCTATCCTGTGCAAATAAAATAAAAAGGTTGATGCTGGATAACAAACTCCAACTAAATCCTTCCAAAACAGAGATTATTATTTTTGGGACGAAGACAAATCTGGCTAACATCGTACAGTGCGTCTCTTGTCTTGCACTCTTTGAGGTTCCAACATTATTTTCATCCAAGGTAAGAATCCTTGGATGTATTTGGCAGGCAAATTTAAAATGTAACTTGCAGGTGAGCGAAAATGTTAAAACCTTTTACTTCCACCTTAAACTGTTGCAACCCTTGCTGGCACTTATCTCAGATAAAGATCGCTCAATGGTAGTGGGGGCAATGGACAACTCTAGGTTGGATTATTGTATGCTTTGCTCCTGGGAATCTCGAAGGGCCAAATACAGCGGTTTCAGGTTGCTCAAAATGCCACTGTGATTCTTGTATACGCACTACCTAGACGCCGGCTATTTCCCGGTTTTGAAGGAATCTCCCTTAGCAACTGGTACAGCAGAGGATCTTGTTTAAGACTCTCTGCTTAGTATTCAAATTTATTCATGGGCTTTCTTCTACCTATCTTTCTACAAAGATTGCTGCTTACCGTGCAGATCGATGTCTTCGATCCTCGGGATAACATCTTTTGCTAGTTCCACCATTAGGATCTGTCTCTTGGGGTGATAGGTGATTTTACTATGCAGGTCTGCAAGCCTGGAATCTGCTGCCATTTCATTTTAGGGAAATTTAATCCCTCTCTGAATTTCAAAAAACATTGAAAACTTATCGATTTGAATCACTGATTTCGAATGTCCCGCCTCTCTCTCTCCAGCATAACACGATCTGCTCCTGGATGCAATGTTATTACTTGGTTCCCATGGATTTGCACAATATAAATGTAAAAATCAAATCAAATCAGGGTGGAGAAGAGAAAGGTTACCATACCAGATTATGTTATGTGTATCAGCTTATTCTTATGTATTCATGTCTTGTTGTCATACCCACTTCTAGGTCCATAATGTTTATTGTGTGTGCCATGTGGCTAACATTTTGGGATTTTACTGTTATTAGGTTTCAGGGATTTGTTGCTGTGATTGTTTCCTTATTATGAATGGCTATAAATTCTAAATGAAACATTATTCACCACTTAATGTATAAATTAAAACTACCATAATATCACAATAATATAATATCACCTGACTGCTTCATCCCTCAAACTTGTGGTTACAACTCTTCTTTGTCTCCTGCTCGCCTGCATAGCTTAGATTTTGTCATACAGCTCTATTTATGCCCCCTTAGTCTACATGATATGCTGTATTATACTATTGAATGTTATACTACATCCCGCTGACATTTGTATGGTGATTTGGCATTACGAGATTTGAAAAAGAAGAGTTTTGCATTAGTTTGGTTAGTAAGGACAGTGGGGCAAATGCAAGATAGCTTTGTTATTGTGTTGGTGCATGCGTTTTGCATGATGTGATGTGTGTGGGTGTGCTCTTAGGTGGTTTATGTCAATAGCACCTGATTTATATGCTTATCAGATGGGAGTCTTGTATGCTTAGAAATCATGGGTGCATTCATTAGGATTGTGTTACACAAGTTGGTGGCAAAGGTTATGATATTATGATATGATATTTTATTTATATCGTGCCCATACACACCTGTTTCATTTATGATGTTTTTAGTGTGTTGGAGTCAGTGTTCAATTTCCGTGTATGTTTGGCTTAGTAGGTTTATGCAATAATAGGTGGAGAGATCAAAATAAAGAGTTAATGGGGAGGACCTAAAACCAACTCTTAGGTATCAAGCATCAACAGAGCTATCACTGGTGATCAAGGATAACACATAGTTTGGTGCAAATCTATATTCCACTTGACGTGGAAACACATTTATTGTCCATTGTATATGACCCATGATGCTTTACATCTCTTCTAGAGGTTTCTAATGCACCTTTATGCAAATGCCCAAAGTCACACGGACAGTCTCACATGGGTATATTTGTGTGACACTAGTTAGCCTGGGGAGTCAAAAGTAGTTTGTGATAACAGTTTGTATCAAGCTAGCCAGGCTCTTCAAGGTTACTACCAAGAGTTCAAAAGCCCCCATGTGGGGTTTATTCAAAACCCCAAACAAACAGAACTGAAAGGCCCACTGAAATAATGACGTGCCAGTCTTCAAAAACCTTCACACTGAAAATGAGCCTATTAAAACAGACTATGTGGGTGTCTTTCTGCAGTTGAAATCCAGAGAAAGCTGAAATAAATGTAATCAGCATGCAGATTGATATGATATGATATTTTATTTATAGCACTGCCCATACACAAGTTTTTCAAGGCGCGACGAGGCAAGGGAGGACAAGACAACGATCTTACTAGGCCCAGTGACATTGAGATTGTGCAAGTGCAGGGGAGAGAGAAGGGGGAAAATGCAGGGGTAGGAGAGGAGTGGAAAATGCTGAACACAGGATCAAAACAACAAGTAGTGCGGCCAGCAGGTGGCAAGTGCAAGAGTTAAGCGCCGACAATGGGTGTCAATAAGCGCAGGTAAGGCACATCGCATTTCTGACTGAGAGATAAATGCAGCGCTATGACAAATCAGACCCAATGTTCAGCATAAAAACGAATTAAAAATATATTTTTATTAATGACTGAAATAAACAGCACTGTACTTTCAGCTATCCTATTTAAAAACCAATGCTGTGAAATGAAAGAAGAAATCCACTGATGCAAAAGCAAAGTGAACCATGATCAGTAAATTACTTAGTATTTCAAAGAATATATGCTGATGTTAGCAAATGCAATATGTGAGTTAATTCAGCCAAGGACAATCTTTGGGTCTTTGGGCAGGATTTTCAAATGGCTCCCCCCACTGCAAGCCTGTTGGCCTCTGGGTCTGGAAGGGGAATTATTTTGAAGCTCTTTCATCCCAGCTATTTACAACTGCAAGAAAGCGTGGCCTGCTCTTAATGGTGTTCACAACAAACATCCCCCATTGCCAGACCTGTTGTCTCTGAAGACTCATTTCTTTGCAGGGCAAATGGCCTAGCCACTGTGTGACTGGAATGTAGGGAGGAGCTCTGTAAACAGGGGCTGCAATCAAGGGAAGTTGAACTCTGAAAATACAAGAAAATAGAAGGTTTTCAGATCAAAATGGTGGTCAACTAAAGATAACAAGGCAGAATGCTAGATATCAGCATGGCCTCATGACATCACAGGGCCAGCCTGGCTCATTATCTACAGTGGCAGATCTCTGTATAGCTGATGCATCCCCTCTATTTACGACCTGCAGCCCACCAACTTCAAACAGCAAAGAGGCTAATTGCTTTTCCCCCCTGCCTTAAACAAAAGAAAACAGTCCAGGAGAGCTAAGATTTGCATACATATGAGGATTTCCCATTAGTTTAAATGGACTATCATAACTGATGCATTTTCTTAGCAACCACAAGTCGCACTGCATGTGCATGTGAATGTGTAATTTTTAAGATAATTTCAAGGCGATTTTGTTGAAGTAAAATGTATCCACGGGTGACTTATGGAAATGTAATAGCAAGCTAAAATGTGTTTCTGGCAGCTCTGAAAATATCACAAATTTAAGAATTGGCGAGCTGGTGGAATTTAAAATTAGGTATGTGTAGAGTAAATTGCATGTTCATAACTATTATGCATTTTGTATGAACAGTGAAAAATGGCCACACACCCATGCAACATGGTGCAAACCCATCTGTCGTTTTATTAAATTCCCCATGATTAGCTGAAGCGGAATATATAGATATATATTACATGGCCTCCATTAGCGGCCGTGTAGTTATGGTTAAGTTTCTCAAATCATAGGAAGAACACTTTTTGGGCGGCTTATAAATTCGCTCCCCCTAAATGAATCCTCGCCAAACTTTGCAAACAAATGTTATGGCCTGTTCTGAATTCTTTTGGCACGCCTACAGCCCAAACCTCTGGATGGATTTTCACCAAATTTGCACCAGGGCTGGGAGCTTGGGCCAGAAAGCGTGCTTTTGTGTGTCAGAGGAAATCGGACCGGTAAATTTTTTGCAAAACACTGAAGTGTACATCCCAAAAAATTGGTGATATCTGGGTACGTTCTGCTGACCCATTTCTCCTTTCGCTCTGCGGCCGATGTCTGATTGGGTCGCAGTACACTGTGCTGTCGGCGAACAGTGGACACGGCCAGTGGTTGGCTGGAGGGAATCGTGGTGCGCCGAAAGGCATTGGGAAGATTGCTTTGCAGGATTGGCTGGGTGAAACTAGGGAGAAGTGAAGATATTGCAAATGTTTTGTGTTGTAGGCTACGGCTGCCGGTGGTTATGTTGAGGTTGTGCGTTTGAGTTGTTTTGTTGCAGTGGGTTTGTGAGGAAATATTAACCTGCTCTTTTTATTTGGCTTGCTGTGGGTGTAGGTAAGGTGTAGCCTTTTCACTGCATGGCCATGCCATGTAGAAAGAGCATAAGGCTTGGGTACAACCCCCCCTAATGTAATGGCTGAATGTATGGGAGAGCAATGAGGCACTTAGCGATTAGGAGGCGGGCGAGTTTGCTTACACCATTTCTGCAAGGGAGTGCATAACGACACAGAGAAAAAGAAGGATTGTTTGGCAGCTCACTGTCGCGATATGCACCAATCCCTCAGCTATTGATATACACTGGATTGGTGGATAGTTGCATAGGGAAGTATGATATGTTGGTCACTGTTGGCAGACTGTATAGGGGATGGGGAGGGCCTTGGAGATAATATGAGGTTATTAGCAGTCTGTGTACTATGTTGTGTTGTGCCTCCAAAGGCCCTACTGCCTTGTGTGCATGGCAATGGCCTTTGGCCATAACAGTGTGGCCACTGGTCGAAAGTAGGTATGCGAATCCTGTTTTGGTTCGCTCCTTTACTGTAGGTATAAGTACGTCAAGGCAGGCAAGCACTGTTGGAAATGTTAGCATGCATGCCTGTATTGCATTCCAGTGGGTGTGTAGTAGGACTAGGCAATTGGGCGCATGGGCCTATGTACCCAAGAGCCATGGGCTTGGCCACAGCTTTGCTTTAGGGAGGGCATGTTGAAATTGGCAGATGGAAGGAATTTGTATGCAGGTACTTACACATAGTTAGTTGGTGGCCAGTTGTAGAGGCGACTATCATTTTTTGATGAGTGCAGGCAGACTCTATTAGGGATGGGGAGTGCATTGGAGACAATATGAGGATGTTTGCAGTCGGAGTGCCATGTTGTCTTGTGCCTGTAAAACCCATACTGGCTTGTGTGCATGGGTACGGCCCTTGGCTGTAACAGAGTGCGCACTGGTTGGAAGTAGGTGTGAGAATATTGCCTTCTTTGAGTCTGTTGTTGTATCTATACGTAGTTGTAGGCAGTAAAGTAACGTGGGAAATGTTACCATGCATGAATTTATTGGTTTCTAGTGGGTGTGTAGTAGGACTAGGCAATTGGGTGCATGGGCGGAGGCCCTAGGCCTCTGTCTATGTACCCAAGAGCGTGGGGATTGGCCACCGCCTTGCCTCAGGGAGGGCAGGTAGACATTGGCAGATGGAAGGAATTTGTATGCAGGAACTCACAGATAGTTAATTGGTGGGCAGTTGTGGAGGCGACTATCATTTTTTGGTGAGTGCAGGCAGACTCCACTGGGGATGGGGAGTGCATTGTACAGAATATGAGGATATTTGCAGTATTAGTGGTATGTTGTATTGTGTTTACAAAACCTATACTCACTTGTGTACATGGGTGGGGCCATTGAACATAAGAGGGTGGGCACTGGTTGAAGTAGGTAACAGAAAGTTGACTTGATTGGGTGTATAACTGAAATGATATGTACCTTTGGACAGAAAGGGTAAGTGCAGACATGTTTCCATGCATGGATGTATTTGCCTATGTATCCAAGAGCATAGGGCTTGGCCACAGCCTTGCTTTAGGGAGGGCAGGTAGACATTGGCAGATGGAAGGTATTTGTATGCAGGTACTCACAGATAGTTAATTGGTGGAGGCGACTATTATTTTTTGGGGATGGAGAGTGCATTGGATACAATATGAGGATATTTGCAGTCGGAGTGCCATGTTGTCTTGTGCCTGCAAAACCCATACTGGCTTGTGTGCATGAGTAGGGCCCTTGGCCGTAACAGTGTGGGCACTGGTTGGAAGTAGGTGTGAGAATGTTGCCTTGTTAGAGTATGTTGTTGTATCTATGCGTACTTGTAGGCAGCAAATTATAAGCTTACCTTGTGCTATTCAATACACTTGTAAATATGTAAGTGCCGTAAAATCCCCGCCTTTGCAGAATTAATGTGGAGGACATGGTGCAGGCCATAAAGGGGAATTGCTGAGATAAGACATAATTTGTGTTAGGAGGCTTGTGGACGTTAACAGAGGTTCGGTACAGGGATTGCAGTAAGAAAGTGGGAAATGCAAGGCTTGTTTTAGTACGTAACATTTGCGACATGCCACATGTACGCAGATACTAACACATAAACAGTTGTGGGGTAACAGTTGTGGGGTAGGTGGACAGGTGACAACCTTGAGAGGCTATTGGGGTTGGGGAGTGTATTGCAGATGGTATAGGGATTGTTCTAATCAGTGTACCATGTTTTGTTGGGAGTGGCAAGCGCGTACTGCCATCTATGGATGACTACGGGCGTTTGATGTAACAATCTGGACATTGTTCAGAAGTAGGTTTAACAATGTTCCATTCTTTCGGTGAGTTCTTACACTGATATGTAAGTCCAGCGTACAGGGCTGGAAATATGTATGTCTACTGTGGGTGCTCACTGTCACAGCATGGTTGTGGAGGACATTTTGCAGGTGCCATACCAGTAGAGGTGGTGTGCATTGATAGCATGTGAATATGTGACCGTTATTGGCCTTGTTGACCTTCACATGCTGAGATGACACAATTAATGTACAGTATGGTACACCTCTCATAATACCTAGTACGTTGAGAGAGAAGGAAGGCAGTGCGACATGACACAAGTTAATAAGTATTACATATTGTTAAGGATTTCAATCAGGCAATACACCCGAGTCGAGTCTGAGCCTAGCATGCAGTGCACACATTAAATACTTATTTATTGTGTCTATAGGTTCAATATTCTGAGTGATATACCACTCATATCACACCCTTCTCAATATACCCCCCCCCCCAGGTCACGATGGACCAGGAATCAGGCTGCTTGGTGAAGGTAATATTTATTTATTTATTTATTTATTTAAAATTAAAATCAAACACAAGTTTTTAATATATGGGGCAGCAATCACCAATGTGGTGACAATACAAATCAGAAAGTAGGCAATGCAGTTGAATTCACTTTTTAGCAACACAGAATGTAAACACAGAGAAAAGAACAGCTTTGGCTTGTGAAAAGATAGCGCTTAGGTTAAGATTTCCCCCTGCAAAGTTCTCAATTCACAAATGAGCAATTTGATTTTGATTTTGATTTTGAGGATTTCTAAACGCGCTCCAGGCAGACTGAACTGCATTCGGGCACAGATTATTACTAAGTTTGTATCGATCAGAGTGACCAGAACAATCAGGATGTTCAGACTGATCAGAATGCAGCAGCTGGTGTATAGATTTCTTAGGTTTACTAAAAGAGGAAGGTTTTTAATGCCTTTCTAAAGCATTCCAGCGATAGGCATGAACGAATGGTAAGTGGTAGATGATTCCATACCTTTGGTCCAAAGGCTGAAAACCTCCTGTCTCCCTTTGAGACCTGCTTAGTCCGAGGTATGGACATTAGCATTTTATCTCCCGATCTAAGGTCTCTGGATGACTCAAGGTGGTGAATTTTAGCACTAAGATATTTTGGTGCATTGTCATAGTAGCACTTGTGCATCAGACAGGCTATCTTAAACTTGACCCGATCCTCCACCATCAACCAGTGAAGGGATCTCCGTGAGGGCGTCACATGGTCTCTTTTTCCCAAATGGGCTATCAGCCTAACTGCTGCATTCTGCGCCCTTTGCAATCTCATCATCTGTTTAATGGGAATCCCTGTCAACAGACTGTTACAGTAATCGAGATGGGAGTTAGGTAAGGCCCCCACGACCACTGCACGGTCTTCCTCTGCCACGTACGCAAGCACATTACTAAGCATGTGTAGTGAATAATATACAGCCTTCACTTTGGCACCTACCTGGGCTTCACTGCCCAGGTTTTCCTGCCATATACATCCCAGATTCTTTACTTTCTTAGAGAACTGGATATCTTCACCTAGGACTCATGGGGTAATCTCGTGTTTTTCCGCCCTCACCTTACTTCCTGCACTAAATAGGATTACCTCTGTTTTGGGCGCATTAATCTGCAGCTGATTGCATGCCATCCATTTTTCTATTCCCTGCATGCACTGATCAATTTTTTCAAAGGCCTCTTCTATGTTCTCTGTTTCTACGTAAATCTGGGTGTCGTCGGCATACAAATGAAATCTCAATTCATACTTCTGTAAGATGTCAAATAGTGGCCGGATGTATAGATTGAAGATCAATGGTGACAGTGCTAACCCCTGTGGGACTCCACATTTTAGCCACAACAGTTCTAATAGAAACCCTCCCAGTGTTACCCGCTGGCCAACATAAGTTGGCTACTGGGCGGTAATTTTTAAAGACAGTTGGATCTAAGTTTGGCTTCTTCAATAGAGGTTTTACCAATGCTCCCTTCTGGGTATTTGGAACATAGCCCTCCATTAAAGATTTGTTTATAAACTTTGTCAGGATTGGCGCAAGATTAGCAGCCAACCGAATAGCTGTGCACGCCGGTATAGGGAATGCAAGATCCTTGGTAGGTTTCAGTTGGAGTATCTGGGTCAGCACCATTTCCTTAGCAACACTTTTAAAATAGAAACTCTCAGCTTCCCCCCTTAGATCTTTTAACTCTTCTGGGGGATCCTCCCAGTTTTCTTCCAATTTGACTTTGGAAATATTTTCCTGGATTTCCATGATTTTATCTTCAAAGAAATGGTTAAATTTGTTAGCCTGTACCTGGGACGCGATAGTAGGGGCTGCCATACATTTTGGATCCCTGAACTTTGCTACTACGTCAAATACTGCTCTGGCTTGGTTTCCTGCCATTTTAATTTGTTTTTGGAGGAACTCTTATTTTGCTGTGAAGAGAGATAGTTTGTATTCCTTGGACAGGATTTTCACCCCCTCTGCATCTCCGTCCTGTTATACACAGATGTAAGTAAGCAGCAGGTATTCAGGAATAAAGAATAGTGTACAGGGTTTGAATGCAATCCTCCCTCCCCAAACAAGAGAGAAAAACATTTTGGAAATTTACACTTTTTTAAAATGAAAGTTGAAAATGGTTTAGGAAAACGATGACACGTTTGCAGAAATCCTTAAATTGATATAAATCTATATGGGAGCAACAGGGGAAAGGTCCTAACAAACATAAGCTGCCATATGAGCAACAATACACACTTAGAATCAGAATGGAAGTTTGGAAATACTTTTAATGGGAAAACACATGTGGAAAACTTTTGCAAAATATTTAATTCCGGCCTAATTTTCACAATGCGATTTATAATGAAAACGGGTTAAATATACTATTTCTGGATGCGGTTTTGGATGTAGCTAGGGATCTTAGGTTTAACTCAGAGTTGAGATTAAGTCTCTAGCTATAAAATTGAAGAAGTTATGCAAGTTTGAATGAGAGGCATTATTGAGAAAAATGAACAGAGAAAACAGAAAATCGGTTTTAAAGATGACAGGTTGGTTTTAGTTAAGCTTTTTCTTTTATGGAAATTACTTTATTTAATCCAAATCACTAATGGCTTATGGTCTAGTAAAACAAATGAGAGAAAATCAGCGCTAACCCTAAGGGTACAAACAGGGTTGCAAGAATGGTTCTAATAATATTAGAGGTTCTTAAGTTAAAGATGGGATAGGTGGAGAGATGGGGATAGGACAAGGTAAGACAGGATATGCTAAGGTTTACTATGATTCCTATTTATACTTACAGTCTACTGTAAATGAAGATTGGACCGTCAGGTTCTGGCCATCACAGATCAGGTCTACAGACAGCAGGGCACTTCTGACGAGATTGGATTGGCCCTTCTGGTCGTTGGACACTGTAGATCAGTGGGATGGCAAGTTTCAGCAAGCAAGCATGGATGGTAGCAAGCCAGACTGGATCAATGTTGCTTCCCTGAAGTTTGGGATGGTTCAGGATTTGGGCCTAGCTGAAAAGCAATTGCTGAGGCCTGGGTTTTGCAAAGTAGTCTGAATCAGGACAAGATGAAGAATTGTGGAACAGGATGAAGAAGTCAGGAACAGAGCGTCACGCGGAAATCAGGATGGAGTCAGGAATCAGTGTATTGTGTGTTGTGAGGTTCACTTATTTATCATGCCAAGTGACATCACTCAGTTTATGGTAGGGGCATACTTACAATCCACACCCACAATACTGTGATAGGTCAAAGGCACTTGCCTTTTCCTGTTTGGAAGACAGAAAGGCTGTCATATTTTATGATGTGACTTGGGAAACTCCCACAGTTATTTGGACCAAAATGTAACTTTCCCTCAAATGCACATTTCTATAACTATGCACTCTAATAAATCGGACACATACATTACATATTTTGTGCGTTTCATTTACAACCAACTCTCACGTCAGTGAGAGCTGGCTTTGTCTTTCTGTGGAATTTTGTCTATTTTAATCATAAAGATTTGGCCTAACAATTCCTAATTATTTCTTCATGTATGGTACGTTGCTTTAGGTCGATAGTGTGGAAGGAAAAAAATGTTTGTCCACTTATGAAGGTAGAGGTTGGTGCTGGGGAGTAAGGTATACTAGGGTTGTACATTAATGAGTCAATTTTGGCCTCAAGAATATTAAGTAGGCATTTACAAGATTTGCAGGTAGTCTGTGCTTTGGACTGATGGAAGCATCATTGCATTCCCACCATGACGATTGCTTTCTAATGTATGCAGTATAGTGGCCTCCATTGGTGGAATCCCCTGTGTGGTAGATTATGGCTACAGTAGTGAAGGTTTTCCTGCCAAGTGATATCTGTCTGTGTGTGAAGGCAGTACGTTTGCAGTTGTTTTTGGTACCGTCGGCATTGTATCTAAAGAGCATTAATATCACATATTGACTATGTGAGTGTATATGTAGCGTTGAACGTTTATCAGAATTGCACGACATACAGAACCTGCTATGGTTTGCATTTTGCATCAGTTGCTGAAATGGAATGAAGTCACAGTTGGGTATTGGTATATACACAAAGGATTGGTTAGGGACTTGCTCCTCAATGACATGGTAGCAAAGAGTGCATATATGTCTCCACATGTAGGAAATGTGAAAGATTTCTATTATAAGTACGTTTTTTCTTTCCAGTATTTGTAGTAAGTACATTAGAAATTCTTGGGGATCTTCTTGTCGGTTTAAAGTGAATTTCACCATTGCAGCACTGTAGTCCAATTCTTGCCTTATTCTTGAGGCACTGTAAATGATGTCAGGATTGCTTACTGGATTTCTGTGAAGGATGAGCATTTGCAAACACAATTGGTCTGCGCCTGTAACGCTTACCTTGGGCTCTGCGGGAACACCACTGCTGATGACCTCAAGTACTCTTCTCTGGGTGCGTGGTTCTCTCACTAGCACTTTCTTCTTCTATAAGCAGAAATCTGCAGAATATAACAGGAACTAGTCAATGGTGGGTTCTGTGTAAATAGCAGTGAACTGACTTCTTGCTAGTTAACCCCTCCCTTGCCTTACTGATTTCACCTTGCTCACCTCTGTTTATGTCCTAATGGGCTCTCCATCCTGCTTCTGCGCAGGGGTGCAAGTTCTGAAGAAGGGCACCTTTTGCGTGTGGGAAGGTATGGAACTACCTCTGGTTAGAAGGGCGCTAAAGAGTATCCCAATAACAACAAGAGATTCTTCATGACAGCTGGGAATGTTTAAGGAGATTACACTAGACACCAAGGTGCGTGAACAGTGATGAAGGTGCTAACCCCAATCCTGAAGGAAATGCTACCTACACCAGAAAATTACCTCAAAATGTTCCACCCACTGCCTGGGGGTATATGAGTGAGTTTCACCCTATCGCTCGAACAAACACCTCAATAGAGCTATTCCTGTCAAGAGACTCACTATGCTAATTTCTTTCCTCACACAAAACGCCAGAGGTAACTGGGAGCACAAGGCGTCAATGCTAAACTAGTGGTAATGGTTTGACACGGTGCGGTGCGCATGCTCATGCCATGAACTAATGTGACAACTGTGACAAAAAATACGCCAATATTTGTTGAAACAAATTCCCACACGCAACCCACAGACTCCATAATGCTATGCAGAGCGAAGCACGGCTAAAACATGCCAACGCTCATAAACAAAACAAAGGCTGCGATATTAGGAGCTGTAATACATTAACAATGCTTGACATGGGAGCCATACTTGCGGTAAGTAGGAGACGGCAGGAAGGCTTCTCCTGAACACTTTTCTCACAGAAGAACACCAATTCCTCACAGGGCACACGCAACAATAGGGACAGGATGAGACACAAAAAAAATGAGATACGGAACTACGGAAGGAGAAAACTGTGAATGCAGCGGCAAAACTATTATAGGGTAACAAAGGAGTACAGGGGACAGTGGAATTCCTGTCAGTAGATGAACCGCGGTAAGCGTCCGCTGAGACAGCAAGAGGACGCGAAGCACAGCACAACAAAGGGGAGGGGCTTAAATACTTGCAGAGCTAACACAACTAGACTACACTGCAGTAATCAAGGAAGACCGCCTGGCGGCCATATTGAGCGATGAGGAAATGCCTGAATTGCAATTGGCCACAGTGTTCTTTCTGCAATTAGCCCAGGAATGGTACACCGCCACCCAAGACTTCTTGGGGGAAATTCTATGGGAAAACCCCGTGGTCATGACAGTATTCCCCCCCAAAACCCCTCCCAAGCTGGAGCTCCCCTTCCTAGGTTTGCACGGGTTATTGCTTTGATAGGCCTTTAACAATCTGGGGGCATGAAGATTTTCTGTTCTGGACTGGGTGAGTGATTGGTTCTGGCATTCACTGTCATTTTGTCGTCTTTGCTCAGAATATTTTTATATTTTTATGTATGTGAGATATTGACATTCCCACACCTTTTGTCTTTGAATAGGCCAGAGTTGTGACACTGCTTCCCTCGGCTTGAGGTTAGTAACATTTACCTCGCCCGGCTCTTTAGCCATTATTTCTCAGCTCCTCTTACATATCACCAACAATAATGCCCCTCTCTAATTTTTTATAGGACAAGCACCTTGATAAATAAGTTTTCACGTTATATTTCTCAAGATTTACCATAAGAGTGAAGCCCCTACCCTGAAGATGGATCACTTGATCCGAAACGCGTCGGTTAATTGCTAATATCTGCAAGAAAAAGAGGGCTTCGGATTGTAGATTGTCCTTTATAATTAAGGAAAACTCAATTTGCAATTACCAATGTAACACTGAATTAAGTGTATATTGTTGTGAATACATACTGTGCAGTAATTTACTTTGTGAACATATACTGTGCAGTGATTTACTTTCACTTTGTTATTATGTAATGTATGACTTTTTCTTTGAAATTTTGTTTTGAAACCTCAATTGTGCTTAACAGAGAATGGACAATTAAAATGTCCCATATCTCTAAGAACCATTGTGAATGCTGTCTTATTTGGAGGTTAATCTTCAGTATAGACTTCTAATTTTAAATATGGTGTATATATATTCTGTATGAATGCACGAATAAGACTATATTGAACTTATCTCTGCCTATTTGGCAGGACCTAAAGAATTGAACTACGGTTCCTTAGGAGTGCATCTGGGCTTACTGCTTAGTAATAAGCTGTTTTGGTTTTTGTGCATTTATTGTGTCCCAAGTGGTCTTGTGGCGCCAGCCCATTTGCACCTGAAACAATTTGAATTCTTCTTGAATGAGGCTTGTATCAATCTACTTTTTTGTTATTTAATTTAAACTTACATAACCTAAGACTGTGCACTCTCATTTTCAATTCTCTTGATTTTCTAGGGGCTCCCATGTCCTATCATGAGGGCCGTACCCTTTCCAATCCACTAAATAGAATAATTTATTGCGCACAATCTTAGAGTCCAAAATTGCCCTGACTTCATTTTCAAGTTGATCATTCTCTACTTCCACAGGAGCTGGATCAACTTGGATGCGAGTGTTCGGATGGACTGGTTTCAAAAGGGAAACATGAAAGACCGAGTGGATTTTCATGGTTTTTGGAATTGTTAGTTTCATGGCGACTGGGTTGATTATTTTTTCAAAGGCAAATGGAAGAAATTTTCGCAACCCTTTTTTTTTTTTTTAAATATAGTTTTTATTAGCATTTTTTAAGGTTATTACAACAAACATGTCATTTCAATTCGGTACCATTCCCCGAAAAAACGTTCAAACAATAACCCTAAAGCGTATGCTGTAAAAAGCAAACTGAATTTGAACGGTGGAAAACCTCACTTCACTGCTTTCTGCTTTCCTGGCATTGCGAGCTGACTAGGGGCTCTTGCTGTGGACATCTCGCTTCCTGGAGGAGGCGGAGCTGTCTCAAGACACGTGACAAGTCACGTGACCCACCTGCCCATCTTAAGCTGGGACATCCGCCCGAGAGGCGTGTGTATGCTGTAAAAAGCGAACTGAATTTGAACGGTGGAAAACCTCGCTTCACTGCTTTCTGCTTTCCTGGCATTGCGAGCTGACTAGGGGCTCTTGCTGTGGACATCTCGCTTCCTGGAGGAGGCGGAGCTGTCTCAAGACACGTGACAAGTCACGTGACCCACCTGCCCATCTTAAGCTGGGACATCCGCCTGAGAGGCGTGTGTATGCTGTAAAAAGCAAACTGAATTTGAATGGTGGAAAACCTCGCTTCACTGCTTTCTGCTTTCCTGGCATTGCGAGCTGACTAGGGGCTCTTGCTGTGGACATCTCGCTTCCTGGAGGAGGCGGAGCTGCCTCAAGACACGTGACAAGTCACGTGACCCACCTGCCCATCTTAAGCTGGGACATCCACCCTCGCGGCGTTAAGCCCGACAGGAGACAAGCCCACCGGCTGTTGTGCGGCTGTTTGGCGCGCTGGGGCCGCTGCATAAAGGTAAGCGGAGTCCGTTAGAGAGTAAGGAATCTGCAGGATTCTCTCTTCGGTTCCCCTCCGGCCGCCTTTTGCTCCCCGCACATACTGTTTGCTGCAGAGGCTACAATGCGAACAAACGCTACAGCGGCTCAGGTGAAAGGCAAGTCTACGAGCGTCGCTATAAAGACACGAGCCCAAAGGAAGCGTACGCGTGAGTCTGCCTGTAACGACTCTGAACGCTCATGGCTCTCGGCGGAATCCTCGGAGGCGCCACGCACACCTGTCCCGGTCCCTGCTGCTGCTGAATGCGTACAGTCCATGAAGGAAACGGAATGTCTGATGCAGTCAACCGTGAACTTGACCCCCACACACAACAACGATGAAATTACAGTAAGTGTTTGTGTGCCTGCTATCTCGCAAGTAAATTTAGACTCTCCTACACATGTCGCGCACACAAGAGGGTCCATTGAGGGTAGGTGTCCGGAGTTCGTGGTTGAGCCATCTGCAACACAGTATACTATTGACACTGCTAGTACCCAGCCTAGCCCATCCCAAATGGACACCCTCCATGACTCCCCTTCCGGCTCCCTGTGTCAAAGTAAACGGGAGGAGCCATCCGATAAGCGTGACAGTCCTTATGAAGCACAGAAAATCCCGATAGCGATGTCTAACTTGGCTACAACATATGGATCCGCTGCATTCCTAACTTGTGTCGCACCACATGACAATAACACAATGCAACATGTCTGTGGTATTGCGCAACTGCCTTCTTGTTGGCCTACTGGCGTAACGTCTAATGTTCATGTTCTTCAAAAGAGCCCAGGTGCATGTGAGGCAGTTTGTGCTCCAACGCAAAAAGAAACAGGTAGTGGATCTCCTCGTACAAGATTCTACAGTGCACATGAAAAGCTGCTACCGTCACCGGCAACGTTATCGAACACAATGCCCGATGTTGGGCCCTCTGACACAGCGTTTACATTTGATGAAGTGGACAAATCAGCTCAAAATCTAGAGTCAGAATCTTCTACTCGTGGTTCCTTAGCAAATGCTGAGCGGGAGAGGTTGTCGGCCCTGCAAGAAAAAGATCCTAATAATCGAAGAAATTCCTTAGAAGTAGTGAATAAACTGTTAATGGACCTCAAGCACTTGAATAAAAGCAGATTGAACAACTCGGCATTAAAAAACTGTATGCCGGGTGCTACAGCCATTGTGGGGGCGTTCACTATATCTGTGGCCGGGACGCACCCATCTGCACAGCGGGATTTAAGTCCTACGCAGAGCTGTTCCATGGCCAAGGTGAATCAAAGAAGAAACAGACTCTCGAGTCTCTCTCCGAGCATACAATGCTCACAGAAGAATCTTACTACAGCAATAAGAACTGACCCCATCACACCGCAAAATGCTACAGTGCCGAATTTGTTCCAACGTACGGATGGACCTTCAACCGTGGGCTCTCTCTCCGACGTTACGTCAGAGTCATTTTCATCAGACTCATCATTAATGGAGCGTCCTTTTCCAAAAATCAGATGCCTTCCGTTGAGTAAAAGGCGATCTACAGGCCTCCAAACCGATAGCACTGGCAGTAAACGCCCATTACCAAGCATGCAAGAGCTTCAGACGCTTATTCTGTCATCAACTTCAATTGCTCTGGCGCCATTTTTGAAAATGTATGAACACATAAACGACAACATGAAAAATTTAACAGCTTTAATTTCTGGTATGAAGACGTAGATTGCTGAACTGGAGAATTCTCAAACGATTTTAATGAACACATCTCTATATACTGATAAACAGGTGGAACTGGCGTTAGGTGTATTAACAGAGAGTAACAAAAACGCTTTTTTAGACAGAAAATTATTGGCTGAAGTGGCAAAAGAGGCTTTACACCTTTTCCAACAAAAAATCGATAAGCCTGGCTATATTGGAATCCCCGAAGATAGAGGAGTTTTAAACTCTCAAACTCCAAACAACCCTGCCGCTTGTTAAGCTGTTCAGGTTCCTCTAGCCTCATGCGCCCAGACTGCAGAAGCCACTGCTTTTGAATCGAATAGAAGTCCAGATATGTTGGCCTGTAATGGAAAAATGACCGCTGAAGTTGGTCAGGATCAATACTCGCTGTTGCCGGCCCTACGCCCTTCAGGTTAGAAAACGGATGAGTCTGCCCCCTCTGACACTGATCCAATTCCACCCTTATCGGCCAATTTCCCGGCCATTATTGCGGAAACTCAAGCTGCAGCGAATTTGGCTCTTCAGAATCCTCAATTGGCTGTCTCTCATAACCACAATCTTGAATCTGATCCCGCTAAAGAAGTGTCCAATGCTGTACAAAAACATGGAAACAACGATGCTGCTGCAGTCTTCGACATTTTCAAGCATCCCACATGCGGCCCCATTACAGATCTGAAATCTAGAATCTGTAGAGGCAAGGAAGCCAAAAAACCAAAAAACTTGCCAATGAAAAAAAGAAACCGAGGTAATAATTCTAAGAAATTTCTGCGTAACATAAAAACGATTAATGTAAATGTTAACAAGACAATTCTAAAAGGGACAAAGGATGGACCGGAATCTCTATTAAATGTTGCCCCCAGCGACCTGGACATGGCCGCTGAACCAATAATTAACTTATGTGATTTATCTGAGGACTTGCTAAACATGTCTGTATATGAAGATGAAGTTGCTGAGGATGTGGAGGGGCCCGCGGAGCTTGACACTCTAACGGCTAGCCCACTTGATGCATCCAAGCAGACGGGCAACACAGCCGATCCTTTGAGTTTAGCCTGTCCTCAATTGATTAACCAGCTTGACACTGGATTAAAATTGTCTGGCCATAACATCACTCATTCACAAGTGCCAGCCTCAAAATCTACCAGATTTGTTTCCCTATGCGAGATAATTGGGCCATCTACTGTTTACTCAGACGACACAGACATCTGGTGAAAATCTTTTATGACGCTAGAGGAGAAACGTCGCAAGACGTGTGCCCTATTTTTTAGTGGCCAAAGCAAAACGGAAGATCCAGATGCACAAATTCCATCTGCCCCTTGCATCAACCTACCATCTTCTGCAGTCGCCAAGAATGACTCATTAGGCGCCAATTCCAGGGGGACTCTGCCTAAATCGCTGCAACCTAAGGCCATTGGGGTTGCGCAAAGAAATCTATCTATGAAAAAGCAAATAATAAACGAACCCCTGAAGAGTAAACATCGACCGATTGAGCCTACTCACTATCAAGTACTTTTGGAACGTATCGACTCTGCTGATGACTTGATAATGAATCGGCATAATATTTTACGGCTTTGTCATCTGGTACCGAGCCTACGGGCAATAGAATCTGATGACATAAAAATTGTAGAATTTTTTGAGGAAAGTAAAAATGACGCAGTTATTCTACATGTCCAATCTAAACTGATAGCGGATACACTGCTCCAAGCTGGACCGGTCCTAATGTCCCTGGGCTTTGATATTTCTCTAGCCCCAACACGGATCCCTGAAGAAGCAATGAATAAAGCTGCGAACTCGATGGAGGTTAGAAGAGACTATAAAAACCCTTCAGCTTGTTCGTGTGAGAGTGTCCTTGTAGCTTCTCACTTAAGATCCTTCCCCCTGGCACAGAAGACCAGCAAGCCCATGAATGAGACATCTAGTCTAAAT
Source organism: Ambystoma mexicanum (assembly GCF_040938575.1). Taxonomy (NCBI): domain Eukaryota; kingdom Metazoa; phylum Chordata; class Amphibia; order Caudata; family Ambystomatidae; genus Ambystoma; species Ambystoma mexicanum. The sequence goes on along the minus strand of NC_090929.1, from coordinate 272,934,973 downwards.
AACATCAAGATTACAATCACAGGTGCAAGTCAAGCACATGCATCCGAAGACCTGCTAGGCTCTGACACGCAGCCAAGGGTACAAGGGAAGGAGTGGGCTTGGGTTGCTGAAACGCTAAACAATACAATGCCATGCTAACGCCAGGTCCCCAAGCATTCTAATAAGGACAAAACTCTTACTTTGGGCTCCTGGAACACAAGGGGCTTTAGTCATCTGTTTAATACCACCTGGGCTGATGATTTGGATCTTATCTGTCTACAGGAGACATGGCTATGTGAAAACCCCATTCTGGAAGGTTTCGAAATTGCCTATACACCAGCCCTCAAACAGACTAGGGGGAGACCGATGTCAGGCCTTCTGGTTGCCGTCAGGATCAACTCAGGGCTTCGGATCCTGAACTCAATCGACATTTCCCCATACATTCAAATGACCACGGTCGGGGTTGGAAGCATGGTTGCTGGCGTAACAACTAACATCTGCATCTTTAATCTTTACTGGAACCATGTGGCCAGTGGAGCCAAAAACTTCATAGACGCAGTCACCAAGTCTTTGGATGAGCAGTTGGAAGCCTGCCCCCCAATTGACCTGATAGTTTGTGGAGATCTCAATATCGACTACTTTGATCACCAAGATACATCTGATCTCAAGAAGACCTCCAACAACTTAGAATCACACTTGGCAACCCAATGGTGGCTGGAAATGGAGTTACGGGACTTGACGATGCTGAACGGCCAAACGTCAGGCGACATTCCTGCTGCCCACACATGGAGACGAGGTGACCTAAGTTCAACCTTGGATTACATCATTGTATCCAGTGGGATTCATATCAGAACGACCAGCCTGTCTGTCCAAACAATGCAACATAGCGATCATGACATGATGGTACTGAGACTTGCGGCAATTGACAAAAGACCCCAAGATCGCTGGGCCTTTCCAACCAGAACAGGAGTCGGTAGGATTCGCCTAAACCTAGACCATACTGAGACAGGCAATATCTTGAGAGGTCTTCAGATTTCGGAAATCACGGAGTACAGCCATCTCCTAACCCAATACCAAGAACGCAAGAATCACATGGGCAACAGTCTCTTCTCTCCAAAGCACAAATTTGATCTTCAGGTGCAACAACGGAAACGCCTCTTACGTTGGCAGATAAGATTAGCCCAAAAACAAACGCCTTCTGTTGCAAATGGGCTTGTAAGAAATTTCAAACAAAGATACAAGAATTGGCTTAAGTCCCATAAAGCTATCATGCTGCAGAATGACGCGGAGCTGATGCTATCAAAAATGAAAGGCTCTAATGCTGTCGAATACTGGAGATTGATAAATGACAACCTTGCTCCGCAACATGCTCTACAGGCAAACCTGGTCTCTGAGTCTGAGTGGGTGTCCTTTTATACCAACCTTTTTTGTGGCAACAATGAGGTTGTTGACTGGAGTCCCCCAGCGCTGCCACATTGGGACTTGGTTTTTGATTACGAGGAGATATTGAGAGTTATAAGGAACCTGCCCAACTCAAGAGCCCCCGGTCCTGATGGTTTAACGAACTTTACGCTCAAACTCCAACCTGAATTATGGGCTACCTTTTGTGAGTTACTGTTCAAAAGAATTGTCAACAACTGCAAGACCCCCTTGTCTTGGAAATCAGCAGTGATCGTACCTATTTTCAAAAAAGGCGATCGTCGTAATCCCAAGAACTATAGACCAATTGCCCTACTCGATGTATTGGGTAAGGTCTATGCCACTCTCCTCCAACAAAAACTGATGGAGTGGCTAACAAAGTGCAATCAGATAGACATAAGACAAACGGGATTTGTCAAAGGCTTGGGTTGCGGTATTAACCTTTTAATACTAAATTTATTGAAAATGGAAGCTTTACGATCTAATTCCAAGATCTATCTCGCCTTGGTGGACTTGTCTCAGGCGTTTGACAGTATTAACAGAGAATTACTGTGGTCTAAATTGACCAAATGGAATTGCCCTGCAAGTCTGCTGGCCGCCATTCATGAACTACATACGAACACGACCATTAGAGTCCGCTTAGATCAAAAGGGTAATCTCTCTGTACCCATCGACACCTCCCGAGGTGTCAAACAAGGTTGCCCGCTTGCGGCATCTATATTTAACTTGTACATATCCGATATCAAGGATGTTTTTAGAGGCCTACGCACTTTCCCGCCAAAACTCCACAACTCCCATGTGGACTATTTAGTCTATGCAGACGACATCATTCTGATAGACTCAACTCCCATAGGTCTACAGCGAAAACTAAATGCCGCGGAAAAATATCTAACAGATAACGGGTTGGTTATCAATAGAGGGAAATGCGAAATAATGGTCCTTGAAAGATTGCAAGGATCCAATCTGAATCGGCAGAAATTTAAATGGTACGTAAATAAAGAACCCATTAGATGCGTCTTCACCACCAGGTACTTAGGAATGCAACTAAGTGCCAGCAGAAATGACGCTCCCTGGGTGATCTTAGCCAAGAAAAAATGCTGTCAATTAGCGTGCCAAGCAGTCTTAATTAACAAAAAATTTGGGAAATTTACGTTAAAACCGACGCTAACCTTCTTTCAGCAGAAGGTGGTACCGTCTCTGATTTATGCTGGCGAAAACGCCTTTGGTTGTGGGTTTGAAGTGTGGAATTCCTTAGAAAACATCTTCTGGACCAGGGTTCTCCATCTCCCTAAAGGTACGTCCACTGCTTGTATTAGATACGAACTTGGCTACATATCCATGCAAGCAAGAGTCGCTTGGAATCTTCTAAGCATGTTTAGGAAAGTAAACTCTAGCATCGTATTGCCTCAGATGAAGATTCTACATAGCATACAGTTCGCCAAAGCTCCTACAATTGCATTTCAATGGAATAAGATATGCTATGATGTGCTTAGCTCATATGATATTACGATGCAACTGCTGCTTGAAAACCCTGATGCTGCAAAACTAAAGCTTTGGAGAAGTGACTGGATCCAGACTTGTGACAAAAGAGCTAATTCTAAGTCCATGCGTGAAGTGCCGGTCGAGGCAAGAGCATACGGATATGTACCTCCATACTTAGCTTGCTTCCCGGACCAATGGGCTCGGGCTGCCTATCTTCAGTTTAGGCTGAATGCTATGTCAACTAAAGAACGTCTCTGCTATTGGTCTCAATCTTCGGACTCGGACCTTGTGTGTCGATTCTGTTCCCTCACAAAGGAAACCCTTAAACATCTAATCATAATGTGCCCCGAGTTTGAGACTGAGAGAGTTAACATCTTCAGCCCAGTAACAATGAATTTTCAGTGCCTCACCCGTGATGACTGGTGGAGAGCACTGTTTGATGGATCAAACAGAGTGTTGTTATATGCTTTGGTTTCTTTTCTTCGCGTTATAAAAGATCGTCTACACGATACCTCGGTGGACCTGAACGCTGGGATGACGTGAGGTCTGCACCCGAGACTATGTTATGGGAAACAGATGAAGGGAGGAGGCTTTGAATCGATTTGAGATGAATGCATACATTCTTAGCTTGGTTTTTCTTTTCTTCTTTTGTCTTTTTAAAGGTTTGTAATATAACCAATAAAAAATAAAAAATAAAAAAATAACCCTTTCCCCCCCTACCCTCCCCTAGCCAGTGAACAGGTGCCGATTTCAAACTTGTTTTTCAGGGACGCGTTGTGCATCTTTTGAGTTTGGACAGATTAGTGCACACATAGTCTAGGGCTCAACCTAGCAGCACCCCATGAGGGGGTGCGTGCCTCGTACCACGGGATACCTATTAGGTCCCCCATTTCCTCCGGACTCAAAACCCAAACAGGCCAACAGTTCATGGGCTCACCCCTCAGGTCGATCGCTCATACTTTTCAAAGAAGGGAAGCCAGAGTTCCTCAATGTTGGATCTGGATTCATCCAGGACATGGGTCAGAAATTCCAAGTCGTATATCGTCCGCCCCTTTGCAACCCATTCCCTCTCATCAGGCATGTGCGGATTCCTCCACTTCTGGGCCAAGCAGCACCTGGCCGCCACGAGCATGACCTGCAACATGTGGCCCTGGGTGTCCTCATGGTCATCACCCACCTCGATGCCGAATAGAAGCAACCAGGGACAGAGGGGCCTAGAGACACCATCCCCCCCCTTGACACAGGATAGGACCTCTCCCCAATATGACTGCACCCTCGGGCAAGACCACCACATGTGCATGTAATCTCCTTTTTCCTTTTGGCATTTCCAGCAGTGTGGGTCGTAACCCGGGCTCATTCTGGCTATCAACTGTGGAGGATAGTGCCATCTGTGTAAAACCTTGAGAGCTTGGTGTCTGTACTGGGGGGAGGTTGTTGAGCGGTGAGCCAGGATGCACATTTTAGTCCACCGTTTATCATCTATTGCCGTGCCCAAATCTTTTTCCCATTGTGTCCGTGCTGGCGGTGGATCCCTGGGTATCGAGAGCAGGAGAAGTCTGTACAAACGGGATATGACCCCCCTGGAGCCCCATGTGGAGATGATCGTTTTCTCGAAGTCCGTGAGTTCCCTCTTGAGTGTGTCCCCCTATGAGGGTTCGGAGAGGACTCCCTTCAGTTGAAGGTAGCGAAAAGGTGAAAGCTTGCCCAACCCCAGGGCCTCCTCCAGGTCCAGAAGGGGCATGAAGGAGCCACCCACCCACAAGTGGCATGCCCTGACAAGGCCTGCCTCGTACCACCTCTGATACGCGGCTGGCTCCGCCACCTTGGCTATGAATGGTGGCGCCCAAATGCAACTCCGTGGGGAAGGCCAGGTTGTGAGCCATCTATAAACCCCCCCTCCTTCCAGACAGACCACAGGACACCCAATACCGGGTAGTCCAGAACACACCTGGGGATGTGTGCTCTGGGGACCCACAACCACTCATCGAGCGTGACCGGGGCAAGTAGCCTATTATCCAGTGATACCCACTGCTTTTCTGACCCAGGGTTGAAATGGTCGACCAAAATCCTCAGCTGGGAGGCCCTGTAGTATGTATCGAAATCTGGGAATCCCACCCCACCGTCTTCCTTGGGTCTCGTTAGGACGTCGTCGAAGACCTATGTCCCCTCCCCCAGAGGAACTTGAGCAGGGTGCGTTTCATTGACTGTAGGAACGCGGCGGGGACCTGAGTGGGGAGCATCTGGAAGAGGAATAGTAATTTGGGAAGTAACACCATTTTGATCAGGTTGAGTCGTGCCATCCACGAGAACCCCGAGACCGCCCACCTCTCTACATCTCTCTTGACCTCAGTCCACAAAGGGGTGAAATTGCTCAAGAAGAGGTCCTTTGGGTCAGGTGTGATTTGGATTCCCAGGTGCCGGAACCCCTCACTCTGCAATTGGAAGGGAAGACCCTCCACATACTCTCTCTCGGTGTCCGGTAATCGACCCCCCATAAAAGCTACAGATTTGCCCAGGTTGACCTTGTACCCCGAGAGGCTCCCATAACGCTCCAGTGCCCGCAACACATGAGGGATCATCTTTGTCGGTTTAGTAACATAGAGGAGAGCGTCGTCGGCGAACAGGCTGATCTTACAGTGGGAGCCGCCCATCTGTACTCCAGTGATAGCCTCATTGTTACGCACCGCGATTGCCCAGGGTTCCATGACAAGGGCGTATATCAGGGGGGATAGTGGACAGCCCTGTCTCGTTCCTCGCTCTAGGGGAAAGGCTTCTGATTCCATCCCATTGGCGGCCACCCTGGCCGTAGGGGTAGAATATAATGCCACCATCCATCCCAACCATCTCTGGCCCATCCCTATTGCCGAGAGGACCTCCCCCATGAAGGTCCAACTCACCCGGTCAAAGGCCTTTTCTGCCTCTAGGAACAGCAGGAGGACCCCCTCGTTCCGGGTTTCCCTTGAGTGCAGCACATGGAGGGTTTTGTGCATGTTGTCTGAGGCTTGTCTGTTTAATATGAAGCCCGTCTGATCAGGGTGAACCAGGCGGGGCATGCATTTCTCCAGGCGAGTGGCCAGGATCCTGGCAAATATTTTAGCGTCGAGGTTTAAGAGGGAGATGGGTCTATAGGAGCCGCGTTCTGTGGGGTCTTTTCCTGGCTTGGGGATTACCAAGATGAGGGCCTGTAGGAATGTGGGGGGATCGTCTCTTTGTTGCGGATGTGGTTGAACAATTTGGCTAAGGGTTCCGTCAGCATGTGCTGGAATTGTTTATAGAAATCAGCCGTTTACCCATCTCCCCCGGGGGCCTTCCCTGCTTTAAGTCTCTTGATAGCTGCCTCCACCTCCTACACCGTTATGTCCCCCTCCAAGCCCCGCAGCTCGGCCTCCGTTAAGCGGGGTAGCCGGTGTTCTTCCAGATAGGCCCAGATCTCCTCCGGCGATTCCCCCTCTTGTTTCGTGTACAGGTCCCTATAAAAGGTTGCAAAGGAGCCCACTATCTCTGCCTTTTTATTGAGAGCCATGCCCTCCCCATCTTTAATAGGTCCAACCATCCTCTCCAGTCTACAACCCCTAGCTCTACGTGCCAGTAGGGTCCCCACCCTATCCCCCTTTTCGTAGTACCTTTGTCGCGTATATCTCAGTTTCTTGACCACCTCCCAAATGAGGACCGTGTGCAGAGCCTTGGCGTTTCTCGCGCATTTCCAATAGGAGGGTCTCCTTGTCCGCCCCCTCCTGGTTGAGCCTGCCTCGGCTATAAGGAGACCACGAAAGGTGGCCTTCGCTGCCTCCCACACTGTCACCATGTCCGTCTCCCCGTCGTCGTTTGTCTCAAAATACGCCTCCATTTCACCTCTCGGGAATTCCCTGAAGACCGGGTCCCTCAGGAGCGTGTCATTACACCTCCACCGGGCTAATCTGGGGATAGGGGGAGCGACCAGTCCGCCACAAGAAGCTTATGGTCGGACCATGTTATTGCCTCAACCCTCGGGGCTGTAGCCACCCCACTCCCCTCTTTAGAAGTCAAAAGGAAATCAATTCTGGTGTAGGTGTGGTGTGGGAAACAATGTGTATCCCCCGGGCTCCGGGTGTGCCGCTCGCCAGACGTCCTCCCAGTAGTGTTCCCTCAGCAGGGTCTGGAGCGTTAGGTTATCTTTGGTTATCCCTTTCGGTTCAGTTACCCTTGCCGTCCACCAGTCCAGCCCGGGGTCCATTATGAGATTGAAGTCGCCCCCCAGTATCATGGCCCCTTCAGCCCATTCATCCATTACCCCTAGGATCTGGGTTAGGAAACCTATCTGGCCTGAGTTGGGAGCATAGAGGGTGGCTAGGGTTATGCGTTCCCCTTCGTAAGTACCCTTAATCCCCAGGAACCTCCCCCCAAAGCCTCTCTTGATTTCTGTATTAGTAAGGTGGAGTGTTTTGCTCAAGAGAATCCCCACGCCTTCCTTCTTCGAGCTTCTGTGGGAGGCCCAGAAGTTGACACTGATGTCCTTCCCCCTGATGGGTGATTCCTTCCCCTGTCTGTAATGGGTTTCCTGGAGGAACAGCACCATTAGCTGCTGTTTGCGGAACATATTACTGGTCAGAGACCTCTTGTTTTGTGAATTGAGACCCTTGACATTGAGTGTGCCGATCTTGGCTTCAACCATTGTCGTCTAGGTAGTCCATCTCTAACTTCACCGTAGTATAGTGCTTGCGTATGACCCGCTGTAAAATGGAAGATTCCTGTTCGGACTGGCTAGTCCCCCCACCCCCCTCCCCGTGGACCCCTCTAAGTGTTACCATTTCAGCCTTGATGATGGTCGTTCTCCCCCCTCCCTCCCTGCCCCTTTTCCCCTCCCCCATCTTGAGGCATTCGTCCATGTCACCCGATCTCCTTCGGGGACGGTCAACGAACCACCAAGGACTCTACCCCAGCCCCGGGTAGTGTAAACGTGTGGATAACCCATTCTCTTTAAATCAGAATGAACGCGTGGGAACCTTTAAACCAAACTTGTGAGACGTAACCCTGCTCCCGCTGTCCCCTGCTTCCCCCTGTGTCCCCAAGTGCCGGCCCGACGCAGAGGTCCATCGAACCAAACAACAAACATTATGAAAAGTTACAGTCACTTCAGGTGATCCTCAGAGGCCGTTGATGGGTGCCTGTTTTTTTTAAACTTGCGCGCCCCCTTGACCTTGGTCTTGCCACTGGGTTGTCCCAGTCTGTCGGGGCCCTGCGGTGGGTTCCTGGCATCACCCCCAGATCCGCCGGACGGACCGGCACGATCTCCCACAAGGTCACCAGTGGTACGCAGGATGTCCTCCTCCGTCACCAGGTGGTGTCTTTCCCCCGACCACTCGAATGGCAGGTAGAAGGGGTGGCCCTAGCGATATCTGAACCCCTTACCGTGTAACCATCTGGTAAGGGCTCTGCATTTCTTTCTCATTGTGAGGGTGAGGGCCGAGAGGTCCTGGTAGATTGCCACCTTAGAGTCTCCGTATTGGATATCACCGAAGTTCCTCGCCTACTCCAGGATCCTGGCTTTGTCCCTATAGTAATGCAGTCGGGCCAGCACCGACCTCGGGCCTCTACCACCTCCGCCGCCTCGATCCACCCTGTCAAATTTTATCTCGATGTTGGCCTCCGCCCCCATGACGATTCTTATGATATCGTGGACCTTGCCTTCCAGTGCCTGCAGGCTCTCCCCCTCGGACTCCACAAGGCCAAAAATATGCAAGTTGTTCCTCCTTTCCCTGTTCTCCATGTCGTCCACCTTGAACCGTAATTCCTCCTCCCTTCCATGTACCTCCTGGAACCTGGCCTCCATTTGCGTCTCCAAGATCGCAGTGGAGAGCTGGTTGTTCTCGACTCCCTCCATGTAGTCTTCCAGGGTGGTGACCTTAGTGCGAAGGTTGGCCAATTTAGCACCCATGTCGGTTCGAATCCCACATATCTCCTCCAAGATCATCTGGATGTTATTTTGGATGGGCCCCAGGTCGGGAGGCGGCACTGATGGGGACCCGGCGGCCATTTTGTCCCCTCCGGCCGCAAACTGATACTTGGAAAGGGCCTCCTTCCAACTCATGGGATGTTGGTTGCGGCAGAGTGTGTGGGGAGGGACACCGGGTGGGGGGGCGCCCTCGGAGTGACTGTCTATGGTTGAGCCAGCCGAATAGCTCTAGGGGTTCAGCGCCAGTGGGAAAGCGCCCAATTCATGAAGTCCTGGCCCGAGGGCCTCTCACCTGGCATGTGCCTTCTCCAGTGCCTTCTCCAGTGTCCCCAGCCGGATATAGTGTGGGCGCACTCCCGCGACGGCCCGGGCTGGGGAGTTCTGGTGTGCGGTTAGGTGGGCCCGTTCAACCCCGTGGGTGGGTGGAGTGTCGGGGCGATTCAGTGCGCGTTCAGCACCTCAGGTGTCTTCGTTCAATGTCGAGCGTGGCCTTGCGCCGGCCCCGCGCTGCCTCGCCACACCCGGGCACAGGACACCAGGGGCCCCGGGGCACGGTGGAACCTCTGGGGTCCCCCGGAGCCGGCTTCTCCTCGCTCCAAGTGGGTACTCTCCTTGCAGGCGGCCGCGGTGCTTCCCCGCTCCTGTGCTCTGTTGCGGCCTTGCTGTGCCTTGGCGCGCACCGCCTGCGTGTTGTTCAGGACCGCAGGGGGAGGGGCAGCGGAGACCTCGGACGGTCGAACTCGACCCGTGGGTGTCGTAGAAACTCCTGGTTTGGACCCCCTGGGTGGGCAGGGGTTCACACTGCCTTTTTTGAGATGCTTGTGAGAGATGGGCTCCTTCTTCCTGCTAGACTCCGCAAAGTTCCCGGGGCTGGGTGCGGAGCTGTCGGCTCAGGCGGCCATCTTGCCTGCGCCCCCGGGTGGCCTCTCTCGCGACCCTTTTTAGGCCAAAGTTTTGGTGGTTAACCACACCAAATCCCCCACCATATAATCTGGAGCATCACATCTTTTGCTATCTGCAAATTTCTTCTGAGACTCCTTGGCCAAGGACAATTGTTCTCTGCTTGATCTACGGCAATAGTAATCTTTTCATGCAGAGATTTCACTGCTGGCATCTCCAATGGTTCAGGTGGATCAAAGGCTGATGTGCGTGGGTGCCGGCCGTGCAAAGTGTAGAATGGTCCAGTGGAGGCATGGACAGAATTATTATATGCATAATCAGCAATCCACAAAACATTTAGCCAGGTGTCTTCAAGTTGATGCAGCAGACATCTCAGATACTGCTCCAAAGTTTGATTGGTTCGCTCAGTTTGACCATCAGTCTGGGGATGATGGCTGGTGAACAGGCGCACATTGATTCTTGCCAACTCGCAACATTTCCTCCAGAATTTGGAGACAAATTGACTTCCCCGGTCTGAAACTACTACTGAAGGAAAGCCATGCAGTTTCACTATGTTCTCCAAAAAGGTTTTTGCCAAGACTGATGCTGTAGCTAATCCTTTCAATGCTACAAAATGTGCCATTTTTGAAAATAAATCCACCACCACCAAGATAGTATCAAACCCTTCACAAATAGGTAAATCAGTGATGAAGTCCATAGAAATGGTATGCCAGGGAGCAGGTCGTACACTCAATGGTAAGAGAAGGCCAGCAGGTTTCCTTTTTTGAGTTTAAGTTTGAGCGCAATTACCACATGTTTTCAGGAATTGAATGACATCTTTTTGCAAAGTAGGGCACCAGTATGATCTCTTCACTTTCTCCAAGGTTTTGGTGATACCCGGATGGCCTTCCAACAGAGCTCCATGATGGTTAGCAATCACTTGTGCTTGCAGCTTGGGGGTGGGCAAATACAAACGTTCCTGATAAAAAGGTAAACCATCTTGTACTGAAAAACATTCTCCCTTTGACTCCCATTTTATCAATTCCTCCTTAGAGATGCTGGTTTTAATCTTATTTCTCAGCTCTTCAAAGGTCGAATCTGAAGTATCTATAATTCCAAGCACTTTCTCCCCGGAAATTATCTCCACAGGATCCACAGGCACATAAGCTTCTTCCCCTTTTCCTATGCGGGATAGGGCATCCGCCTTCCCATTTCGCACACCTGGTCGGAATGTAATGACAAAGTCATATTCTGCAAAAAAGAGGGCCCATCGTAACTGTCTAGAGGATTGTGCTTTCGCAGAGCGTAGATATTGCAAGTTTCGATGGTCGGTGAAGATGGTTACCGTGTGCCTTGCTCCCAGCAGGTGATGCCTCCACTCTTTAAGCGCACACTTAATAGCCAACAGCTCTTTGTCAATAATAGAATAGTTCAATTCTGCAGAGGAGAATTTTTTGGACCAAAATGCCGCAGGGTGCAGTTCTTGGGTGTTGGGGTTGCGCTGAGACAAAACAGCTCCCATGGCTTCATTTGAGGCATTCGTCTCAACCACAAAAGGAAGATCAGGTCATGGATATTGGAGCACAGGTGCGGCGGTAAATCGCTCCTTTAGTTTCTTGAAGGCCTCATCAGCTTACTGAGTCCACTCAAACTTTCTGTTTTTTCTAAGCAATGATGGGATGGGATGAACCAAACGAGAAAAGTCAGAGACGAATCACCGGTAAAAATTTGCAGATCCAAGAAAACTTTGAATTCCCTTGACCGAAGTGGGCGCAGGCCAGGTAAGATGGCATCGACCTTCCTGTTATCCATCTTGATTCCATGTACAGACAGAATGAATCCCAAAAACTCCACTTCAGGAACATGGAACTGATATTTCTCTAACTTGACATACAGAGAGTTGTCCTTGAGAGTTTGAAGTACAGCAGTCACGTGCCTTACATGATCTGAAGGGTTTGTGGAGAAGATTAGAATGTCATCCACATAAACCACCACACAGATGTCCAACAATTCTCTGAAGATGTCGTTCATGAAAGACTGAAAAGCCGCTGGAGCATTACAAAGCCCAAAGGGCATCACTTGGTATTCGAAGAGACCAAACCGCGTTTGAAAAGCGGTTTTCCACTCATCTCCTTTCTTAATTCGAATAAGATGATAGGCGCCACAGAGGTCGAGCTTGGTGAATATTCGTGCCCGTTTCACCTGATCTAGCAAGGTCAAGATGAGGGGAAGAGGATATCGATTCTTCACTGTCATTTGATTCAATGCTCGGTAATCAATGCAGGTTCTCAATTCCCCTTCTTTCTTGGGCACAAAAAAGAGCAGAGAGGCCACCGGAGACTTGGATGGCCTGATGAACCCATTAGCCAGGTACTGATCCAGATAGGACCTCAAATGGACATTTTCTTTTTCGGTAAGGGCATAAATTCTGCTGCACGGAAGCTGTGCTCCGGGAGGGATATCGATTTGACAATCATAAGGCCGGTGTGGGGGCAAAACTTCGGCTTGTTTTTCTTCTTGAAAGATATCCTGGAATCTTCGATACTCTCCTGGCAAGGAACCTATGAGACATAAGGTAATCAGAGTAATTGCATCAGGCTGCAGTAGTGTTACTGGATCTCCTGTTGACATACACGTACTCTGACAACCAGAGGCAAACGTCAGAGTTCGGGAACACCAGTCGATTAAGGGGTTATGCTTTTATAACCAGGTTATTCCCAAGATGATCTGGAATTGTGGGGCTCGAATAAGGTCGAAAGAGATCCTCTCCCTGTGTCCCTCCTGACAAAGCATGATGAGATTATTAGTGCACTACGTTACGGGACCTGACACCAATGGAGTGCCATCCACCCCGGAGACGTTCTTGGCTTCTAATTTTTCCCTTAAAGAGAGTCCCAATTTGCTAGCCAGATTTAGAACCATGTAATTGCCAATAGCCCCACAGTCAATGTATGCAGTTATTGCATGCCTTTTTTTGGGAGTCTCAGGACTAAAAAGGACAATAGGGAACACGAAGTGTGAGGTCACGGCAACCTTTTCCATGCTCGACAAGCTGACATCTAAACTTGTCGGGCACTGGAGTTTTCCGCCATCTGATCCTTCTTGTCCTGGTTAACACCCCCCAAAGGTTTCCTAGCAGGCTTAACTGGACAATCTTTTAAAAAGTGACCGGCCTTGCCACAATACAAACACAACTGAAGTTGATGTCTTTTCTCCCTCTCGGCTTGGGAGATTGGACCTCGAATTCCACCCAACTGCATGGGTTCAGGATGAGTATCTGAGCCTGTTTTTAACAATGGTTCTCTTGGGCGAACTACAAAGGCTCGGCTGTCTTGACGAGCTTGATCTGTTCTTCGGTCCTGTAAACGGTGATCCAACTGTATTGTTAAGTCAATGAATTCCGTGATATTTTCAGGCGGATTCACTACTTGAGCCAACACATCTTTCAACTCACTGCGCAATCCATGATAAAATAATGTTCTTTTTTCCGAGGGCCAATTAGTTTCTGCCACCAGCCTATTAAAAGTGGCCACATATGCGAGCAGTTCCTGATTACCCTGCTCGAGCGACAGCAGTTCATTGTCCAACGCCTGTCCTTGAGTTTGACGAGCAAATAGTTTTTCTAACTCTCGTTGGAATTCTGCGAAGTTCTGTAACGCTGGGTCGTCCCTATTAACCAGGGGAATAGACCAATCAGCCGCATATCCACCCAAATAAGACAAGACAAATGCAACCTTTGACTGGTCAGTGGGGAACACTCCCGGTCTGCACAAAAAATGCAATCTGCACTGATTTAAGAAGACTGCAAATCTTTTAGGATCCCCTGTAAAACGCTCCGGGGGTGCTAGAGGAATATTCCCAGGAATGACCACTTGGACAGGAACCAGGGACGATGTAGAGGTGGGAGCCTGGGGATTACCTTGGGGTAAGGGCACCTGTCCCGCTTAATTCTGTAACAATTGACGAGCTAGCTCCTCTGTCCGCTCTCTATTTATCCCTAATTCTCTTCTAAGAGCACTGGTTTCGGACCGAGCTGCATGGACTTCAGCCCTTAGTTCTCCCAGAAGTTGGGTTAACTGTTCTACCTCAGGAGTTCCCATGGTGTCCAGGCAGAGCACTTTTCCGTATGGCTTCGCGTTCCATCACGCTTACCTTGGGCTCTGCGGGACCACCACTCCTGATGACCTCAACTACTCTTCTCTGGGTGCGTGGTTCTCTCACTAACACTTTCTTCTTCTATAAGCAGAAATCTGTGGAATATAACAGGAACTAGTCAATGGTGGGTTCTGTGTAAATAGCAGTGAACTGACTTCTTGCTAGTTAACCCCTCTCTTGCCTTACTGATTTCACCTTGCTCACCTCTGTTTATGTTGTAATGGACTCTCCATCCTGCTTCTGCGCAGGGGCGCAAGTTCTGAAGAAGGGCACCTTTTGTGTGTGGGAAGGTATGGAACTACCTCTGGTTAGAAGGGTGCAAAAGAGTATCCCAATAACAAAAAGAGATTCTCCACGACAGCTGGGAATGTTTAAGGAGATTACACTAGACACCAAGGTGTGTGAACAGTGATGAAGGTGCTAACTCCAATCCTGAAGGAAATGCTACCTACACCAGTAAATTACCTCAAAATGTTCCACCCACTGCCTGGGGGTATATGAGTGAGTTGCACCCTAAGGCTCGAACAAACACCTCAATTGAGCTATTCCTGTCAAGAGACTCACTATGCTAATTTCTTTCCTCACACAAAATGCCAAAGGTAACTTGAAGCACAAGGCGTCAATGCTAAATTAGTGGTAATGGTTTGACAAATTGGTCCATGCTGCTTTGGGTTGATGCTTTCTTTTGCCTGTCTTTTCCCATCTCGATGTGCGTTTGGCGTTGTGGTGGAGGGATTAGTACCGCATGAACAGCCCCAGCGCAACCGCTGGCCCCCAACAGTCGGTATCCTCACTGTCGGCCCTTCCCGTCGGCCCTTCCCGTGGCTTCTCCTCCGCTGTGCGGTGCGTTGTGGCTTGTCTTTCACATGGAGTAGCTGGCAGGTGGGGTTTGTACTACAGAACACCGTTCATCTGGGACTATAAGTGCCCTCCTTAATAGGTCTGATGTCCACACCTTCACGAGACTCTGGGAAGGGCCCACGTCGCGTCACCAGTCTCCAGCTGGGCCCGGCTGCCACTGTTGTGCTGTAGGGCCCCTTCGTTTCCCACACCTCCTCCTGCGTAGGGAGAACTCACCCCCTTTCTTTGGGTATTGTCCCCCAATGGTTGATTCTCCAGGGAGGTCGAGAGGGCCTAAAGGGGGGAGGAGGGCTCACTTACTTGTCGTGCCTCTGGGTTGCTTCCAATGCAGTCGCCGGTCCCCCTCCGCAATCCGTTCTCCAACGTGGAAGCACAGGGAGGAGGGTAGGGCATGCCACGGGATCGTCACCAGGCCTCGGCTGCCATCCCGGACACAGATCGTGGGCCAGCGGCCTACAGTGTGTGCTCCTCTGCGCCTTCTGTTCCCACGGTGAGTTACAGAGGATTACTCAGACAGTCAGTGGCGCCAATTTTGGGGGGCAGATACACAAAGCTTGTGGGTTCCGCAAGTGTCAGCGGGTGGATTCGTCGCTGTGTCCCGGCAGCAGTGCTGACACCCAGTCGGGACCCACCTCCTCACGAGGACCTCCCGTGCAGGGAAGGGAGAGAGTCCCAGCTGTTTCAGTCGAAGTTCGGCCAGAGGACCTCTCTGCTCCGGTCTCTACCTCTGGCCCCTCGGCCACCAGGGCTGCAGTCCACGGTGATCGCGGCCGACGCCGCTCCCTGCAGCCACCACCGCCGGCGCCCGCGGTGCGAAAGGCAGCACCAGTTCCCAGCCGACGAGTATGAGGCTGCAACCTCCGGCCTCACCTCAACTCTTCGGGCACACAGCTCCTCCGGTCTCTCAGGACGCCGCTGGAGGTCCCCGCTCTCCGGTTCCAGGGAGGCTCCAGCTGTGTCAGCTGCGCACCTCCTCCCCAGCAGACAGGCACGGGGAGTCGGCTCCGCTCTCCGCGCATCAGCCGCCGTGCACAGGCAGCAGTTGTCGCTCGTCCAGCTTCACTGCGACACGGCGCAGGTATCTTCCCCCACCGCAGCCGCCAAGGGGTTCTGTCCGTTAGAAGAGACGAGTCGAGGCGGCCATCTTGGAGGCGCCTCTCGCGTCCTATGCGCCGAAACTACCTTTCGCCTTAAAACCACAAGGCACAGGATTTGCGAGCCGAAACTTGACACGGAGCTGCTTCTCACAGTTACCCAGTTGTACTTGAAAATTCGGGTCGCTAAGTCCCACCAGACAGGATAATATTGTCAGGATGTTGTCGGCGGCAAGAGGAGCTCACGGGACTCACGTCTTTTGAGCTTGCATGTTGGCCACGCCCCCTCAACTCATGCCTTCTTTGAAGACTGTGTTGCCAATATCAATCAATGCTTGATCTAAGGTGAGACCTTGCGATTTATGAATAGTTACTGCATAAGCTAGCAACAGAGAAAACTGTTCTCTCCGTACATACATGTCTTTGAAAAGAAGGAATTGCGCTGTTGTGCGTCCTATATTTTTGAATTCTGAAAGTTTGTCAAACATGATGTTTACAAACTGAATGCTGCTGTCCCGTGGGTATGTGTGGAAGGCAACAACTGTACCAAGTGCTCCAATAACTAAACCTTGCTCTGCATCAATGTTACGCTTTAATATTACTCCACAGTTGACACATAATGTTAACATTTTCTCCAAACCAGCTGTGTTGGAGATGGAGTCATCTAAGGCTTGTAGTTGTGCTATGCCTTGCTAACACATAGGTATTGTCATACCGTGTATGTCCAGTTTGCCTCTGCTATGAATTTCTACTAGTGGTTATTTTCTCTTTTTGCAGCATTGTTGCATTAAATTGTGCGCAGCTTGCTAGAGTTGGCATTAAGGCCATACAGCTGACATTTTTGTGAGCTAATTGTTCCATGACCCCAGTAGCACATGTGTTACTCTGGTATAGCTCATGGATGTGTCTACTATTGAGGGTAGACTGTGCCTCCTTTGATAGTACACCAATCCGTATGGTTTTTAAAATGTTGGCATATGTGAGGTCTGCGGACTGACACATGTTTTGAGTTAGTTCTCGGTATTGGAAATGTTGCCAAAGATTTACATTGCTGATGCTTCTAAGACTTTTATGGCACTGTTTGAGTCCTAAGGTTTTGAAGATAGGTTAACCTTTGACTGGTGTCAATTGAAGGAGATCTCTGAAAACAATGACATGTTTTCCTACAAAGAGTTCCTCGTAGTCTGTTTTGAGTACCTCTTGCAATCTGAGGTGAATCAAAGCCAACATTAGGTTGGAGACCATGCTGACCTCATCTATTAGGAGTATTTTAATTTGTTTCGAAAACTCTGCGTAGCTCATAACAGATTGTGCTGAAAGTTTATAGTATTCTAATTTGTTTTGGTGTTCCACTGGAAGGCGTAGCAATCGGTGTAGAGTGACTCCACCTATGCTATACGGAGCCAAATCTGTAGGGGCAGTTATAACTGCAGAAAGGTTGTTGCTTGTTATGTGTTGGACATATTTACTGATAACTTTTATTAAGAATGTCTTACCTGATCCAGCTTCACCACTTACATAATGTAGGATAGGTTTCTAGTTCTTACAGGTGCAAGTTGTACTTTCGTGCTGTATACCATGCTCAATAGTTTTACTTACTTCTTCAAAAATGGTACGCTGTTAACTGTTTAGTTGGGATTTCAGTACTGCAAACTCTTCTGCAGAGTGCTCGTACTGAAGCATAGTGGTGGTTACCTCCGTCATGGCTAATTCTGCCTCATTTGCCATGAGTGGCTCTCAAAGTGGTTCTTGGCTGCCTGATTGCGAAGGTTCACTGCTTTCAGAAGTGTCTACGTCTAGTTGTACTTGAAGTTCTTCTTCTTGTTGGCTTTCACTGTCAAATATGTTTTTTTATTGTGTAACGTTTTTGTCAGTATTTGTACTTTCAGTGGTTTTGAAAGCATCTTCATAGCACATGTAGGTGGCTAATAAATCTTCTTTTCTCCATGGTTTAAAAAGTTCTTGTAGTACAGTTCTTTGTGTTGAGGAGTTTTTAAGGACAACTTGATATGATTAATAAGGCTTCGTTTGGTTAGTGTCACGAGGCTGCCTTCACAACTTTCCACTCTGTATCTACCTTTTTCCTCATTTGGTGTAATGTTGATTTTGAATGAGAAGTTTTGGGCTACCTGGTACAAGGACAAGGCTTCTAAAGTAGTACTCCTGTTTGGGTAGTATGTGTCTAATAAGTTGTTCTTTAAAATGTCCTGGCTGTTGGGATCGCTTTTGGCTATTCTTTGTATGTCTTCGTACAATTTAAGTATTCTATTTCTGGATGCAGCAGGCCCAAGGCTTATCCACATTATGTTGTCAGATTTCCCATACAAGGCTGTGCCGGTTAAGCGGTCAGCGGCTTCGTAGCTCCCACATTCTCTTTGGGAGAGCATTTTAATGCCAAAGCTGTACAATTTTTGTGCCAATATTTTCTCAGAGGATGTGTCATCCCAGAGGTCTTCGAGCTCTTCTTTCTCTGATTTGGTTAATTAGGCAGTGATATATCGTGCAACAGTAGTGGACTTGTCTGCAATGTACTGTACATCAACATTGGCATACCATAAGAGGGCAATAATTGCATTGTAATCATTGATGTACTTGGATGCTTCGCTCCTTTTTATGTAGTATGTGTTTTTAGGAGATTTTCCTTCGACACTGTGTTGAACTGAAGACATGAAGCTGTTTACTTGGCCTGTTGTTGAAACTGGTCTAGGGAAACCAAAGCAGCATTTGGTGTAGTATTGGCCTCTGCTCTTGTATTTGCATCGACAATACTTGTCACACTTGTATCATTGGAATTGCAAAATATGTGCTCGTAGGTCACTATTGGTACTTTCCAGAGGGATTTCGCAAGTGACATATTTGTGAATGAACTGCAAAACAGTTTCATCACTCTCCTCACCAAATTTGGGAGCATTTTTAATCCACAAAAGCATGTGGCTGTGTAGTGCTCCTCTGGCTTGATATTCTTTTCTCCAAAAGAAGTGTTGTACTTCTCTGAGGGGAGGAAATATTTTATTGCAAATGAAGTGCAGCATCGCTAGGAAGCGATGATGAAAGTAGCGTGAAACATTTATTGGATCCAGAGAGCACAGCTCTCCTGGTGTTTTCATGTCTATACCTGTTTTTTTTTGTTTGCTATGCGTAGGAAAGTGTGCAAGTCTTCCCATGCATACTCAAGACAACTTAAAGTGAAAAACCATGCGTGTGAGCCAAGGTTGCATAGCATACACTGTACATCTGCGTGCCATCGGAACCAGTACTCTTTGGTGCCACCCATGTTTGCCAAGACATTTGTAACACTACTTTGTAAAACTTAGTCCTTTTGTTGCACTTTTTGAAGTACTTGTGTAGCAGACATGTTTTGGAAATGTGAATCTGTTTTTAATGTGTGGGCAACTCCATAACATAGGGTTGCTAGATCACTTTCAAAGAGCAGATGGAATATGTACTCCACGTTCTGTCTAAATCTTAGGTCTTCAGCATACATTCGTAAACAGCAGTATTCGGATGCTGTTATTTGTGTGCTTCTTTCATCATATCTTCCGCCTTTTCCAGTGGGGAAGAGCAGAGGAAAGGCTTGTGCTTCCACACTTTTTTCCCATATACTGATTGGGACTCCTTTGGCTTGCCGCATTTGATATGTTTCTAGTGCTTTGTCTATGGTGTCTCTGGAGTGCAGTGGGTGAATTGTATAGTGGTCTAAAATACTGGAGGCTGCACTAGGATCTAGGCGTTCAAATTGGCCACTTGTTGGGGAGTCCTGAATTATTTCGGTTGTTTCTCTCAGGTTTTCTTCAATGTTTATTTCCTTGTAGCATTCATTGTTTTCTTTAAGGTCCTGCAACACCTCTCTAACTTTGGTTAAGTCCACTAGGTGTTGCCAATTTCTTTTGTCTTTTGTAGGTACACCATTTACCAGGATAATCAAAGATTTGTGTATTGGCCTTTGCACTCGTAGAGTGTCTACATTTTCTTTCAGATCTAACAGTAAATAAACTACTTTACCACGAATGTCTTTCAGTAATTCGGTGGGAAGTAATTTTGCAGTTTTTGGTTGAAGACGTATTATTGCTTGAAATGGGTGCACTGTTTGTATTATAATGCTCTCATACAAATTAAGCTGCTGCACTGCGTTTGGCACTGGAAACAGTTCTAAAAGATTACTTATTGCACGTGAAGGCCTTTGGTTATTGTCAAGTTTTGAAGTGCAGTATGTGCACAGTATGGAGTTGTTGGTAATGTCATACTTGTTTTCTGCTAGAAGGTATAGAACTAATTGAAACCATTGGGATTCCTTATTGCCTCCTATTTATTCTGAATTATATCAACTGTTTCGGTGCTCTTTTTATAGAAAGTTCTACGACAACACACACACACTTGGTTTGGCATTTCAGCAGAAGTGCTTTTGAACTTTTGTATTTCTTTTATGTATGTGTGATGTAAAAGGTTGATAGCTGCACTGTTGTCAGTATTGCAGGCTGACAATGATGCAGTGGGCAAGTGCTCTTCTTTTTCACAGTATTTCCTTAGGATGTGCTCAATTTCATCACACACTTGTTTGGCTGTACCCTGTAGGAGAATATCATTTAAATGTTGGAGTGCTTAAGCTGGAGTTTTTGCATAGTACGGTTTGTCGACTAGATTTCTGATTGTTGAATGGTGGGTTGCTAACATTTTAATAATGTGGTAGGTGCTTTTGCAAGCTGCTCCACAAATGCAAGCTAAGGAATGTCCGCATATTCCAGTGTACTTGCGCACTGGACAGGAGTCCATACTTTGTAGTATTTTCATTTTTCTTGTTGGTGCCTTTGACATACTGATTGAGGAATTGCTGCACATTTTTGATTAGTCATGAGCGAACGTTGCACATTGATGTGCAAGGCCATTTGTAGGTGAGGTGTGTTGGTTTGGTGGATTGGAGAGTGCCATCTAAGTTTGATGGAGATATTTGTAAAAGAAGCGTTTCTTCTTCCATTATGGTATTGGCTATCTTTTCATATCCTCGTCCACTCTGATGTAAGGCAATTTGGTTAGTTGTTGTTCATTGAAGTATGGCTCTGTGTTGGAGGTGTGACTCCACTCACCTCTACATATGTGGCCAAAGGTATCTATCCTGACATTGCATTTGTTTTGTAGTACTGCTTGTAATTTACCAATTAATCTTGTTAGTGGTTTCATTCTCTTTAAAGTTACTATAAACAATTTCTGCTTTACACTTTTAGCAGTATCTACAACAGCTTCTAGGTTGACTTTTCTGCGGTAGGTTTTAAGGGTTAAACGTGATTTCTGCCCTCTACTTGTAAGGTTGTGAAGGATTCTGTGGTGGAAATATTTTTGTAAAATCCGTTTTTTTGAACTCTTTCTTGTGATTACACTACTATTTGTACATGCTCTTTTAGGAGTAGTCTGTGTTGGACTGTATTGTATAGTTTCCTGTACATTCTATTTTGCCAGATCACCTACACTGTCTTTACTGGTAGATGGATTAGTTTTCCTTAATGACTGAATTAACTCTTCTCCTGGACCTTTCTGTTTACGTTCAGATTGCAGTGGATGGGAACTTTCTGTGCTTGTAGGTTGCATGGCCCTCTTTCTGCGTTGCTTTCTACGGAATTGCTGTTTGGTAGGCATGTAGCTGTTGGCAAAGAAAGGGAAGTGTGGGTGTGCACATTTTCACATGCATATGTGTACAATGTGTGTCAGTGGGTGAATGGGAAGGTAGGCAGCTATTTAAGTGCAAGTGTGTGGCTGTGTAGTGGTGTGTAAGGTTAGGTTGGGGACACTATGTTAGTATGTGGGTATTATTGTAATGGTGGCGACATAGGAATCACTTACCACCTGTAGAGGTGTGATTAGGAACAATGAAGTACATACTGCTGGATGGGCACACATGTATATGCTACAGTAGAATATTAGTGCACTGGTTTAGTAAGACATACAAGAGTATGCTGCTACTGTACTTACTTTGTTGATTGCAGAGTCCTCTCTGCAATCAACAAAGTAAGTATAGTAGCAGCATACTCTTGTATGTATTCTGTCTTCTAGGCTGTATTTTGAAGTGTACACTCCAGTAGCTTCCCAGAGACAGGTGGGTACTGCTCCTGTATAAGAAGACGGTAAGAAAATATGTTGGCTAATGACATATTGCTTACAATTGTGCATTACATTCTTAAGAACTGTAGGGGGATGTCTTGGCAGGAAGACGAAGTGTGTTTGTATAAATGGAAGGTCTACAATATGAAGTGCGGTTGGGAGTAAAAGCATGTTTGTTAAGGGAGTAGGTGGCCTACTTGGGAGTTTAGTGTGTCACAGGTAATGAAATATGTGTGTGTATTAGTGTAGGCCTATGTACTTGACAAATGCAGTACTGTGTGAGTGGAAAGTACAATGTTTTTGGGTGTCCATTTGCATGCAGTTCTGTGCATATGTATGCTCAGTACCTGAGTGCAGGGATTGCTTAGGGGTTTTAATTTGAATATGCACATTTACTTATGTTACTGTTTTGAACGTGGCAATTACTTTTTTTATTGCTTAACTGCTGTTGTTATGTATGATGTACAGGTGGAAACTGTCATTATGCTTGAAATGTATGCAGTTTGCATAGTTTGGTCGGAAATGTTGCCTGATAGTTGTGTTTGCGATTTGTACAAAAGTGCTTGGAGGTGGTGTAATGCCGGAAACAATTGTAAAAGAAGACGGAACAAAAGAACACAGTAACCTTTTTCGTCTACCAATGCGTGTTGCAGCCAAATGGAACCTTTGCCACCACCTACCACTGTAGGAGTAATTTCATGGGATGGGAGGCACACTAGCATACATTTTGAGTATGTTATGGAGATTTAGACCTATGTACTCTATTCCTACGCATTGTGTATAGTTCTCAATCTTTCATGCCTCTTGGGTTGGTGAAAACATCTAATGTCGAAAGCCCATTGATTGTTATGGGCGTTTAGGGAACTTGGTGGGTGAGACAGCTGCGTAAGTGGCGGTTGACAGCCAGCAAAAGCGTGTGATTTGAGAGATATGCGGACGTATAACACAGTTGGCACTGTACTGTAGAAAAAATAGTAATACCTAGTGGCTGTGCTGATGGGTAGTGATGCTGATGTTTGTGGGTGCAGAACGTGTAGATCATTCACCCATAATCTCTCGTGGAAGTGCTTTTCATTTAGAAGATATGTCACCTCTGCGTGAGTAACGGCTGTTACGCACTGTTCATTCGATGTGATAGAATTAAATGCACACTTCTTGGTTGTAATTGGTTTATGCGTATGTAATAGTTTAACAGTAGCCAATCAGTGAGTGCTGCTGAAAGACTACTTGAAAGGGAAGAAGGACTGGCCCTACTCTATTGGTCCGTGGCCCTCAGGGTTGTAGGGGAAATCACACATGCTAAATGGTGTTCTTCATAATGTGCTTGGTATGGAAATAGGACTACGGTTGAGCGATTCACGTGTATGTATGCTTTTGTGTTCCATGGTAGGATGTTGTTTTGTGGCCATGATAACATTAGTGATTGTAGTGTGACGTTTGTTAGTTGCAGTGATTTTTGTTTTCCTCTATTGCAATTAGTAATCTGTTCCAGTACATGATATGTACGCTGCAGACACAAGTGTAGTAATATACGAAGGACAAGCCAAGAGCCACCCATAACAAGGAGCACAGAAGAAGGTGTTTCTTGACACGTCCCCTTAACAACATTTGAAATAAACACTTTGCATAACTTCTACAAAGACGCTGATTTTTTATTATGCGTCAAATGTGTTTGTGTAGCCCTGAACACAGGGCAATATGTTGGCGAAAGCCGCACCTTTTGGGGGAGCGCACATGGTACATCTGGGTATTTTGAGGGTGGGTGCAATGATAATGGGACTATGCAGAAGTTGGAATTGGTCAATATGAATTTGTGGGTGTGGTGTGTAGGAACAGATTGTGGCATGACGTTTCTTTGCCAATAGGAGTGGACATGGCTACGGGGATGGGTGTGCTGTTAAGTAGGCAGACTATATGGCTGTTGGGTGACTTGTGGATACAGTGGGTACAACTTTACGCAGAGCGTTGTGCACTAGCAGCACACCTTGGTTTCGATAATGTTGCTGTGCACTGGTACGAAATATGTGGAATGCAGTGGGTCCATGTGGGTCCTTTTTGTGCTAGTTTGGTGACGCTTCCTCATCCAGAAATTATTATTGTTCATTGTGGAGGGAACATTTCGGGCATGTTAACGGCATTTCACTGCAGTTTGCAATGAAGGAGACATTTTGCCAACTAATGGAAATGTTTCCAAATTCACAAATAATCTTTTCTCGCATTGCCCAGAGGCAGAATTGGCTGCGTTCTTCTCCAGCATGGGGTCTGGCATGGATTCACATGCTCATGAATATTCCCCGTCGTCAGGCTGGGAATCCTCGGTAAAGAAAAAATCAGTATCAGTTTCGTTTCTGATCTGTCTTTCTTAATAGTAACCAATCACTGATCTCTGGGTTATACTGCCCCCAGCCAATGACTGCCCTCTCCCTAAGCCCCTCCCCTGGAAGCCATCCTCAGATTTTTACTGCACGTTCAAGTGTTGGGAGTCCTCGTGGTTAGCTCTTGAGCTTTTTACTGCGTTTTCGCAGCTTTTTCAGGATTTTCTCATTTTTTCAGTTAATCGAGCCTCAAGCTCCACAGTTTCTACTTCCGATAACGGGGACCTGTTCCGGAATTCTTCTACGCCCCTCAAGGGTGAAGTTTTCATCGAGTTACGCTTCTTGGAGGATTCTGGAAGATCTGAGGCCTACCTCAACGGACATGGCCCAGGACAAGGGAAGCTCGACTCCCAGATCCAAGCTGTTCAGGAGCTGCCCAGGATGCGGATTGCAAAGTTTTCAAGGAGGACGAGCATTCGAGATGTCTTTACTGCCTTCATGAGGACAAGACGCACATGGAGAAGGACTGTGCGTTCTGCAAGAACCTGTCGGAATGGACCAAGCAAGATCGTCATTCCCGCCTTGCCGCCTGGCTGGAGAAGGGCACAGCAGGTGAGAAGGCGAAGAAAAAGTCTGAGCGGTCTTCTAAGTCCTGTGAGGGCGCCCCGGCGACAGGGGCCCAACAGAAGGCCAAGCACAGCGAGTCCGCGGGCACCGGGAGCACCGAAAGGTCGGGCTCTTCGGCTGCCAAGCAGGGCGCGACTTCCCCGGCACGTTCAACCACGAGCCAGCGCTCTGGTTCGGGGAAGAGGATATCTGAGAACCCGGGTAAGCTTCTGGAGAGGCCCCCGTCGATCTCGAAGGGAGCCGAGGGGGAACGAGGCGATGGCCCCCCCAAAGCAAAGGCCCAGGATGCACCTAAGGTGGTGAGGGCCTTGATCCAACCGGCAAAGGCCTCTATCGAGGTTGTCGCAGATGTTCTGGTGAAGCCGGCAGAGACTACGCCAGTGGAGGCGGCCTCGGGGCCCAGAGTTTCCCTGACACCGCGGAGGGAATCCTCTTTCCAGTCCATCGTTAAGACCCCCGTGAAGACCCCGGTGGAAAAAGAGGGGGGGGCGGTGGCCATTTCTGACTCGGATTCAGACTCCGAGGAGGATCTGGTGGAAACCGTGAAAGGCCTCAACGAGAGGTTCGAGAAGGTTCGATCCCAGGGGAAGGATCCTGCTGATGTGATCGAAGATAGCAACGATGACGACGACGAGGGCCCAGTGGAGCAGCCATCCCGCCCGTCGCAGCCATTGCCCGAGCCCCAGGATAGCTCGGCGGCCATTTTGTTGGTGATCCAATCCTTATGTACTGCGATACGGACGAGGTTACCACGGACCCCGACGGAGGATCCAGAACCAGGACCGTCGGGAAGCCCTCCGAACAAGCAGAGGAGAGTCCACCCCGCACCGACCTTCGTGCCCACAAGGCCTGTGGACCTCTCATCCCCCTTGCAGGACCCTCGGGATGATACGGCGACAGATACTTCGATGGGTACGGACGGACGACGGTGGCGATGATACAACGGACATTCCTTCATCACCCCCCCTCGGGCCTCTCCGCCCGACGAAATTGGCTCTTTCCATGCCATGATAGTCAGGGCATCCGAGCTCTTCCAGCTCTGCCCTTAGGAACAGAAAAAGGAAGGCTTCCTTTACCAACGGCAGGAGGCCAAGAGAAAGACGGTCCTCGCGGTACCGTGCTCGACGACATCTGGGACAAAGGGCTGGCTATCCTGAAGAACCCTTCCACGACACCCGCCAAAAGGGACAGGTACAAGAAGAAGTACCGGGTCCCCGACGCCGCCCCCTTGTGCCTCAGGGCCCAGCCTACGCCAGACTCTGTCGTCTCGGCAGCGGCCAAGAAGAAAGCGGCGGGTGCAGCGGCTTCAACTTCCACTTCCCCGCCGGACAGCGAGGGCAAGAAGTTGGACTCCATGGGACGACGAGTCATCTCGTCGGCGGCGATGACGATTAAGAGGCCAAGGCCTTAGCGATTGTGGCCCGTTACGACAGGGAGCTTTGGTTCAAGATAGCTCCCCTGCTAGACTTCCTACCGGATGACAAGAGGGCGGAGGCCCGACAGATTCTGCAGGAAGGTGAGGTGGCATCGGATCACGCCAAAACGGTGGCAACGGACATTGCCGATACCGGATTTCACCAGCTGGGCAACGGGGTTTGCCTTCGATGACGAGGATGGCTCAAGGCGACGGACATTCGCCAGGACGTCCAGACCAGAGTGTTGGATATGCCGTTCGACGGCAGCAACCTGTTTGGGAAGACAGTGGATGAGTCTCTCCAAGCCATCAAGGCCGACACAGAGACAGCCCGAGCCCTATGAGTCCTTCAACAACGGCGGCCCTTTCGGAGCTCCGGAGGAAGACAGGGAGCCTCCAAAGGACCCAGCGGTGGCTCTTCTACGTACCGCCAGGCGGCCCGCTCCTCGTCCCAGGAGGCCTACAAAGGTCGTGGCAAGCAAGGAAGGTCTCGCCGCCGTCGTCAAGGAGGCCAAGGCGGCAAGGCCTCTTCTAAGCAGGACTGAACCTGCCGTAGTGTCGGGCCCCCACCGAAGCACCCCAGTGGGAGGCCGGCTGACGAAGTTCATCAGCGACCGTTGGGTGCTGGACACCCTGGCATACGGACACTCGTCAAAAGAGGTGTCCTCGCATTCCTCCCGTGGCCAGGAAGGAGAATCACATCCCTCAACTGCTGTTGGAGGTAAGGGCGATGCTCAAGAAGGGTGCCATCGAGCTCATCCCCAAGAGGCTCCGGGGCTCCGGAGTATGCTCAAGGTACTTCCTCGTCAGAAAGAAGACAGGCGGTTGGCGCCCCATCCTGGACCTGCGTCGGTTAAACAAGTACATCAAGGCACAGAAATTCAGGATGGTCACCCTCCAGCACGTGCTGGGACAGCTGGAGGAGGGCGACTTCCTATCGTCGTTGGACCTGGAGGATGCTTACTTCCACATCCCCATTCTAAAAGGACACAGAAAGTTCCTCAGATTCGTAGTCCAGGGGCCTCACTACCAATTCAGAGCCCTGCCGCTCAGTTAAAGTCGGCACGCAGGGTGTTCACCAAGTGCCTCGCACCAGTGGCGGCGCGGCTGCGCCTGCAAGGGATCCACGTCTACCCCTACCTGGACGACTGGCTAATCCGTGCAAGGTCAAGAGAACTCACTGTCGAACACACAGCGAGGACCGTCCGCCTGCTCACGGAACTGGGATTCGCCATCACCTACCCCAAATGCCACCTGGTTCCATCGCAGGTGGCACTGTTTCTGGGAGCGAAGCTCGATACAGTGAAGCGATTGGCATCTCCGTCGGAAGAAAGGACGAAGGCCATTTTGGCCAAGGTGCAGCGCCTGTTAGCCCCGATGTGGCCAGGGTGAGGTCCTTCAAGTCCCTCCTCTGGATGATGTCCTCATGCATCTACTTTGTGCCCCTTTGCAGACTTCGGATGGGTCCGCTACAAGAGTTCCTCAACGCCCGCTGGATTCAAGCGGCGGGCAGCTTTGAAGACAGGATCCCGCTCGACGAGGAATTCCGTCAGGTGATTCTATGGTGGGGTACCCGTGCGCACCTCACCGCAGGCACAGACTTTCAGACCCCGGCGTATCAGGAGACGGTGGCTACGGACATCTCCCTGGAGGGATGGGGGGCCCACACCGGAGATCTCCACGCAAGAGGCCTCTGGCTCCTGGAGGAGAGATCTCTCCACATCAACATCCTGGAGCTACAAGCCGTGTTCTGGGTGCTCAAATCGTTCCTTCCGTCCCTCAAGGACAAGGTGGTGAGGATCTTCACCAACAACACCACCACAATGTTCTACATCCGGAAGCAAGGAGGCACCAGATCCCCAGCCCTATCCAAGGAGGCCCAGGATCTGTGGCATTGGGCCGTCGCCCAGGGGATTTTTCTGGTTCCCTTCCACCTGGCAGGAATAAAAAACACCATTGCCGACTCACTCAGCAGGGAGCTGCGCTCGTGCCACGAGTGGGGAACTATGCCAGGACCAGGTGGATCGGCTCTTTCAATGATGGGGCAAACCCTAGATCGACCTGTTCGCGACGGCGGCAAACTCCAAGTGCCAGAGGTTCGCCAGCAGGTTTGCACAGCCGAGGAGCATGGGCAATGCTTTCTCGTTCCCTTGGGACGGCCTGTTCCTGTATGCGTTTCCTCCGTTGGCGTTGCTGCTCCGTCTCATCAACCAGCTCAAGAGGTCCAGGTGCAGGATGATCCTCGTCGCACCGGCGTGGCGAGACAGATCTGGTTCCCGGACCTTCTGGACTTGTCAGCGTCCCCACCAGTCAAGCTGGCGACGGACGCGGATCTTCTCTCCAGAGAGGGAGGCGCCATTCTTCATCACGACCCGGAGTCGCTGAACTTGCAGGCTTGGCTCCTGCAGCACTAAAGTTTGAAGGATACGATATCCCGGCTGACTGCAGAGAGATTCTTGCAAAAGCCAGGGCGTCCTCAACTCTCAAATGCTATGGACATAAGTGGAAGAGGTTCTCTGTCTGGTGCCGTGCACAGCAGATTAACCCTCTGCGGATTACGGCCCTTCAAGTATTGCCGTACCTACTGTCGCTGGCCAAAGCTGGACTGGCTCACGCCTCCATCAAGGTACATTTGGCTGCCATCTCCCAATACACCAGAACTACAGGACCATCGTCCTTGTGGTCTCATCATCTGGTGAAGGAATTTATGAAGGGACTATTCCGATCGTTCCCGCCGGTGAAGGCCCCTGCTCCGGCGTGGGAGCTCAACGTGGTGCTGACCAGGCTCATGGGGGCCCCATTCGAGCCTATGCATTTGGCGCCGTTGAAGTTCCTGTCGTGGAAGACAGCATTTCTCGTGGCCATCACCTCTGCACGACGAGTGGGAGAGATCCAGGCCCTATCTTGCAAGCCTCCTTACTTGACTTTTCACGACACGAGGGATGTGCTGAGGACGCACCCCTCCGTTATGCCCAAGGTGCCGTCGGACTTCCACCTCAACGAGCCCTTGGTGTTGCCAGTTTTCTTCCCGTCGCCTTCGTCGCAGGCCGAGAGGACTCTGCACTTGCTGGACGTAGCTAGAGCGCTGAAGTTCTACGT
The DNA here is from genome assembly GCF_040938575.1 of Ambystoma mexicanum. Classification (NCBI taxonomy): domain Eukaryota; kingdom Metazoa; phylum Chordata; class Amphibia; order Caudata; family Ambystomatidae; genus Ambystoma; species Ambystoma mexicanum. The sequence goes on along the minus strand of NC_090929.1, from coordinate 272,905,627 downwards.
GGACCGCACGAAGAGTTTTCGGAAGACATCACAGCTGTTTGTGAACTTTGGACCTGTGAATCAAGGGAAGGCTCTCTCGAAAGCTTCCATTTCCAGATGGCTCTCCGGCTGCATCATGCACTGTCACCGGTTGGCAAACCGACCGCTGCCCAGCCGTCCGAGAGCCCATTCGACCAGAGCGATTGCTGCTACCACAGCGTTCCTGTCTGGTGTGCCCCTGCTGGACATCTGCAGGGCTGCTACATGGAGGTCCACGCACACCTTCACAAGATTGTACTGCGTCGATCGGGACACCAGGGAGGAGTCCAGGGTCGGCCTAGCAGTGCTGCGCAACATGTTCGCTTAAGGTGAGCCTGGTGAGGAGGTAAGAGATGCTTGATGTTGAGCTGTTGTATTGCTTAATGTTGAGCCTGTTGCCACCTCCCGTGGTTGTGCATGTGTATACTGCTATGTATTCTTATATTCATGAGCATGTGAATCCATGCCAGACCCCAGCTGGAGAAGGAACAAGTTACTTACCTGTAACTGTTGTTCTCCAGCATGGGTCTGGCATGGATTCACATGCGAACCCTCCCTCCTTCCCCTCTGCGGCTCTTCACTTGGTCATACTGCCACTTTACGTGCTACCAAATCTGAGGGTGGCTGCCAGGGGAGGGGCTTAGGGAGAGGGCAGTCATTGGCTGGGGGCAGTATGACCCAGAGATCAGTGATTGGTTACTACTAAGAAAGACAGATCAGAAACGAAACTGATACTGATTTTTTCTTTACCGAGGATTCCCAGCCTAACAACGGGGAATATTCATGAGCATGTGAATCCATGCCAGACCCATGCTGGAGAACAACAGTTACAGGTAAGTAACTTGTTCCTTCCTTCTGTGGTCCACAAATGGAGAAAGTGCAGCGCAATGTGAACAAAGCTGTGTGCGCTTTTCTGCGCAATGTTGGCATGTTCTCTTTCCACAATGAAAACATTACCTTTCGTAGTAAGAATTTTTTTTCGTTCAGATGGAGTTCATCTGACTGGTGCTGGCAATGAGATCTTATTGCGTAATATGCCAAAATGCCGTACACTTGCAAGTGTAGGATGTATTTTCCCAGTGGTCCTTCACCAATTGTAACATTTAAAATACAAATAGTACCAAAAAGGCTCTTTTCAGAGCCACTACTTTTTTTGTGGAAATGCGTACAATGCTTTTGACGGCGTCTCGCTGATAATTGTTGCCATCTCTGTATGTGGCGCTTATAGTCTGCGTCACCGCCTGCATGCTTCATTTGAAGTTCTATTTTTGAACACTGGAAGGTGGCTCTGAAAAGAGCATTTTTGTTCGCCCAGCTTTCTGGCTGTGTAGCATTTTGCCTGTTGTTATAAGAGATGCTAGAAAAGACAGCTGTGAAAGGGAGATTTCACAAAGCGTACCAACCACAGGGATAAGAAATGGTAAGTAGAGAGTAGAAGATGTAAGGTGCACCTTACTTGGGTAGGGGGAAGTGTTTGCCATGGTTCCGGACCGCTGACTCAAAAACACTTTGAAAATGTTCTCCACTACACAGTACCGCGTCGCAGTATATGCACAATACAGTGACCTTTGAAAGGTAGGGGTCTGTTGTATTGTGTATGTCCTCCAAGGTTGCTTGCGGTACGCGGTGGCCCACTGGAGTGTCTCTAGTAGTGGTAGGAGCAGATGTGGAGGATGATGTAGTGGACAATAACGTACTGCCTGCTTGGAAGGGGACAACTCTTTAAGGTGCGCCGCATGGAAGTGGTGCCGTAGCTGTACAAGCTAGGTTTCCCGTGACTGAGCACACTCAGTACCCTGCACCTGGTTAGCATGAGATTTTCACACATTTCCAATGGTCTTAAATAGTTTCCACACCCAGGATTGCCGCTGGCTGTAGGCAATGGGGATTCGGACTCCTTCTACTTTACTCTTGTTTCCTTTTCGATGTCCCTTCCCATTATGACGCTTGTCCATTTGCTGAGGACTTTTAGAAAGAGGTGTTGGTGGTGAGCGTATGGGTGCTTCTGAGTTAGAGGTAGTAGCAGAAGCTCTGGTGGCCATTAATTGGAGAAGTTGTTTGCAGGCACAGATTTGGTGAGAAAGCTATTCCTGCCCCAAGCACTGTGCAACAGTGCTCTTGTATAGAACGCCAAACAGAGCAATTGTAGGGTGTGCTCTTTTATAAGGCTCATGTGGAGCACGTGACAACCCAAAGTGCCATTAACTCATTCCCTACAATATCTACATGTAGAAGGAAGAGTGGAAGATCGCTGTAAGGGTGCACTATCACTGTAACACTCTGTACATAGCAGAGAAATGTTGTCTTTCGATGTGTTCGCATCTGGCTCATGTCTGCCAAATAAGGGATGACGCGCAACGTTGATACGTTACTATGGTGACATTACCATTGTTCTCCATTTGCAAGCTTGTCTGCCGGACGTATATTGCATGTTACACATTGTTGCACGTGCATAGTTGTACTACCGATACGTTTCCCACCCCCGGCCTACTTAAACATATGGTTCACGTACATTGCACATTTCTGCCTATGCTTGCTGTGAGCACTATAGAATAGATGGGATGTTTACGTGGAAAAATACATGCAGAATGAGGGTGTATGCTTCCAGCTACTATGACTATACCACACGTTTATTTGGTTATGTGCACCTCCCTGGGCGCCAAGGGGAATACCTAAAACACGGGTAACCCCAAGTCTTTCGGCACAGCATCATTTCAGGAATTCTGCTCATGCGCACACCCTACAGATTTGGGCCTAGGGTGTCCAAGCCACCAAGGAAAATGGGGAACCCCATGCATTTACAAAAAGAGGACACCAGTGGGAATCCGCAGAGGTCTGACTTGCACAAATCGGCCCAGAATGTATTACCCAGAAACCCCAGAAAAGTCTGAAATGTGGCGAAAGAAACGCATTGTCCGCACATTTCACTCAGCTCACCCACCGAAACATGCCGCCAACAAAACATGGCCTACCGTACCGCGTTCCCACAGGTGTCCCGATGAAAACGGTACCTGACATGTGTGGGTGCACCTACCTGGGCGCCAAGGGGAAAGCCTAAAACACAGGTTAACCCCAAGTCTTTCGGCACAGCATCAATTCAAGAATTCTGCACACCCTACTGATTTAGACCTACGGTGTCCAAGCCACCAAGGAAAAGGGGTAACCCCATGCATTTCCAAAAAGAGGACACCCGTGGGAATCCGCAGAGGTCTGACTTGAGCAAATCGGCCCAGAATTTTTCACCCAGAAGTCCGAAATGTGCAAAAAAACACATTTTCTGCACATTTCACTCGGCTCACCCACCAAAACAGCCGCCAGCAACACATGGCCTACCGTCCCGCGTTCCCCAGGTGTCCCGATAAAAATGGTACCTCACATGTGTAGGTGCACCTACCTGGTCGCCAAAGGGAAAGCCTAAAACACAGGTAACCTCAAGTCTTCCGGCACAGCATCATTTCAGGAATTCTGCTCATATGCACACCCTACAGATTTGGGCCTAGGGTGTCCAAGCCACCAAGGAAACCAAGGAACCCCATATATTTCCGAAAAGACGACACCCGTGGAAATCCCCAGAGCTCTGACTTGCGCAAATCGGGCCAGAATGTATTACCCAGAAACCCCAGCAAAGTCTGAAATGTGCGAAAAAAACACATTTTCCGCACATTTCACTTGGCTCACCCACCGAAACAGCCGCCAACAACACATAGCCTACCGTCCCGTGTTCCCACCTGTGTCCCGATGAAAACGGTACCTCACATCTGTGGGTGCACCTACCTGGGCGGTAAAGGGAAAGCCTAAAACACAGGTAACCCCAAGTCTTTCGGCACAGCATCATTTCAGGAATTCTGCTCATATGCACACCCTACAGATTTGGGCCTCGGGTGTCCAAGCCATCAAGGAAAACAAGCAACCCCATTCATTTCCGAGCAGAGGAAACCCGTGACAATCTGCATAGGTGTGACTTGCGCAAATCGACCCAGAATTTATTACCCAGAAACCCTAGCAAAGTCGAAAATGTTTAAAAAAAATGCATTTTCCACACATTTCACTCGGCTCACCCACCGAAACACACAGCTAACAACACATGGCCTACCGTCCCATATTCCCACACATGTCCCGATGAAAACGGTACCTGACATGTGTGGGTGCACCTAGCTGGGCGCCAAGGGGAAACCTAAAACACGGGTTAACCCCAAGTCTTTCGGCACAGCATCATTTCAAGAATTCTGCTCATGTGCACACCCTACAGATTTGGACGTAGGGTGTCCAAGCCACCAAGGAAAACAGGCAACCCCATGCATTTCCGAAAAGAGGACACCCGTGGGAATCCGCAGAGATCTGACTTGAGCAAATCGGCCCAGAATTTATTACCCAGAAACCCTGGTAAAGTCCGAAATTAGGCACAAAAAAAAACATTTTCCGCACATTTCACTCAGCTCAACCAACGAAACATGCCGCCAACAAAACATGGCCTACCGTTCCACGTTCCCACAGGTGTCCCGATGAAAACGGTACCTCACATGTGTAGGTGCACCTACCTGGACGCCAAGGGGAAAACCTAAAACACGGGTAACCCCAAGTCTTTCGGCACAGCATCATTTCAGGAATTCTGCTCATGCACACACTCTACAGATTTGGGCCTAGGGTGTCCAAGCCACAAAGGAAAACAGGCAACCCCATGCATTTCCGAAAAGAGGACACCTGTGCGAATCCGCAGAGGTCTGACTTGCGCAAATCAGCCCAGAATTTATTACCCAGAAATCCCAGCAAAGTCCGAAATCTGGCGAAACAAACCCCATTTTACGCACATTTCACTCGGCTCACCGACGGAAACACGCCGCCAACAACACATGGCCTACCATCCCGCATTCCCACAGGTATCCCAATGAAAACGGTAACTCACATGTGTGGGTGCACCTACCTGGGCGCCAAGGGGAAAGTCTAAAACACGGGTAACCCCAAGTTTTACGGCACAGCATCATGTCAGGAATTCTGCTCATGCGTACACCCTAAAGATTTGGGCCTAGGGTGTCCAAGCCACCAACGAAAACAGGGCACCCCATGCATTTCTGAAAAGAGGACACCAGTGGGAATCCGCAGAGGTCTGACTTGCGCAAATCGGCCCAGAATGTATTACTCAGAAACCCCAGCAAAGTCTGAATGTGACGAAAAAACGCATTTTCCGCACATTTCACTCGGCTCACCCACCGAAACACACAGTCAACAAAACATGGCCTACCGTCCCGCATTCCCACAGGTGTCCCGATGAAAACGGTACCTCACATGTGTGGTGCACCTACCTGGGTGCCAAGGGGAATGCCTAAAACACGGGTAACCCCAAGTCTTTCGGCACAGCATCATTTCAGGAATTCTGCTCATGCGCACTCCCTACAGATTTGGACCTAGGATGTCCAAGCCACCAAGGAAAACAGGGAACCCCATGCATTTCCGAAAACAGGACACCCATGGGAATCCGCAGAGGTCTGACTTGTGCAAATCGGCCCAGAATGTATTACCTAGAAACCCCAGCAAAGTCCGAAATTAGGCGAACAAAACCCCATTTTCTGCACATTTCACTCGGCTCACCCACCGAAACACGCTGCCAACAACACATGGCCTACCGTCCTGCGTTCCCACAGGTGTCCCGATAAAAACGGTATCTCACATGTGTGGGTGCACCTACCTGGTCGCCAAAGGGAAAGCCTAAAACACAGGTAACCTCAAGTCTTCCGGCACAGCATCATTTCAGGAATTCTGCTCATATGCACACCCTACAGATTTGGGCCTAGGGTGTCCAAGCCAGCAAGGAAACCAGGGAACCCCATTTATTTCCGAAAAGATGACACCCGTGGAAATCCCCAGAGGTCTGACTTGCGCAAATCGGGCCAGAATGTATTACCCAGAAACCCCAGCAAAGTCTGAAACGTGCGAAAAAAACACATTTTCCGCACATTTCACTTGGCTCACCCACCGAAACAGCCGCCAACAACACATAGCCTACCGTCCCGTGTTCCCACCTGTGTCCCGATGAAAACGGTACCTCACATCTGTGGGTGCACCTACCTGGGCGGTAAAGGGAAAGCCTAAAACACAGGTAACACCAGGTCTTTCGGCACAGCATCATTTCAGGAATTCTGCTCATATGCACACCCTACAGATTTGGGCCTCGGGTGTCCAAGCCATCAAGGAAAACAAGCAACCCCATTCATTTCCGAGAAGAGGAAACCCATGACAATCTGCAGAGGTGTGACTTGCGCAAATCGGCCCAGAATTTATTACCCAGAAACCCTAGCAAAGTCGAAAATGTTTAAAAAAAACGCATTTTCCAGACATTTCACTCGGCTCACCCACCGAAACACACAGCTAACAACACATGGCCTACTGTCCCATATTCCCACACGTGTCCCGATGAAAACGGTACCTGACATGTGTGGGTGCACCTAGCTGGGCGCCAAGGGGAATGCCTAAAACACGGGTTAACCCCAAGTCTTTCGGCACAGCATCATTCCAAGAATTCTGCTCATGTGCACACCCTACAGATTTGGACCTAGGGTGTCCAAGCCACCAAGGAAAACAGGCAACCCCATGCATTTCCGAAAAGAGGACACCCGTGGGAATCCGCAGAGATCTGACTTGAGCAAATCGGCCCAGAATTTATTACCCAGAAACCCTGGTAAAGTCCGAAATTAGGCACAAAAAAAAACATTTTCCGCACATTTCACTCAGCTCACCCAACGAAACATGTCGCCAACAAAACATGGCCTACCGTTCCACGTTCCCACAGGTGTCCTGATGAAAACGGTACCTCACATGTGTAGGTGCACCTACCTGGGCACCAAGGGGAAAACCTAAAACACGGGTAACCCCAAGTCTTTCGGCACAGCATCATTTCAGGAATTCTGCTCATGCGCACACCCTACAGATTTGGGCCTAGGGTGTCCAAGCCACCAAGGAAAACAGGCAACCCCATGCATTTCCGAAAAGAGGACACCTGTGCGAATCCGCAGAGGTCTGACTTGCGCAAATCGGCCCAGAATTTATTACCCAGAAATCCCAGCAAAGTCCGAAATCTGGCGAAACAAACCCCATTTTCCGCACATTTCACTCGGCTCACCGACGGAAACACGCCGCCAACAACACATGGCCTACTATCCCGCATTCCCACAGGTGTCCCAATGAAAACGGTAACTCACATGTGTGGGTGCACCTACCTGGGCGCCAAGGGGAAAGTCTAAAACAAGGGTAACCCCAAGTCTTACGGCACAGCATCATGTCAGGAATTCTGCTCATGCGTACACCCTAAAGATTTGGGCCTAGGGTGTCCAAGCCACCAAGGAAAACAGGCAACCCCATGCATTTCCGAAAAGAGGACACCTGTGCGAATCCGCAGAGGTCTGACTTGCGCAAATCAGCCCAGAATGTATTACTCAGAAACCCCAGCAAAGTCCGAATGTGACGAAAAAACGCATTTTCTGCACATTTCACTCGGCTCACCCACCGAAACATACCGACAACAAAACATGGCCCACCGTCCCGCATTCCCACAGGTGTCCTGATGAAAACGGTACCTCACATGTGTGGTGCACCTACCTGGGTGCCAAGGGGAATGCCTAAAACACGGGTAACCCCAAGTCTTTCGGCACAGCATCATTTCAGGAATTCTGCTCATGCGCACTCCCTACAGATTTGGGCCTACGGTGTCCAAGCCACCAAGGAAACCAGGGAACCCCATTTATTTCCGAAAAGAGGACACCCGTGGAAATCCCCAGAGCTCTGACTTGCGCAAATCGGGCCAGAATGTATTACCCTGAAACCCCAGCAAAGTCTGAAATGTGCGAAAAAAACACATTTTCCGCACATTTCACTTGGCTCACCCAGCGAAACAGCCGCCAACAACACATAGCCTACCGTCCCGTGTTCCCACCTGTGTCCCGATGAAAACGGTACCTCACATCTGTGGGTGCACCTACCTGGACGGTAAAGGGAAAGCCTAAAACACAGGTAACCCCAAGTCTTACGGCACAGCATCATTTCAGGAATTCTGCTCATATGCACACCCTACAGATTTGGGCCTCGGGTGTCCAAGCCATCAAGGAAAACAAGCAACCCCATTCATTTCCGAGCAGAGGAAACCCGTGACAATCTGCATAGGTGTGACTGCGCAAATCGGCCCAGAATTTATTACCCAGAAACCCTAGCAAAGTCGAAAATGTTTAAAAAAAACGCATTTTCCATACATTTCACTCGGCTCACCCACCGAAACACACAGCTAACAACACATGGCCTACGGTCCCATATTCCCACACATGTCCCGATGAAAACGGTACCTGACATGTGTGGGTGCACCTAGCTGGGCGCCAAGGGGAAAGCCTAAAACACGGGTTAACCCCAAGTCTTTCGGCACAGCATCATTTCAAGAATTCTGCTCATGTGCACACCCTACAGATTTGGACCTAGGGTGTCCAAGCCACCAAGGAAAACAGGCAACCCCATGCATTTTCGAAAAGAGGACACCCGTGGGAATCCGCAGAGATCTGACTTGAGCAAATCGGCCCAGAATTTATTACCCAGAAACCCTGGTAAAGTCCGTAATTAGGCACAAAAAAAAACATTTTCCGCACATTTCACTCAGCTCACCCAACGAAACATGCCGCCAACAAAACATGGCCTACCGTTCCACGTTCCCACAGGTGTCCCGATGAAAACGGTACCTCACATGTGTAGGTGCACCTACCTGGGCGCCAAGGGGAAAACCTAAAACACGGGTAACCCCAAGTCTTTCGGCACAGCATCATTTCAGGAATTCTGCTCATGCACACACCCTACAGATTTGGGCCTAGGGTGTCCAAGCCACAAAGGAAAACAGGCAACCCCATGCATTTCCGAAAAGAGGACACCTGTGCGAATCCGCGGAGGTCTGACTTGCGCAAATCAGCCCAGAATTTATTACCCAGAAATCCCAGCAAAGTCCGAAATCTGGCGAAACAAACCCCATTTTCCGCACATTTCACTCGGCTCACCGACGGAAACACGCCGCCAACAACACATGGCCTACCATCCCGCATTCCCACAGGTATCCCAATGAAAACGGTAACTCACATGTGTGGGTGCACCTACCTGGGCGCCAAGGGGAAAGTCTAAAACACGGGTAACCCCAAGTCTTATGGCACAGCATCATGTCAGGAATTCTGCTCATGCGTACACCCTAAAGATTTGGGCCTAGGGTGTCCAAGCCACCAAGGAAAACAGGGCACCCGATGCATTTCTGAAAAGAGGACACCAGTGGGAATCCGCAGAGGTCTGACTTGCGCAAATCGGCCCAGAATGTATTACTCAGAAACCCCAGCAAAGTCCGAATGTGACGAAAAAACGCATTTTCCGCACATTTCACTCAGCTCACCCACCGAAACACACAGTCAACAAAACATGGCCTACCGTCCCGCATTCCCACAGGTGTCCCGATGAAAACGGTACCTCACATGTGTGGTGCACCTACCTGGGTGCCAAGGGGAATGCCTAAAACACGGGTAACCCCAAGTCTTTCGGCACAGCATCATTTCAGGAAATCTGCTCATGCGCACTCCCTACAGATTTGGACCTAGGATGTCCAAGCCACCAAGGAAAACAGGGAACCCCATGCATTTCCGAAAACAGGACACCCATGGGAATCCGCAGAGGTCTGACTTGTGCAAATCGGCCCAGAATGTATTACCTAGAAACCGCAGCAAAGTCCGAAATTAGGCGAACAAAACCCCATTTTCTGCACATTTCACTCGGCTCACCCACCGAAACACGCTGCCAACAACACATGGCCTACCGTCCCGCGTTCCCACAGGTGTCCCGATAAAAACGGTATCTCACATGTGTGGGTGCACCTACCTGGTCGCTAAAGGGAAAGCCTAAAACACAGGTAACCTCAAGTCTTCCGGCACAGCATCATTTCAGGAATTCTGCTCATATGCACACCCTACAGATTTGGGCCTAGGGTGTCCAAGCCAGCAAGGAAACCAGGGAACCCCATTTATTTCCGAAAAGATGACACCCGTGAAAATCCCCAGAGGTCTGACATGCGCAAATCGGGCCAGAATGTATTACCCAGAAACCCCAGCAAAGTCTGAAATGTGCGAAAAAAACACATTTTCCGCACATTTCACTTGGCTCACCCACCGAAACAGCCGCCAACAACACATAGCCTACCGTCCCGTGTTCCCACCTGTGTCCCGATGAAAACGGTACCTCACATCTGTGGGTGCACCTACCTGGGCGGTAAAGGGAAAGCCTAAAACACAGGTAACCCCAAGTCTTTCGGCACAGCATCATTTCAGGAATTCTGTTCATATGCACACCCTACAGATTTGGGCCTCGGATGTCCAAGCCATCAAGGAAAACAAGCAACCCCATTCATTTCCGAGAAGAGGAAACCCATGACAATCTGCAGAGGTGTGACTTGCGCAAATCGGCCCAGAATTTATTACCCAGAAACCCTAGCAAAGTCGAAAATGTTTTAAAAAAACGCATTTTCCACACATTTCACTCGGCTCACCCACCGAAACACACAGCTAACAACACATGGCCTACTGTCCCATATTCCCACACGTGTCCCGATGAAAACGGTACCTGACATGTGTGGGTGCACCTAGCTGGGCGCCAAGGGGAAAGCCTAAAACACGGGTTAACCCCAAGTCTTTCGGCACAGCATCATTTCAAGAATTCTGCTCATGTGCACACCCTACAGATTTGGGCCTAGGGTGTCCAAACCACCAAGGAAAACAGGCAACCCCATGCATTTCCGAAAAGAGGACACCTGTGCGAATCCGCAGAGGTCTGACTTGCGCAAATCGGCCCAGAATTTATTACCCAGAAATCCCAGCAAAGTCCGAAATCTGGCGAAACAAACCCCATTTTCCGCACATTTCACTCGGCTCACCGACGGAAACACGCCGCCAACAACACATGGCCTACCATCCCGCATTCCCACAGGTGTCCCAATGAAAACGGTAACTCACATGTGTGGGTGCACCTACCTGGGCGCCAAGGGGAAAGTCTAAAACACGGGTAACCCCAAGTCTTACGGCACAGCATCATGTCAGGAATTCTGCTCATGCGTACACCCTAAAGATTTGGGCCTAGGGTGTCCAAGCCACCAAGGAAAACAGGGCACCCCATGCATTTCTGAAAAGAGGACACCAGTGGGAATCCGCAGAGGTCTGACTTGCGCAAATCGGCCCAGAATGTATTACTCAGAAACCCCAGCAAAGTCCGAATGTGACGAAAAAACGCATTTTCCGCACATTTCACTCGGCTCACCCACCGAAACACACCGTCAACAAAACATGGCCTACCGTCCCGCATTCCCACAGGTGTCCCGATGAAAACGGTACCTCACATGTGTGGTGCACCTACCTGGGTGCCAAGGGGAATGCCTAAAACATGGGTAACCCCAAGTCTTTCGGCACAACATCATTTCAGGAATTCTGCGCATGCGCACTCCCTACAGATTTGGGCCTAGGGAGTCCAAGCCACCAAGGAAACCAGGGAACCCCATTTATTTCCGAAAAGAGGACACCCGTGGAAATCCCCAGAGCTCTGACTTGCGCAAATCGGGCCAGAATGTATTACCAAGAAACCCCAGCAAAGTCTGAAATGTGCGAAAAAAACACATTTATCGCACATTTCACTTGGCTCACCCACCGAAACAGCCGCCAACAACACATAGCCTACCGTCCGGTGTTCCCACCTGTGTCCCGATGAAAACGGTACCTCACATCTGTGGGTGCACCTACCTGGGCGGTAAAGGGAAAGCCTAAAACACAGGTAACCCCAAGTCTTTCGGCACAGCATCATTTCAGGAATTCTGCTCAGATGCACACCCTACAGATTTGGGCCTTGGGTGTCCAAGCCATCAAGGAAAACAAGCAACCCCATTCATTTCCGAGCAGAGGAAACCCGTGACAATCTGCATAGGTGTGACTTGCGCAAATCGGCCCAGAATTTATTACCCAGAAACCCTAGCAAAGTCGAAAATGTTTTAAAAAAACGCATTTTCCACACATTTCACTCGGCTCACCCACCAAAACACACAGCTAACAACACATGGCCTACCGTCCCATATTCCCACACATGTCCCGATGAAAACGGTACCTGACATGTGTGGGTGCACCTAGCTGGGCGCCAAGGGGAAAGCCTAAAACACGGGTTAACCCCAAGTCTTTCGGCACAGCATCATTTCAAGAATTCTGCTCATGTGCACACCCTACAGATTTGGACCTAGGGTGTCCAAGCCACCAAGGAAAACAGGCAACCCCATGCATTTCCGAAAAGAGGACACCCGTGGGAATCCGCAGAGATCTGACTTGAGCAAATCGGCCCAGAATTTACTACCCAGAAACCCTGGTAAAGTCCGAAATTAGGCACAAAAAAAACATTTTCCGCACATTTCACTCAGCTCACCCAACGAAACATGCCGCCAACAAAACATGGCCTACCGTTCCACGTTCCCACAGGTGTCCCGATGAAAACGGTACCTCACATGTGTAGGTTCACCTACCTGGGCGCCAAGGGGAAAACCTAAAACACGGGTAACCCCAAGTCTTTCGGCACAGCATCATTTCAGGAATTCTGCTCATGCACACACCCTACAGATTTGGGCCTAGGGTGTCCAAGCCACAAAGGAAAACAGGCAACCCCATGCATTTCCGAAAAGAGGACACCTGTGCGAATCCGCAGAGGTCTGACTTGCGCAAATCAGCCCAGAATTTATTACCCAGAAATCCCAGCAAAGTCCGAAATCTGGCGAAACAAACCCCATTTTCCGCACATTTCACTCGGCTCACCGACGGAAACACGCCGCCAACAACACATGGCCTACCATCCCGCATTCCCACAGGTATCCCAATGAAAACGGTAACTCACATGTGTGGGTGCACCTACCTGGGCGCCAAGGGGAAAGTCTAAAACACGGGTAACCCCAAGCCTTACGGCACAGCATCATGTCAGGAATTCTGCTCATGCGTACACCCTAAAGATTTGGGCCTAGGGTGTCCAAGCCACCAAGGAAAACCGGGCACCCCATGCATTCCTGAAAAGAGGACACCAGTGGGAATCCGCAGAGGTCTGACTTGCGCAAATCGGCCCAGAATGTATTACTCAGAAACCCCAGCAAAGTCCGAATGTGACGAAAAAACGCATTTTCCGCACATTTCACTCGGCTCACCCACCGAAACACACAGTCAACAAAACATGGCCTACCGACCCGCATTCCCACAGGTGTCCCGATGAAAACGGTACCTCACATGGTACCTGGGTGCCAAGGGGAATGCCTAAAACACGGGTAACCCCAAGTCTTTCGGCACAGCATCATTTCAGGAATTCTGCTCATGCGCACTCCCTACAGATTTGGACCTAGGATGTCCAAGCCACCAAGGAAAACAGGGAACCCCATGCATTTCCGAAAACAGGACACCCATGGGAATCCGCAGAGGTCTGACTTGTGCAAATCGGCCCAGAATGTATTACCTAGAAACCCCAGCAAAGTCCGAAATTAGGCGAACAAAACCCCATTTTCTGCACATTTCACTCGGCTCACCCACCGAAACACGCTGCCAACAACACATGGCCTACCGTCCCGCGTTCCCACAGGTGTCCTGATAAAAACGGTATCTCACATGTGTGGGTGCACCTACCTGGTCGCCAAAGGGAAAGCCTAAAACACAGGTAACCTCAAGTCTTTCGGCACAGCATCATTTCAGGAATTCTGCTCATATGCACACCCTACAGATTTGGGCCTCGGGTGTCTAAGCCATCAAGGAAAACAAGCAACCCCATTCATTTCCGAGAAGAGGAAACCCATGACAATCTGCAGAGGTGTGACTTGCGCAAATCGGCCCAGAATTTATTACCCAGAAACCCTAGCAAAGTCGAAAATGTTTAAAAAAAACGCATTTTCCAGACATTTCACTCGGCTCACCCACCGAAACACACAGCTAACAACACATGGCCTACTGTCCCATATTCCCACACGTGTCCCGATGGAAACAGTACCTGACATGTGTGGGTGCACCTAGCTGGGCGCCAAGGGGAAAGCCTAAAACACGGGTTAACCCCAAGTCTTTCGGCACAGCATCATTTCAAGAATTCTGCTCATGTGCACACCCTACAGATTTGGACCTAGGGTGTCCAAGCCACCAAGGAAAACAGGCAACCCCATGCATTTCCGAAAAGAGGACACCCGTGGGAATCCGCAGAGATCTGACTTGAGCAAATCGGCCCAGAATTTATTACCCAGAAACCCTGGTAAAGTCCGAAATTAGGCACAAAAAAAACATTTTCCGCACATTTCACTCAGCTCACCCAACGAAACATGTCGCCAACAAAACATGGCCTACCGTTCCACGTTCCCACAGGTGTCCCGATGAAAACGGTACCTCACATGTGTAGGTGCACCTACCTGGGCGCCAAGGGGAAAACCTAAAACACGGGTAACCCCAAGTCTTACGGCACAGCATCATGTCAGGAATTCTGCTCATGCGTACACCCTAAAGATTTGGGCCTAGGGTGTCCAAGCCACCAAGGAAAACAGGGCACCACATGCATTTCTGAAAAGAGGACACCAGTGGGAATCCGCAGAGGTCTGACTTGCGCAAATCGGGCCAGAATGTATTACTCAGAAACCCCAGCAAAGTCCGAATGTGACGAAAAAACACATTTTCCGCACATTTCATTCGGCTCACCCACCGAAACACACCATCAACAAAACATGGCCTACTGTCCTGCATTCCCACAGGTGTCCCGATGAAAACGGTACCTCACATGTGTGGTGCACCTACCTGGGTGCCAAGGGGAATGCCTAAAACACAGGTAACCCCAAGTCTTTCGGCACAGCATCATTTCAGGAATTCTGCTCATGCGCACTCCCTACAGATTTGGACCTAGGATGTCAAAGCCACCAAGGAAAACAGGGAACCCCATGCATTTCCGAAAACAGGACACCCATGGGAATCCGCAGAGGTCTGACTTGTGCAAATCGGCCCAGAATGTATTACCCAGCAAAGTCCGAAATTAGGCGAACAAAACCCCATTTTCTGCACATTTCACTCGGCTCACCCACCGAAACACGCCGCCAACAACACATGGCCTACCGTCCCGCGTTCCCACAGGTGTCCCGATAAAAACGGTACCTCACATGTGTGGGTGCACCTACCTGGTAGCCAAGGAGAAATCTTAAAACACAGGTTACCCCAAGTCTTTCGGCAGAGCATCATTTCAGGAATTCTGCTCATACACACACCCTACAGATGTGGGCCTAGGGTGTCCAAGCCACCAAGGAAAACGGGGAACCCTTTGCATTTCCAAAAAGACGACACCCCTGGGAAATCAGCAGAGGTCTGACCTGCGAAAATCGGCCCAGAATTTATTACCCAGAAACCCCAGCAAAGTCCAAAATCTGGCGAAACAAACCACATTTTCCGCACATTTCACTCGGCTCACCCACGGAAACACGCCGCCAACAACACATGGCCTACCGTTCCACGTTCCCACAGGTGTCCCGATGAAAACGGTACCTCACATATATGGGTGCACCTACCTGGGCGCCAAGGGGAAAACCTAAAACATGGGTAACGCCAAATCTTTCGGCACAGCATCATTTCAGGAATTCTGGTCATCCGCACACCCTACAGATTATGGCCTTGGGTGTCCAAGCCACCGAGGAAAACAGGCAACCCCATGCATTTCTGAAAAGAGGACACCTGTGGGAATCCGCAGAGGTCTGACTTGCGCAAATCGGCCCAGAATTTATTACCCAGAAACACCAGCAAAGTCCGAAATCTGGCAAAAAAAACGCATTTTCCGCACATTTCACTCGGCTCACCCACCGAAACTCGCCGCCAAAAAAACATGGCCTACCGTCCCGCGTTCCCACAGGTGTCCCGATGAAAACGGTACCTCACATGCGTGGGTGCACCTACCTGGGCCCCCAGGGGAAAGCCTAAAACACAGGTAACCCCAAGTCTTTCGGCCCAGCATAATTTCAGGAATTCTGCTCATGCGGACACCCTACAGATTTGGGATTAGGGTGTCCAAGCCACCAAGGAAAACAGGGAACCCCATGTATTTCCCAAAAGAGGGCACCCGTGGAAATCTGCAGAGGTCTGACTTGCGCAAATCGGCCCCGAATTTATTAGTCAGAATCCCCAGCAAAATCCGAAATGTGGTGAAACAAACCCCAGTTTCCGCACATTTCACTCGGCTCACCCACGGAAACATGCCGCCAACAACACATGGCCTACCGACCCGCATTCCCAGAGGTGTCCCGATTGAAAGGGTACCTCACATGTGTGGGTGCACCTACCTGGGCGCCAAGGGGAAAGCCTAAAACACGGGTAACCCCAAGTCTTTCGGCAAAGCATCTTTTCAGGAATTCTGCTCATGCGCCCACGCTAAAGATTTGGGCCTAGGGTATCCAAGCCACCAAGGAAAACAGGGAACCCCTTGCATTTCCGAAAAGAGGACACCAGTGGGAATCCACAGAGGTCTGACTTGTGCAAATCGTCCCAGAATTTATCACCCAGAAACCCCAGCAAAGTCCGAATGTGGCAAAAAAAACCGCATTTACCGCACATTTCACTCGGCTCATCTACTAAAACACGCCGCCAACAACACATGGCCTACTGTTGTGCGTTCCCACAGGTGTCCCGATGAAAACGGTACCTCACATGTGTGGGTGCACCTACCTGGGCGCCAAGGGGAAAGCCTAAAACATAGGTAACCCCAAGTCTTTCGGCACAGCATCATTTCAGGAATTCTGCTCATATGCACACCCTACAGATTTGGGCCTCGGTTGTCCAAGCCATCAAGGAAAACAAGCAACCCCATTCATTTCCGAGAAGAGGAAACCCATGACAATCTGCAGAGGTGTGACTTGCGCAAATCGGCCCAGAATTTATTACCCAGAAACCCTAGCAAAGTCGAAAATGTTTAAAAAAAACGCATTTTCCACACATTTCACTCGGCTCACCCACCGAAACACACAGCTAACAACACATGGCCTACTGTCCCATATTCCCACACGTGTCCCGATGAAAACGGTACCTGACATGTGTGGGTGCACCTAGCTGGGCGCCAAGGGGAAAGCCTAAAACACGGGTTTACCCCAAGTCTTTCGGCACAGCATCATTTCAAGAATTCTGCTCATGTGCACACCCTACAGATTTGGACCTAGGGTGTCCAAGCCACCAAGGAAAACAGGCAACCCCATGCATTTCCGAAAAGAGGACACCCGTGGGAATCCGCAGAGATCTGACTTGAGCAAATCGGCCCAGAATTTATTACCCAGAAACCCTGGTAAAGTCCGAAATTAGGCACAAAAAAAAACATTTTCCGCACATTTCACTCAGCTCACCCAACGAAACATGTCGGCAACAAAACATGGCCTACCGTTCCACGTTCCCACAGGTGTCCCGATGAAAACGGTACCTCACATGTGTAGGTGCACCTACCTGGGCGCCAAGGGGAAAACCTAAAACACGGGTAACCCCAAGTCTTTCGGCACAGCATCATTTCAGGAATTCTGCTCATGCGCACACCCTACAGATTTGGGCCTAGGGTGTTCAAGCCACCAAGGAAAACAGGCAACCCCATGCATTTCCGAAAAGAGGACACCTGTGCGAATCCACAGAGGTCTGACTTGCGCAAATCGGCCCAGAATTTATTACCCAGAAATCCCAGCAAAGTCCGAAATCTGGCGAAACAAACCCCATTTTCCGCACACTTCACTCGGCTCACCGACGGAAACACGCCGCTAACAACACATGGCCTACCATCCCGCATTCCCACAGGTGTCCCAATGAAAACGGTAACTCACATGTGTGGGTGCACCTACCTGGGCGCCAAGGGGAAAGTCTAAAACACGGGTAACCCCAAGTCTTACGGCACAGCATCATGTCAGGAATTCTGCTCATGCGTACACCCTAAAGATTTGGGCCTAGGGTGTCCAAGCCACCAAGGAAAACAGGGCACCACATGCATTTCTGAAAAGAGGACACCAGTGGGAATCCGCAGAGGTCTGACTTGCGCAAATCGGCCCAGAATGTATTACTCAGAAACCCCAGCAAAGTCCGAATGTGACGAAAAAACGCATTTTCCGCACATTTCACTCGGCTCACCCACCGAAACACACCGTCAACAAAACATGGCCTACTGTCCCGCATTCCCACAGGTGTCCCGATGAAAACGGTACCTCACGTGTGGTGCACCTACCTGGGTGCCAAGGGGAATGCCTAAAACACGGGTAACCCCAAGTCTTTCGGCACAGCATCATTTCAGGAATTCTGCTCATGCGCACTCCCTACAGATTTGGACCTAGGATGTCCAAGCCACCAAGGAAAACAGGGAACCCCATGCATTTCCGAAAACAGGACACCCATGGGAATCCGCAGAGGTCTGACTTGTGCAAATCGGCCCAGAATGTATTACCCAGCAAAGTCCGAAATTAGGCGAACGAAACCCCATTTTCTTCACATTTCACTCGGCTCACCCACCGAAACACGCCGCCAACAACACATGGCCTACCGTCCCGCGTTCCCACAGGTGTCCCGATAAAAACGGTACCTCACATGTGTGGGTGCACCTACCTGGTAGCCAAGGAGAAATCTTAAAACACAGGTTACCCCAAGTCTTTCGGCAGAGCATCATTTCAGGAATTCTGCTCATACACACACCCTACAGATGTGGGCCTAGGGTGTCCAAGCCACCAAGGAAAACGGGGAACCCTTTGCATTTCCAAAAAGACGACACCCGTGGGAAATCCGCAGAGGTCTAACCTGCGAAAATCGGCCCAGAATTTATTACCCAGAAACACCAGCAAAGTCCGAAATCTGGCAAAAAAACGCATTTTCCGCACATTTCACTTGGCTCACCCACCGAAACTCGCCGCCAAAAACACATGGCCTACCGTCCCGCGTTCCCACAGGTGTCCCGATGAAAACGGTACCTCACATGCGCGGGTGCACCTACCTGGGCCCCCAGGGGAAAGCCTAAAACACAGGTAACCCCAAGTCTTTCGGCCCAGCATCATTTCAGGAATTCTGCTCATGCGGACACCCTACAGATTTGGGATTAGGGTGTCCAAGCCACCAAGGAAAACAGGGAACCCCATGTATTTCCCAAAAGAGGGCACCCGTGGAAATCTGCAGAGGTCTGACTTGCGCAAATTGGCCCCGAATTTATTAGTTAGAATCCCCAGCAAAATCCGAAATGTGGTGAAACAAACCCCATTTTCCGCACATTTCACTCGGCTCACCCACGGAAACATGCCGCCAACAACACATGGCCTACCGACCCGCGTTAACAGAGGTGTCCCGATTGAAAGGGTACCTCACATGTGTGGGTGCACCTACCTGGGCGCCAAGGGGAAAGCCTAAAACACGGGTAACCCCAAGTCTTTCGGCAAAGCATCTTTTCAGGAATTCTGCTCATGCGCACACGCTAAAGATTTGGGCCTAGGGTATCCAAGCCACCAAGGAAAACAGGGAACCCCTTGCATTTCCGAAAAGAGGACACCAGTGGGAATCCACAGAGGTCTGACTTGTGCAAATCGTCCCAGAATTTATCACCCAGAAACCCCAGCAAAGTCCGAATGTGGCAAAAAAAACCGCATTTACCGCACATTTCACTCGGCTCATCTACTAAAACACGCCGCCAACAACACATGGCCTACTGTTGTGCGTTCCCACAGGTGTCCCGATGAAAACGGTACCTCACATGTGTGGGTGCACCTACCTGGGCGCCAAGGGGAAAGCCTAAAACATAGGTAACCCCAAGTCTTTCGGCACAGCATCATTTCAGGAATTCTGCTCATGCACACACCCTACAGATTTGGGCCTAGGGTGTCCAAGCTACCAAAGAAAACAGGGAACCCCATGCATTTCTGAAAAGAGGACACCCGTGGGAATCCGCAGAGGTCTGACTTGCGCAAATTGGCCCAGGATTTATTGCCCAGAAACACCAGCAAAGTCTGAAATGTGGCGAAAAAACGCATTCTCCGCACATTTCACATCGAAACATGCCGCCAACAACACACGGCCTACCGTGCTGCGTTCCCACAGGTGTCCCGATGAAAACGGTACCTTTTGCGACCCAGTAGGTTCCCCCACACATGTGAGGTACCGTTTTCGTTGGGACACTTGTTGGAACGCGGAAAGGTATGACATCTGTTGTTGGCGACGTGTTTCGGTGAGTGGACAGAGGGAAATGTCTCTGAAATTGCCTGGAAATCAAGACAATTCTCAGACATTTCGCTCTTACCACCCACCACCACAGACCGCCAACAACACATGGCCTACATTCCCGCGTCCCCACACGTGTCCCGATTAAAAGGGTACCTCACATGTGTGGGTGCACCTACCGGGGGCACAAAATGAAAAGGGTAACCCACTGGTAACCCCAAGCCTTTCGGCCCAGCACATTTTTTTCATGTGGGCAACCTACAGATTTGGGCCTAGGGTGTCGAAGCCAGCAAGAGAAACAGGGAACCCCATGCATTTCCGAAAAGAGGACACCCATGGGAATCCACATAGGTCTGCCTGGCGCAAATTGCCTCAGTTTTTGTTCGCCACACTCCCCGACAAAGTGTGATATGTGATGGGGAAAAACACAATGTTCAGTTTGTCTGGGGTTCTGGGTAATACATTCTGGGCCGCTTCGTGCAAGTCAGACCTCGGTGCATTCCCAGGGGTGTCCTATTTTGGGAAATGCATGGGGTTCCCTGATTTCCCTGCTGACTTCGACACACTAGGCCCAAATCTGTAGGTTGCCCACATGAACAAAATGTGCTGTGCCAAAAGGCTTGGGTTTACCAGTGGGTTACCCTTTTCCTTTTGTGCCCCGGTAGGTGCACCCACATATGTGAGGTAACGTTTTCGTCAGGACACCTGTTGGAACCGGGAAGGTATGACATCTGTTGTTGGCGACGTGTTTCGGTGAGTGGGCAGAGGGAAATGTCTCTGAAATTGGCTGGAAATAAAGACAATTCTCAGACATTTCGCTCTGGCCACACACCGAAACACACCTCCAACAACACATGGAATACCTTCCTGAGTCCCCACACGTGAGCCGATGAAAACGGTACCTCACATGTGTGGGTGTGTAAAGACTGGAGCGGGGGGTCTGTACTTCTGCTCTCTATATGGCAGAGGAGATGCACAGAGGACCCCAGCCAAGATTCTCTATTATTGGTACGTGGTCGAGCACTCAAGGCCTAGCTTCTCAGGAGGTGATGCAGGCTGGTTCTTAAGTACAGTGTAGCTCCTGCTTTGAAGGGAATCACTCAAGAAGGATCCATCGACGCCTCCTCGAAGAACTCTGCTCCACCAGGTACATTGGGGGGTAGAAACATTATAGAAGGAAATAAGACCTATAGAACAATATATGGACTGGGCTTGTGTTATATCTTTATTTTACATGTTGCCCAGGTGGGGGATCTCCACACAGAACTCTGTCTAGTGGTAGGGGCCAGTATTCTGCCAATTGTTCTAACCAACTGCTTTCCTCCTATTTATGTTGTTGGTTGCCTTTATTAAGTTATCTGTGTGACATTTGACCAGAGCATAATTGATGCACTTTAATGAGATCTGATAATAATTGTGGTACCACTTTAGAACTATATATATTTACCATACATACATATATTTGTTGATTTTATGAGCACAAAGTGAGTTATTGTGATAGTGTACATAACCTTGAATATTAATTATATAAAGATTGTGTTTTAACTAATACAGTGTATGGACATTCCTTTGTGGGGGCTTGGGGACTACACTGTACTTGTGAACCAGCCTGCATCACCTCCTGAGAAGCTAGGCCTTGATTGCTCGACCACGTACCAATAATAGAGAATCTTGGCTGGGGTCCTCTGTGCCTCTCCTCTGCTATATAGAGAGCAGAAGTACAGACCCCCCTCCAGTCTTTACACTGGTAGCAGCAGTGGGATACTTATGGTTTTAGGAATCAGTGTATAACCGTGCCACTTAAAAAATATCTGCACTTTGTTAAATTGAGGTTTAGTTGTGTACAAGATAACGGCATTAGAAGCAATGGAGTTTATTGCAAATGGTAAATTGACTAGGATGAGCTTAGAGGCTCTCCAGAGTGCTTGTGAAGCCAGGGGGGTCGACTTTGTGGATAAGTCTAGGGCTGAGCTGATAGCTGCCCTGGTGGACTACCAGACTGATGGTGAAACTTTTGAAGGGGGGAATGCAACCAATGAGGAATCTGCCCCTGGGATTGTTGCTGAATCTGTCTCTGGGAATGCCACCATTCCTGCTGCCTCTGTTCCAAACCCCTGCAATTCCTTGGAGCTTGAGTTATTAAGGATGAAATTGGCCTTTGAATACCGCAAGTTGGAAATAAATGCTGAGCTTAAGATGGAGGAGTTGGCTCAACAAGTGGAACTCAAGAATAGGGATCTTGAACTCCAAAATAAGGACCTAGAACTCAAGAATAAGGACACTGAATGTCAGTGAATCCAGCTAGAGAAAGCTAGAATGAAGACTTCAGCTAAAACCAGTGAGAGTGTCAGGTCCCAATCCACCATGTTTATGAAATATTTGGTTGGTGTCTTTGTGGAGGGTTCAGTCATCCTCCAATGGATTGAAGCGTTTGAAATGGCTTGTGCAATTCATGATGTTGATAAGAGAGATTGGGCTAAGTGTTTGTTAAGCAGAGTGCCTCAGACTGGATATGACTGTATACTGAAAGTGAGTGTGGAAGAAAGGGGTCCATTTGAGTACATGAAGTCTGCTTTGATTGCCAAGTTTGGCAAGACACCTACCCAACACCTTAAAAGGTTCAGGGAATTTAAGAAAAGAGAGAATGTGTCTTGGGTTGACTGGGTGAGTGCTGCGCACATGAACATGATGGGGTGGATTGATGGTTACAAAGTGAAAACGTTTGTTGAATTGTCTCACCTTTTGTTTTTTGAGCATTTTTCTGAAATCTATTCACCAGAGCTGCGTCAGTATGTTGTTGACCAGAACATTTTGGATCCCTTTAAGCTGGCTAGGTTGGCTTACAAGTGGGTCTCCCATCGGGTGTCCACTAAGGACTCCAGTGGGAAGGACAAGGGCAAAGAAAAGGGGACCTCTCAGAAAGCTGAGGAGTCCCAAAAGCAGTCACAGTAGGGTAAACCAAAACCTTCCTCTCCTAAGACCCAATAATCTAGTGGGGATGTCATCTGTGGGTGGGAATAAGAGTAATGGTCCATCTGCTGCAAAGCAGGCTCCCAGTGGTTCCAGTACCGTACCCCGCATTCCTGGCACCTGTTGGGAATGTGGGGCTCTGGATCACAAGAAGGGTGACTCGAAGTGTAAAGGTAAGGCACTTGGAGTACAGGCTGTCAGCCTGACCTCCCATTACCCCAAGTCTGAGGTGGAGGCCACTGTCCTCGCCTTCTCTACAGGGATCACCTTTGTTGCTCCTGTAGAGATTTCCTTAGTGTCCCTTGGGGCCTGGGACCAGTACGCAGAAGTACTGGCGACTATCCCAAAGAACACCCGTAGGTTTTTGAGAAGTGTCCTCTTTAATGGCCAGCCTTCTACTGGCTTGAGAGACACTGGGGCAAGCATGACAGTGTTGGACAGTACCCTGCTCAAGCCTGAGGACTATGTAGGTGCTCCTCTGAGAACCACCAGGTTAGCTGGTGGGCCTCCCAAATTATCGCCTGTAGCCTTAGTCACACTCATGATTGGAGACAAGACAGCAAAGCTTCCGGTCCTGGTTTAGGACAATGTCCCTGCTAACATTCTGTTAGGTAATGATCTAGTAGAGTTGGGCTTGATCTCGGAGGGTCTTCCCATGACGGCTGCTGCAGTCACGAGGTCACAGGTGACACAGGGTCTGGCTGTGAGTCAGGTACCCGAGCCAAAGGCGAGGCCTAAGGCAAGAAGAAGGAAGACCAAGAAGGCCACCTCTGCAAGGGGGGCTCCTTCTCCTCCTTCTCCTCCTGCTGTTCGTACAGCACCCATTGGGGTCCATGCTCCGGACGGGATGGGTCCAGTGGAATACCCAAACTCAACTCCTGAGGAAGAAGAGACAGAAGACTCTCCTGTTGGAGAGGTTCTCAACCCAGAGGATCATCCCGACCTTCAATGTTTGTTAGCGGAGGGCGGGCCCCCAGGCGGACTTCTGTAAGGGACAGAGAGAGTGCCACTCTCTCTCGATGGTCTGAGGAAACAGGCTCTGCCCTAGGCACAAGGAGAAGTGCCTAGGACATTCCGGATCTGTTGGGAGGGTGAGCTCCTTGTTAGTGAGCCAACTAAGCCTGAACCTAGTGCCCTCAAGAGGTTGGTGGTACTCCAGGTTTACAGGCCCTTCCTGCTGCATTTGGCGCATGAGGTGCCCTTAGCTGGTCATCTTGGTACCAAGCAGACTAAGCAGAGGCTCTCTGCCCTTTCCACTGCAGGACCTGCCCAACTTGTCCGTTGTCCGACAAGACTTGAGGCAGTGTCATTGCCCCACTGCAGTCATTGCCAGTGGTTGGCACACCATTTGAGAGAGTGGGCATCAACATTGTTAGTCCCCTTGACCCTCCCACTTCAGGTGGACATCGGTTCATCCTGGTCTTGGTTGATCATGCCACCAGGTACCCCTTCGGACTGTTACTGCCAAGGTGGTTGCCAGGGCTCTCCTGGGCATTTTCACCCGTGTTGGATTCCCTAAGGAAGTTGTCTCTGACAGAGGATCCAACTTCATGTCTAGTTACATGAAAACCATGTGGAATAGTGCAGGGTAACCTACAAGTTCTCCACCTCTTACCATCCCCAGACCAATTGTCTTTTTGAGAGGTTTAATAAAACTCTCAAGGGCATGCTAAGCGCTTTGGAAGAGCCCCTAAGGAGGAAATGGGATATCCTCCTGCCATGTATGCTTTTTGCTTACAGAGAGGTACCTCAAGAGGGTGTTGGTTTCAGCCCCTTTGAGTTACTCTTTGGACATCCCGTGAGGGTGCCCCTTGCCTTGATCAGAGAAGGTTTGGAGGCCACCTCTCCAGGTCCCGCCAAGCAAGTGGGGGACTATGTGTTAGGCCTCCGACGGAGGATGACACTGATGATGGGTCAAGCAACAGCGAATCTCTAGGCCAGCCAGGAATTGAATAAATACTGGCATGACCTCAAAACCTTGCAAGTGGATTGGCCTCCAGGACAGGAAATCCTTGTGATGGAGCCTACCATGCCTAGAGCTTTGGCAGACAAGTTGACTGGACCTTTCAGGATCATCTCCAAGATGGGCGAAAACAATTATCTGGTTGACATGGGTATCCCTGGGGTAGCCCCTCAGGTATTCCATGTTAACAGGCTCAAGCGAGCAGAAGTCTTGTGTCTCTTGCTAGCTTCAGAGCAAGAAGAGCATGAGAGTGAGCCCCTTCCTGATTTGCTGCATAGCAGCCCTCAGGATGGCTCATTGGAGGCAATATATCTCACTCCAGAGCAGCAGAAGGCCTGCAGGGCTTTGCTCCGGCAGTATGCCTCTCTATTCTCACTGACACCAGGCCTTACACCTTGGTGTAGGCACAAAATTGACACTGGTGACAGTGTCCCTGTCAAAAGCAGGTGCTACCGTATTTCAGATTCAGTTAAGAACCACATCCAGGCTGAGGTCGCCAAGATGTTGGATCTGGGTGTTACTGAACCCTTAACCAGTCCCTGGTCCAGTCCTGTGGTCCTTGTCCCCAAAAGCAACTTCCCAGGCAGGTACCAAGGATTGGACGTTCTGTGTGGACTACCGAGGAGTCAATGCCACCACCAAAACTGACGCGCACCCATTGCCCGGGGCTGATGAGCTTGTGGACACCATCGGTGCTGCCAAATTTGCAAGCACTTTTGACCTTACCTCAGGCTATTGGCAAATAGCTCTGATGGACCATGCCAAGGAAAAGACGGCGTTCTCAACACCTGAGGGACTCTACCAGTTTATGGTCATGCCTTTTGGGTTGAAGAATGCCCCTGCCACCTTCCAGAGATTGGTCGTCCTGTACTTTACTGGGGAGGGGTTGGATTTGACCCCCTCCTACCTCATGACCAAGATACGTGACTTTCCCCTGAGCTATCTGGCACTTGGTGGCCTTGATGGTGAGGTTAGCCCTTTTCATTTGATTGACCATACTCCTACGTCCCGTCCCCTTTCCTCCATACTTATGGGACATCTCTGCGTCCTGTGGGACGGGACCGGAGCGCTTTGTAAAAGCATCCAATATTTCAAAAGAAAATGTTTTTTCTTTTGTCCTTCCTCTCTTTCTACGCCGGGCCTGGCACACGGCCGTAAACCCGCCTAATTGGCTCCGCACCGCACATCGGACATCAGTCCTTTTCTCCGCTCAATCGGGACTGGACGCGCTTGCATCCTCGGAAGATCTTCTTCTTCCTTTTCTCCTCCTCTCGGGCTCTCACTAGCGATCGTTTACTAGTCTGTCTATGTCGTTCAAACTAGACTTTCCAGATTGTTCATTGTGTCACCGACGCTTCGTGAGGGCGGACCCCCATCCTCTTTGCTTAGAGTGTTTGTGTCCGGATCACCGTTGGGACTCCTGTTTTTACTGTGACTACCTTTCGGTCCGGGCACTTCAATGTCGGTTGGAGCGGTGGGAGGAGGTGTTTCGGCGTACTCTTCCTTCTCATTTTCAGGCGTTTATCGACGAGAAGAATAAACTTCCGGTGAGTTCTTTACTTTTCAGAGCACCCCCGGCCGGGAGATACCTTTCCGGGCTCTTCCCACGCCGGGAGGAGTGTTGATCGCTCTGTCACCAGGGATTGCCCTGAGGTGCCTTCTGGGCCTAATAATTGTACCAGAGTTTTCTCAGAGGGTCTCTGTAAGGGGCCTGTGGATACCGGAGCACGCTCCGAGGCCCCGCCTGTGGGGGCTGCCTGTAGACCCTGTTCTACTGAATCGTGGGGTATTGCAGCTCGCTCTGAGGCCTCGTTATCGGCTTCCTTCAAAAGTACGGGGCGCGCCCTGAGGCCTCGGCTGGGCTTGGTGTTACCGAACGGATGTTCGAGGCCCGTGCTAGTAAGGCTGTTACCGGACCTGGGTCTGAGGTCCCTCGTGCAGAGGCTAAAGAGACTAACATTTCTGAGAGGCCTGCCAAGGCCTTATCGGTGAAGGTACTTCCTCACCGTTTCCGCTCTTGTGGCGACACCAGAACTGTTCAGGGAGCAGGGAGTGAAAGTTCTTCCCTTCCGGCGAAGGCTAGTTCGGCTATTGGTATGTCGCAGAAACATTCCAGGCCTCCTAGTACCGGCTCGGCCAAGTTTCCTTATGTAAAGGCTAAGATTAAGACCCCTGATCCACCAACGGGGACCCCTTCCTCACTTCCACACGTGCCGCAGTTCCCTCTCAGGTGATGGCAAAATGGCGGCTGTTCCCGCCACGACCACAGCGGCAATATTGGGCGCTCATCCTACAACTACGCCATCGGCCTCAGGTGTAGGAGATGGTTCCGTAGGTGAACACAAAGTTCCTTGTACGCATCCGTTTCGTCCAGTTTATGATTGTAACGCACGGATGCCTCTCCCCCACAATGTCTCGTTGCTTGTTGGTTCAGCACCTTTGATTTTTGTGGACACCTCGGGGGATGGACCTATGTGGCAACCATCCCACTGCGTCCCTGGAATTATCCTCTCAATAGAGGCCTTCTCTGGCGGCTCCAAAACCGTCTCTGGAGGACGCCTTTTTCGGCAAATTTCAGATGCTCATTTGTACCGACCCAATGAGAGAGTATTTCAAGGGTCTTTTTCTGGAGATTTGCCCGCCCGCAACTCCGGCTCCACCCGCTTCACCAGTGGTTCCGCCAGTGCCGCCCTTGCCTACGGTGCCTCCACCGACGCTTCCGCCCTTGCCCCCATTGTCCCTGGTGGACAAGACAGTGCCTGACACTGTTCAGGAGGATCCCGACTTGGATGATGGGCAGGGCGAGCAGGACAGCAAATACCTGCCCCGCTCTATTAGAGCTTTTCATGACCGGGTACTGGACATGATGTGCTTATTGGATGTCCCAGTGCCCGAGGCACCCGCTCCGCAGGAGGGTGTTTTCGGGGGCTTTCACCTTATCTCCTTCGGAGCGTACCCGCCTGTTCTTGCAGAAGGACGTTTTGGCCGAGGTCCGCAAGGTCTGGGAAAAGCCACACTCTGGACTTTTCGTCAATAAGAAGAAAATTGACACGCGTTACAGGCTGCATTCTTCGGAAGAGGTGGCTCAGTCATCTTGTCCGCCTCCTCCACCACAGTGGTGGCCGCGGCCACTTTGCAGTCCAGGCCTGCAGCGTCTTCTTCTACGATGGCGACTCAGGTTCTGGGGAAAGAGGACAAACTCCTGGACTCCCTTGGGACGAAGATTTTCGCTAACTCCGCCTTGCAGCTCCGGCAGTCCAACGCGGAACTGGTGTTAGCGGGGGGCAAACATGAACATGTGGAAAGGTCTGTCAGAGTTTGAGGAGTTCATTCCGGTCGAGAAGCTGGAAGACATTAGGCCGGGTTTATCTGACACCAGAGTCTTGGCTCAGGATCTGCTTGAGGCCGCGGCTCATCACGTCGACTTGTCGGCTCAGGGCCTTATGCTGGGTGTTGTCACCTCTCGACAGGCATGGTTACATGCCACCAAGTTCTCAAAGGAGGTACAGGTTAAGGTGTTGGACCTGCGGTTTGACGGTAAAGAGCTTTTTCATTCCACAATGGATGTGGAGCTCACCAAAACAAAGGACAGCATCCAGACATCTAAGTCCTTGTCTGTCCTGGTTAAAACTCCTTTCAGGACCCAGAGACCGCTGTCACAGAGCCGGCCCTCCACTGGTTTTAGGGGCTTCCTAGATCGGAAATCCTGCAGAGTGGATACTCCTTCGGGTAATGACCGCCAGAGGCAGCAACGAACTCGGTTTTTCTCCCGCTCCTCAGCCTCCTCTTCAGGTTCAGGTGGTAACACCACTGAAAAGCCTGCAAAATGAGGGTTTTCCTCGCTCGCACGAGACCCCGGTGGGAGGACGCATTGCGTCTCATTGGGAGGCGTGGCAGACCTTCACCGAGGACAGGTGGGTCTTGCAGTCGCTCGGGCGGGCTTCCGCTTATCCCTACCCCACCCTTCAACCCTCCTTTCCAGCAGTCGGGATTGCCCTCCCTAAAAGCCGAGGTGCGGGGTTTCAGGACCCAGCTCGAACGGTAACGGTCACGATAGACTCCTCACTTCTGGGGTGGGGTGCAACGTTGGATCTTCTTCAGGTCTCGGATCTTTGGTCGCCTCAGGACAAGCTCCTCCACATAAATCATCTGGAGCTCCTGGCGATCTTTCTAGCGGTCAAGGCGTTCAGACCGACCATAGCCAACAAGGTGGTCCGGATTCACACAGACAATGCGGTGTTGATGTTTTACATCAACAAGCAAGGGGGCACCAAGTCTCCCCCTCTCGTGGAACTGTCCATCCAGATTTGGGAATGGGCTGTTCAGCATGGTGTTTGGCTACTTGCAGTACACATTCCGGGTCAGCTGAATGTCACGGCAGATGCCCTCAGTCGGCGGACGATAGTCAGCTACAAGTGGGAAATGAAGGCGGAGGTCATTTCATGAATTTTCTTGTGCTGGGGCACTCCGAAAGTGGATCTCTTCGCTACGGCGGCAAACAAGAAGCCTCCTCTGTATGCCTCCAGAAACGGGCTTGGAGCCTCCTCTCTGGGGGATGCTCTGGAAATTCCATGGCACAACATGAGGGCTTATGCCTTCCCGCCTCTAGTTCATCGGACGATTTGCAAATTGAAGAACTCGGTGAACTGCTCTCTTCTGCTCATTGCCCCTTGGTGGCCGGCCAGGTTTTGGTTCTCAGAACTTCAACACCTTTCAGTGTATCCGCCGATCAGGTTACCAGTGACCGCGATCTTCTTCACCAGGGGGAACAACAACTGTGGCACCCCTCCCCACAATCACTCAGCTTGGCGGCGTGGTGCCCGAGTTCAGGTCTTTAGAACATCTTGTAACACAAAAAAACCCCAAGAGGGAAAAAAAGTTCACATGGAAGAGTACTATATTAATTTGAGTACCCAATAATGGAAATAGAGGCGAAGAAGTAAAGGGAGCCCAATCATGATAAATTCACATTTTCTATTTTAGTTTGTTACCATTATAAAATTGCATAATATACAAACATCAAAACAACAATAAAATAGATGAATTAATTTTAATATAAACTACTTGTCAAATCTAATGCCTTAAAACATTCAAACGCAATTTGGCCTGTCTGCGGATAACATACGCATTATCCAGGCAGCCAGAAAACCTTCGACTAGATCCCAGTACAAAAGCAAATGGCTTAGCTTCTGTCATTGGTGTTTAGACAAGCAGATGGACCCAAGGCGGGCTACAATTGACACGGTACTGTCCTTTGTATCCCACCTAGCAGAGTCGGGAGTTCATGTTTTATCATGTAGAACTTACCTTTCGGCGGTCTCCGCCTATTTATCTACAGACCAATGTTCTTACTCTCTGGCTAACCGAGTGGTTAAGAGACATTTTGCAGGCTTGATGCGCCTCTTTCCTCCGATTCGCAGTCCGCACCCGACGTGGTATCTAAATGTGGTCCTGACGGCATTGTGCCATAAGCCTTTTCAACCAATGGTTACTGTAGACCTCAAGCCCCTCTCATGGAAGGTGTCCTTTTTGGGGGCCATCACTTCGGCAAGGCGCGTCAGCGAAATCCAAGCTTTGTCGGTGAAACATCCCTTCTTGGCTTTTCACAAAGATAAGGTGGTCCTAAGGACAAACCCCGCTTTCTTGCCGAAGGTGGTTTCTGAGTTTCATCTAAACCAGTCTATTACCTTGCCGGTATTTTTTCCGAACCCCGCTTCAGATGCAGAAAGGGTTCTGCACTGTCTGGATGTTAGAAGAGCTCTTAAGTTCTATCTTGACAGGACTTCCGAGCTTAGGAGCTCTTCTTAACTGTTTGTCACTTTTGGTAATCCACAAGGAAAGCAGGCCTCTAAGGCGACCATCTCCCGGTGGATCGGGTCCTGCAATACGGAGTCTTACACCGTTCAAGGGCTGAAGCCTCCTAAGGGTATTCGTGCACATCTGGTGCGGGGCAAGGCAGCCGCAGTTGCCTTTCATAAATATGTCCCCTGGGAGGCCATGCAAAGGACGCTACTTGGGCCTCCCTGTTGGCTTTTTGTAAACATTAATGTCTAGACCTAAGTTCAAGAGCCGATGCCCAGTTTGGTCAGGCTGTGCTGAAGAACCTGTTCCAGTAAGGGTTTTTTTCCATCAACCCATAGTTCCTGAAAGGAGTGCTTGGGAATCTCTCATAAGTATGGAGGAAAGGGGACGGGACGTAGGAGTATAACCAGGTTACTCACCGTAGTGACCACCTTACTCCTAGTCCATAGTCCCCTTTCCTCCATACGCTCCCCCGCCGTCCCCTCTAATAAGGTTCCTCTGTTATTGCTAAAGGGTCTCTGACCCGGCGATAGAAAAGGACTGATGGGCGATGTGCAGGGCAGAGCCGAGATGGGCAGGGTTACGGCGCGTGCCGGGCCCCGCGTAGAAAGAGAGGAAGGACAAAAGAAAAACATTTATTTTGAAATTTTGGATGCTTTTACAAAGCGCTCCGGTCCCGTCCCACAGGGCGGAGAGATGTCCCATAAGTATGGAGGAAAGGGGACTATGCATTAGGAGTAAGGTGGTCACTACGGTGAGTAACCTAGTTAATCTCTGGAAGGTCGCAGGGGCATTCTTCAACCCAAAAGGCATGACCCTAAACTGGTAGAGTCCCTCAGGTGTTGAGAACGCTGTCTTTTCCTTGGCATGGTCCGTCAGAGCTATTCGCCAATAGCCTAGTCAGAGGTGCTCACAAATTTGGCAGCACGTATGGTGTCCACAAGCTCATCAGCCCTGGGCAATGGGTGTGCGTCAGTTTTGGTGACGGCATTGACTCCTCGGTAGTCCAGGCAGAACTTCCAATCCTTGGTACCTGCCTAGAAACTTGACAAGGACCACTGGACAGGACCAGGGACTGGTTGAGGGTTCAATAACACCCAGATCCAACATCTTGGTGACCTCAGCATGGATGTGGTTCTTAACTGTATCTGACATACGGTAGCACCTGCTTTTGACAGGCACACTGTCACCAGTATCAATTTCGTGCCTACACCAAGGTGTAAGGCCTGGTTTCAGTGAGAACAGAGAGGCATACTGCCGGAGCAAAGCCCTGCAGGCCTTCTGTTGCTCTGCTGTCAGATCGGGAGAGAGATGTACTCCCTCCACTGAGCCATCCTGAGGGTTGCTATGCAGCAAATCAGGAAGGGGCTCACTCTCATTCTCTTCTTGCTCTGAAGCTAGCAAGAGACATGAGACTTCTGCTCGCCTGTGGAAAGGCTAGAGCCTGTTAACATGGAATACCTCAGGGGCTACCCCAGGGACACCCATGCCAACCAGATAATTGACTTTGCCCATCTTGGAGATGCTCCTGATGAGTCCAGTCCACTTGTCTGCCAAAGCTCTAGGCTTGGTAGGCTCCATCGCAAGGATTTCCTGTCCCGGAGGCCACTCCACTCGCGAGGCTTTTAGGTCATGCCAGTATTTATTCAATTCCTGGCTGGCCTTGAGATTCGCTGTTGCTTGATCCATCATCAGTGTCATCCTCCGTCTGAGGCCTAACACATAGTCCCCCACTTGCTTGGCGGGACCTGGAGGGGTGGCTTCCAAACCTTCTCTGATCAAGGCAAGGGGCCCCCTCATGGGATGTCCAAAGAGTAACTCAATGGGGCTGAAACCAACACCCTCTTGAGTTACAACATTTCCTCCTTAGGGGCTCTTCCAAAGCACCAAGCATGCCCTTGAGAGTTTTATTAAACTTCTTAACTAGACCATTGGTCTGGGGATGGTAAGTGGTGGAGAACTTGTAGGTTACCCCGCACTCTTTCCACATGGTTTTTTTAATGTAACTAGACATGAAGTTGGATCCTCTGTCAGAGACAACCTCCTTAGGGAATCCAACATGGGTGAAAATGCCCAGGAGTGCCCTGGCAACCACCTTGGCAGTTACAGTCCAAAGGGGTATAACCTCAGGGTACCTGGTGGCATGATCAACCAAGACCAGGATGAATCGATATCCACCTGAAGTGGGAGGGTCAAGGGGACCGAAAATGTCGATGCCCACCATCTCAAACAGTGTGCCAACCACTGACAATGGCTGCAGTTGGGCAATGACACTGCCTCTAGTCTTGCCAGACACTGACAAGTTGGGCAGGTCCTGCAGTGGGACTCCACTTCTACTCCCATCCGAGGCCAGTAGAAATGGGCAGAGAGCCTCTGTTTAGACTTCTTGGTACCAAGATGACCAGCTAAGCATACGGATAAGGACGGACGGAAACTGGAAGCCATGGGCAGGAAAGTATCATCTTCTGCATCGCTTATAATCAGAGCGGGCAATGCGCTGGCCATGACCGCAAGGTTCGATCACGAGCTTTGGCTCAGCATGTCTAAATTGGCAAAACAATTACCTCCAGAGCTCCAGGAGGAGGCAAAATCGATAATCGCTGATGGTGAAGCTACATCGGATCACATGATCGACGCAGCGGTTGATGTGGCCGAATCAGGCTTCAGGCAGATGGCGCACGGCACAGTGCTCAGAAGGCAGGCTTGGATGAAGGCTACTAACTTTAGACCTGAAGTCCAGGCGCAGATATTAGACATGCCGTTTGATGGGCAAAATCTCTTTGGAAAGAAGATAGACGATCATTTAAAGGGAATCAAGACAGACACGGACACAGCCAGAGCCATCAGTTCTTTAAAGGACAAAAGTAAGGACCATCGGTCTTTTCGTCCCTTTAGAGGCTCATCTTCCAAGTTCAGAGGATACGGTCGTTCCTCGTATGGTCAAAAAGCACAAGGCGGCACGTACCAAGACAATAAATATCAGTCATCCAACAGATACGCCCATAGAGGCAGACGTGGCTCCACCCAAGGGAAGTCACAAGGCAAGCAAAACTGACAACCAATTTTTTTCCCCTCTTCACCACACCCTGGTGGGGGGAAGGGTGAGCCAGTTATTCCAGCGCTGGCAATCAATTACATCGGACAAATGGGTGTTGCAAGTGATCCGAAAGGGTCACACCTTAGAATTTCTGGACCAACCTCCTTCCCTGCCTCCAACATCTCGCAGAGTGCATATGCTAAGACAGGTCATGTCCGAAGTGCAAAAACTGCTCCAGAAGGCAGCAGTAGAACCAGTTCCTTATTCTCAGAGGGGAAAAGGTTTCTACTCCCGATTTTTCCTCGTCAGAAAGAAAAACGGTCAATGGAGACCCATCTTGGACCTGAGGGCACTCAACAAATTCATCAAGCGCATAACATTCAAGATGGTAGCTTTACAAGGGGTGCTACCTTGGTTAAACAAGCACGACTTCTTAGCCACTTTAGACTTGGAGGACGCATACTTCCATATACCGATCCATCCAGGGCACAGGCAGTTCCTCAGGTTCACGGTGGGAGAGCTTCACTTTCAGTTTCAAGTGCTCCCATTCGGGCTAAAATCAGCTCCGAGAGTTTTCACAAAATGCTTGGCGCCGGTAGCGGCAAGTCTCAGGAGGGCAGGAACGGACGTTTTTCCATACCTGGACGATTGGCTGATAAAGGCAAGTTCCGCTGCAAAGGCTCGCTCGGCAGTGTCGAGGACTGTCAACCTCCTAAAAGAGTTAGGTTTCTCCATAAACCAGACAAAGTCCTGCCCCGTTCCCAGCAAGGTAGCTCTCTTCCTGGGAGCCGAACTCGATACCAGCATTCCCAGAGTGAGGCCATCCGCAGAAAGAATAGCAGCGATTCTACGCTCAACTTCGAACTTCCTACAGAAAGAGACAACATCCGTACGCTCTTACAAATCCCTATTGGGCATGATGTCTTCATGCATATTCCTCATACCGAACTGCAGGCTTCGCATGAGACCTGTGCAGGAAGCTCTGGACCACCAATGGAAACAAGCTTTCGGAGGCTGGGAAGACATTGTCCAGATTCCATCGACGTTGCACAAGGCCCTTCGATGGTGGAATGTTCCGAGGAATCTTCTGCAGGGGATGCCGTTTCAAGCACCGACATCGACCCTTCTGCTGAGGACAGACGCTTCCTTATCAGGTTGGGGCGCTCATCTTGCGGACCTCCAAACCAAGGGCTCTTGGTCGACACAAGAGTCCCAGCTCCACATCAACGTGTTAGAGCTCAGGGCCGTAAGGTTGGCGCTGAAAGCCTTCCTACCGGTGATAGCTGGTCAAGTTCTTACAGTCCAGACAGACAACACGACCTCCATGCACTATACAAACAAGCAGGGAGGCACGAGGTCACAGATCCTGTCGCAAGAAGCCCAACAGCTGTGGGCATGGGCCTTGCACTACGGGGTGCAGATCAGGGCAGAGCATCTTCCAGGAGTGGACAATGTCCTAGCGGACAGGCTAAGCAGAGAATACACAGCGTCCCACGAGTGGGAGCTGGACGAAAAAGAAACCCAACGGATATTTGCCTTATGGGGCCATCCGCAGATCGACCTTTTTGCCACCAGGAACAACAAAAAATGCAAGAGATTTGCTTCAAGATACCCGGAGCACCAATCACTGGGAGACGCGTTCTCAGTGAATTGGTCGGGGAAGTTCCTCTATGCCTTCCCACCCATTCCCCTCATGTCGAGGGTACTTCGCAGGGTAAAAGAACAGGATTGTTCTTTGATTCTAATTGCACCGGATTGGGCACGGCAAGTCTGGTACCCGACGCTGAGGCACCTATCCTGTCAACCCCCGATTCGTCTCAAGACGCATCAATATCTACTGACGCAACAGAACCGCAAGGTCCTCCACCACGACCCGAGGAGCCTGTCTCTCAAGGCATGGTTCCTGAGCAGCGCAAACTGATGCACCTAAAGTTACCA
Organism: Ambystoma mexicanum; assembly: GCF_040938575.1. Classification (NCBI taxonomy): domain Eukaryota; kingdom Metazoa; phylum Chordata; class Amphibia; order Caudata; family Ambystomatidae; genus Ambystoma; species Ambystoma mexicanum. The sequence goes on along the minus strand of NC_090929.1, from coordinate 272,869,677 downwards.
TCAGAATGCTGGGATATCATCAGGGCCGCTAGAGCCCCGTCCACGCAAGTCACCTACACCAGGAAATGGACCAGGTTTTCCAAATGGTGCGAGACCTCTGCAATCGACCCCCTCACGGCCTTGGTTAATCAGATTCTGCCCTACTTGTTGCACCTGGCTAAGTCAGGGCTCTCACTGTCCTCTATCAAGGTCCATCTGTCAGCCATAGCGGCTTACACAGTAACAAGCCTTACTTTCCTTACCAGCGGTTAAAATCTTCCTGAAAGGACTGATGCGTACTTATCCGCCTACACCTACACCAGTTCCGGACTGGAGCCTCAACACTGTCTTAACAGCCCTCATGCAACCTCCCTTCGAACCCATACACAGATGCGAATTGAAATTCTTGTCCTGGAAGACATCTTTCCTGATAGCCATCACATCAGCCAGAAGGATCAGTGAGTTACAAGCTTTGTCTTCTGAACCCCCGTTTACTTTGTTCCAGAAGGACCGCGTCATCTTAAGGCCTCACCCGAAGTTCCTCCCCAAGGTACTTTCGGAGATGTCGTTCACTGAGCGCATTGTTTTACCAACCTTTTTCCAGAATCACGCTTGTGAAGCGGAAAGAACATTACATTCTCTAGACGTTGCTAGAGTGTTGAAGTTTTACTTGCAAAGAACCAAGGAGTTCCGCTCCTCAAACCGGCTATTCATTTCTTTCTCTGGCCGTACCAAGGGTCAGCATATATCTAAACAAAGTCTGGCACGCTGGGTATCGTCCTGCATCACCCACTGCCATCAGTTGAAAGGCGACTCTTTAACTAGACCGCCGTCTGCGCACTCCACCAGAGGAAGGGTGGCGTCAACAGCATTCCACGCAGGGGTGGCATTGAAGGACATATGCAGAGCCGCCACGTGGAGCACTCTGCATACTTTCGCCAAACACTACTGCCTGACTGAAGATACCAACAAAGAAGCTGCAGTTGGACAGGCAGTGCTCCGCCATCTCTTTGTATAAGGTAGGACCAGCCTCCTTTCCCACCTTTCCCGAAGTATGTAACCGTTGTGTTGCTGCATGGTAAAGGTAAAGGTCTGATCAGAAATATGTTTTTCTGTATTTATGCATATATATATATAATGGTGGCATGTTTTAACTGCTTGGTATTCTATTCAAGCATCTGAATCTATGAAAGATCCAATGCTGGAGAAGTCTTAGTTACTTACCTGTAACTGTATTTCTCCAGCATTGGTATCTTTCATAGATTCACATGCGCCCGCCCGCCTCCCCTGAGAGGCTGCTTCTATGCTCGGCATCCATCATACTGTAATCTCTACGGTTCAAAATCTGAAGATGGCTGCCGGGGGCGGAGCTTAAGCCCTGCCACCTCATTGGCTGGGGCCATAAAGGACCAAAGTGAGGTGGAGGGACTACACAATGAAATGGCTCATAGGCCATAATGGGCTATGTACATGCACTACTAGGTAGCAATGTGTGTATATTTAAAAAAAAAAAAAAAAAAAATATTATTAAATTTATCACCGAGGATTCCCAGTCTGACGACGGTGAATATTCAAGCATGTGAATCTATGAAAGATACCAATGCTGGAGAAATACAGTTACAGGTAAGTAACTAAGACGTCTTGCTTCTTCTTGCCTTAGGCCTCGCCTTTGGCTCGGGTACTTGACTCACAGCCAGACCCTGTGTCACCTATGACCTAGTGACTGCAGCAGCAGTCATGGGAAGACCATCCGAGATCAACCCCAACTCTACTAGAGCATTACCTAACAGAATGTTAGCAGGGACATTGTCCTGAACCAGGACAGGAAGCTTTGCTGTTTTGTCTCCAATCATGAGTGTGACTAAGGCTACAGGCGATAATTTGGGAGGCCCACCAGCTAACACTGACAAGTTGGGCAGGTCCTGCAGTGGGACTCCACTTCTACTCCCATCCGAGGCCAGTAGAAATGGGCAGAGAGCCTCTGTTGAGACTTCTTGGTACCAAGATGACCAGCTAAGCATACCTCATGCGACAACTGCAGTAGGAAGGGCTTGTAAACCTGGGGTACCACCAACCTCTTGAGGGCACCAGGTTCAGGCTTAGTGGGCTCACTAACAAGGAGCTCACCCTCCCAATAGATCCGGAATGTCCTAGGCACTTCTCCTTGTGCCTGGGACAGGGCCTGTTTCCTCAGACCCTCGAGAGAGTGGCACTCTCTCTGTCCCTTACAGAAGTCAGCCCGGGAGGGTCCCCCTCCAGCTAACAAGCATTGAAGGTCGGGATGATCCTCTGGGTTGAGAACCTCTCCCACAGGAGAGTATTCTGTCTCTTCTCCCTCAGGAGTTGAGTTTGGGTTTTCCACTGGACCCGGCCCGTCCGGAGCATGGATCCCAATGGGTGCTGTAGGAACAGCAGGAAGAGAAGGAGCCCCCCTCGCAGAGGTGGCCTTCTTGGTCTTGCTTCTTCTTGCCTTAGGCCTCGCCTTTGGCTCGGGTACTTGACTCACAGCCAGACCCTGTGTCACCTATGACCTAGTGACTGCAGCAGCAGTCATGGGAAGACCATCCGAGATCAACCCCAACTCTACTAGATCATTACCTAACAGAATGTTAGCAGGGACATTGTCCTGAACCAGGACAGGAAGCTTTGCTGTCTTGTCTCCAATCATGAGTGTGACTAAGGCTACAGGCGATAATTTGGGAGGCCCACCAGCTAACCTGGTGGTTCTCAGAGGAGCACCTACATAGTCCTCTGGCTTCAGCCGGGCCCTGTCCACCACTGTCATGCTTGCCCTAGTGTCTCTCAAGCCAGTAGAAGGCTGGCCATTCAAGAGGACACTTCTCAAGAACCTAAGGGTGTTCTTTGGGATAGTCGCCAGTACTTCTGCGTACTGGTCCCAGGCCCCAAGGGACACTAAGGAAATCTCTACAGGAGCACCAAAGGTGATCCCTGTAGAGGTGGGGAGGACAGCGGCCTCCACCTCAGACATGGGGTAAGGGTAGGTCAGGCTGACAGCCTGTACTCCAAGTGCCTTACCTTTACACTTGGAGTCACCCTTCTTGTGATCCAGAGCCCCACATTCCCAACTGGTGCCAGGAATGCGGGCTATGGTACTGGAACCACTGGGAGCCTTCTTTGCAGCAGGTGGACCACTACTCTTATTCCCACCCATAGATGACTTATCCCCACTAGATATTTGGGTCTTAGGAGAGGAAAGTTTTCGTTTACCCGACTGTGACTGCTTTTGGGACTTCTCAGCTTTCTGAGAGGTCCCCTTTTCTTCGTCCTTCTCCTTCCCACTGGAGTCCTTAGGGGACACCCGGTGGGAGACCCACTTGTAAGCCAACCTAGCCAGTTTAAAGGGATCCAAAATGTTCTGGTCAGCAACATACTGACGCAGCTCTGGTGAACAGGCTTCATAAAAATGCTCAAAAAACAAAAGGTGAGACAATTCAACAAATGTTTTCACTTTGTAACCATCAATCCACCCCATCATGTTCATGTGCGCAGCACTCACCCAGTCAACCCAAGACACATTCTCTCTTTTCTTAAATTCCCTGAATCTTTTAAGGTATTGGGTAGGTGTCTTGCCAAACTTGTCAATCAACACAGACTTATTGCATTCATGCTGACCCCTTTCTTCCAGACTCACTTTCAGAATACAGTCTGAGACACTCTGCTTAACAAACACAAAGCCCAATCTGTCTCATCAACGTCATGAATTGCACAAGCCATTTCAAACGCTTCAATCCTTTGGAGGATATCTGAACCCTCCACAAACATACCAACCAAATCTTTCATAAACTTGGTGGCTGGGGACCTGACACTCTCACTGGGTTTAGCTGAAGTCTCCACTCTAACTTTCTCTAGCTGGATTCTCTGACATTCAGTGTCCTTGCTCTTGAGTTCAAGGCCCTTCTTTTTGAGTTCAAGATCCCTATTCTTGTGCTCCACTTGTTGAGCCAACTCCTCCTTCTTAAGCTCAGCATCTATTTCCAACTTGCGGTATTCAAAGTTCATCCTTAATAACTCAAGCTCCAAGGAATTCCTGGGGTTTGGAACAGAGGCAGCAGGAATGGTGGCATTCCCAGAGACAGATTCAGCAACAATCCCAGGGGCAGAGTCCTCATTGGTTGCATCTCCCCCTTCAAGAATTTCACCATCAGTCTGGTAGTCCACCAGGGCAGCTATCAGCTCATCCCTAGACTTATCCACAACGTCTAACTCCCCGGCATCACAAGCACTCTGGAGAGCCTCTAAGTTCATCTTAGTCCATTTACCATTTGCAATAGACTCCATTGCTTGTAATGCCGTTATCTTGTACACAACTAAACCTCAATTTAACAAAGTGCAGATATTTTGTAAGTGGCACGGTTATACACTGATTCTTAAAGCCATAAGCATCCCACCGCTGCCACCAGTGTAAAGACTGGAGGGGGAGATCTGTTCTTCTGCTCTCTATATGGCAGAGGAGAGGCACAGAGGACCTCAGCCAAGATTCTCTATTATTGGTACGTGGTCGAGCAATCAAGGCCTAGCTTCTCAGGAGGTGATGCAGGCTGGTTCTTAAGTACAGTGTAGTCCCCAAGCCCCCAGAAAGGAATGTCCACACACTGTATTAGTTAAAACACAGTCTTTATATAATACATGTTCAAGGTTATGTACACTATCACAATAATTCACTTTGTGCTCAGAAAATCAACAATGGTAACTATATACAGTTCTAAAGTGGTGCCACAATTATTATCAGATCTCATTAAAGTTCATCAACTATACTCTGGTCAGATGTCACACAGATCACTTAATAAAGGCAACCAACAATAGACATAGGAGGAAAGCAGTTGGTTAGAACAATTGGCAGAATACTGGCCCCTACCACTAGACACAGTTCTGTGTGGAGATCCCCCCACCTGGGCAACTTATAAAATAAAGATATAACACAAGCCTAGTCCGTATATTGTTCTATAAGTCTTTATTTCCTTCTATAATGTTTCTACCCCCCCAATGTGCCTGGTGGAGCAGAGTTCTTCGAAGAGGCGTCGATGGATCCTTCTTAAGTTACTCCCTTTGAAGCAGGAGCCATGGATTGTCGAGAGGCGTCGAAGAAGGTAAACTTGGCGTCGACGAAAAGTGCGAGGGGGCCGAGACCACGGCGTCGATCCAGGCGGTGGTCGTCGATGTCCTGCGAAGATGAGGTGTGCCGGGCACCTCAGCGATTGATAGTTCAGGACCGCAAAGAGTTTCTGAAGAACTGTGGCCCGACAAGGGCATCACGTCGTTGAAGTCTTTGTGGTCTTTGGGTGGCGGGAAACCCACCGGCAGATTCTCCTCGGCGTGTCGGGGTCCTGGACTTTCTCCCTCGGGATAATGCGGTCGACGGTGCAGAAAAGGGGGTGCTTCGATTCAACAGTCTTAGGCAAAGGAGCAGGCGGCTCCAGTCATCAGCGGCATGGCGTCAAGCGGTCCCCCCCTTCTGGGCAACACAGCTTCGATGGGCCTCCAGCAGTTACGGCGACACTCCGAACCCTGGTCGACGGCAATGGACTTCTCCGTTCGTCAGCCTTTCGACGATCTGACTTGCAGGGAGCTTCGGTGAAGGTTGGCGGTGCTCGAAGGTCACTCGGTGCACGGGAAGAGGGCGCCTAACCAGGTCCTCTCTTGGATCAGTCCTTGACGAACTCGACAGCTTTCGGATCGGGTCGAAGCAAATGCAGCAGCAGCTCTTCTTCTTCCAGCTGGGCGTCGGGGATAAGCAATTCCAGTTACTCTTCAAGTGTCAACTCAGCTTCTGAACAACTTCCAGTGGTGAGCGGTTCCCAGATATACTATTCTGTCTCTCATCCACACTGCTGGGTCACACTCAGCAGCCAATCATACAGAAGGGCATTCATGCAGTCAGTCAGCCAATCAGGCATACAGTGCATTCAGGTCATACTCCTCCCTCTCAGACACTCACAACAAGGAATGTGGATTGGGACAAGTACCCAGCCATTCAACACTACACACTGCATTCATGCCAGTTTTGGGCAGGGTTGTCTCAGTCTTTGTCTCTCATACCAGAAACCAGACATCCACAACAAGAAGTGCATATTGGTCACACACACCATTTACCGAGGTCCCACCCCCAGGGTGTACCCACAACATACAGTCACTGGGAAGGCTCCAGCCAGTCTGGCCTGGACTTCACAACAACACCATATATGGAACTTCCACCCAACAGCCAGTCAGGGGGAAGTCACAGAGTCAGGGCTTCCCAGGACTTTGGGAAAACAAGATAACAGGCAATAGAAAGCAAGAGGCCACAGGGGCCATCTTGTTTCCTATCAGGAATCAACTGATTCCAATGGCAGGGACTGGGTATCCCAAAAACATACACTAGGGGCACAGGGTTGCACCCCCACCCATGGGTGCCATAAGGGTTTCCCATGGGTCTGTACACAAAACCAAAAACAGGAAGAGCTGCACTTCCAGGAGTCCCACATGGACTCCTGGGCAGAAGATAATACAGAACATCAATGAAAAAGGACTACAGGACGAGGACAGGGAGGCCCTGTCCCTCCAATGCATTTCCAGCATCACAGCGTGCATCTACCCGGGGCGCAAAAGGAAAAGGGTAACCCACTGGTAACCCCAAGCCTTTCCGCACAGTACATTTTGTTTATGTGGGCAATCTACAGATTTGGGCCTAGGGTGTTGAAGCCAGCAAGGAAAACAGGAAACCCCATGCATTTCCCAAAAGAGGACACCCGTCGGAATCCACAGAGGTCTGACTTACGCAAATCGGCCCAGAATGTTTTCCCCAGAACCCGCAGCAAAGACCCACATGGGAGAAGGTTGCCCAAGGTCAGGGATATTACCGCCGACTTTGCTGGAGCCCTGGCTGCCCTGTTTTACAGGTTCCCCCCACTGGGGAGTCCCGGCAGTGTGCCAATACCTCCCCGAAGGGAAAAGCTGTAATGCAGCCCAGCCGCAACTCCAGGACGGTTGGAGGTGATGTACCTGGCCTTGGACATCCATGTACCATGTGGGTGTACTGTCCCCTAAGCGCAGCAGCTCCAGGGAGCCCCGGCAGGATCCCCATTCCTCCCCAGAGGTGACATCTGTAACGTAGCACAGCCAGAGGTGGAGCCTGGGCTTGCCGATGGACAACCCACAAGGGAGGGATATGCCCCCAGGGAAACACCAATGTTCTGCTGGCATGGGGGACAATTTGTGGCCTTCCCCTGCAATTGTGTCCCAGCCCACCAACATATCTGCCCAGATGGCCCATTCCCACTCACACCACCAACAATCCAGCCCCAGTCTCGCCCACCCCACTGACAGTGGGCCCTAACCATAGAATAATAAAAAAACAGTACTCACATAACATTGCAGCTGCTCGCGTAGAAAAAGCTGTAAACAAAACAAAAAACATGTGTTACCTACGGTCTCACCAGCAAAAACAAATCAATACTTTTCAAACATGCACCCCCCTTGCAAGCCATCCCTGGTGGTCTACTGAACCTCACCCCCCCCACTGAAAACCCATTTGCCCCTTCCTACGGCAGATATCTGCCCCCATGGAGGCCTGCATGAGGTACCCCTGCCACCTATTTTGGGTGAGGGGGAGAGGGCCACCAAAAACTGTTTGACAGGCCCCCCAGTGGGTGGGGCAGTAAGGTTTGGGCCCCCTGGGGCCAGATTGGCACACCAATGTGCCCCTCTGTGTTGAACAGAAAATCATATCGTGCCTCCTTTATTGTATATATTGGCCTAAGCCCAGTCGCTCTGCGAAGAAATCCGTGTTGCAAGGTTCTGACCTTAGATCGATTTAGCCGCCATTTTTAGGTTCATCCGCCATTTTGCTTTTCACTCCAAAGTCACCCTGTGTTCTAAAATGGTGGACAGTGTTCTTCTGTTTGTAACATGGCCGTCTTGACCCACACCACCAACAATCCAGCCCCAGTCTCGACCACCCCACTGACAGTGGGCCCTAACCATAGAATAATAAAAAAACAGTACTCACATAACATTGCAGCTGCTGGCGTAGAAAAAGCAGTAAACAAAACAAAAAACATGTGTTACCTACGGTCACACCAGCAAAAACAAATCAATAATTTTCAAACATGCACCCCCTTGCAAGCCATCCCTGGTGGTCTACTGAACCTCACCCCTCCCCCACACTGAAAACCCATTTGCCCCATCCTACGGCAGATATCTGCCCCCAGGGAGGCCTGCATGAGGTACCGCTGCCACCTATTTTGGGTGAGTGGGACTGGCCCCCCAGTGGGAGGGGCAGTAAGGTTTGGGCCCCCTGGGGCCAGATTGGCACACCAATGTGCCCCTCTGCGCCAAGGCAAGTTTGGTAAACAAAGAAAAAATTTGAAAATGGCAGGCTGCACTTTAGGGGGGGGGGGCTGAGGGGCAACCTACACCGCCGGGGAATTTTGTAATGTAAAGGGGGGTGCACCTCTCCACCCCCACCCTAATTGGAGGGGCGGTGCATCTCATGTAGTTCTCCCTGGGGGCAGATATGGGGGCTGTCCTGCACTCCTCCCTGGGCTCAGGTGTCCCTTCCGAGGAGCAGATATCTTCCCACAGGTAGGGCTGCACAACATGGCCCCCACTCCATTGTGGGTGGGGGGGTCACCACCCCTTCCCATTAGAAAATTCCCTGTCGGTTTGGGGTGCCCCACAGCCTCCCCCCCTAAAATGCGGTCTACCATTTTCACTTTTTTCCTTTGGTAACCTAACTCTCCTTGGTGCAGAGGGGCACATTGGTGTGCCAATCTGGCCGCAGGGTGCCCAAACCTTACTGCCCCACCCACTGTGGGGCCTGTCCCCCAATTTTTGGTGGCCCTCTCCCTCCTCACCCCAAATGGGTGGCGGAGGCACATCATGCAGGCCTCCCTGGGCCTCCTGCAAACGGCTGCGTGAGGTACACCCCCCTCCATTTGGGCTGGGGGGGAGAGGGCCCCCAAAAATTGTGGGACAGGCCCCCCAGTGGGTGTGGCAGTAAGGTTTGGGCACCCTGGGGCCAGATTGGCACACCAATGTGCCCCTCTGCGCCAAGGCAAGTTTAGTTAACAAAGAAAATAATTCAAAATGGCAGGCTGCCCTTTAGCAGGGGCTGAGGGGTAACCTACACCGCCAGGTAATTTTCTAATGTACTGGGGGTTGACCCTCTCCCCCCACACCAAATGCAGGAGGGGGCATCTCATTCATCCCTCCCTGGCGGCAGATAAGAGGGGGGGGGGTTCTCATGCAGCCCTCCCTGGGGTTACATGCTGCTTCCTAAGAGCAAATAACTGCCCCCAGGGAGGGATGCATGACATGACCCCAAGTCCATTTTGGGTGGGGGGGCAACCCCTTTCCATAAAAGAATATCCCTGGTGGTCCAGTGGGAGGGAGGGGTTAGGCACTCCCCCCAAGACCAGCCACGATACTTATTTATTTTTTTGCCCCCCCCAGGGGCAGATGGTCACCCATCCGCCCCCAGGGGTCTCCATACATGTGGCCCCATGCTTTGGGGCCTCGGTGGGGTAGGGGGACAGCTTACCTAGTAAGCAGCTCCCCTCACCCCACTTTCAAAAGACATCCCTGGTGTCTAGTGGCATTGCTGCCCCAGGATCGAGCGCCCTGCGCCGGATCCGGGAGCAGCAATGCTTACAAAAAGGGTGTTGTTGGAAAGGGGAGAATCTCCCCTTTCCAACGACACCTCCACAAAAATCCCTGGTGTCTAGGGGTCCCCGCCGCCCTCCCCCTTCCCATGCTTCATTTTATGATGCTTTAAAAAAAAAATCCCTCCCAACCCCTGGGGGCAGATGGTCACCCATCCGCCACCAGGGGTCTCCGTACATGTGACCCCATGCTTTGGGGCAATGGGTGGGAGGGGGCCGCTTACCTAGTAAGCAGCCTTCCGTCCCCCCATACTACAAAGACATCCCTGGTGTATAGTGGCATTGCTGCCCCCGGATCAAGCGCCCTGCGCCCGATCCGGGAGCAGCAATGCTTACAAAAAGGGTGTCGTTCGAAAGGGGAGAATCTTCCCTATCCAACGACACCTCCATAAAAAAAAGTCCATGGTGTCTAGGGGTCCCCAGCCCCCATCCCCCTTCCCATGCTTCATTCTATGATGGTTTTTTTTGTTTTTTTTGCCCCCCACCCCTGGGGGCAGATGGTCACCCATCCGCCACCAGGGGTCTCCATACATGTGGCCCCATGCTTTGGGGCCATGGGGGGAGGGGGTGCCCCCCTCCCCCACATCTGTAACAGATCCCTGGTGTCTAGTGTCTTTGCTGCCCCCGGATCGAGCGCCCTGCGCCCAATCCGGGAGCAGAAATGCTTACAAAAAGGGTGTTGTTGGAAAGGAGAGATTCTCCCCTTTCCAACGACACCTCCAGAAAAAAAATCCCTAGTGTCTAGGGGACCCCATCCCCTTTCCCCCTTCCCATGCTTCATTTTCTGATTTTTTAAAAAGTTTTTTTTTGTCCCCACCCCTGGGGGCAGATGGTCACCCATCTGCCCCCAGGCGTCTCCATACATGTGGCCCCATGCTTTGGGGCCATGTGGGAGGGGGGCGCTTCCCTTGTAAGCTATCCCCTCCCCCACCTCTGTAACAGATCCCTGGTGTCTAGGGAATTGATGGTCACCCATCTGCCCCCAGGGGACTCCATACATGTGGCCCCATGCATTGGGGCCACAGGGGTAAAGGGGGGCGCTTGCCTAGTAAGCTGTCCCCCCTCCCCCTGCCTCTGTAACAGATCCCTGGTGTCTAGTGGGCATTGCTGCCCCCGGATTGAGCGCCCTGCGGCCGATCCAGGAGCAGCAATGCTGTCACACAAGGTGTCGTTGGAAAGGGGAGATTCTCCCCTTTCCAACAACACCATCCCAGAAAAAATCGCTGGTGGCTAGGGCCCCCAAACCCCCTACCACCTTCCCATTATGTATTTTTTATTAGCATTTTTTTTATGCCCCCACCCCTGGGGGCAGATGGTCACCCATCCGCCCCCAGGGGCCTCCATACATGTGGCCCCATGCTTTGGGGCCACGGGGGGTAGGGGGGCGCTTACCTAGTAAGCTGCCACCTACCTCTGTAATAGACCCCTGGTGTCTAGTGGGCATTGCTCCCCCCAATCAACCGCCCTGTGCCCGCTCCGGGAGCAGCAATGCTGTCACACAAGGTATCAAGGAGAATCTCCCCTTTCCAACGATACCTCTGGATACCCTTGGATTTGGCTCGCTATTTTTGACTCACGACAAGTGCATTTTGTCAGAGTATTCATTCTGATGTAACTGTATTGTGGTGGATGGTAAATCATCTTTGTTTTGTTAAAGGGCTGCAATGACTTGACCCCTGAGTTCCAGGGAGGTGTATATGTGAAAAATTGAGTAAGAATTGATTTTTGATTTGGCATTGTGAGTGGGAATTAAGCGGGAATAGGGTTATGTTTGACCCTGCGCAAAGGAAGTTCTGCAAAAATTACAAAAAGCCATTTTAAAATAACTACCATAGATGAGTGTGATGCCTCTCCAAGCTGTTCATTTGTGGAGAGTGGACAGAACGGATAAGCGGAGCCGGCAAGCTAAAATGATGCAAGAGATTACATCAGAAGGAATTGGCATTTGGCTTGAAGGTGGGAGGTTACACAAAGCATTAGAGGCATTTTACACGACCTAAACTACACGTGAGGAACAGACTCAAATGGCGCAACTCAGGGCTCATTTCTATTTCTATTTGCAATTAGCTGAAAAGTGGTTGCAATTAAGAGACTGGTCTCTTGAGTCAAACTAAGGCCCTAAAAAAGGCTCAGCACTCATTTGAACAAATGAAGGAGAAAGGGCAACATTTCGGAGGTGAAACATGAAAGTATCATAGAACAACTGACAAATGAATTACAAACCCATTTACAAGCCGATGCAGAGCGAGAAACAGGGTTTGCTATGCTCCAAGACAGCTATAGGGATTGTGCAAAAACAGTAAACCACATTCAACATAAATGTAATGATCAGAATGTTCATGGTAGTGCATTGCTGAATGAAATTGTGGCTTGCAAGCAAATCATCATGGAACTGAAATATGAAAATAACCAGTTAATTATAAAAGGGGTTGACTCCCAGAATGAATTTGACCAATTGCACCAAGATTTAAAGGCTTGAAAAGAACAGAAAATGCAACTGGTGAAAGAAAAGTAAAGATTACCGCAGGACAAAAATGTCCTGTTAAAAAAGTAAACCAATTAAACATTGATAAAAAAAAGGTGAGCCTGGAATTTCAGGAACTCACCAAAGTGAGAGAATAAAGGAATGACCTAGTAGAGCGTGTGAGACAAATGGAAGCTGAACTATCAGAGGCAGCGCAAGAAGCCACACAGATAATAGTGAGACAGTATAATTAACCACAAGTCTCACTCGCTACAAAGTTTTATCCAAAAAACACCATCATGGTGAACAGACAAACCCCACGGAGGGAAAATAAATAGCTTCATGAGCATACAGACCCACGTGGACTGCCGGTTTTTTACAGTTCTGTTTTTGTTTTAGTAATTTACGCTATGCACTAGTCATAGCTAGTGATACCCAGTTTTAGAATTTGTCTCATTGTAGTTAGATGGAAAGTCTCTCTCACCAATCCCTTTTAGACAGGCGGAGCCACTGCGCTACCTAGGGCTAGATCACAACACGAGGGAAAAGGTGTGCTTCTAATGAGGGTAAGCGATAGGGTACACAATAATAGTATGAACATTTTTTTGCTGGCACCAAGTAAGCCAATGTTCAATTGTTTTGGGTATTCAGCTCTACCATGTAGAAGGGAAGGAGGACGGACCAGCATGTTTTGGGAGACTAAAAATAATATAAGAACTTCAGTCCATGAAAACTCCTATGATGAGAAAGTTAGGGACTTAGATTGGCTGAAGATGAGACTACAAAGTGACCATTTTCCCTTCATCGATGAAGGAGAAAAGCCAGAACCTCAGCCTAGGAAGGGTATTCTAAAAACCTCTGTACATTCGGGGGAAAGGGGTATGGAGTCCCCAAACTCCCTGGAAGGAGGGATGATGAAACTCGGTTCTATCCTTTGCCTAAAATTAGCTACCCTGAGAGTTCACTTTGGTTTATGCGGGGCAAGACCAGACCTTATGACTCTGGGAGGTATTCCCCATCTCATAGAGATAGGGAATGCCTATAGGACAGGGAATGGAGTACAACTAGCATCTTTGAGTCCGAAAATGAAGTGCAGAGGAAGAAAAAGATAGGGAAACAGAGCAAACATCTTGTTAAAGACTCAATCAGACAGATACAGGCCATAAACATTACCACCACATTATCGACTTCTCCATCCCCCAACCCAGGAAACCCAAACGTACTGCCACACTTTTACCACCAGCAGTCACACGCAGTTCTTGGAAGTTTACTAAAGACAATATTATGCCATGTCTGGACACACCCAGTCGTAAAGCTGCTTTCTCTGTCAACCCAATTCACTAGGGGACACGCACAACTCATCCCTGGCCAAAGCAGTGAACACCATTGCCCCCCTCCTAGCTCAACGCAAAGCCAAACCTGTCAGACACTCTAACTCGTGGTTCACCCCCGACCTCCTAGAAATGCGCAACAAGAAATGCCAGGCAGAACTAATGTGGAAAAAAATCCTTTTGCCTTTTGACTCCCTCAGAGGAGACTTCACTAACATATTTAAGCTTTATAAATTAGCAATCATCTCAGAGAAATCCACCTCTTTCAACATCAGAATATCTAACACAAAGTCAGACACCAGAGAGATCTTTACCATCTTTAGGGAACTGGAGACCCCAGCCGCACCACCTCCTACCCTCCCCAAAGGTGAAGCCTGGTGCTCCAGCATCCAAATGGCAATGCTTAATAAAATTGACACCCTAAACAAAACAATTGAGAGCAACCTAGCCGATTGCCACAAGCACTTCCATGCCCCTGCGACAACTACCTCCCCTGATGACCCCAACATCCTGATCCCCCTATTTTCTTTCCAGAAAATCACAGAGACAGATGTCCTAGCAATAATAAAAAGTCTAAAACCCTTGAGATGCAAAAGAGACACATAGCCAGCGCCCATCATCAAAGACTGTGCAGAAGTCCTAACACCACTCATCACTGCATTCATAAATGCCTCATTCTCAACAAGTGCAGTCCTGATCAGCCTCAAGGAAGCTTGGATACTCCCCCTCCTAAAAAAAACATTCCTGGACTCCTCTAATCCCACCAGCTACAGGCCAATTACTACAGTCCCTTTCTTACTAAAACATAATTAACAGGGCAGCGTACCAGCAAGTTCAGCACTTCCTTGAAACCACCACATCCTTGGAGTGCGGCAGTCCGGCTTCCACCTGGGCATGGTACAGGATCAGCCTTGCTAGACTTAAAAAATTAACTACATGAGATCAGGGATGAAGAAAAGTCAGCACTTCTCCTCCTCCTAGATCTGTCTGCTGCTTTCGAATTGGTTGACCACTAAATCCTACGCCACCACCTCAATATCTCTGCAAACTTCTCCCCTATGGCCACTGCCTGGATTGCTTCCTTTCTTGAAGGAAGAGTCATGATGGTCTTCTCAGAGAATGCCAAGGCCTCACCATCCCCCATCCCACGTGGGGTACCGCAAGGCTCATGTATATCCCCAACCCTATACAACATCTTCACTAGGCCCCTTTTCGACATCCCGGATTCCAACGGTATAGCCTACACCAACTATGCTGACGACACCCACATTTTGCTCCCATTTACAGGCAATTATGCAGACAACTCCAATACCCTCAACAATACCTAGGCCTTGATCCAGTCATTGATGGCTGCAAACCACCATTGTCTAAATATTGATAAAAATAAAATCTTGCTTGTCGGACCACCCACAGCGCTAAACACTCGAAATTAACAATACATTGCCTTCCAGATCGATAGCATATTGGTCCCTGTCTCAGCCTCTGTAATATCCCTAGGGGTGTTCCTTGATGCCACCCTTTACATGTTCCGTCTAGTCAACGGCATTTCCTCGTCAGCAGCCTACGCCACCAAAGTATTAAGTGCTGCTGGTCCCTTCCTTTCCAAAAACATCTGCCTAACAATCGCCCGAGCAGTCATGGGCTCCAGGTTAGATTACTGCAAGGTTCTTTTTGCAGGCACCTCTTCAAGAAACATCCAAAAACTACAAGTAATACAAAATAATGCCCTATGAGCAGCACTGAACATTCCTAAAAAAGAATACATCTCAACAGCCAGAAGAGATGCTTAATGGCTGCCCATCCGAGAACGCATCATTTTCAAAACCTTATCCATCACCCATTAATGCCTCTCCAATACAGCCCCCCCTATCTTGCCCAGAAAATTGCAAAAGCTCACTCAACCAGACCCAGGATACATTACCAAGTGTTTTGCACCTTGAAACACTTGTGTATAGGTGCGTTATAAATGCCATATCATATAATATCTTACACTAACCGACTAATCCTATCTAAAGTGAAACAAGCAACAGCCGGTGGCTCTAGCTTCCCCTACCTTGCGGTTATGCAGTGGAACTCCCTTCCCCCTTCACTGAGAGCAGAAAAATCCAACTGGGTTTTCCGAAAAGCACTAAAACACAGCTGTTTGTCTAGATTGAGCCACTGAGCATGGTTCCTTTCTTTTCCTGTATCATTTCTATCTAACATTGAATTGTATATTATGTCAAACCTGTAATTAACCTGTGTTAGGGAGAATTCTCATCTTATGGCTAATTTCCCTTACCAATAGAGTCCCCCAGCAGCTTTGCTGGATTTGAAGGGTTTGTTTTTTTCTCCTGCTAAGAGTGAGACTCTTTTTCCCACTCTTAGGCATTCTTGCTATGTGTGTTCTAGGCTATTTTTGTGTTTAATGCCTATTGAGTTGCTCTTCCCTCCATAGGAACCATCTTTAGTCACATGTGTTACACAGCACCCTCTGTGCAGTGACACAGGGGTGTCGTAGCGACCCTCAAACATAGACTCCATACCCTGGGACTGACTACTGTCTCCGAGGGCATGTAAAGTCCCCATTGACTTAACTAGTCAATTTTCGTGAACTAAACCAGTACAACCCATCTTACTATGGAAGTACTGGGAAGGGTTAATAGTTTTTCCCTTATGTTCAGTTTCAAGGGGGTACCGTACAGTCCCTCTCTGAAAAGTTTCTGGCAGTGCCAGTGGTTACTACCGTAAATATTTGACCGCAAATATTTCCCTATGGGATTTTCCCATTGTTCGAGGCTACCACAGTTTCTGACAGCCTCTAACATACCGCTGGTGTATTTTAATATTAACTTTACTCCGGTAGGTTTTATTTGCCAGAACTTTAATATAACTTCTTTCTCGTGTCTTTCTCTAAACTCCTAACCCAGGTCGGGGATCCTTTGTTCGTCCTTTTGGCGGGCTTCTGCCGAAAAGCCCTCCTTTCGGCGCCACTGAGTCTGGGGTGAGTCCATTGTGTGGGAGGGGGAGTAGGACCCCTGGACAGGGTTGCCTCAGCAACCCATGTCGCACTCTATCCTGATAGGCTGGAGGGTCTCCCGCCAAGATGACCACTCCACTGTGTGAGTGACAGCTAGGCTGTATGAATGGGGATCTTTTTGCATAAAAGCAGGGTCCTGAGGACTGGAAGAGCAAGACTTCGGGCTGGAACTAAGAAGCCGAAGAGGAGAGAAGCCAAAGACATCTGCAACGACTGAACCCCCAGTGAAGCCCTGCTGCAGCGTCTCACCACTTTTCTCCACATGACAAGAGAAGATCTTCATCTGCAAGAGCTTTCTTCCCTTAAGCTGGTGGGGCCAACCAGTTTTCCAATCGCCTTCCCGGACCTGCCTTTGTCGAATCGCCAGTACCCTGTACTTGGAGACCGGATAGCCAGGCACCTGTCCACCCGGACTGCGATTTAAAGGAGCGTACCTTTTATTCGTCGGGCAACACAGCGGCTGGTTTCATCCCTGGGTAGTGCAGTAACTCGAACCTTCCTCCACGACGAGAGCCTCTCTTCCTCTGCTGGATCCACCGAACTGCAGGAACTACCAGGAACAACTGCCACCGCAGGAGCCACTTGTTCATTTTAAAGGTACATTGTTCCGCCAGGCCGCCCTTTCTTCACGGTAGCCCTAAAGGTGTTTTAAATCCTTTACCTACCTGTTGGGTTGGCCGCCCCTCTCTCTTAACATTGTCTTTCAACTTCTGCATCCACCTTTTCAATTTGTTAACCAAAGACATGACTGCAGCTACAAGAACATTTTGCTCCTGGGCCCTTGTCCTGTACCACTGACTCTGGCACAGGCCTACTGACTCTGGCTAAATTTGTTAGAACTGCCTTCTTTAGATTGCTTCTCAACTAGAAATGTGTTGGTGCACCTACGTCTTATAAACACCCTTTCCTTCCCACTTTTTAACCTTGTGAAATGCCATTTTGCTCAGTTTTCATTTAAGTATTGTCTATACTGATGCACTGCGTTGCTTAATCTGGTTCACAAACTTATGGAAAGTGTTGCTAGGGTGTGTAAGAAGATATTTCTGTGTAATTTGTGTTTTCCCTCCCTTGTGAGAAATTGCTAGAGTGCCATTTGTGTTTGGTTTACACTGTGCTGTTTTGCTCAGTTTTCACTCTTGCTCAAACTTGTCTACAATTCAACTAGGGAGTTGTGTATACTTTCTTTGACCAAATTTAACTTGCTTTAAGAACTGTGATAGATGTGTTTAACTAGAAGTGTATAAAATAAATATATACCTATTTTTTTAATACAAAGCTTTGGTCAGTGTTTCCTTGTGCCATAGTACTGTAGGCCTATTGTGTACACCCTGAATACTGCTCATCTCCCTCTTGAGATATGTCTGACTGCTCAGCCACAGCTACCAACTAAATCTTTGTGGTACAGACTGATACCAAAGGGGATTTATTGCTCTCACCTGTAGTCCTAATCTTCTGTAGTGCTCCCTAAGGGAACTGCACAGGATTCTGCCTAACAACCTGTATTCTGTAACAGCGCTTCAGTGCCTCCCGGTTGTTGTGTGCTTTATAAATGAAATAAATAAATGAATTAAAAATAAATAAATAGATTCCTTACCCCATATCACAAGAATTTCAAGTATTCGGTATGGGGGCACCTGGAACTATGTGAGCAGATGATGGCATCCTTTAAGATCAGAAATTATATGAATTGCATCGCATTTGCAAAGTGGACTTTCTCACCCTAGTACTCCAATTTATTTGCAGGACTGGAGGACCAGGATCATTATAAATGGGCCATCTATAAGTTGGCCATTTTAAAACATTTCTCCTCACCCAGAAACTCACAGGAGGCCTGTAAGGCTGCATATAATGTGCAATGTGGGGAGGATCAGGTGCCTACCGAGTTTGTGCGGGAGCTTAAGTGCACCTTTGCCCAGACTTCCCGGTGAGTGAACACACATAGTAGGGAGTTTGTGACCACTTATTTCCATATGCTCCCCAAATACATAATAACTCAGCTAGTACGTGACTTTCATGAGCACAGGAACATGGATTAGGTAATTGAACAAGCCACCAGGATTTATGAGGCCTAGAAGCCCACTGAGAATTAAAAAAAAACCAAACCCCCTAAAACATCTAACTCACCTGCTGCTGCGGAGGTAGTGGACGTGAGAATTACCCCTCCCATGGACCTGGAGAATGGGGGGCATAAAAGTAACTCTCCTGCCAACAAGCAAAATTGAAGGCAGAAGGGATCCCCCACACGGCCCAATTGAATAGTAGTCAGGCAGGGGCACAAAACAATGATCCCTCAGCCCTTGCCACCTATGTAAGCCCTAGGTACAAGGGCACAAAGACAATCCTAGGGTATGTATACACTCCCTGAACCAGGTAAGTAATGCCCTGTGAAACTTCCCTCAGGAGAGAAGTATCACTCCACCTCCCAACCTGAACATTTTCCCCAGATATTGCTGAACCAGAATTTCCAAAATAATCCTACTCTCTCTCCCCAATTCCAGGCAATAGATCCCTTCTCCCGGGAGAAGGGAGATTCAGGATGGAAAACTATGGGGGAAATGTCCAGTTCCTGAGCTACTCCGGGGGAAGAGACAGTTACCTTTTTGGGTGCAGCAGAGGTATGACTCGAGACCTCCCTACAACCCAGAAAAGGTCTTGCAGCTGGAGCGACAGGTCCAGCAACTGACAGATGACTTGGGGAACATGCTGAGGGCTCAGTCCATCCCTCAACCTAACCCTACTTCCCAGAATTCACCAACACCCAGGGCTGATGCCCCATAGGGGTTATGACAGGGGGAAACATCTGACAAACCACATGTTCCTGAGGAGGGGGCCTGGGTGAAGGGAAGATGCCAAGCCCTAGAAGAAGCTTCCTTTTTCACACAGACACAACCCCTAGAAACCTCTCAGCCTTAAAGTGACTCTTCTACCCCAAGAAAGCTAGAACCCAAAGAGCAAAGCGTAAGTAGGAGAGGCCAAAGAAGAACCCAGTTTGTGGAGGAGCTCCCCTTTGAAAGAGAAGAGTCCCTGGAGGATTCAATTAAACAGACCTTCTCTTTCCAAAACGGGGGGATCCCTCCCAAAGAAATATAGGTCCGAAAAGAACCTTAGTGGGACAGGGCAAGTATGGAGACCGAACCAGATCAATGAACTATTCTACCCCAAAATATGAGCCAGACAGAATAGAAAGTGTGGTGTCCTCCCCCCAAACAGGTTCCAAGAACTTCTTCCAGGTAAAGGGGGACAGCAAAGAATTGGGCGAGAGAATCTGCTAATTGTTAGTTGCAAATATTTCTTTACGGATTCCCAAACTCCAACACGAAAAATTGGCCAAGATCACAGTGTCGGAGTTCAATATCAAGAAAATGACCAGTGGGCTGGCAAATAACTCACAACTTCTTTGCACCCTGGAGGAGAAAGAAGGCTGTTTCTATGCACCGGTCAAAGTGCAGGGTCAGTGTGAATTATCAGCTCTGGTGGACACTGGATCCCAGGTAACCCTTCTGTCCAAAAAGGCATTTGACCAACTAAGCGTAGGACGGGTGGAGGGTCACCAAATTCCCCTGACACCACTTCCTGGATAACTTCAACATTTCAGCAGAACTTACATTTCTGTCGAAGGGACTGAAGTCCTGAAAATCAAAATTTGGCGAGATTGATTAAAACATCCGGTGATAGTCGTGACTCCAGAGGCCACGCATTTTTTACTGCTGAATGATCTCCCGAGGAGGTTATCACCTCTGATCGACTGTGTGAACAAGGTCTTCTGGACCCAGACTAACCAGCTATAAATTTAAAAATGAGTGCCAGTTATGTAGTAAGCATGAATGGTACCTGTCGTTTAATTGATCAACTTTCTGAGAAAGTAAAATTGCATTTCACGAATAACCAAGTCCCAGACATCCCTGTGGGACAACAAACTGCTGATGGGAACAGTTGTCCATTCTTGAACATCAACCTTCTCCCAGTTTTAAGTGGCGCTCTACAGTGAAAGGGAACATCCTAAAATGTTACACCAAAATCAGAAGAAACATTGAGTCCCGTGAAACTAGAAAAGGAAGAACCTGCTTAAAGGTCTGGCGGACATTCAAAAAAATGTCAAACTGTTATTTTTCCCCATTCATATAAATGTGGTGGAGTAACTTCTGCTCGCCAGAGTATGCCTGAACAATGGAAGGCGCTTATCAGCGAAGGATTATTCAGGAAACTCCCAATAGATCAGACCATTTGCACATTTAGACTGATTGATAAATGGGAAATAGATCTGGAAACCCCAAATTCCAAACATCTGCTGCATAGTAAGTGTATGCTAAAAATTGCCATTGGCAACAATAGCATAGATCCTAATTGTTGGGTCGTAAGACATGTCCCTTTTGCCTTTTATCCGGGCAGTGAAATTCTCAACCGATTTGCAATCAATTTGGACCGAATTAATAATAAAGCCTGGTCCAGACTGGGGGGGTAATCCCATAGGCTTTGCCAACACTTGCGATTGAAGCTCAGCTACGAGAAGAGTTTACTATCCCAGAACAGGTGCGACAATTTACCATTCCCCTCAAAATTAAGCGAGGACGGAACCTCAAACATCAGCATGCCTATATAAATTTAAATTCCCTTCTCCAAAGCGAGATTTGTATTTAGATGCGACACCTCTAGTAGACCTAGAACACAATACCATTCGAATATTGGTGGATAACAGCGACCCTCAAAGTATCACTTTTGGGCGCAGACACCTTTATTGGAGTGGGGATTGATGCCCAACATTATTCTATTGATTTAGGTAATTAAATCATCGGACCAATCCCAAACGACTGCTTCGACATCAGCGAAAGGATTCCTCCAGAAAAGATGTTTACTAGGCATGGGGGGAATTTCTTGGTGTGCTCTTCCTGCCCATATGGGGTGGAAGAGGTGACCTGTGACATCAGAAGGGACGAGGTAGTGTTCAGAGTCAAGGATCACTACCTCAAACCCTGTAACATCCTGTTCAGGTCAACACCATCAAAAGAAATCTTGCAACCCAACTGGAGGATACTGCTAAAATTACCACGCCCGAGGTTTTTCCAGGTTTCAAGCAAATGGTTGAGGAAAGGATCAATCTTGCTGATACCTGTGAGACCAAGGAGCAAAGACAAAAGCTGAAAAAGGTCTTCCTGGAATTCCAAGATATCTTTGCAGTGGACTCATATGACTGTGAACGCACATCGATTCATTCTACCACCATAACAACGGACCCTAACACGGCTCCAGCATATGTGAAACAATATTGGTTAACTCTCGCGTCCATGGAGCCACTCACAGAGATAATTAAGAACATAGAATCCGATCCACCGTACCTTCAACACCTGGTACGGTGGATACTCAAACCAAAAGGCCAATGGAGACTTTGTGCAGACCTGATGGAGTTGAACAAACGGGGTCCACATGTCAAGATGGCCACTTTCCTACATCGATCAAGGGTTGGCACAGATCCAAGGTTCAAAGGTGTGCACCGCCATTCACCTGGTCAATAGCTACTGGACAGTACTGGTCAGTACCCGTGAGTAGGGAATCCCATACAAGCTAGCCTTTACCTTTGGGGGGCAGCAATGCACAGGAACCTGAGCCCGCTTTGGATACATAAACTCAGGCAATAAGTTCAACATCTTTCTACAGAAGGCCATGCCCGACTTGGGCGAAAGGGGAAGCCTGGCCTATGTAGATACTGTTCTGATGAAGAGCTCAGCTGTGGAGGAACATGTAGCAGGTATCTGCTATGTTCTAACCCAGTTGCAGAAAGCCGGAGAAAAACTGTCCTTTCAGAAGGCACACTGGTGTAAGGCCCAAGTGAACTTCTTAGGGCACGAGATCACCCCTGAGGATCTTCATCCCCAGGTGAAGAAGGTGGAAGCCTTAATGAAATTAAAAGACCCTACTACTCTACGAGAATTAAGAAACCTTCTTGGACTCACTATTAAAGTCATAAACTCATTGAAGACTACGCAGAGGTCACACGATGCTTGGTCCATTTATTAAAGGGCAGAGTCAAGTGGGAGTGGGGTCTGGAACAAGCAGAGGCAGTTAAACAACCAGGCTTCTTGTTTGGCTTACCCCATAAAGAACAAGGAGTTCTTGTTGGAGACAGTGTTCTCAGATACTTGCCTAACAGCAAAAGCATGACAAGGTCCACAAAGTAATCCCTTACAGGAGCAAGACTTTTTCCTCTTTGGAGGAAAAATTCAATGACTGTGAGAAGGTGCTCCTGGCAATGGTATGGGCATTGAAAAATTACTGCTCATTCATCCAGGGGGAGCACATCATTGTCGAAACTCCTCACCAACTCTTGCAATATCTCCAAAGTGACAGAATCCGGGCTGGGAACGTTAGTATTTCTAGAATTATTTCCTGGATTCTGTCCATGCAAGTCTTTGGAGGACGAAAGTCTAATGACCAACAACATGGAGGCAGCCTTAACTTCCCCACAGAAGGTCTACAAAGAAGACACATGTCAGGGGATTCCCACAGTTTATGTGGATAGGTGCTCCTACCATGTTGATAACAATGGGGAAAAATAACTAGTGGCTGGCATTGGTACTGCCTGGGTGAATGATACCCCGAAACGCTGTGCTGGTTACAAAATTAGATCCTGAAGTAGTCAGGTAACTCACAGAACTGGTCATAATCACTGACTCTGATTATGTCAGGAATGGGTTTGCGTAGCACCTGATTAACTGGAAGAATCGGGGCATGCTTTGTGCCAACAATAAACCCTTAAAGCATTCCAAACTGATCCAGTCAATTGATAATCTGGGGACCTCCAATGTGATGACCATCTATGGGAAAAAAATAAAGGGGCAATCCAAAATAGAGGTGCCAGATAAGAATGGGAATCACTTGGCTGACCAGCTGGCTAAAACCGCAGCTCTGCTAGGGGATTTCATAGAAACAGAATCCCTGCTGAGGGAAATCCAAGTTGCCATTGTCACCATGTCACAAACTCGTGCTAACAGTGAGCTCTCAAATGCCCAGTAGAGTAAAGATACAGCAGATGCAGATTTGATCACTGCACATAAAGAGGACCCTGCCAAGGTGAATCTAGTTCCAGCGCAGAGGCAGCACAAACTCCTACCTCCCCTTGAAGGTCTTGGCACCTGTAGTAGTGAACACACAGGCCACCGTGACTACCACAGGGAAGGAGGGTTACGGTCCACGGGTTGGATAAGTAGAGGGAAGTAGGTAAACCGGAAAGAGGTTTAGGAAGATGTTATGGATGGGTAGCGCATTGTGGGGAAAGACATGCTCCTTGGCTCTTGTTTTGCCAGTCTCCTTGCCTGCTGTTGATAGTAGTGCCGCATTCTGGTGCAGTTTTCTCACTCTGTCACATTGATCTCACAGCACACCCACACTTACATGCATACAAGTGCTCTCTCGGAATGAGGGTTTGCCACTCAGTTATGTTTTCACTGAGTTTCCCCAATGCACACTCACTTGGGTGTGGCTCTATTGTTCTCCCTCCTGTTTGCTGAGCAGGGACTGCCCCCACGACACTTATGCCCGTGCCCAATGTCTGACCAGGAATTCTGGCCTGAATGCCGGACTTCAGTACCCAGCCATTCATGTTAAGCACAACGAAAACACCTACACCTTGAACATTAGTTACCTACAGCATGACAACTCCCTACAGAACACTAAATAAACCTTTGCAAAATATCTCTCGGTGGGAATTTTCACTTAGCATTCATTACGATGAGTCATTAAATAAATCTGCTCTTAGCTTCAGCTTTTCAAGCGTTCCGAAGCTTGTCCCGTAGTCTAACAAAGAAGGAAGAATTGGTATGTGCCTTGCATTGATTGCTCTAGTTCACAGCACTGCAAAGGTATGCACAAAACTAGAGGCGCCGGACCCGAGCTCTTGCCATGCTTGTTAATTGGCTCGGAATTGGTTGCTTCCCCTCTGTGCCCGCTCCCGTTCCCAACTGCATGCGGTTAGATTAGGAAAGCTTCCATGACTGTGTCAAGCACCCGATCCCCCAACACTTATCTGTAAGCCCGCAGGGCCTGTGAGGACTGTGGTAGGCGGATGAACGATCGTGCAAGGTTTCTGTTCCGGTGAAGCTCTGAGCGCTAACGAGTGGTCAGTGCGCACGCATGCATGCTTGACAGGGCGATTGTTTGGGCATTGCCCAGGAGTTTTACAGGCTGCGTGGGCCGTTTCAATTCCTCTCGTGTGGTGCTGGGGCTGCTAAGGCTGCTGGTTGTTGTAGTCCCTTCCCCAGTAGCTTTTGTCTTGGGCTTTCTACTGGGTTGTCGGGGCTGCCAACACCTGATGCATCTGCAGGAGGGACAGATAAGGCACCTGCTATAATGTGGGCCACTCATTGTGGCTGCAATTCTATTTTGCCTGGTTTGTTTTTTGACAGACCCGATCATTGGAAAATTCTATCGACACATTGAAGACCCCTGAGTTTTCCTCTAACAGAGTCAGATTATACTGTTAAAGAGGATCTCCGGGTATTGATGAAGTTTTCCAAGATGTTCCGGATCCAAGACGGTTTGATGGTAAAGAGAGCCCTATATGGATGTGACTAGTGGGTGGTAACTACCAAATTCCAAAGCCTGATGTTGAACCACGCCCATGACGCAGTCACTGCCGGTCATAGGGGGTTTCACACGACATTATAAATCTTGTGCGAGGTTACCTACTGGCCACACATGGGCGAGGACCTGGACATTTACCTGAAATGGTGTCTTGTGTGTTCTCAATTTCAACTCAGTTCACTCACATACAGAGATACCCTACAAAAATGTGGAATGACAGTGCTTTGGTTAAATTTGCATGCCAATTTCATCGGGCCAGTGATTTGCTCCTTTAGTGGAAACAAGTACATGTTGACTGTGACATGCTTGTTCACAAAGTGGGTAGATTGTTTTCCAGCCCCGAATTGTAAGGCATAGACAGCTGCTGCACTATTGATCAACCACATCTTCTCTCGTTTCGGCCTCCCGCAAAGGATTAAGTCGGAGCGAGGAAGTTGTTTTACTATTGAGGTGATGATGTGGAAGATTCTGGCGGTAAAAAGAAATCTCCACATTGCCTACCACCCAGCCTCAAGCGGGTGGGGCGTTAGAGAGATACAAGACAATTGTGAGTATCATAAACAATTTTTGGCACTCTCTGGACCCCTTTGGGACAACTGATTGCTGATTGCTATTAGGTCTACACAATCGTCTTTAACAATGATGTCTCACTTTGAGATTATGACTGGACAGAAATCTTCTCTATAGAGAGTATGAAGTAGATGACAAGGTTTACCTGTTCAATTTTCAAAGGAATCAGACCAAGGAACGTTTTTTTTTCCATCTTGGCGTGGTGCCTTTGAAATTGTAGATAAAATATCACCTGTTGCCTACAAGATCTGCATTTCCCTGAAGGAGAACAGACAGAAGAAAAAATTGGTCCACATCATTCAGTTGAAAAGCTGTCATCTCCGACAATCTTTACGACTGATTGAGAAGCCAAATGAAAGGCGAGCATAGGATCCGTCCGAAGAGTGCAAACCCTGGATGGAGACTTGTAACAGGTGAGTAGTTTAATTAATATTCTTTGGAAACGTTTAGAAAAATATGTTGAATTGATGTTCTGAAAATGTATGTCTGTTTCTATGGGATGTTTTCTATTTTTCTCTCTCAAATGCAATGCCTATCTTCCGGGGAAATATGTTGCGTGAAATGTACTGAACCTTTCTTTTCTTTCTATTGCTAGATAATAAACTTCCTTCACTTCCAGCCTGGGGGCCAGAGGGAGTCCGGAGAGGACCCCAGGGACCCTGAGAAGAAGGATGGAAGGGGGTTCCGTCCTACACCCTGGGGGGCCCAAAGATGGAGGTGGAGGTCAGAGCTCCCACTCCCTAAGGAAGGAGAAGGAGGGGTTTCCGTTCTACACTCCCAACCAAAAGACGGAAGTGAAGACCAGAGTGCCCACTCTGCCCTGCCCTTCCCCATGAAAGAATCATGGAATAACCAGGTGGAGATGGGGATATGTGGGGTTTAATCAAAGGCCCAAACAAACAGAACTGAAATGCCCACTGAAAAAATGACCTGCCAACCTTCACAAATCTTCTCAGTGAAAATGGGCCTATTAAGGCAGACTATGTGGGTGTCTTTCTGCAGTTGAAATCCAGAGAAAGCTGAAAAGAAATGTAATCAGAGTGCAGATTGTAAAGGCACATCACATTGCTAGCTGAAAGATAAATGCAGCATTTTCACTGCAACTGTCACCCATCAAAAGGGGGTGCACTGTGACAAATCAGACCCACTGTTCAGCATAAAAACGAACAGCAGATAATTAAAAATATATTTTAGTAACGACTGAAATAAACAGCCCTGTACTTTCAGATGTCCTATTTAAAAAAAACAATGCTCCGTGAAAAGAAAGAAGAAATCCACCGATGCAAAAGCAAAGTGAACCCTGATTAGTAAAATACACAGTATTTCAAAGAATAAAGGCTGATGTTAGAAAATCCAAAATTCCTAAATCATCCACTTTTTTACTGTCCAACTTCCCCAACACAGGCCTTTAAGTGGAGGGGTGTTCTGAACATCCAAAATTCCTAATAATCCCAATTCAGGCTTTTTAGTCCGCATTCGCTAGACCTGGCCTCTGAATAGAAGGGACCTGCATATAATTGATGCTTGGGTTTTGGGGGCTGAAGTGAGAAGAGCTTGCAAATGTGAGACCTCATGTATTGAACAATGTAAACTAAAGTGCTAGCCTTTTTTAAGCATGCAGGACATTTGAAATTGTACAGCACTGCATATGTAAATTGATTGTGTTCATTGACCATTGTTGATTATCACTTGAATTGTAATCTGTATAATTTGTGCTTTTCAACCCAAAGAAGTTTAATTGTTAGCCACATAGAAAGTGGTGTGTATAGTTTTAATGCTACCTGTGATGCTGGAAATGCATCGGAGGGACAAGGCCTCCATATCCTTGTCCTTTACTGCCTTTTTATCGTGTGTTCTCTCGTGTTTTTTTCCGCACAGGAGTTCATGTGGGACTCCTGGCGGTGCAGCTCTCTCTCTTTTGGTTTGAACAGACCCGTGGGATACCCTTACGGCACCCATGGGTGGGGGTACAACCCTGTGCCCCTAGTGTATGTTTTTGGGCACCTGTGGGTGGCCCGCAGAACAGGGTATGGGCTGGTGGCAGCTCCATGCTGACTTTGACAGGTGCGCTGAATATCCTCCATTTTGGGGATCCCCAGGCCCTGCCATTGGAATCAGTTGATTCCTCCTGATGGAAAACAAGATGGCTGCTGTGGCCTCTTGCTTTCTATTACCTATTACCTTGTTTTCCCAAAGTCCTGGGAAGCCCTGGCTCTGTCCCTTCCCCCTGACTGGCTGTTGGGTGGAAGTTCCATATATGGTGTTGTTTGAAGAACCAGCCAGACTAGCTGGAGCCTTCCCAGTGATTGTATGTTGTGGATACCTCCTGTGGGTGGGACCTGGGTGAATGGAGTGTGTGACCAATATGCATTTCTTGTTGTGGTTGTCTGGTTTCTGGCATGAGAGACAAAGACTGAGACAGCCCTGCCCGAAACTGGCCTGAATGCAGTGTGTAGTGTTGAATGGCTGGGTACTTGTCCCAATCCACATTCCTTGTTGTGAGTGTCTGAGAGGGAGGAGGATGGCCTGAATGCACTTTGTGCCTGATTGTCTGACTGACTGCATGAATGCCCTTCTGTATGATTGGCTGCTGAGAGTGACCCAGCAGTGTGGATGAGAGACAAGATAGTATTTCTGGGGACCTCTCACCACTGGAAATTGTTCAGAAGCGTTCAGAAGCTGTGTCTACACTTTAAGAGTAACTGGAACTGCTGATTCTCGACGCCCAGCAGGAAGAACAAGAATAGCTGTTGCATTTGCTTCGACCTAATCTGAAAGCTGCCGAATTCGTCAAGGACTGATCCAAGAGAGGACCTGGTAAGGCACCCTCTTCCCGTGCTCCGAGCGACCATCGAGCACCGCTAACCTTTGCCGAAGCTCCCTGGAAGTCAGACCGTCGAAAGGCTGCAGACCCGAGACGGGACCGCTGAGGAGAACGAAGCAAAGCACCCAGACTTCGCCGCTGTCGAAGTCCCTTGCCGTCGACCAGAGTTCGCAGGTTTGTGTAACCTCTGGGGGCCCGTCGAAGTTGCGTTGCCCAGCCGTGGGGACCACTTGACGCCGTGCCGCCGATGACCGGAGCTGCCCGCTCCTTTGCCTAAGAACATTTGAATCCAAGGACTCCCTTGTCTGCAACGTCAACCGCTTTGTCCCGCTGGAGAAAGTCGAGGACGACCAATGCGCCGAGGAGAATCCGCCGGTGGGTTTCCAGCCACCTGAAGGCCACAAAGACTTTGACGACTCAACGGCCTTGTTGGGCCACAGTTCTTCCGAAACTCTTTGCGGTCCTGAACAATCTATCGCCGAGGTGCCCCGCACACCTCATCCTCGCAGGACGTCGCTGACGAGCACCACCTGGATCGACATCAGGGTCTCGGCACCCTTGAACTTCTCATCGCCGCCTTCGACGACAAGTTCACCATCTTCGACGCCTCTCGACGATCCGTGGCTCCTGCTTTAAAGGGAGTCACTCAAGAAGGATCCTTCGACGCGTCTTCGAAGAACTCTACTCCACCAGGTACATTGGGGGGGGGTGGTAAAACCTTAATAGGAGGAAATTAGATTATTGAACAATATATGGACTGGGCTTGTGCTATATATCTTTATTTACAGGTTGCCCAGGTGGGGGTATCTCCACACAGAACTGTGCCTAGCGGTAGGTGTCATAAATCTGCCTATTGTTTCAACCATCTTGCGTTCCTTCCTATCTCTATTGCTGGTTTCCTCGTTATTGATCTGTGTGACATTTTAACGGTACAGTTGATGCACTTTAATGAGATTTGATAACATTGGTGGTACCACTTTAGAATTGTAAATATTTATCATTGTTGACTTCTGAGTACAAAGTGCGTTATTGTGATTGTGTACATACCTTTGAATATTCATTATATACATACTGTGTTTTCATTAATACAGTGTGTGGACATTCCTTTGTGGGGGTTCGGGGACTACACTGTACTTAAGAACCAGTCCGCATCACCTCCTGAGAAGCTAGGCCTTGATTGCTCGTCCATTGCTACCTTATTGAGAATCTTGGCTGGGGTCCTCTGTGCCTCTCCTCTACCATATAGAGAGCGGAAGTACAGGACCCCCCACCAGTATCTTCACACTACCTCCATTATCTATCATTCAAATAAATGTAATTCTCCAGCATGGGGTCTGGCATGGATTCACATGCTCATTAAGATTCCCCGTCATCAGGCTGGGAATCCTCAGTAAAAGAAAAAACAGTTTCACTTTCACTTACAAACCGTCTTTATCCTTTAAACCAATCACTGTCCTCTGGGTGATACTGCCCCATCCAATGACAGTCCTCTTCCTAAACCTCTCTTCTGGCAGCCATCTTCCAATTATCACTGCACACTTCAGTGTTGGGAGTCCTCGAGTTTGCTCTGCGAGCTACTTGTTTTCATGGTTTCGATGGAAAAAGGTTCTATTTTTGTTCCGAAAGAGCCTGTGTGATCTCAGGATCCGTTGTTGTTGAATTTCGGCGCCTCTCAAGGGCAAAGATCATCGAATATTCCAGAAGGTCATTGAACCTTATTCGCGCCCTCTGACCATGACGGAGGAGAAGAAGGAGGGGAGATCCCTCTTCAAGTCCTGCACCAAGTGCGGGCTACGGAATGTGTTTGTTGAACACAAGCACCTGCAATTCCTCTATTGCCTGTATCTGGACCACAAGGAAGGGGAGTGCAAGATATTCCTCAGTTTCTCCAAGAAGACTACGAAGGACAGGTACAGTAGACTGGTGGTGTGGCTAAACGCCAAGGCCTCCGCCCCTTGCTCCAAGCAGGGACATGCCTCACCCAGGCCCGGCCGGTTCACGTAGCAGGCTTCTAAATCCTTTGAGGGTGCTTTATCCGTGGGGGCCCCAGACAAGGCCAAGAACTGCAAGTTTGAGTCCACCGGGTGCGCCACGGAAGCAGGTCGCAAGGTGGACAGGGCGTGATCAACATCACACTCGGCCTCCATTGCCAGCCGGTAATCAAGCTCCTCCTCGAAAAGGAAATCATCCAACCCAGCTAAACTGCGGGAGAAGCCTGAAAAGCCACAGAGGAGCAGGCTGAACTGCCCAAGAAGTCCCAATCGGCACAGGATAAGACTTTGTTGACAATAGAGTTGGTGGCGGCTGCTCTCATGACGGCTAAGGGGGCTGACCCTGTGAAGGTAGCACCCGCAGCGCAAAAGGTATCCATGTCCAAGGACATGGAAGAGGAAGACGGCGACAATGGCGCAGGGCTTAGTGTTCTGATCATGCCTGCTCAGCCGAGGGATGTGTCTCTGGACATCCTGTCAACCCTCCACACCTTAGTGTCTGAGATCCAAAAGAGGATGCCACAGGGCCCCATTCCAATGGTCCCCCAGGCCCTAGATCAGCCACCAGCGAAGAAAGGGAAGCGTCATCCGACGCCCCCATTTCAGCATCCACATTTGCGTCGGGCCCCATCTCCACCAGCTGACCCAGACACGGGTATGGGGCTGGATAAGCCACGACAACGACGGACAGGGATATCATCGCAGAGGGGGGCGGGTCTCCGCAGCCTAGGTTGTCCCCACCGGATGTGGTGGGGTCGGTCCATTCCATGATCGCCAGAGCCTCCGAGCTATTCCAGCTTGTGCCCGAAGAAACCAGGAAGGACAGTTTCTTGTACCAGAGGCGCAAGGCCAAGAGGAAGAGAATCATGTGGTGCCCATTCTGGGCGACGTGTGGTAGGATGACCTGGACCTCATTAAGAACCATTTCACAGCTCTGGGATAACCTGGAAAAGAAGTACTGGGTGCCGGAATCTGCACCCAAATGCCTGAGGTCGCAACCATCACCGGATTCGGTGGTGTCGGCAGCCGCAAGGAAACAGTCAGCTAACCCGTCCTTGTCATCTTCAGTCCCTCTAGACAGTGAGGGGAAGAAGATGGACGCCATAGGAGAGAAGGTGATTTACACCGCAGCGTCCAACATCAAGGCGGCCAACGCACTGGCGATCCTAGCCAGGTATGACAGGGAGCTGTGGTACAAGCTGGGTCCGATTTTGGAGTTCCTCCCCGAGGATTAGAAGATGAAGGCGATCGCTCTCTTCCAGAAAGGGGAGGTAGCATCGGATCACACCATCACAGTGTCGTTGGACATTGCTGACATGAGGTTCTGGCAAATGGGGAACAGTGTCTACCTTCGTCTCCAAGGCTGGATGAAGGCCATGAATATCTGCCAGAGGTCCAGGCGAAGGTACTGGACATGCCCTTCGAAGTTGATAACCTATTTGGGAAAGTCGTCAACGAGTCCGTACAGGCCATCAAGGTAGATACAGAGACGGCCGGTTCCGTGGGCACCTTCCAGCAGCACCGCTCTTCCTTTCGATCCTCCAGAGGAAAGTCGAGCAGGTCTTCCAAAGGTTTCTACTCGTCGTACCGCCAACCTTCCAGATCCACGACTCAGGAAGTGTCAAGACAGTACACAATAATGGTGGAAGGTGTGTCGACACTCTCCCCCGAACCACAGAAGCCGAATGAAGTCGACCCTCCACCTCTGGTTGGCACAGATACCTGATATATAACCAACAGGATAGCACGTGGCAGCCAGTGGGGGAAGAGGGTTAGGGAAAGGTTGTGGATGGGAAGGGGGAGATTAGGAACACCCCATAGAGGGTTAGGGAATACCTATGTTGGATAGGACCGGGGAAGTAACAGGGAAAAAACCTACCATGCCTAATACCTTGGAAAATAACATATACCATGAACCCTTACTTGAACACACCAGCATTACCCCTTGATACAGGCACCTGGTGTTTCTACCTTGATTAATTACACCAATAGCACCACTTGATACAGGCACATGTTGCCACACAATGACATGAATTACATATAAGGCAAGCAAAATGAAACACACATGGGATATTTTCCCACCATGAAGAACATGACACATGGCCCTATGGGCAAGCATTAGCTACAGTTACAAACGTAAAACATAGAACATAGAACATAGAGCATACACAACTCCTGTGTTGTTTCGTGTCACACCCCCAAGTATTCTAGTTAACATCACTGATCCTTGAGTATAAACTCTAGTGCGAGCGCAGCCTGCGTCGTCTCCCTAGTATTCTGAAAACAAACATGCGGCGAGAGAAACCTTTCCGCTCCGAGCAGTTTTGCTAGTAACTGCTAGTACTCTGAGTTCACAGGAACACATTCAACAGTTTTGTTCCATTAGCGTTTGCAACTTGATAGAAATATCACCAGCGTTTAGCCCGTACAACATTGCGATCAATAAAGCCCCTCCCGCACTTATCTTTCATCCGGGAAGCTCGCAAGCCTTCCCGGACGTAATCTTGTGGAGCCGTAGCAGCGCGCGTGTCCTCCTTCCGCCGCTTCAAGGTGTCATCTGCCCGCTCATGGAAAGACAAACATCGGTGCGGGCATCTTCCCTATTCCGGCATGACTTTGTCCCGAAAACAAAATAAGCCACACCTGCCGTGCGCCGTTGGCTTCTAATAAGCTGTTAGTAATTAGAGTCCGCTGGCCACACGCGCGCATGGCAAAGAACTACCAGGTGTCCCAAAGACTGCTGGGAATTGTAGTAGTTTATGCCACGTATAGCAGTTTTTAGACTTTCCGCAATCCATGGCACCTTCTCCACCTATTCCCCCCCATACTCCTGACAGGAAGCCTACAGAGGCGGTTCCCAGGCCTACGGTGGTGGAGGACAGCGTCGCTCACAGGACAGGACGCCGGCGCCAAAGCAGGCCTGAACCAACCAGGACGTCAGGCCCCACCTGTGCACCGCGGTGGGCAGCCGGCTGGCGAAGTTCATCAGCCCGTGGGAAAAGATCAGCACTGACAGATAGGTGCTGGACGCTCTCGCGCAGGGACATACGCTGGACTTTCAGCGCAGGTGTTTGCGGATCCCTCTGGTGGCCCATCAGTAGCAGCCCATACCTCAGCTCCTGGCGTAGGTACGGCCCATACTGCAACAAGGAGCAATAGAGCTAATTCCCCAGCGACTCTGGGGCTCCAGAGTCCATTCCAGATACTTCTTGGTCAGAAAGAAAACATGGAGCTGGAATCCCAATCTGGACCTACGACGTCTGAACAAATACCTCAAGTCCCAAAAATTCAGGATGGTCATGTTGCACCACATGCTCAGCCAACTGGAAACAGGAGACTGCTTGACGTCGCTGGACCTAGAGGACGCCTACTTCCACGTCCCCATTCACAGGAAACACTGAAGGTTTCTACGCTTCGTAGTGCAGGGACAGCACTACCAGTTCAAGGCCCTAACTTTCAGCTTGAAGTCGGCCTCCAGAGTGTTCACGAAGTGCCTGGCACCAGTGGCCGCTCATCTATGCATACAGGGCATACACGTATACCCGTACCTGGACGACTGGCCCAAGGGCGCATGGAGACAACTGTCCGGCTACTAATGAATCTGGGATTTTCCGTCAACTATCCAAAGTCCTGCTTGACGCCATCGCAGAAAGCGCTGTTCCTAGGCGCCAGGCTCAATACAGTGTCTTGTCTGGAATCTCGCTCGGAGGAGAAGATAGCAGTAATTCTGGGGAAGGTGCAGCAGCTGTCGTCAACGAGGACAGCCACAGTGTGAGCCATCAAGTCATTGCTGGGCATAATGTCATCCTGCATCTACCTCGTCCGGCTCTGCAGGTTGCAGAGGCGGTGCCTCCAGGAATTCCTGGACGACCACTGGATCCAGGTGTCCGGAAGCTTCACAAACAAGCTGTCGCTCAACGATGAATTCCGATGGGCGATAGTATGGTGGGGCATCCGCTCCAACATAGCCCATGGCACAGGAATCCAGACCCGCCATACCAGGAGACGGTCACCACAGACGCCTTCCTAGAGGCATGGGGAGCGCACACTGACGTCTGCACGCCAGAGGCCTGTGGTTGCCAGAGGAGAAGGATCTTCATATCAACATCCTGGAGCTACGGGCCGTGTTCTAGGCCCTCAAGCCGTTCCTCCCATCCCTGAAAGGCAAGTTGGTAAGGATCTTTACAGACAACACTGCCACCATGTTTTACGTCAGGAAACCAAGGCGGCACTCGATCCCTGGTGCTCTCCAAGGAGGCACAGGACTTCTGGCGTTGGGCCATCGGACAGGGGATTTTCCACGTCCCTCTTCACCTGGCAGGAGTCAAGAACACAATTGCAGACTCCCTTACCAGGGAACTGTGCTCCTGCCACGCTTGGGAACTTCCTCAGAATCAGGTGGACCGCCTGTTCGCCGAGTGGGACAGGCCCCAGAAAGATCTGTTTACAACAGCGACAAACTCCAGGTGCAGGAAGTTTGCCAGCAGGTTGCACCAGCCGAGGAGCCTGGGGGATGTGTTCTCCTTTCTGTGGGAATGACTGTTCCTGTACATGTTCTCCGTTCCCTCTCCTGCTGCGAGTCATAAACACACTCAAACAGTGTCTGTGCAAGATGATACTCATCGTCCGAGCGTGGCCGAGGAAAATTTGGTATCCGGACCTTCTCAGTCTGTCAGCGTCTCTGCCGGTCAAGTTGTCAGTAGTTCTGGATCTTCTCACCAGGGAAAGAGATGCAATTCTGCATCAAGACCTAGGATTACTGAACCTCAGGGGTTGGCTACTGAAGCTCTAGAGTTTGCTTGATACGGGTTGCCTGCGTACTGTACAGAAGTCCTTGCCAAGGCCAGGACGTCGTCGACTTTGAAATGCTACGGTCACAAGTGGAAGCCTTTCGCTACGTGGTGCCGGTCGCAGAAGATTACTCCGCTGAGGGTCATGAGCCGCAAGTTCTTCCATACTTGCTTTCCTTTGCCAAAGTCGGCCTTTTAAACGCTTCTATCAAGGTGCCACTGGCGGCTATCTCCTGCTGCACCAGGTCGCTAGCCAGATCTTTACTGTGGTCTTATCGAGTCGTCAAGGAGTTGTTCAAAGGACTTTTTCGATCTTTCTCAGGAGGGTGGGTGAGATCCAGGCCCTATCCTGCAAGCAATCATACCTGACTTGCCACGAATCAGGGGTGGTGCTGCGGACGCACCCCTCTTTCATGTCTAGGGTTCCGTCAGAATTCCACCTCAACAAGCCTTTTGTGTTCCCTGTTTTTTTCCTGAAACCTTTGTCACCGGCTGAAATGGCCTTGCACTTGTTGAATGTTGCTCGTGCCTTAAAGTTCTATGTGACACGCACAAAGAGTTTTTGGAATACTTCACAACTGTTTGTGAACTTTGGTCCTGTGACCCATGGGAATGCCTTGTCCAAGGCTTCCATGTGGTGACTCTCCAGCTGCATCATGATTTGTCATCGGTTGGCGGACCGACCGCTGCCTGGCTGTCCGTGAGCCCACTCTACCAGAGCGATCGATACAACCCTGTCTGGTGTGCCCCTGCTGGACTTCTGCAGGGCTGCTGCGTGGAGGTCCACGCACACCTTCAGGAAGCTCTACTGAGTCGCCAGGGATTCCAGGGAGTGGCCTAGAGTCGGCCAAGCAGTGCTACGCAACCTGTTCGCTTGATGTGAGTCTGTTTCAGAGGTCAGAGTAGTTGCTAATGTTGAGCCTTGACACCTCCCGTGGTTGTGTAATGTTGTACTGCTATGTATTCGTTATTCATGAGCATGTGAATCCATGCCAGACCCCATACTGGAGAAGGACCAAGTTACATACTGTAACTATTATTCTCCAGCATGGGTCTGGCATGGATTCACATGCAAACCCTTCCTCCGACCACTCTGCGGCTGTTCTTGGTCATACTGCCACTTTACGCTTACCAAATCTGAAGATGGCTGCCAGAAAAGGAGTTTAGGGAGAGGACTGTCATTGGATGGGGACAGTATGACTCAGAGGACAGTGATTGGTTTAAAGGAGAAAGACAGTTTGTAAGTGAAAGTGAAACTGTTTTTTTCCCGAGGATTCCCAGCCTGACGACAGGGAATATTCATGAGCATATGAATCCATGCCAGACCCATGCTGGAGAACAATAGTTACAGGAAAGTAACTTGTTCCATATATGTTATGTACACAGGCCTGGTTCCAGGCTCATTTGTGACACAGTGGGAGGGACCCAAGGGCCATGATATGAATCTGAAATAGGGCTGAACAAAGAATCCATTAAACAGTTTGTTGTGGGACACCTTAATTGGGGAGGGAAGGAACTCCCCGTGTTGAGGGTGGCCTCTCAATAAACCGTAAGACCCAGCTCCAAGAAGTTTCAAACACCGGAGGAAAGTAGAATTTGAGTGTGTTAATGGTTTATGATGGGAGAAGGCAGTGGAGATTCCAGTGGGAATTTGGAGTGCCTTATCCAGGGCAGTTTTATTAACAGCTGACTCCTATAGAAACCTTGGATGGGCTGGTAAACCTGGCAAGGGACAGAGTTTGGCAAATGGGAGCAAAAACAGGAGAATGCACCCAGGAGCCGAAAACATTGGGGACCAGGTCACTGTGAAGCAAAATTGCAGTGAGGAAAACAACGGAGTATAATAAGAAAGACTGCAGATAGCAGCCTGACAATTAAAGACACCAACCTGCTCAAGCTTTCATGCTGGGCATCTGGGTAAAGATCCTGTTGCTCCCATTCCCCCCAGCTCATTCCATTATAAGTCAGACCAAATATGGATTTTGACCACTTGTCGAGCTTTCTGTGCTTGGCAGTACGATGACATGTGGAGCACAGTTTTAATTTAGCTGATTCGCTTTAGTTAACTGGTTGGCTTGTTTAATGCCTGGCCAAAGTAGCCTTGCTGGCTGAAGGTCTTGTGAATTTGATTTGTGTTGGGTTATCTGGCTCTATTTTTTGCTATTTGACTTTTGTACATGTATACTGTTGCTTGTGTGGCTTCATTGTTGTGCCTCAAAACAATGTTTGTGATTCTGCTTGGAGCGCTTAGTGTTGATGGGCAATTGCACTATGTGGCCTCTCAATGTTGTGCATGCCTTGTGTGTTTTATAGCTCTTGTTGTCCTGCGTTGCTCTTGATGTTATGCCTCACTCTTGTGCCACATGGTTCTACTTGTGCGGCTTGATAGCTGTGCCATATTCTTGTGCCTGGGTGTTTTCTGCTTGACTAATGTGTCAATGGCTCTTTTGGAGACTTGGCTCTTGTGGTATAGCTTGGCTGTTATGCCATGTATCTGAGGATGTGGTGCGAGTATGATGTGTTGTTACTCTTTGTTTTACTTACTGTTTGCCAAATTGTTCTTCTGAGCCTCTTGTCTGTTGCTCCAGGTGTTGCTTGTGACCTACTCAGCACTTCTGTGAGAGGTCTGTTTGTGAATGACGATGGTTGTGTAAAATGTGGATTTGTACGAAGGACGAGGGTCTGTCTGATTGTGTGAAAGACAAGGGTAATCGATTCTCTGAATTCCTCTGTGTTGCTGTTTAGTGCGAGAGTGAGCACTATGGGCCTCATTACGAGGTTGGCGGTAACCTGCATGTGCCACCGGTGGTTTGCCCCAACCCCGTAACACTGTTTCCAGCGCCCGACTTCCCGGTGCCCCTGGGACATTACATGTCCCGGAGGATGTAAACGTGAAGGATACAGAGAAATGGTTGTGACCCGGGAACTGGCAGAGAAGCAGGTAGGCTCAACTCCATAGGCTTCCTGTTATTGGAAGAGATTAACAGGGCGTCGGTTTAGTCTGAAGAGAAATGGCCATGCTCTTAAGAAGAGTTGGCAAGTGCATCATCCAGATGGACAGGCTACAAAGACAGGGTTTTTAAGCTTTACCAAATAATTGCTCAGAAACGGCATTAATCATTCGGGAGAAGGCAACCCTTTCAAGTGGATCACTCAGAGGCAAGGCAAACCATGTGTGAAGTGCTGAGCATGCTGAGCAAACAGCTGGCAGCGCCCACTAGCACGTCACATCAGGCAGCCCTTCTCTCTCAGCCGAGCATCAGTCTGGCACCGGTGAAACCACCAGGTGTGGGTTTGGATCCACTTGCGGTGTAAGCCATGCCAAATCCAGTAGGCATTTTGCTAAATTTACAAACTGTTGCTTTGTTTTGAGGCAAATACATTTTCACATAAAACAACCTTGATTCCATCGCCTTACACACTAATCGGTCCTTTTAGTTTTCACTAAAAGACATTGGGGCCCATTACAAGTTTAGCGGTAAGCAGTAAAAGTTGCAGTAACAGAATTATTGGGCGAAAAGGACCAAGGTTAACTAGCCTTCGGTGGGGGCTGCACGTCCTAAGATCCACTAAGTGGTTTTCTTGAATACTTTGATACAGTATCTTGTAATGTTTAAGTGTATAATTTCTTTCCAAAACCTTCTCAATAATGTATTTTAAAAAATCTTTTTGATTTATTAATTAGATAATTCATGCAAATGCATCAATTGCCAATGCATTTCGGATAATATACAGTCCTTCATCAGGTCATGATTAGATCATTAGCACATTGACCAATCAATTCAACAATTATTACATCAAAACCCAATTCATTGACCACAGTTGTATCACAACATGGTTCCCCCATCGGGAAATTCAGAAAACATTATTGGCCACACAAATCCAATCCAAGGAATTAGACCACGTAAATGATCATAAAAAGCACAAATTATATCATAAAATAATATTCAAACCGGTCAGGGTGATTCATTTCTCAAAAAATAATAATTAAACAGTACATCAAAAACAAATCTATTTATTTTCAAATCAACAAAACCTGATCCTCAACTCCATCACCCTCCCCACACCCTGATCCCCAACTCCATCACCCACCCCACAACCTCTGTGCTATGTGCTGAACCACTAGCGTTTCCGCTTGTCCCTTTTTGCACCGGCAGGGGCGCACGAGACATGCAGCGCTGGGAACGCCTGGGTGGCGTACTGGCCAACGAACCCTCAATATAGAGGTGGCTGACACAGAACTGACTGGCTCACTGCCCCGGAGGTGTTGCATCGTTAGATTCATTCCTCTGGCCATGGTCTCATATGAGGCAGAGATTTGTTCAGCAAGCTCCCTCACCCTCTGGCTGAGGAGGGTGTTACTTGCATTTCTGTGAACTGTATTCTGGCACAGCCAGTCAATGGATGTAGCCACCCACCTGGAGACTCTCTGGATCACGTTGCACATGGCCTGTGAATGGCACAATTGCTCCTTTGCAATGTTTCTCATTTCAGCCTGCCGTTCCTCGATTCTGTCCAGCTGCTCCCAAATTGCTTGCAATATGGGGACCTGCACTAGCTCAGGAGACGGTTGAGGGCCCACACCCTCATTACCTGATACCCGACCTGCCTCCTCTGCATGTTTATTTTTGTATTTATTTATTGTGTCATATGACCTAAATTAATAGGTCTTAACACATCAATTTAAAAGATGTCAAACATTTTAAATTAGCTTATTTACATAAAAATATTTTGACATATAAAGGAATAGAAAAAAATATGAATCCAGTTAATACCAAAAAGAAAAATACTCATATTAAAACAAATTCACTTTCGTTAAAAAAGAATACCGAGCCAACAATGTTGATCTTGAGCAGAAACAGAATTACCCATTTCCCAATAGGATGCCCAAGGTTGTAATCCAGAATAGTTAACCTGCTTTCCAAGAAGGTTGTTTCTGAGCATACGTAAAGCAGGGCATTCACAAAGCAGATCCTTCAAAGACTCTACGGGCCCAAAACAGTGCCTGCTCTGCATGGTCATCTGTGTCCGCTGACTGCTCGAAGTGGAGGGCATGGCGAGATGACAACGGGGAGGACCGCATGGGTGAGATGTTGTGCAGGGTGGAGTTCTGGTGAGCATTGTCTCACAGTTGAACATGCAGGACTGGAGTCGGATGAGGAAGACTCTGAGTGGCAGCAGGTGCAGTGGGCTGGATACATGCCTGGATGTTGTCAGCACTTGGGCCGGTGTGTAGTACTCCTGAGTTCCCAGCACTTGTGGGGGGGTGCCCCTGTTGCAGGTGGAGCTGCAGCCTCCATAATGGCCTGAGTAGGTGGTTGAATTGTGGCCGGTGTGCCAGTGGCCATGGAGGTGGACAGTACTGTCCCCTTCGATTTTCTTTTTTTTGGGTGACACTCCCACTCCTGCCCGAATGGCATTGCCTTTGTACTGCTTGCTGGTGCCGGTGTGCCTGAGGTACTGGCATCTTCGGAGGGTTCTTGCGTGTCTTGTGTCCCTGTTGGGAGACAAGAAAGTACGCCACTACCTTGATGGAAATGTGTTAGGTGTGTTCTCATGTGGTGTTGTGTGTACTGTGGTATCACAGAATGCTTGCCCTCCAGGGAGGCATATGTAATGTGACTGACAGTTGATTTGCATGCATATGGTCAATGTGGGAGTCGTGCTTTGCTTGGACCGTGCAGTCATGTGCTTTACTGACATACAGGGTCAAGTGTGCGCATGTAGGGCTGGATGGATGTTGCTTGTGTATCCTGTAGTATTGTCAGATTAGGGGTCTGCTGCTAGTTGTGGTGGAGTCATGACGACATTAGGTTGGACATTGTCTCCATGGGGGCCTTCCAGCTTCTGGTCAGTTGCAGTGGTTGTTAGTGTGAGACACACATCCAGTGGTGTTTTTTGCTTGATATGCGCTAGATGTTTGGTACCATGCTTGCTGTGGTGTCTGTGCATGAGTGACTGCTGTGCGGGCAAGGAGTGCTTGCGATGTGTAATGTAAATGTGTGACAATCCTTGTTACTTACAGTTCGAAGGTGGTTATTTTGGTCATCATACCCTCGTCATCCCACTTGGTTGGAATCTAAGGAGGAATCCTGGCTTCCATGGCTCATGATGTAATGACCTGCAGTGTCACATGGATGGGTCATGCATTGTCAGGGTTAATGTCGCCTCACCAGCTTCTCCCTGGCTGATGGCTCTGACCTCTGCTTAACCCACACCCTCCAGGACCACCATCTGTAGATGCTGCTAACCATCTCCCCCTATGGGATTAGCTGTAGAGGGTCTACTGTTCCTCCACCTCTGGCAGCTGTTCCCCTGCGGTGGTTGGCAATTAGGGTGCGGACTCTTTCCTCTAGGTCGTTCCACCTCTTTTTCATGTCCTCAATGTCACGTGGGGCATGGCCTGCAGCCAGCCACCACCTTGGACCTTATGTCTGCCCAGATGGCATTCATGTGCTGCTGGGTGCTCTTACTTTGCTGTGACCCATAGAGCTCCTCAGAATTTGCCACCAGCTGCTCCGCCAGGACTGTTAGCGCCTGATCGTTGAATTTGGGTTTCTGCGCTCTCATATCTGGTACCCTTGGCTTGCCTTTCCCTGCAGAATTGATTGTGATTGCCTCTGGGGATAGATGGCACAGAATTGGCATTACTGCTAATGGTGGGTGCACACCGTCACCAAGCTGTAATATGGCAGTCATTCCACCATACACCATGGCGGTAACGGTAATTCCGCGGTGGCAGAATTACTGCTAAACTCGTGATGAGCCCTTTTATTCTTTCATCATTCAGCCTGGGGATAGAAGGTACTGCTACAGGTTAATTTTCAATGCATTGTGTTTTTACAGATGACTGCCGCAGTACTTCCGTTTCCTGCTATGACATTATTTCCGCTGGCGGTAATTCGGACAGCGTTATATCCGTCGGCGAATTTAGCATGGAATGACCCAACAGTAATGGTAATTCTGCCGAAAATGGGCAGAATTACTGTTGTGTGCTTAGTTTTCGGTGGTACTGCTGCCGGATGGAATTTGCATTACTGCCAATGATGGGTGTGTGCTGTCGCCAAGTTGTAATATGGTGATAATTCCCCCATACACCATTGTGGTAACGGTAATTCCGCTGTGGCAGAATTACTGCCAAACTTGTAATGAGCCCTATTATTCTTTAATCAATCATTCCATCATTTAGCCTTTCATCCCCCTCCATTTGACCCCATTCCCTTTCCATCCTCTAGGCCATACATAGCTCTCGAACCTACTGCCCCCTGTCATGTCTTTCACTCTTTCGGTCCCTTCCAATGTAACTACATCTTCTCTTTTCATATATTTTCATGACACCAAACCCCACAATGTCACAACGAGAACTACAATCAACCTCATGGCAATGTGGTGGCCAGGTAACAACATTTACTAATTTTCATTTTCCTACTCATGACTTCCCTCCACAAACAATGCTGCCTCCAAAGATACCACCACCCTTCCAAGTTTCTCTACTTCGCTGCATCTTTTGACTTAAGCAAGTGCAAGTAGGCTATTGCTGCTTATTCCTGGGCAGAGGGTGCCCAGGTTTCTCATATTTCTTCATCATTGTTCCTTGCTATTAAATCAGCAAGCAGTTTAGACTGTCACAGGACCCCTGATTCCCACCTTTCTCCCCCATTCTACTTACTTGCCCAGAGCTTAGGGGTTAGTCGATCCTCAGCTTAGTGATGGCATCCCTTTGACAAGTAGATGTTTTTATCACTAACATTGGTTGGGCCTTTGGACTGAAGTCAGACAATTCTTACCTATATTTTTGTGAAACTGCAATCAACAGCACCTTTCTTTTATCAGGGATATACCCAGTCAGAGGTTATAAACATGATAATGCATCCCACATACTAGTAGTGTTTCATTTCTTTAACAAAAATGCCAGAACTTTGTTTATTGCTTTCGGCAGTCACTCCTTTCTCTGCTTCCAGGTGCATCATTAGCAAAGAGAAGTGTGAGAGATCTGGGTGTCCCCCTAGGAATGTGCCCTGATTTTGCTTAGGGTTCAGCCACATGACAGAGAATGGCAGGAATAGTCACCTATCAGCAAGGTGGGACCATCTGGGCTTTCCACATGGGTTCTAAAGGGTCTGTAATGGACCATCACAAGGAAGAGTGGGATTTAGGGGGATTGGTTCCCCATTCACCAATCAGCACTGGTGCTTGTGGTGCTGATGTGGGTAGTAAACGTAGGCTCTTTTCTGAGCCACTAGAGATATCATTGAGGTATGAAGATGGTGTTCATCTCCCCCAACTACTGGGTGGAAAGACGGCTACTCTTTTGTGTGTGGGTAGTCAATACAAATGGATAAATGATCTCTCCTTTTTTGCTTATGCTGTATGGTTGGAGACCATTTTTTTATTTGCCAAGGTTCATGAATTATTCAAGAGATCAGTATCTCATGAACTACAACACATGTCTGCAGGTCTTAGTACCTTGTAGAGGTACCCTGCATGCCTTGAATTTCCAATCCCTTGTTTAGGGGGACATTGCATGGTGGGAGTTCATTTTTGGATTTTGGATGACATTATAGTTCCTTGTTGGACGACAATGTGTGACTCAATAAAGCAGCATGGCTGGATTTCCACTCCTTTTTTGGTGTATCCTGATTAGCTGGGGCATATATTTCTCAGGAAACAGAATAGCTCGGGATTGGTGTCCCTTTTTACTCCTACGTACCATTCCCTTTCCTCCATACTTATGGGACATTCCTCCGTCCTGTGGGGCGGGACCGGGGCTCTTTGTAAAAAGCATCACATTTTTCAAAAATGTGTCCTTCTCTTTTTACACGGGGTACCGCATGCGGCCGTAACCCCGCCCTCCTTAGCTCTGCCCAGCGCATCGCCCATCAGTCCTTTTCTCTGCACGTCCGGGACTGGACGCACTTGCATCTTCTGAAGATTTTTTCCTTCCAGTGTCCTTCTCTCCTGCTCTGGTTTAGCGGTTGCGTAGTAGTCCGTCTATGCTGCTTCGGTTAGATTTTCCTAATTGTTCTTCCTGCGAACGACGTTTCGCTAGAGCGGATCCCCATCCTCTTTTTTAGAGGGTTTGGGTCCGGACCAACGGTGGGACTGGTGCTTCTACTGCGATGCCCTTTCGGTGCGGGCACTTCAACATGGTCTGGAACAGTGGGAGGAGGTGTTTCAGCACGTTCCTCCTCTGCATTTTCAGAGTTTCATCGACGAGAAGAAGAGACGCCTGGTAAGTTCTTTGGTTTTTAGGGCACCCCCACTGGGGTACTCCTTCCCGGGGTCTTCCCGATCCGGGAGGGACTTTAAAAGCTCTGTCACCAGGGTTTCCCCTGATGTGCCTTCTAGGCCTAAGAAAAGTACCAGAGTTTTCTCTGAGGGCCTCCGTAACG
Organism: Ambystoma mexicanum; assembly: GCF_040938575.1. NCBI lineage: Eukaryota > Metazoa > Chordata > Amphibia > Caudata > Ambystomatidae > Ambystoma > Ambystoma mexicanum. The sequence goes on along the minus strand of NC_090929.1, from coordinate 272,825,084 downwards.
GGCCTACTCACACCGGATTGCAATCCGAGGCCCCTCCTGTGTGGGCTATTCAATGGCCCAGTTCTACTGAGGCGGTGGGTACCGAGCTTGTTTCGAGGTCTCCTTGTCTGGAGCTTCCCATACAGACACCGAGGCGTGCCTCAAGGCCTCTATTGACGTTTTCTGTACCAAACCAAGGTCCGAGGCCCCTCGTGAGGGAGCTGTTACCGAACTCGGCTCTGAGGTTCCACTATCGGAGGCTAAGGTGACCGACAGAAGTGAGAGGTCTATTAAGGTATTGTCGGTGAGGTGGGGTCCTCATCGGTCTCGCTCTAGTGGGGATACCGGTTCTGTTGAGGGGGCACAGAGTGAGGTCGCTGACCGTAATTCCTCTGTTACCGGAGTTGCTGAGGTTCCTCTTTCAGAGGCTAATTTGGCTATTAGTATGTCTCAGAAATATCCTAGGCCACACAGTACCGGCTCTGCCGAGGTTCCTTGTGTCAAGGCTAAAGTGAAGACCCCTGACCTGTCTGTGGAGACCCCTGCCTCACTCACACATGTGACGCAGTTCTCCTCAGGCGTTGACAAAATGGCGTCTGTTCCAGCGTGAACTGCGACGGCCATTTTGGACTCTTCCTTTACACCTACGCCATCGGCGTTGGGTGCTGGGAGCATATTTTCGGGTGAACAGCGTTTTCCTTGTGCACCGTTTCGTCCAGTTTATGACTGGAACGCTCGGATGCCATTACAGCACTCGGTCTTGCTCCCTGCAGCGTCTTCACCTTTGATCTACATCAACCCGGCTGGTGAGGGCCCCTCTTGGCAACCCTCTCCTTTGCGCCCCTGGAGCTATTCCTCTCATGAGAGGCCTCCGCCTGCCACAGTGTCTAAGCCTTCGGCGGAGGATTCCTTCTTTGGAAAATTTCAGAAGCTAATGCACTCTGACCCCATGACGGAATATTTCAGAGGTCTTTTTAAGGAAATCTGTCCTCCAGGGCCGGGTTCCGTTCTGACGGTTCGCGTCACAGCACCGGTTGTTCCGGCAGCTGTCCCATCTCTACCAGTTGGCCCACCTCCAGCCCTTCCGCCTCCGCCGCCCTTGTCTCCAATAGACAAGTCTTCGGCGGAGCCAGACGTGACGCAGGTCGATCCAGACGCATTGAATGACGCGCAAGGGGATCAGGATGGCGATGACCAGCCCCGCTCTGTTAGGGTGTTCCATGACTGGGTACTGGACATGATGACTCTTCTGGATGTTCCAGTACATGAGGCCCCCCCTCCGCAGGGAGGGGTTCTTCCAGGGGCGTTCACGTTGTCTCCTCAGGAGCTCACTGGTTTGTTCTTTCAGAAGGACGTTTTGGCCGAGGTCCGCAAAGTCTGGGATAAGCCACACTCTGGACTGCATGTTAACAAAAAGATTGACGCTCGTTATAGGCTTCATACTTCAGAGGAGGTAGCCTTAGCGTCTTGCCCGCTTCCTTCCTCCACAGTGGTGGCAGCCGCTACGCTTCAATCTAGACCAGCTTCAGCGTCATCTACAGCAGCGGCTCAGGTTCTGGCCAAAGAGGACAAGTTGCTTGACTCTTTGGGGAGGAAGATCTTTGCTAATTCGGCTCTGCAGTTGCGCGAGGTAAACGCAGAGCTAATTTTAGCAGGGGCAAATATGAAAATGTGGAAAGGTCTGTCGGAATTTGAGGAGTTAATTCCTGCGGACAAGCTGGATGATTTTAAGGCTGGCTTGTCAGATGCCACAGTCCTGACGCAGGATATGCTTGAAGCTGCGGCGCATCTTGTCGACACCTCGGTTCGGGGCCTCATGATTGGCGTGGACACGTTTAGTCAGGCTTGGCTTCATGCTCGAAGTTTTCAAAGGAGGTGCAGGATAAAGTTCTGGGCCTGCCGCTTGACAGTTTAAGAACTGTTCCATTCGTCAATGGATGTAGAGCTGAAAACAAAGAACAAAGAAAAGCATAGAACAGCACTCTGACGGCCAAGTCTTTGTCCGTTCTGGTAAAACCACCTTTTAGGGCTCAGAGAACGCCTTTGCAGCCTCAGTCTTCCTCTGTTTTTCGGGGTTTTCTAGATCGGAACACCTTGCAATCGATCGTGTTCCAACGAAAACCCAGAAAAATCAAGTCCTGAGAGACCGTCATGGAGGATTTCCGCCAGTTCACCGACAGTCCAAGGTGGAACAGGAGCTGGAGGAGAGACTGAAGGTTGCTCGAGGCATTCAGTGGACAAGGACTGTGCAGCAGCCAGTCGTCCAAATACGGATAAACATGGATACCCTGAAGCTGAAGATAAGCTGCGATGACCAACATCATCTTCGTAAAGACACGCAGTGCCGAGCTGAGACCAAAAGGGAGCACACAAAACTGAAAATTCTCCTCCTTCGTGGAAAACCGTAGGTATTTCCGATGGGGGCTCCAAATGAGGATATGCATATGAGGATATGCATATAAGCATCCTGAAGGTCCAACACGCTGAGAGGGGGTAATCATCTTGAATTTCTCTTGGGGAAGAGAAAGATTGAACTGGGAAAGGTCTAGGATGGTGCGCAGGCCAGCCTGGTTGGGTATGGGCACAATGAACAGACGGGAGTAGAAGGCCTCCCCTCGCTCCCCTAGGGGAACGGGTTCCACTGCCTTGAGATCCAGAAGCTTCTGGACTTTGGCTCTGAGGGAAGGCGTCCCCGACTGCTGGAAGGGAGAATTGAAGGGTGGGGTAGAGGGAAGGTGCAAGCAGAAGCCCACCCGAGCTACTGACAAGACCCACCGGTCCTCGATGATGGTCTGCCACGCCTCCCAGTGAGACGCAATGTGCCCTCCAACCGGGGTTTCGTGCAAGCGCCAAGAACCAGAGTCAGAGACGGAACCCCCAGATCCTTAGGAGGAGGCCAAGGACCGAGAGAAAAACCAGCCTCGCTGCTGACGCCAGCTGGAATTTTACAGCTGGATGAACCCTCAACAAGATCTCAGTATAGAAGTAAATGGCTACGCTTCTGTCACGGTGTTTGGTTAGGCAGCTAGACCCGAGGGAGGCTACTATCGACACAGTCCTGTCCTTTGTCTCACATTTGGCAGAGTCTGGCATCCATGTCTTGTCCTGCAGGACATATTTATCGGCTGTTGCCGCTTATTTGTCCACTGACCAGTGTTCCTTTTCACTGTCTAATCCAGTCATTAAAAGACACTTTTCGGGCCTCTTGCATCTTTATCCACCTGTTCGCAACCTGCCTCCAAGGTAGGATTTGAATGTGGTCCTTACAGCCATGTGTCATAAGCCTTTTGAGCCCATGGCTACTGTCGATTTTAAGTACCTTTCCTGGAAAGTGTCCTTTTTGATTGCTGTGACTTTGGCAAGGCATGTAAGTGAGCTTCAGGCCTTGTCGGTTGAGCATCCATTCCTTACTTTTTATAAAGATAACGTTGCCCTGCGATCGAATCCTGCCTTTCTTCCTAAGGTGGTCTCTGATTTTCAGCAGAATCAGTCGACTCAGAGGCCGAAAGGGTTCTGCACTGCCTTGACGTTAGAAGAGTTCTCAAGTTCTGTTGCCGGGATCGTGCCCCAGCCGCAGTCCTGGACTCACTATCCAGCAGGAATGCAGCTGGAGCACGTCGCCGATCCCGGCAACAGATCAGGCTATTCAGCCAAATACCTGTCATCCTAACGCGGGTGAATAATCAACAGCTCCAACTCGAGCCCTCCGATATAACACCTCTGCCTTGCGAAAGACTTAGGTTGAAACGCGCGTCGGCTGTTTTGTTTCACTTTTTTGCCTCACAATGCCATTCTGACTTGTTTTGGTAATGTACACCAATAAATCACCATGACTACAAATCTAAGGACTGGACTATTATTAGACGACAAATATCTAGCTCAACTACCAACATTGGAAAAACAGATCCAGCCAGCGCCCACACTAAACTAAAGTTTGTCACCCAATCAAGCATCAATTACTCAGGAACCTCTGAGTTAGTTCCCGGACAAACCATGTACTAGGCAGCAGGCAAAAATCTGAGAATAAACATAAGGTGTGCAGGGGACCACCAATCCCGAACCTACAACTCCACAATCTTTGAAAACATATGGTTGGATTTTCTCTTTCTTTCTTGTAGGACTCTGCATTGCCGACAGTCATGTACTTTTGCTGAGGATGCTGCATAACAAGATGCTTGTGTCTTTTGCTGGCATACACTTCATTGCTGGAGGTTCTCTTTCTTTGCAGTGAGTACTGAATAGCAAGTGGTTCCAAAATCTTCACAGTGGGCATGCATGAGTGCTTCCTTATTGAATGGCTGTGTATAGCTAGAGGTATTCCACTTTTGCGCAGAATCACAAGATGCTGTGCTACTTTGTGTGAGAGCTTTTTGTGGCTGGAAGTGCTGTTTCCTTTCAGTGGATAATGAATGGTTGCAGGTTTCAGTCCCTTCCTAATAAACATCACCTGTCTGGCAAAACTACTTTTTTGGGGGGCACTGCATGACTAGTAGTTCTGTTCCTTGATGAATTAAATGAATGTCTGTAAGTTCTAATTCTTTGCTGAGTACACTGTATGTTGATAGGTTATGAGCCTTTGCTCGGAATGGTGCTATGGTGTTTGACTTGATGTTCCTCTTCTTTTTTGGGGTCATATGTTTGGCTGCAGGTTACAATTCTTTGCTGAGGGCACTGAATGTCTCGCGGATGCAGTCACTTGTGATAGACATTTTATTGCTTGATATTCCAGTTCTTTGTTGAGGAAATTTGAATGGCTGGGAGTTCGTCCTCTTTGGTAAATGCCTTGCATCTTTGGGAATTCAGTTGCTTGGCTGAAGGTGCTGTCTATATAGATGTTCATGCCCTGCATGAGTAGATTCTGTGTTTCTTTGCTCAGGTTAGGGAATAGGTGGAGGTTCCAGTCCTTAGTGGACTCTGTATGGCAGAAGCTTCTAGGTCCTCTTTTGGTGGACTTTCATGCTTTCAGTTTATGGACCATTACTGAGGATAATCTATGACAATTTAAGGACGTATGCCTCCTCATGCAAAGTTCCATTTCAACACCCCTTTTCCCTTGTACTAGTACTAGATGTTTTGTTTTAGGGACAAAACGGCCCTCCACTCATGCCTCTTGCTAGGGACAGCTTAGTCAGCTGGTTAGAGCTGCCTTATTACGGAACAGACCACGATATAAAGAAAAATTACCCCCACAATCCTTTTCCTCATCCCAGTACTTATTTGTGAGTAGTGATCCTTCTAAGCTCTGTGCATGTGCCTGCCCAGCTTCAATCTGGGTGCCACTCAGAAGCGGTTAAAGGCGCACACAGACAAGTCCCACCTTCTTAAGAACTAAAAAGGCACAATCCACAGTGGTTCTATGGCAATATGAGTAACGTTCAAACACCACAATTTCCATTGCCAATGGCACCATCTATGCAACCCAACTGTCAGCTCAAATATCGGATACTGACTGTAAGTAAGCAGGTATGTGGTTGGTTGTGTAACCTCATACCAGGATTCGTATTCCTTGTACATATGTGCTTTGAAGTGGTACCCTTGCAAGTTAACACATTATAGAACTCAGATATTAATTTGCCCTCCATGGATTTTGAGTAGGCAAATATGCCCAGCCTCTTCTACTTTAGCATTACTAATGTTACCCTATAAGTGGAGAGCAACATTGCAATATCATCTACTTGATGTATAAGGGATTATGGGTATGGAATATGGCTGGCATTACTCATAAATAGCATTAGGGCAATGAACATTCAAACAGCTACATTGCTTTTCACACAACATGCATACTTTCAAAGTTTTCAGAGCTCCATTGGGCATAAACGTTAACAAATGCTAGGGTAATTCTCGGCTATACAAAAATGGTTTTCCTAAACTCTTGCATAATCCTACCCAATAATATTAGGGGATGTTGCGAATAATCTGGTTTGCACTGCAAAATAACAGCGTGTATGCATGTTCATGACATTTTCTTAAAATGCCCATAATTTCCTGGCGAGGATTTAAATATGTTTTGCTTTCAAAGTAGCGTGGCTATACAGCAAGTGTTTAACTGCTACAATGAATCAATGTTTACAGAGCTCTGTCAACTAGTATTGGAGGATAGCACAGGATCAGCGGGTGAGGGTGAAGGGGCATAGGAGAATACTCCTGGGGGTGAAGAAGAAATCAGCTACTTTAAAAAAAATCAAGTCAGATTTTTGCGCAGTATAGCACTGTGAAGGAAATGTGTTATTTATTTGCATTAAAGGATATTACACTCTAGTAACAGCATAGAAAACTGCAACTTCTGGATCCTTCTTTGTTCAGCTGCTGAGTGCCTTTCAATATAATCATGTTTTCTGTGCTTAGCGGTTCTAGCATCCTCATGCATCTTTTTTTTTAACTAATAATAGTGAATTGCAAAATAGGGACTCCTAGTTACAGGACAATGCACTCCATCTGTTGTACCTCTGAGCATTGCCGCTATTGATCTAAAAAGCAAATCTATGTGATTTTCTTCAAAGTGCTCCATAAAGAAATCTCAGTGAGGCTCTTATGGAATTTCGTATGGGTGCGAAAAACAATTATTGGATGTATTATGTGCTCAGTCATTTAACTTCTTATGTGAGGGCTACAAGCAGCAGGGATCTGATCAGATTTTACTCCCTTATTGGAATCAAATGATCTTACTCAACTCAACCAACTCTCATCATTACGAAATATATCGCCAGACGACATTGTAATTGTCAAATTTGTGGACGAAAAAAGACCGAATGTGATAATATTACATCTGAGATCACAAAGGATCAAAGATACAATGATGAGAGCTAAGGTGAAATTGGCGGAAGTAGGCTTCAGGCTAACTGAGGTAGAGACACCTGATGAGAATCGAAGAGATGACAAACATGTATGGCCGAGTGGTGACAGAGGCGAGCCAAGACCAAGACCTAAACTCCCGGGTAAAACACTATGAAGAGAAGACGGTCATAAACGGCTGAGAAACGAGAAAGGGGAATCCAAAAGTAAATATTTTGACTCAAATTTCTGTGCAAAACATTATAAACATCCAGAAAGAGAGTATATAAAGCCCAAGATAAAAGACAATCATATATCTAGGGTTGAAGGTGGCAATACCCTATGCTCTAAGAAAACTGAAAAAGGATTCTTGATGCTTGTTGAAAAAACAATGGAAAAACTCAGGTTTACTGTAGACAATTCAAGATCAAAGGCAATACAGCCAGGACATTGGAACATCAGACGGAAACAAGGTGGAGATGACGGACTGACGGCACAAAAGATACAATATATTAATACAGAAGTAGGGAAAAAACAATCCCTACTGGCCTCATGGAACACCAGGGGCTTTAATCATCTCTACTCCAGAGACAGTGCCTTCTTAGAGAAATTTGAAATAATTTGTCTCCAGGAATCCTGGATAAGATCGGCACCTTTGTGTGAGAGATAGGAAGTACACATTAATCCGGCCAGGAAAGGCCCCGTTGGAAAGACCTTGTGCTGGTCTGTTGACTTTGGTTAAAGAAAATAGTGGCCTAAAGGTGTTGGATCATTATACACCAAATCCATATGTCCAGATGTTAAAAATAAAGATAAATATGGGATCTGATGACATCAGGCTCCTTTTAATTAAAACATATTGGAGTCCAAAGGATTGCGAAAAGGAAAAATACCTCTCTGATATTATGGAGGCAATAGATAAGTCTATGCTAGCAGATAAAAATCAACATATCCGCCTATGTGGTGACTTCAACTTAAAGCTGCTAGATAAAGAAGGGAAATTGAAATCGGACCAGCAGTTGGATGGGAACGAAAAACGATGTCTTGAAGAAATGGAAATTAGAGAGATGAAAATCCTCAATGGGCGGAAAAAAGGAGATCTCCAAGGGACAGATACGTGGTTTAATAATTCAAGTAGCGCATGTTTAGATTACTGCTTTGTCGCAGGGAATACCCAAAAGTGGATAAATTCCTTGGTAGTTAAGAAACAAAAAGCTAGTGATTATGCTCTATTAGAGATCTAATTCCATTGGGAATCTGGAACCACGACTAAAGCCATTTTTCCCCCACTGGAAGTATCGTGGGGTAGATATAGGCTAAGAATAAAAACTCAGGCCATTTCAAAATTAGTCGATTGTTTTAATACTCAGACAAAAGATAACCTATCGGAAGTAGAGTATAGATGGCTACTTAAAGAGTATGAAGTAAAGTGCGACAGGAACAAAAACAAAAAAATTGTAAGAAAACATGCGTTCAATATGGAACTATTCGCCAAAAGGAAGAAACATTGAGCCGAACTGCGTGGCCTACAACAAAGCTCCTTTTTGAACAAAGATGAACTGATGAGAAAATGTAAGCAGTCATACAAAAACTAGATGAAATCCTCAAGTGCAGGGAGAGCTCAAGGTGATGCAGAGAAAAAGTTGGCGGCAATTCGAACAACAAACGCCCAATGCCTCTGGGAGATCATAAACAAAGGTGATGATTTCCAGTCTGCCCTGACCATTAGCCAAGTCTCAAAGGACGTTTGGGATCAGCACTATACAAGCCTCTTTCAGCAGATTCCTATGGCGGATGGGAGGAAACATCTGAGGAAATCAACTTCCTGGGTTATTAAGTTTGACTAGGATGACATCCTGTTGATTAAAAAACTAAGCACCTCAAGAGCGGCGGGGCCCGATGGCATATCTAATCACATGCTCAAAGAAAATGGGGAAGCCTGGGCAAATTTTATCTCACTACTTTTCCATCAGATAATAAAAACTCGAACCATACCGCAGTCATGGAAGGAGGCTTTGATAGTCCCCATATTAAAAAAAAGGTGACCGTAGTAACGCCAGGAATTACAGGCCCATCGCCCTTCTGGACTCTATTGGAAAGATTTTTAATTCCATCCTTTTGAGAGACTTAAAAAAGTGGGCCATAAAGGCAGGTCTTCTGGACAAGCGTCAAACTGCATTTGTGAGCGGTGTCGGCACATCCTTGAACCTATTAATTTTGAATATGTTGAAACTGCGGGTCCTCGAAACAAAAACAAATATATACTTAGATTTTATTGACCTAGAACAGGCTTTTGATGGAGTCATTAGACAACTCCTCTGGGCAAAGTTAAAGAAATGGAAATGCCAGAAGATCTTTTAGAGGTTATTCAGGAGTTATATACGGATACATCAATCCAAATATTAACTTCAAAAGGATGCGATACCACGGAAAAGATCCTGACTTTTAAGGGAATCAAACAAGGATGTGCCTTGGCCCCACTCCTATTTGTTCTATATATGGCTGATATGATCGAGTCCCAGCGTAAGATAAGAGCCTTTCCACCGGTATTTGAAGATGAGGAGCTGTCCTGGATCCTATATGCAGATGATGTGGTTTTTATAGACCAAACTGCTATAGGTCTCCAGAGACGCATCACAGAATTGAAAAATGATCTGGCAAGAAATAACGTGAAGATTAACATAAAGAAGTATGTGATCCTAATCATGCAATCAGCTCGTGGGCAGGCATCAAAGAAAAAGAGCTTTGTGTGGACCATCGAAAGTAAAAACTGGAAATAGTTGACTCTACATTCTACCTTGGGGAAAGAACAAATGAAAACATAAATGAATAGGGCCAATACACCCTTATTAAGGAGAGGCTGATAAAGTTGTCATATCAAGGGATAGCCCTCCATCAACGATATGGGATGTATTCAATGATACCTATATTAACATTTTACAAGCAAAAGGTTGTTGCAGTGTTGACCTATTGAGCAGAGACACTGCTGAATCTCCCATGGGAAACCTGGGTATTAGTCAAAGCCTTTTCCTGGTGGAAAATTCTTAGATTACCAAATTGCTTGTCTGTCTCGACAATAAGGAACAAACTTAGACTGCGGTCCCTAAGATCGATAGTGCTGTGGAAGACAATTTAATTTTTCTGGAAATGTATCTTGGATTCACTGCCAATTCCTATGATGATCATGGCGAATACAAAGGCGCTGAAGAAGGATAAAAACCTTCAGCTCTGGAAACTGAAATGCCAGGAAGTCTTATCTCACTATAACATCAAGCTAGAGATGCTACAAGAAAACCCTGACAAGGTAAAGAAAATTTTACGAGAAAAGGACTGGGAAGAAACTAAAGTACTAAAGCGAGTGACTAAATTATGCCATAACATCATATGGGAGAGTAAAACATTGAATGATCCGCCCCCGTATCTGAGAAGATTTCCATCATCCCGCTATAGGGATGTATTAATGCGATGTAGACTAAATATTCTGCCTACAAAGGAGGTACAATTCTTAAGAAAACAGGTCCTGCTCCAAGAAGCCGGATGTCGGCTGTGTGGAAATCCCAATAGTTTGAAGACTATCAGGCACTTGACATTATCATGTCCGAATCTCGGGCCCTTAAGGAGAAAGTCTCTCGGAGCCTATGTGATCTTAATTTATCCAAATACAGAGGAAGAATATTGGGAAAGGCTAATGACGGTTGATAAAATTGGTCGGACACTTGATGCCTTAAAACTTATAGAACAGATCATGTCAACTAGCTTGGTCATGGATCTATAGAAGGAAGGAGGTGGATTTCTCTCCTTCCCTTTCCTTCCTTCCTCTTAGACCTTCTGAGGTTTTCTTCCTGTCAGCCTTTTTCCTTTCTTGTTTTCAAGGTGTACTTAAGAATGGAAGGATTTAAGAATTGTTCTCAGATGGATGATTGGACATGTGGATATATGTTAAAGGTTGAAATTTTCTTTTCTATTTAACCAATAAAACAAAAAAACAAAAAACAAAAAACAAAAAAAAATGATCTTATAGGGAGTAAAAAGGTAATAAGCTTTGCTAAAGGCTTGTTAAAAGATGTTTCTTCCCCTTAAAATTCTGCTTGAGATTGTGTAGTGATATTATGAGCGCTCATGTTATGCTAATAAACGGTGGTGAGGAAGGTTGCCCAGAGCAGTGCCAGTGGTTCAGATTTATTCAACACCTTCCACCCATCATTTTTTTGGTTATAACTCCTTGCTATGCTACTGCTATGCTTATCACTGATTCAATAATAAGAGTTGAGCTTTGTGGGTAGAAGCAGGGATTAGGCTCCGATTTTTTCATTTTGTTAATTTGTTTGCCATTTTCTGTTGGGCTTATATTGGGCTTATATTTCCCTACTTTTTGTTGGGCACTTTTCGGGTTTTTAGGGACTAAAACTGGGTGTTATGCATGCCTCTTATTGCACTGATGGTGTATTTATTCTGATGCAATCATCATCCTGACACACATTATGAGAGGCATGTTCTCCTGGCCCATGAATTGCTTCTTTAAAGTTGCACAGTAACTCTTATTTGCATGTTGTCTGAAACACTCTTTTTAGCTGCCGTTGTTTCAACTTGAGTCACATCTCTAGTAGCTGCTGTACACAGGGGGCCCAGTTGTGCGCCTGGGAGGACGACCTGGGTGAACCAGTAGATGATGATGTTTGGTGGAGGTTATGGGGGCGGATGCTTAAATCCTCTGTGTGTTACTAAGAGGGAATGCGCCTACAAATTCAGTTACAGATGGTACCTCATGCTGGAGGCACTGCACCGTAACTTAGCTGATTATTCTACGAATTGCTGGCGTGGCTGTGCCGCTGTGGGCACTTTCATTCATAGGGTTTGGACATGTGGTAAGGTGGGTCTCTGGAAAGAGGTGTTTTCTAAAATCAAAGATATCACAGGGTTGTCTCTCCCTTCAGTTTCCTGGGGTGTGTTACTGGTGACACAGGTGATGGGCTATTCCTGTTGAGAGGCCCAATGACTGCTATGATTGGGCATCTCCTGCTGGCAGTGAAGTTGACGATTGCCCGAAATTGGAAGTCTGTGGATGGTCCAGTGCTTCAGATGTGGTGGGTGAAAATATGGGGCATCCTATTTGCAGATAAAACTACTGCATTGTGGGAAGGGTGGTATGTCAAATGTGTTACTGTATGGAAGCCTTTCATCGATTTTGCAGAGAACTACCCTGTGATGGGGGCTAAACCCCTGCTTTTGTGACACTTCTCATTGCTGTAACAATGTTTGGTTGGTAGGCAGCCAGCAAAAGGATTGTAGTTGTTGACCACACAGTTTGGGTGATGTGGCGCTGAGTTGGTGGGCCTTTCCTCCTATGCAGTATGCATGACATTCTTGTAAACTCCTGTTATCATGTCTTTTTGAATTGCGATTAATATGCTCATACTCTTGTCATTTCCCACAGTATGTTAAATACGTTTTTTTTAAACATACAAATTACAAAAACTAAAAACAGAACATTTCAAACACATTTCATTAAAAATGTTTTTGCAGATAATGCATTCTTTAAAATTGATTTGACAAGGTCAAACGTGAATAGCTCTGGTGTGTGCTCAGACCCATGAATTGCCCATGCACCAATATTTTTATGGTTTTAATGTTGTTTTAATTTTTTGCTGCTGTTTTTATGGGTATGTTTTGTATTCCCAAAATAAACCTTACTACTACTATTATTATAATCACATATACAACTTTTATTAGCCTATATCTTTGGGAAAGGGGCTGCACAATGTACCTTTTACTCTGATTTGTAAAGAAAAGCAGAAGGTGGAGAGGAGGAAATCCCCCTTCAAATACTCTTCCGAGATGATAGCGCACTATCTAGGCATGCTCACAAAATGGCATATATCTCGATAGTTGGTTGCGCACAGGAAAATAGTATGTGCATGAAAGCCAAACACTTCGACTCAGAGAAGAATGATTAGAGGGAACTTTGATTCCTCTTCCTCTTTTTATTTTTTTAGACCGCCTACCCACAGTGGCGTCGGATGGGATAACCCCTTTCCTGCTCCCACAATCCTCTTCTTTTTACTTCCTGTTCTCTGGATAGGGGCTGTAGGGACTTTTGGGCATATCCCTGTATTTCTTCTATACATTGCTCTGATCCTTTACTTGCGTGCTACTGGCATTTACAAGGTGTGGTGCTCAAGGCACAGCTGTTTGGTTGTGCTGCGAGCCCTGCTCTACTGCATTTGACAAGGCTTGTCTCACAATGCACCTCACCTTCTTGGACATATCTTGCACCGGAAAGTACCAGATACCACTGAATAAAAGGGAATTTCTCTGTGTAGGAGGCCATGTAACTACTTTAGTATCATACAGGGAGGTTATTAGGAACATTACATGTTTATAAATGCAAGTGTAATATCTCAGATTATAATGAATGCGAGACAGCTAGCATCTGTGAAGCCAAGCACACATGTTTATTTAGTACATATAGATATGGGATCAAAGTAATTGTTGGGTAATAATCAATAGGTTCTTGGAGAAGCTATGCAGTGCATGACCTCTCTGGCACATGTACTGTCCCCAGCACTCTTCCCACGCAGGCCCCCCTGCATCATCAGGCCTGCAAACTGGAGGACTCCTTTTCTTTAACGACAGATACACATCATTGAACATAGTTCACGTTGTAGTCCTGATACCTTGTAAGCAGCTTCTTTCTCTCCTTGGTCTGTCTTTGGGTTCCAGAGATGTGACATTCTCAAGGCAGGGTAAGTCTTCTACTGGATCAGGTGAGAAGGATCCAGTCATTGCATCTAGATGATGATGTTGAACAGTTAGGCGTGCAACCCCTTGATTGCCTGCACTGCACAATGCGGCCCTTGCTGTGTTCTACACAGCTCATCTTCTTTGACTACATAATTGGTCTCACACGTATTACTTACTGGGGAAGGCCATATCTGTATAGAGTGTCTGTTGTCTTCTGATTCATTTCTTTCCTGATCTACTGCCATATGCTAAAACATGCTTTTCTTATCAAATTCATTTTGCCATAGAGTTCCCTGTAGCTTTGCTTTCTATTGACATGCCACAGATGTCTTTACAGATGCCAATTTGTCCTCTTTAACTTCTGGAGCCATAGGAGAATGCAGAGTACACTCTCCTTCCTCTCATTAGGTCAAAGGGGGAACTCTGGTGAAAGAGTTTCCTGCTACGCAATGAGCTGCAACCTCTTCAAGGGCTGTGCCCTGAGAGTTTTTATTGTAGGCCGCTGACAGTTGTAGGCTGCCTTTAAAAATCTATTGGTCCTCTCCACCGGACTGTTGTCTTGTGGTGATCATAGGCAGCTTTACATTAGGTAAGTCTACTGGTCGCTAGGTACTTTCTCCTTTCTGCAGAGAATAACTTGACTCTGTGGGCTGTCACCATTTCTTTGGGTATCCCTTCTCTTTGAAAGACATCCATCAGAATGCTAATGCTTGTAGATATGGGTATTTTGATACAAAATCAGTTCTATCCATTTATAGAAGTCATCAACCAGCATCTCTCTGAATCAGCATCCTTACTCAATGTTTTCAACTGGGCCTATGAAGTGTGGCCGAACCTTTTCCTAGGAGGCTAACACCGATCCTTTATCTGGTAAGTGTGATACTTAGATGTCCTTTATGACTTTTGCCAGTATCATGTGTCTCGTTGGTGTAGCAGGTACTATCTTCTCTTCTCTAAACAAAGGGTAATTATTTAATTCGAGTTCTGGGTCAATTTGACGATATGAGCACAGTGGAGTCACAAGACTCCTCTCGTCTGGCCCTTTCTCTGTTACCAACATCTTCAAATATGCAGTCGGAAGGGAGCCTAGTCCACAATAAGATATTTGTGCAACAGAAATATGCAACAATAATTAATCGTATTCACAGAAAATTGTGTAACGTGTTAAGCCCTTGACATCCCTTATCCTGACAATGCACGGGTAGACCTAACTGTAACGTGAAAGGCCAAGAGTGCTTTAACATGATACCTTTTTCTGGGGACGATTACATCTCAAGCTCAAAATGTGTAGATCTGAAGATAAATGAATAAGAAATGGATGGAAACCTGTACACACAAACATGCTCATTGCAAGCTGTGCACCTATATGTATATTGAAGGTTTTACACTGTGAGAAACCTGAGGGCTTTCTCACTTATGAACCCCAGGGATTCTTTGTTCAGGTGGCCAGGGCACAGCCATCGCCTTTGGAACCAGACCATGGCGGTGGACCAGTGCGGGAGGATCACCTGAGCAGGGGGTCCTTGGGGACAGTTGGAGTAATGACCTTGGGAGGGACGCGGTATTGCCCCATTTCTGATAAACCCCTACCCGACACTACCTCCACCTTTACAGGTTGTTATGAATCCTGTCCCTTTGCCCCCTCCCCAATTCCAACAGGTACTAACATTAAAGGGAGATGTAGGAGAAGAAATATATCCCTATCCGGCATCCCCACAGTCACTATGGGACATTATCATCTAAAACCTATTCACAAACAACCACACATCCGCCCCCTTCTCCCTGACAAACAATTACAGATGTTTCCCTCCATCATTAGGGAAAACTACAACTCCCATACTTCCTCCCCATTTCCTTCTGTCAAAACCACTGGGACGAAGAAAAAGAGGAATAGAGCTGTGAAGATTGCCCATAGGAACCAATGTGCCATGGATTCCTATGGGCAGCCTCCATCTTGTCCCATTAACGAGAACAGGCAGAGTCAGGCCTCCCTTTTCAATCACCAACACCTGACTCCAACAAACACTCCCTATCAGTATAAAAGGTGGAGCACTTAGACACACTTTGAGCGAGCTGGGGATACAGTGTGGATCAGAGGAGCTGAAGAGCAGAGGAGAGTGCTTAAAGAACCCTGGAACGTCTGGAGGGGAGCCAATGGCCAAGACGCTGATCCTGTGTTGTTAAAGGGCTGCAGCAGGGCTGAGGAGATGTGTTTTCCAAGAGCCAAAGAGGGCAGATATCCTGCCGAGTGTCCACCAAAGTACTTGTTTCCCCAGGGCATATGTAGGGATGCCCAGGTACCTGAGGGGCAGGTGGAAAGATCCTGACCTCTACCCAGAGAGCTCCAGAGAAGTTGCTCGCCAGAGCCGTGCTAACCGGTGAGTCTCATGGCAAGAGAGACGAAATCCCAGTGAGCGTGTGTGTGGCTGGAGCGGGAACCTGAACATTGAGTTTGAGAAAGAAAGCAGGAAATAAAAAGGCTGATGAAAGGCATTATGGGACTTGAAGTTCTTTTTGAAATGAAGTGAAATTTTACTGTAAAATAAAAAAAACAGAGTGGTCCGGCGGAAAACAAGTACACCCATTGAAAGACTATGTGCACTGGGTTTAGACTTAAGCCCGACAGGGAAGTGTAAAGGAATTGTAGGCTCCAGCGCGACAGCGGGAAGCCTGCATAAGGATTGTGTTTGAAGAAGTTACATGAAAACTGTTTTTGATTCTGACAAAAGCGGAGAGACTTTGCAATCCCCGCGAGGCCCGGACTTGGATAAGAAATACCAGAGGGGTCAGTGTGAGGAAGGGTATAGAAACTGTGGATCTAGTATTGAGGCAAAGCTAGGCTGAAGAGAGCCTGAGAAGATTGTGCAAACTGTTGAATCTGGTCAAATATTTTGAACTGTGTGAAAAGCATACGACTACAATAAGGCATAGCAAACACTAAAGAATAATGCTAGGGGAAGGGAACCTTGAGAAAGTAAATTTTAAGTAAAGCTTTTTAAGCAATACTGCTTTTCTTTTCTTACCGGGTATTCCCGGCCTCATGACAGGGAATATTCATGAGCATGTGAATCCATGCCAGACCCATGCTGGAGAACAGTTATGTAACTTGTTCCTTACTCCCTGGACCACTGGTGCCTCAGAAGTTGATTTGTCACAATGCCACTTATCTGCATGTATGGTGGCCATGGCCCTTTTTAGATTGGGCAGGAGATGGCCGAGTTTGTACCAGTGGTTCCTATTTTGGCACTACCAGTCTTGGTTCTTGTGTAAAGTGGCCTACTTTGGAAAACTCCACAAAGACCATTCCAGATCATTGACCCAGTTCTCTCTTCCCTTCCCAGATGGAATGGTTGAGCTTGAGATTAAGTGACAGAGCTCGCAAGATTGGCCAGTACTGTTCAACTGTTCAGAAACCCTCCCACTCTATCGATGTACTCCGGGCTCCTGCAGCATTGCAATCCTAGGTTCAATCCATATCAGTTTCCCCATTGTCTGGCGATATCCCACCAATCTTACAGTTCCTACAGGGCGGATTTATTTTGGGTTGCTTCAGTTTCCTTTGTGCCCAGTGTGCAACAATAAATGCCTTCTGACTACATTGGTGAGTGCCTCATGGTTGTCAGACTTGGTAGTAGTTTTTCCCATGCACTCCCTCCAGCACAGTACTGGTCCCAACCTGGGACCTGCTGGAGGGTCGTTGCTGGAGGGGCGTTGCAGACTACAGGCCCTTTCATTTCAGCCTCTGCATTCGACAAATGCTACATTTTCTATACGAAGACTGTCGTTCTAAGGCCATCACATGTCTGAAGGCAATGGGTGGAATGGGTGCACTCAGTTTCCACAAGGGTGCGGTGGTGTTCAGGTTTCACCCACTTTAATGCTAGCGTTCCATCTATGTTCCATCAAGTTAAAGATGCATTTCTCCCTTATTCCCTTTACCCTCATCCTTGAAGCATTTCCTCCTGATTGATGACAACTTCCTGAGTGTTGAGGGGGGACAGCCCTTACCACAAAAGACATTAATGATAGAGCCTCCTGCGTGCTCTTTGATTCTGGGGCAGAGGTAAAGGGTATCCCTTTTCATGAGAGCTTTAGGGTAACATCGTGATCAAATACACCACATTTTACAGACTGATATCAATTGCAGATTGAGGATGCAGACTCTCATATCAGGACCTAAGTGTCTTGAGATACTCAATGTTTGGACATCGTGTCATTTAATTGTGGTCACTTTCGGTGCGCACTCTTTGCCCACCATTGTTGTGATTTTTTTTTTTATACGTATGTGCTTCTGGTATACTTCATTCTTGAGTGACAACTAGTGGGACGAGGAAAAAGGACATGGGGTGACGTCCTGATTGCTTACCAGTAATTTCCATTAGTGCCTATCACCCTGCAGATGCATTTGGCCAGATGGCGGTACTCACTCCTTGTTTGAAGGCACTGTCTTGCAGAACGTATCATTATCTTGATAGAGACGCTGTCCGACTGGATGCCCTTCCCTTTACAACCATTGCATGGTTTGAAGATTAGTGCTTGGGATAAAACCTCTATTGATCGAAGACTGAACTTTAGACAGCTTCAACTATAAAAATGATAACTTTGGTTTGCCTTGGCAATGCTGGAATTCCCTATAGCGAAGACTTTTCCGTATGAAGCAGCTGCTTTTTGTTATGCCCACCCCCCTTGTCTGTTATTTGTGGTCCATAGGATACCTTATGGGAGGCTCCATGTTCCGATTCCCACAATGCCCAGAGAAGCATCAAAAGGAAATGTTATTATGGCTGGATCTTCAGAACCCCATTTTAATATCCTATCTCCTTGTCAAGCAGCACTCATTTAAGTCATGATTGTATTCATCTAAGTCGAATCACATTTTCTGCCATTGAAATGAGTTTGGCCAACAGGCCAGCATATTGAATGTTCTTTTCTATGGGTTTGAAAACTTCCATGATCCTTCCCGATAATTATTTTGACCCACAGGGGCTTTGAACTCAATCAGTGTACATATGTATTATCTAAAAAATGTGCCCCACGGGGTCTCAGTGAGAGAGTATGTTGTGCCGTCCTGGATGTACAGGCGTGTTCTCCCTCGGTGGGTACACTCAAGCCCACTGTGGGTGAAGCTGTTTTAGTTCAGTAACAGCGGCACTTTCAGATATTAACAGCTATAACATCTTCACATTCCGTGGCTGCAGCCAGGGCACTTACATGCAGGCTATCTCTAAAATCGTCACCGAGGGTGCCAGAATATCCCTGACAGCACCAAATGTTGCCCTTTTGCCGGAGATGACGTTACACAACATTACTTTTCTAATGTGGCAAGCATGCGCTACTTGGCTATACCGGAAGTCTCTGGCTTTTATAACTTTGTTAGAGGGGTTGCATGAACTCGGCCTTTTTAGGGACCAAGAAGGGAAGAGCCACGAAGAGGGCCCCTTTATTGACTATTGGCCTTTCTCTCCCTCGCCTCCACTTTTCCTCTCACGCCCCTTCATTGCGATCCGAGAACTATGTCAGATATTGCACGTGGTTGAAAAACACTTGATAAACTGGGGCTAAGCTGAAATGTACTACTGGTGTGATACTGGCCAGTATCTGGTTATCAGGCTGCATGTGACGTGGTGGTTAAATGATAAGTCTTGTGAGACACAAAGCTGAAGACTTTGGCCCTCATTACAAGTTTGCTTGTCCGGAAACAACGGTGCTGGTAAGCTTACCGGCACTGTTGTTTCCGGACCGGCAAACTATGAGTCTGCTGGTGGGTGCCGTTCTGCCAGACCTGACCCTGGCGGGCGGAATGGCACCCGCCAGCAGACTTTCACGGAAGCACTGGCACCGTTATTAACGGTACCGGTGCTTCTGAGGTCCCCATTCCCGTGGAGTCCTATTGGACTATTGGACTCCACGGGAATGGCGATCAACATTTTACCAGCGCCTGACTTACTGGACCGCTGGGGTTGTAATGCCCCTGTAATTCCAGCAAGTCAGGCGCTGGTAAATCATTACAGGTCTGGCGCTTACCTGCTGGATTTTCCGGCACGGTTACTGCCGGCCTCATAATGAGGGCCTTTGTATGCACGGAGCAAACGTCCTTGTGTGGGGCCCCTTTCCCGTTCTGCCCCAATGGATGTTTGTAGGGATTAATGTCAAATTAGCAGCAAATTGTGCAATTTCGCCCACTTTGTGTCAGTGGCTTGCACGAAAGCATGAAAATGCACATTTTATTTGTACCTGCCTGAATGGTAATTCTTGTGTTGTGGTGTTTGCGTGGCTTTTTCAAATGCTAGTTTTTGGTGCATGTCCAGATGCATTATAATAATCCCATGTAAGCTTGTGTGGCCCTATGGTTTGAGTGACTTTAAGGTCGGTTTCGGTGGGCAGTCAGACAGGAGGCAGCAGCTTAAGTACGACAAATCATGGTCCTTGAATGTGTGCCATGGCATAGTGTCATGTGATATAGCACAACAGCCTAACATCACATAATATCTGTATCAATAATGGACTGTGTCATCCCAAGGATTCCTTGTTTTACATATATTCGGATCCTGCTTTGCAGCCTTGGAAAACGTTTTGACAGAAGGGCATGCTATTCAGATTCATCATCAATGTCCCTTGACGGTTACCATTCCCGCGTGTGGACGTGACATCGTCGATAGTATAAATAGCACGCACTGCATCCGTTGCCTCAGTTCCTTTTTTCCGCAGCACACTCTCAGAACGGTTCGACTTGTCTCAACGATTCTCTTCAACTAATGTTGGAATTCTTTTTTCGATTTATCACAATGTCCACACCGAAGATATGCTTTGAGAGATGTGCAGACTGTGACTTGAAGATGGCGATCACTGATCCTCACAGGATTTGTATCTGATGCCAGTGCAAAAAACATGAAGTTGTTGAATGCGGTCCTGCCAGTCGATGACCTTGAAGGAGAGAAGCTCAAAGCTCACCCTAGGTCAGTTTCAACGTCTCCGTAGTCCACACCTTCAAAAGGAAAATCTTTAGAAGGTCAGAGTTCCACTGGAGACAAGTCTCCAGAAGGCCCAAAAACACTCCACACATTCAAAGCGATAGAGATCCAGGAGCAATTCCCGTCACTCTTCTTCTTCGCCATCAAGGAAGAAGTCTAAGAAACTACACCATTGCTCCTCATCATCAGATACCTTGCCTCCTTAGGTACGTTTTCCCAAAAAGGCCGCCTCTGTGGTCAAATGGGAACATTTCTGTGAGAGAATGGTGGTCCCTAGAAAGAGCCGAACAAGACTATTGATCTCTCCGTGTCTTCCAAGACCAGCAGGGAATCGAGTAAGGCTTCGATCAGCACGCCTAAAAGCCCAAGTTTGAAGACCTCAGGGATGTTGTTTTGAGTAGCGTTGACGGCGGAGGTAATATCAAAGACAAAGGCTTCTGTGACATCCTCCTCGTAGGAGTCAAAGTCAAAGGGTCCTTTAATGTCAGCCTCAACCTCGGAGTCCACTCCGACATTCAAGTCCCAGTCTAAGATGGATCTTTTCAAAGCTGTTGGGTCCACCTTTGAGGAAAAGCAGGAGGAAGATGAGGTCATACCCTTTGGATATACATGTTTTGGAACTCCTAATGTTCCAGAAGAATTGATCTAGGATCAGTCTCGTCTAGAAGACTTAGCTACTTGTCTAAAGGAAGCCAGTGGTCTGGACACCTACCCTGAGGTTGAATTTGACAAGCCAGATATCCATTCTCACCCATGCAGACTACAGAACAGTCATAAAAAGGTTGATTGAATATTTTGGCTGGGGGCATCCTGCAAAGGACATTACCCAGGATGATCTCACAAACATCTTAGATAGAATCCCTCCTAAGGAGCCTGTAGAGCACTTTCATACAGCAATACAAAAAGCATTTTGGAAACCTGACAAAACCAGACACCACTATGGCTGTGAAAAAGGAGTTAGTGAAAAAGTATAGGCCTTCTTCTGTGGACCCTTACTTTCTTTCCAGGCACACAACACCAGAGAGTTTGGTGGTACAGCCAGCTACCACCACTTCAAAGTCTGCAGCTTATCTGACCACCCCCCCAGGATAGCGGGCAATAAGAAATATGGCAAGAAAAAAGGCTATTCTCTGCAGTAAGCATGGTATTAAAAACCATGAATGCATCTTGTGCTCTGGCAAAATACTCATATAAATTGTGGAATGTAATTTCCCAAGCTGGAGAAAACATTCCAGAAGATGAGATGTGAGGTGATTTAATAACCTCGTTAATAAGGGTAAAGAGACCTCTTCTCAAGCCCTTCATTGAGGCTTCGATGTGTCAGACTGCGTTGGCCAATGTATGGGCTCTAGCGCAGTAATCAGGAGATTTGCTTGGCTGCGTAAGTCTGGGTTTTTCCCTGATGTCCAGTCAAGGCTCCTGGATATGCCCATTAATGGGTCCAACCAATTTGGGCCAAAGGCGGACAACAGCCTAGAGAAGCTACAAGCTTCAAAGTCTTCAGCAAATTCTTTGGGGGAAGATATTTGTCTGCCACAACAACACCTGCCTTTGCAGGCTTGGAGAAGGAGTTCCTTTCAATATTACTCCTCTTTTGACCAAAGGGGAAAAGGTCAAGTTACCCATAAACAAGTACAAAGAAGGTTCACACATGCCCCTAGGGGCTCTGGAGGAAAAACTATTCAGGCAACAACCTCCTCATTGCCCTCTGCCACAGCCATGGCCTCTAACCCTCTCTAAGCACTTTGCTCACAGAACCTCTTTGTGAGGCAGGTTAGCCCAGCATCTTCAAGAATGGTGTCTTATTACTTCAGATGCATGGGCACTACAGACAGTGGCCCAAGAGTACTGTCTCCCATTTCTGCAAAGACCCCCATATTGTCCCCTGAGTGAACAATCTCTTTGGAAACTAGATCTGCTCCTTCTACAGGAAATTTTTCCCTGTTATAAAAAGGTGCGGTGGAGAATGTGCCTGTAGCAGAACAATGCCAGGGTTGGTACTCCACCTATTTTTCTGGTTCCCAAGAAAGACAGAGTGCTGTGACCCATCCTGGACCTGAGGTGCTTGAAAAAAGAACCTCAGGAAAGGCAAATTCAAGATGCTCACTTTTTCGCAGATCCTCCAGGCCCTTCAGCTCCAGGACTGGATGGTGTCACTTGATCTTCAGGATGCTTATTTTCATGTGCCTATACATCCCAGACACTTGAAGTATCTGAGGTTCGCCATTAGCAGTTCTAACTATCATTTTTGAGTACTACCATTCGGGCTCACCTTGGCCCCAAGGGTCTTTAAGTTGATGGTGGTTGTGGCAACAAATCTAAGGAGGGGAAGGATTGACACCGTTCCCTACCTAGACAATTTGCTGATCAGAGCTTGTTCTTCGAAACAGGCTCTAGTACATCTCAACAGCACCTCCCACTCTCTACACAAACTGGGCTTCTCCCTCAAATTCAAGATGTCCCAGGTGATACCTTCTTAAAAGCTTCAATTCATTGGACCAGTCCTGGACTCTCCCTCACGGAAGGCCTAGCCTCCTGAGTTGAAGGCTCAGCTTATTTTGCAGATTGTAACAAGATTTCATAATGCCCAATATCTACTAGCATTCAACTTTCTGAGGTTGCTGGGCCTCCTGACATTCTGCATTTTAATGGTGGCAGAAGCCCACCTAAGGATGAGGACCCTACAGGGGCCCTCAGATCCCAATGGTCACAGTTCTCCAGCATTGGATCTTTCATGGATTCACATGCTTAGAATATTCCCCGTCGACAGACTGGGAACCCTCGGTACACTTATAAAGCCGTTTCCCATAGGAAAACTTCCAACACTTTTGTGTCCTATCTATGTCGTTTTTGGGGCTGCCCACGCATGCCCCACTAGGACGTAGCGGTATAAATGCACCGCCCCCGCGGCTCCCTTCAGATTTCAACCGTCTCCAAAGTAGTGGGAGCACCTCGTGCAGTCTACTATTTTGTCTAGATTATGCTGTTGGAGTTTTGTCCTGATGTCGGGAAAAGCGCTGTTCCGCCCGTGCGCTACGTGCGGGTTGAAGAAAGTGTATGAGGGGGACGGGCATATGGATTGCATATATTGTCTACACCCTCATCATTCGGCAGACAAGTGCGACATATGTAAGGGCTTCTCCCAGAAGACTCTTAAAGATCGAAGTCGACGACTAGTGGCATGGTTAAACGATGGAGCGGGGGCATACCCGCCTTCGGAGGTAGGCTCCATGCGCAGCGTGGCCTTAGCGTCAAAATATTCAGGGGCCCCGCGCCGCTCAACATCGTCGGAACCCCCGGTGAAGAAATCACGACCGGCGGAGAAGGAATCATCGAGAAGCTATTCCAAGGAGTCCTCGTCGAAGAAAGCCTCGTTATCCTCATCTTCGACGAAGAAAGACAGAAAGGAAAAGTCGAAATCCTCCTCGGGCGATCACCATAGATCGACCTTGAGTTGAGAAGCGGAGAAGTGTAGGTCAAGTTCAGAAAAGGCGGGAACGCCTCAGGGACCTACACGACCACCACCGTCGTCGACGGCAGGGCAGTCGTCGACCCCTTCTCTGCCACTGACACAATTGGTCTCAACTATTCTTGGGCCGCAGACGGTGACGACGACGACTGGGCCAGCTTTAGCCTTGTCAACGGAGATTCTGCAAGAGGCCTGGCGACCAGAAGTATTCGACCCGGTTTTGCCGGAGACCCTACTGCAGCAAGAGGCAGCCTTGTCAGTGTCCTCGGGAGATGAGGATGTGAGAGTAGCTGGCCCTTCAGACCTCGGGTTACGAGGAATTACCAGGCCTCTATCAGGGGGGCCAGCATTCCGGGGTCTACGTCTCTTCTCAATCAGCAGTCACTCTTGTCGCTGGAGGTTTTATCCACGTTACAAACTTTGCTGAAGACACTGGACGAGAGGCTACCTCAAGCAACTCCGGCCAGGTCGGCCATCGATGAACCGGGCCCGTCTCGTCGGCCAACTCCGTCAACCCCCACGGCAGTGCCAGCGGGTGAAGATCTCTCAGCTGCATGCCACGAGGAGGGAGAACTGATAGATTCGGACTCGGACAGGAGAACCTTATCGGATGTCTCACTTTCCCCCTCCAGGGATCCAACCTGGGAGTCTGAGGTGGAATTAGAAACCCCGAGAAGCCTGGCTCAGCCGTCTCCCCCGGACGACATTGGGTCATTTCACGCCATGATGGCCAAAGCGTGTACAGAATTCGGGTTGGCCCAGGATGAGGAGAAAAAGGACTGCTTTCTTTTTGACCACATGGGAAAGAGAAGAAGGTCGGTGTTCTTGGTACCCATCCTGGATCATGTGTGGCAGGAGGGGTTACAGACCATGCATCACCCTTTCTCGGAACCGGCAATAAAAGGTCGCCTGGAGAAAAAATTTAAGGCCCCAGAAGATACCTCCAAGTGTCTGTCCTCCCAACCAACCCCTAACTCAGTGGTGTCAGCGGCGGCGGCGAGAAAGGCGAGGGCCCAGCACAAGTGCACAAGCCCCCCGGAAAGTGAGGCCAGAAGACAGGATGCCTTTGGCAAAAAAGTGCTGTCGGTAGGAGCAACCACAGTGAAAGCGGCCAACTCTCTGGCTATAGTAGCCAGATACGACAGAGAGATGTGGCACCGACTGGCACCTATGCTGGAGAACATCGTAAGGCGGCGATGTTACTCGACAGGGAAGGTGAAGAGGCCTCCAATGATGCCATAAACATCGTGGTGGACCGCGCAGAATCGGGGTTTAAACAGGTGAATAACGGTGTGGTTCTCCGAAGGCAAGCATGGCTAAAATGAACAAACTTTAGACCAGAGGTGCAATACAAGGTGCTGGATATGCCCTTTGAGGGAGACCTTCTGTTCGGCGAGAAGGTGGACGAGGCCCTGAAGGGCATGGAGGAGGACTCGGACACGGCGTGTTCCTTGGGTGCCCTCCAGAGTGGTCAAAGTTTCAGGTCTTTTTGTCCCTTTAGGGGAGCATCGGGAAACTCCAGATTCTCAGCATCGAGAGACACATCCTTCAGTAGGCCGGCGTACCCCCCCCAGGGATACAGACGGGCTTCTCAAGCGGCAAAACAACACCGGGACTACCAGACCCCCAGGAAGAGAACAGGTTACTAGTCGTCGACGAGAGATAAGCAGACCAAGGACCAGCAATGACGGGCATCGGAACGTTCTGGGATGCAGAGGATCGTGCTGCATCGACGAATGGGAGCAAATAACAACGGATCAGTGGGTGTTGGACACAGTAAGATACGGACATTCTAGACCTGCGCGATCTCAACAAGACGTTGAAAAGCCTAAAATTCAAGATGCTCACGCTCCAGGAAGTGATCCGGTCGGTTCAGGAAGGGGACTTTCTGGCGTCTCTGGACCTGCAGTACGCGTACTTCCACATACCAATGTGTCGGCGACACAGAAAGTTCCTAAGGTTTGTGGTAGGACGGACTCACTACCAGTTCACAGTACTTCCTTTTGGGCTGAAATCCTCTCCCAGAACGTTCACGAAATGTTTGGCCCCGGTGGCGGCCCGGCTGAGAAGGCAAGGTCATCATGTGTACCCGTATCTCGACGACTGGTTGGTGAGGGGGTCCTCCCCTATGTCGACTCACACAAGTTTGCAGGCCACCATGCAACTCTTACAACAGCTGGGGTTTGCGGTAAACTTCGAGAAATCTTCGTTGACGCCGTTGAGAAGCTTGGTGTTCCTGGCCGCGCAATTCGAGACCCAGTCAGGGTTAGTGAAGCCATCCCTCAACAGAATCATCAAACTCAATCGATTGGCAGGTCGGCTGAGAATCAATACCAAACTATCAGTGAGAAAATATGTGTTGATTCTGGGCGCTATGGCGTCCTGCATTCCTCTAGTGGGCAACTGCCGCCTGTTCATGAGGCCAGTTCAAGAGTTTCTGGCGGACCGGTGGACGCAGGCCCAAGGGCTCTGGTCGGACAAGCTGACCGTCGACGACGATGAGCTCCTACTAGCTCTTCAGTGGTGGCAGAGCTTTCAGAATCTATCCAGAGGGGTACCCCTACAGGAGCTGGAGTTTCGGGTAACCATAGTGACGGACGCATCCCTGACAGGCCTGGGAGCACACATGGGCACTCTACAAACGCAAGGTCGTTGGTCCCGGAGGGAGTCACTCCTGCACATCAACGTTCTGGAACTGAGAGCAGTGCGCTGGGCCTTGAAGTCTTTCCTGCCGCACATCAGAGGGTCCATAGTGAGAATATTGACCGACAACACGACGGCGATGTTTTACTTAAGGAAGCAAGGGGGCACGCGGTCCAGAACCCTTTCCACCGAGGCTCAGAAGGTGTGGCATTGGGCTCTGAAACACGATATATCCATCGTAGCTCATCATCTCCCCGGAGTAAGGAACGATCAAGCGGACTCACTCAGCAGAAAAATGGACCAAATACACGAATGGGAGATAGACAGCGTTCAGTTGTCGAAGGTCTTTGAGAAATGGGGAGGGCCTCCGCTGGATCTCTTCGCAACAAAGAGGAACAAGAAGTGCGAGATGTATGCCAGCAGATGGCCACAGGAAGGTTCTCTGGGGGAAGCGTTCTCCTTCCCGTGGACGGACAAGTTCCTCTACGCCTTCCCTCCGTTCCCTCTTATAAGGAGAACTTTGCAGTGGATACGCAGGTACAGGTGCCAGGTCATCCTACTGGCACCGTGTTGGCCGAGGCAGCTGTGGTTTTCCGACCTGCTTCACCTGTCAGTAGATCAACTGATAACGTTCCCAATCTCCTGTCCCGGGACAAAGGAACAGTGTGGCATCACAATCCAGACAGTCTCAATCTCACAGCTTGGCTCCTGACTTTTCAGAATTTGGTGCCTTGAGCATTTCGTCGGATTGTCGGAGAATCCTGTAAGCAGCACAGGCCCCTTCCACCAACAAGTCGTACGTGTGCAAGTGGAGAAGGTTCTGTACGTGGTGTCAAGGACAGCTGGGAGTGCAACCTCTAAGGGTAACTACGGAGCAACTTCTACCATATCTGCTACACCTGGCCAAGAGCGGATTATCTTTTTCATCAATAAAGGTACACCTGGCGGCCATCTCTAGGTTCACGAGGAGGAGGCAGTCGTCTCCCTTGTTTAGTGACATGCTGGTGAAACACTTCATGAGGGGTCTGTTCCGAACATTCCCGCCGGTTAAACGTTTTCCACCAACGTGGAGTCTTAATGTGGTGCTAGCAGGGTTAATGAAAGCACCCTTTGAACAAATGGCCACATCGTCAAAGAAGTTCTTGTCATGGAAATTGGCTTTTCTAATAGCTATAACATCAGCTAGGCGGCTCTCAGAATTGCAAGCATTGGTCGTAGACCCGCCGTACCTAAGGTTCTTTAAGGACAAAGTGGTTCTGTCAACTAATCCTTGTTTCAGTCCAAAAGTTCCTACTTCTTATCATAAACACTCATCCATTGTCCTGCCTACCTTTTTTCGCGACCCCCTCATCGGCTGCGGAAAAAGTCCTCCATACCTTGCACGTGAAGAGAGCTCTAAAATGTTACCTTCATCGGACTCAACAACTTAGATCTACGCAGCAACTCTTCATTGCATATGGTGCATCGGCGAGAGGAAAAGCAATTTCAAAGCAGGGACTGGCCCGATGGGTCTCGTCGACGATTGCCTTCTGTCATTCCAAAGCGGGAAAACCGCTACAAGGGCGTCCGAGAGCTCATTCCACGAAGGCAACTTCATCTTCGACGGCGTTGTGGGCAGGAATCCCGCTGGCAGACATTTGCCAGGCGGCGGCATGGTCAGTGCCTCACACGTTTACCTGCCATTAATGCCTCGAACGGCAGCATGCGGACGAGATACAAATGGGAAGAGCAGTCTTACGCCATCTGTTTCAATAAGGTAAGCCCTTTTCAGGAAGGGTCTGTACTTATTTTAGCATATGTATATGTGGACGTATATATGTATATGTATATATATATATAGATATTGATATGTGCATGTACTTTTGCGTATTTATAAATTGGCAGTTTTACGTAAGCATGGTTCGGTATAAGTATGCTTAGGAGGGTGCCGGATTGCATTCACAACTCCCCTTTTCAGGATCACTGCTGTATATTCTATTCTAAGCATGTGAATCCATGAAAGATCCAATGCTGGAGAAGGGGATAGTTTCTTACCTGTAACTCCATTTCTCCAGCATTGGTATCTTTCATGGATTCACATGCGCCCGCCGGCCTCCCCGGAATGCAATCTACTTGTATAACTAGGTTTTCACCCCATTCTGCTTTGGAGGAGTCGAAATCTGAAGGGAGCCGCGGGGGCGGCGCATTTATACCGCTATGTCCTAGTGGGGCATGGGTGGGCGGCCTCAAAAACGACATAGATAGGACACAAAAGTGTCGGAAGTTTTCCTATGGGAAACGGCTTTTTAAGTGTACCGAGGGTTCCCAGTCTGTCGACGGGGAATATTCTAAGCATGTGAATCCATGAAAGATACCAATGCTGGAGAAATGTAGTTACAGGTAAGAAACTATTCTCTTCTCAGGCAGGATGACAGACCTTCTTCAGGTCCCGAGCAAGGTCACACAGGATCTCCTCTTGTGGGCATGTGAGGAGAATGTGATGATAGGGGAAACCTTTTGGCAGCCCTGGCTGGAGATAACTGTAGTCACGGATGCTTCCCTCACAGGATAGGGAGCTCACATGAACAATCTGACAATGCGCAGACTTTGATCCCCTGGAGAATCAAGACTGCACATAAACCTTTTATAGCTGAGGGCGACCAGAATGGCGCTGATGGCATTTTTGCCATCCATACAGGGGAAGAACATCCTGATAATGACGACATCACAGTGGCCATGCATTACCTCAGGAAAAGAGGAGGTGCAGGGCCACTCCCACTGTGCAGAGAGGCAATGCAGCTCTGGTTTTCTGCTCTACTAAACGGTAGTTCTGTCGGCTGTTCAAGAGCACGATCTTCCACGAGTGGGAGTTGGCTCAGGAAGTCCGTCTAGAGATCTTTGTCCTTTGAGGAACCCCTCAAATGGATCTGTTTGCATCCAGTATCAACAGGAAGTGCGACCTGTTCTGCTCCAGCGAATTTCCTCATAGAGGAGCTATGGAGGATGCGTTCATAGTTGACTGGGAATTTCTACTCCTGTATACTTCCCCACCAATCCCTGTCATTCCTCATGTTATCAGGAGGTTGAGGAAGTTCAGGAAATCCATGATCCTGATTTCTACAGATTGTGCCAGGAGGACCTGCTACCCGGACCTTCTAGACATGTCCATCTGGCCTCCACTCCACTCTTCCAGAGAGTGGATCTACTCTCGCAAGCAGCAGCTTAGCATACCATTTGGGAGCCCCCCTGTGAGCCATGCTGTGGGCCTCCCACCCCCATGAGCTCTGCAACAAATGACAAGTTGTGCCACACTCTGGGGTGGCCTAGACTACCACCAATCCAAAAATCCAATACATGCTAGTTACCAACAGTGCACAGGAATAGCAATGCTTTAATTAATGTAATGCTTTGCTATTAAAAATGCCATGCCACAATGAAAACATGTCAAATTTGCTACGCAATGTAGACCAGTCTAAACACGTAATTAAGATTTTACAGTAAAACATGCCCTGTTAAGACGGGCTTAGACTGGTTGCACCAAAATGCTAGTCGGAAAAAATAACAATTATCATGGTTATTTGGCTAGACTGGCTGCACCCAAATGCCAGTCTTGCTGGGTGATTACACTTAGCAGGACTGTTTTATCAGAGATGCCCTGTAAAGAAAAGTCAAGCTACAGTAAGAAGTGACTAGAATGGCTACACCAAAATGCAGGACAGAACCATAATGGAAATAATTTCTTTATAAAGGAAGAGTGACTTTCAAAAATAAACCATTTCTAGTCATAGGACTCCCCCACATGTTATCTATGTCATGGGTGGGGGAAGCCCTATGACTTCAAAAAGAAATAGTTTATTTTTGAAGTCACTCTGCCTTCATAAAGACATTTCCCCTAACGGAAATAATGTCTTTCCCGTAACAGAAATAATTTCTTTATGAAGGCAGAGGGACTTAAAAAATAGACAGTACAAGGATCCCTACCCATGCCCCACCCACTTCCCAGGACATGTGGGCCCCCACTATGCCAGTGCACACAAGAGGGTGGCCATCTTCTTCATCCAGGAATCAGAACTTTGAACCTTCACGCCTGGTTTCTGAGAGGTTAAGATGAAAGGATTGGGACCTCCTAGAGCTTTTGGCTAGAAGATCAGCAACAAAAGCAGTATACCACTGCCATTGGAACACGTTTTTCAGCGGGTGTAGAACTACAGATATGGATGCTTTCTCTTGCAATACACTTGCAGTGCTTTCTTTTTTACTGCACCTAGCCTACCAAGGACTGCAGGTGGCTACGGTAAAGGGATACTTTCGGCGTTGTCTATTTTTAAACGCGCGCCAGAACAAGGCTTTTACTTTAAGATGCTTATTGTCATATAATTCTTAAAAGGACTAACAAATACATTCCCACTGGTCCCTTTTCTGGTTCCGTCCTGAGATTTGAACCAGGTACTAACTTTTTTAATGGAATCTCCATTTGAACCGCTCCATTCTTGTCCTCTCAGGTTATTAACCTTGAAAACTATCTTTTTAATAGCCATCACTTCTACTCACAGAGTGAGTGAGCCTCAAGCATTGCCCAGCAAACCACCATTTACTATATATTCCAAGGAAAAGGTAGTTCTGAGGATTTGTCTCTCCTTCCTTCCCAATGTGGTGTCTGAGTTTCATCTGACAAAAAAGATTACATTACAGGCGTTTTATCCACCTCCTCACCCTTCTAGGGATTAAGAGAGTTTACACAGACTTGACCCAGAAGGGGCTGCTAGCTGCTACATTTCTAGATTGGCAAATTTCAGATAAGATGACCAACTACCTATTGGTTATACTGGTCACAAGTTAGGCCAAGTCGTGAGCAAACGGACTGTATCACGTTGGATCATCCTAAGCATTTCAGAGTGCTACTCTATTGCTGGAAAAGATGTCCCTGAAAATCTGAGGCCCATTCTACAATGGGGAGTGGCAACCACTTCAGCTCTCCAAAGAGGTGTACCAGTGCAGGACATTTGTAATGCCGTAACTTGGTCCTCAGTATACTTTCTCAAAGCATTACTGCTTATACACACTGTCAGACCACAATGCTCTCTTTGGAAGAGGGGTTCTGCACGATGCTATGTGCTAATCAACGTTGTACAAACATTCACTTCTCCCACCTCCATCTACTAAACTCATATGTGAGTCTAAGATAAGGCATTCGGGGTAGAACAAGGTCCATTAGAAGAACAAATTACTTACCCCAGGTAATGTTTTTTCTGATGGATGCTGCTCCCACGGATTCCTCATCACCCTCCAAGACTACCCCCCTGACTGTGGGTACATTTTCTATTACTTCTCTCTTTCAATACCCATGGAGGTTATCTATCCTCAAGACGGATGAGTAGAAAGAGGGGGAAAACGCGGAAATGAGGCAACGGGCACAGTGCATGCTAGCTATTTATACTATCATCGATGTAAGTCCGGAAGCAGGAATGGCAACCGCCGTGGAACATCAATGACAATGCTGCACAGCGCCCCCTGCTATCAAAAATGTTTGAGAGACTTCAAAGCAGCATATGAATATATCTAAGATGAGGAATTCCTGGGAGGAACATCCATCAGAAAGAACATTACCAGGGGTAAGTAATTTGTTATTTTCCATGGATATAAAATAAACGCAACCGACTGCAATGTTTGGAAAGTGTAAAAGGTTGTCCTGATTTGTTACTGGCATTTGTTACTGGGCTAGGCAATGTATGGTAACAATAACCCCCCTCACACACAACCATTCCCCTTCCCATCTCAACCGACAACACATCTCGACACACGAATCCAGCACAGAAACATCAAAGTTTAACACAATTGAACTTACACCACCCAAAGACATGTGTTTGTACTAAATGCCGCTAAACACCTTACTAACTCACCACAGACACACCAGCACAACTCTTCACACTCCTTGAACACCACTCTGCCAGATATCACAGACAGCCACAAAAGCAATCGACATTAGTAACTTGGAGCGCATGTGAAACATTGCTGTACATAACTCACACAATATCTGAAACATGCACACCAAAGAGAGCTCTACCTTCAGATCTGCAAACAATAGCATTGCTACCAAGCAACCCTGTTCTGAATTGTTTGTCCGCTAATTCACATCTTCCTCTTACAGATACTAAAACTCCAAGAAACCATGAACATACATGCTATACAAAACTCGATAACAAAGCAAAACAGGGCATAGCAAAGAATTTCACTCATTTGCCTGTGGGGCCAGCCCAAGCAACTCCGGAACTGGTGCGAACAGGGGAGCAAATTAATTTGATCATAATGGCGTTGGTAAAGGGCTGTACTGCGTGTAATGGCCTGCAGTCCTGAGGTAATGACCCTAGTAAAGCGAGGACATTAACGGGGTATGGCAGCCATTACTATACAGTACAGCACCCCTCACCGCCAAGGCCGTTATAGCCTTGCTGATTGGGGTACTAGCAGACATGACAGAGTAGCAGCAAATCCACCAAAAGCCAACATGAGAGAAGTGTGCATGCTGGGAGAGGAGACCACAATGATGGACTACGGAAGGCAGAGGGCGGAGGAGGAGTGAGAACGCAGAGATTGGAAAATAAGAGGTGCCACAGAGCTGGATGCTGGAGATCGGGAGACCCGTTGACCGGGGCGGATAAGCTAACGTGAGAAAGTGGGGAGTGCATGGGATGGGGCCAGGAATCGGGAGCGGGGTTAGTGGGTGGAGTGCCATAGTATGAGGGCGACGGAGGCGAGGAGGGAAGGAATGCAGGGAATGTGGGTTCGTACAAACAACTCCTATTTTCCATGCACAGTGGTTGCTAATGTTGGTTCTGCTGCAGTCAGTTCACTATACTAGAAACTCTGATGCACTGGCTGGCTAGTTCGAATATATATCCTCCTGTCAAATCAAATAATATTGGACTGAGGGTGGGCAAGTTCTACAATAATGCAATTGTAGGCAATGGCCTTTGGAGGGCCACCAACAGACAAGTATGAGGAGATATACATTTTGTCCATAAAATCATTAAATCTGCCCCATTTTAAAGGAAGCGTTTTGTAATAATGTGAAATCACTTCCAAGGACTACAGGTTTTACAGTTAAGGCAAAGTGATTTTAAATGATTTGCCCAGGATCGCACACTTTGGTTAAGCAGTAAATGCAGGATTGTAACCTACTCTGCAATTTAGGCACTTAACTACATACCTTTCAAGTTCTCGGTGTTTTCCTTTTTCCTTTTAAAGAACTACAAAAATATTGCCTAATAAAGTTTACCTGCAAAGTACACGCACATAGTAATTCATCCTGACGGTTCTATCTGATTTCATGGAGGAGAAATCATCGAATTCGAATCCATTGTATATATATTTTTTCTTTTATTCCATTTGGCTGCAAATATCTGCGGGGAGACCACACCCACAGCCCGCCCGCCCACTTCCCCATCTTAATTATTACCCTTGCCCACTGCCCCACATACATATATTTGAATTTGATGAATCCTCCTCCGACAAAACCTACCTATCCCAACCTGACAATATGTAAATCCTTATACAAACATCTAAGCCAAAAGAGTATCATTGCAGCGTTATTTTCACACCTTAAATGGAAGACTGCAAGTCCCGGAAAAAAAATATATTGTGAGCCTGAAAAACAAACTTGTTTTACAGCACTGCTCTTTCAGCACTTAAAGACATACAATAACATAAATTGAATAAGAAAGTCGCCTGCCTATAGTGAGTGTTATACACAGATTTTCTACTTGTTTGTATGCATCATGTTAACAATCACAAAGCCAATCATTTGCTTACACATCAAACTTGCAGACATCCTGCATATAAAATAAGCTGTAAAATGTATTAATTGTAATAAAAAAAAAAGCTGTAAAAATTAGCTTTCATTTATGACTCATTTTAATGGCACGGAATGTGTAGATAACTGTAGCTGTGTGGGAGTAGTCACTTGGGAATGACTTTTCAACGGGCCCAGTTGCGCAAGCAATCACGCATAAGGAAGGCACGGTTGATGACAAAGAAATGTGTTACAAAAGTAATTGGAGGCTCTTGGTGCATTACACACTTAGTGATACAACCCTCTAATCACAAACATATTTTCAGTGATTCTTATGTTCCCTAAATTATCTTTGATTTTATGAAGCGCTGCCAGGCAACCTCGTTCTTGCTGTTTACCCGTTTCCCTTTCTCATAGGGGTATTATGAAAGAGTACTATAGGTGTGTGCTGGACTGTCCATCTTAGAATTATAACCGTCTATCAGAAAATAATTTATTTGGTTAATGGTGATGTGGTTAATCTAGGTTTTGATGGTGTGCTTTGCTCTGTAAGACAAGTGTAACATTCTTTATTATGAGGCCCTCTGAGGCAGTCTGTTCATGGAGCAGGTCTCACCTATAGTAGGAGATGGGGAGGTGAGGCCCCAAGAGAAACAAATGGGTGACCAGGCGGCTGAATTCATGAGGCCTTTTCTGTTGTGTCCAGTTGTTTTCCATCATTTCAATTTTAAAGTATTCTGAAACAGAAATCCTGTGTAGTTTATCTTACTCCAGGCCTCTCTATCACCCTAAAACTCAGTCACTGCTGGCTCAATGGTAATACACATACTTCATTGTTCTTAACCTTTTAAAATTGGAACGAGCGTCTTACTACATTGAAAATGTACACCAGCTCGAAAATTGATTTGAAATTCACTGAACTGCATGATTTTTCAGGAGGGTCGCAGCAGTGAAGCAACCATTTATTTGATTAAAATCCAGAAAACATGGGCGATTGCTGTCTTTTAGCACGCACATGCATGATATTAGAACAAACAAACTCACCGCACCATTAGTGTCACATTTCTCAGCTGAGGGACACACTGTGGACCAATTCAATTGGACCATCATTGAAAAGATCACACCCCCTCGCAGAGGTGGGAACTACCAAGACATTCTGCTTAGGAAAGAACAGATGTGGATTTTTAGGCTTAATACCTGCACCGTAGGCCTTAATGAAAACATCCAGTGGCATGACCTAGCTGTGTTGGCATAATATTTTTCCAAACCATAGTTGTGCTACTCTTCAGCAACAGGCGCATGTCTTTGCTCCACCATCTGTTTGCAGTATATTGCCGTCTTCCTGACCCATCCTGTCATTGCCCCATTTCTTTACATGGTTTATAGGATGCACCATCCCCTCCTGACCTCCAACACAGGGGCCTTCATCTGCCTCCCATTCTATCCCTCAATTATTGTAGTGGATCTGACACCCGGGTCTTCCCCTGTCAGCTGGATGCCCCACCCACTCCAGCCTGGTCCTCTTCCTCCACCTTGAGACTTGCTTGCGTTTTCAACCCGCCTCCCCCACCCCCCGCCCATTTGGTTTGCCAATACCAGCGGACATTGTGCAGGAGCTTCAATGCAGCGCTCATCCTCTGATGTGCGCCCCTGCTTTTGAGCTATTTCGAGTGGCGATTGGGCTTCTACTTAGGATACATTGATTTACACGTATCCCAGACGACCATCCGCGTCATACTGACGCGCTCCAGAGAATTTTCGAGAGGCGATTGGGCCTCCAGTTTGTTTTCATAGCGTTCCCCAGGAGCGCGCTCATGCCTAATGTCTATAGGCGATCGGGCCTCTTCTTTGACTTCTAGGCGTCTCCCAGCCACCCGCCAGCATCCAATAGCAGCCGGCGTGAGTGCTTATGCATTGTGTTTATAGGCGATAGGGCTTGCATTGTATTCGTACTTTTGGCGAGCTGTACATCACAGCACAGCACCATGCACGGAGCAGACAGCTACAAGATACAGGTAGAGACCACCTAGCCTCTTTTCTATAGATTGGCAGTTCAGTCCTGCTTTTCACTGCCCTGATCACTTAGCACACTACTTTTTCTGTGATCCTCTGCAGTCTCTTGAAACCACCTGGAACATGAGCTCCTCCTGTTCTCCATTACAGAGGTATTTTTTGCCTTCTCCCTCTCACTGCATAGCATGCTACACCTCCAATTAGTAGCTTTTGCACTCACTGCATAGCATGCTACACCTCCAATTAGTAGCTTTTGCACTCCCTGCCAACTATCTAAATGCCCCATTCACACCATCTTGGGGTTTTGATCCACCTGTGCACTACCCTGCCTCCCCCTCTGACGGAGAGACTTTTCACTGGTGTCCAGGCACCTTTCACTTCCCCTGCAACTTTTGGCCCATACATCTGGCTGTAATTTGCTCACTGGAAGTAGGATGACCATCACTCCCCCATAGGCATTTACCAATTTTTGCCGAGTGGTCCCTTACTCCCTCCCTTGTCCCCCCCCCTTTTTTTTGTCTCCCCACAGGAGACACCAGTACCTCTCAATGGTACCTTAAGTTCAGCTAATCTGAACTCCGACAATCCAGTTTGCAGTTCGAATAACGGTCCTGAAGAAGATGGCCTTATCCACCGTTGCCATCGAAACCGGTCGACCACTTTGGTCATGAGAGCTCTCATGACCAACTAGCGATATCTCCCACAGTGTGAGCGGTTTTTATAAGAGCCTCTTTTTAGGCATCCAGCGCTTTTGCTGTTTTACCCAAAGTGTTTTCCAGTGGTACTTTTTGCATTCTAACTACAGTGACCCAAGGGCTCTATTAAATTCAAAATATACACTTTGGATTGAATACAATTAGTTGACCTGGTTCCCAGGTTGTTTCTATTTAGACCAAGCAGCTACAGAATCCAATCCACAGTTCTGTTTTACGCTGCAAATACCCATTTGGAAAACATCACCAATATTTGCTAGTTTTATACACAGTGTCTATCACTAGACATAGCTACCAGTATAGAAGGTTAGGGGCAGTCTGCTCCTCTATCTCTTTTAGATAGGCGATACACCACACGCCACCTAGGGATAGGCACCCCCGTTAGGGAGAGGGTGTTCTTCCCCAGGGTGAGGTACGCTGAGCCGGGTGGCCCCTTTTTCCAAGTCTGAGCGTTTCAACCTATTTAGCTTTATATTAGTTAATGCTCTTGAATGACTACCTTCCTACAAAACCGTTGTTGTGTTATCACGATTGCTGTCTTAGCCATTCGATAGAGCTAGATGATGCACGAAACATTAAGCAGTAAAAAGAGAGGTCTTGTGCAAGTAGAATTATAAATACTTGTTGGTATAGTAATGATGAATTCACACCCTATGATAAAGTTGAAGAAATGGGACTCAAGAAGTGATTCCGTTTCCCAAGATCAATGACATGTTCATTGTGAAAATAGGCCTTGAACTCTCGAGTCCTAGATACTAAAAAGGGCCTGTTTTAATTCACAATAGAATCGTGTCATTCCACTGCGGATTGTTGTCTATCAGCGAGATTTACCATTTTGGATC
Organism: Ambystoma mexicanum; assembly: GCF_040938575.1. NCBI lineage: Eukaryota > Metazoa > Chordata > Amphibia > Caudata > Ambystomatidae > Ambystoma > Ambystoma mexicanum. Next base: position 272,787,174 of record NC_090929.1, on the reverse strand, counting down.
ATGAGTTTCTCCTAACACCTGGAAGTAAAATGAGTGCTCTTCGGTATATTTTCTCTCTGTGTGCACCCCAGCGCTGGTTTTAGGCAATTCGTTGGCAATGATGAATATTCATGGCACGCTGAATATTTTAGAAATAACTGGGGGGCTGTGGGACTGGTATGCTGATTTTAAGAGGTCAACCCTAATAAGTGTCTTGTGGGTAAAACATGGCCAGAAGAGAACTTATCTTTTCACAAAATGCCCAATACTTTTGTATGAAGCAAAATGAAGTCAACTCCCAATAGGACACCATGCCCGATAGGCAGGGGGGGCTGCTTCAAAAGTTTTGACCTTTTTGAAATTCTCAATGGACTGTTGCCTAAACAAAGTCCTAAGACTGGCCGTCACTGCCAGGCCTTCATCGGAATTCCGATTGCACAATTTATTTGTGTGCTGTCTGCTGTATGGTTGATTAATTCTTATGAATTTTCAAATTTTTTTCATCTGACACAACTGTGTCAATGGACCGCAGGGATTCAAGAAGTTTTGGCACTGTGTGTTTATATTCTAATTTAGACGCAAAGTTTGAAATCTCAACCTCGGTCGATGATTGTTCAAATTAGTTTGTCAAATCTGTTTGTGAAATCTGGTAAGAGTGTGTGGTGGCTAGTCCTTCTCTATGACATTAGTAAACACAGTCCTCAGCCACAAAATAACCACCATGGAAGTCTGGGTCCTTTAAATAGCTAAAAGAGGAATATTATTGGTTTTGTAAAAATATATTTTTAATGGAAAGATTATTTATGTATCATTTTATTTAATGTCTTGTATCCTATTTTGTATGTATGGAGGCTGGGGCCTCCCTGTGCAACAGCCTCCCTGCCTCTCTCAAACTTGAGCAGAACCACCTTCGGTTCCAGAAGCATCTCAAGACCTTCCTTTTCGCTTCCCTTTCTCTCATCCTCGCTGCTGCTAATGCATCTGACTGCTTCGCACGCTGGCCACCTGGTCACCCTCTGAACTCGGGCCCAGGCTCCTGCTTGCCCAGTTGCCCTTGCACTGCCTCCGGCCTCCCCAGCACTTATTGGTCTGAATCTGCAATCCTACAGTCCCTTCTCTCTGCACTTATGAGCCACCCACCTGCTGGCTGCACTTGTGAGTTAACTGCACTTCCCCCTTCGCCTCCCCCTAGCACTTTTTCTCCTTCCCTCTTTCCCGTACTTGCGCAAACTGAACGACACAAGGCCTAGTAAGATCGTTATTTTTTCCTCCCTTTGTTTCTCCCTCCTTGTCTTGTCGCACCTAGAAACACTTGTGTACAGGCGTGTTATAAATGCCACATCATATCATATTATATCACGTATACTGGATTAAATTATGGAAGTTTTATTACAACCAAATCATGAATAAAAAAGTAAAAAAAATAGCCAAGTGAAGACACCAGACTATAATTTGGCAAAGTTTTCAGTGCAAGAAACGTAACATATTTTGAGTGGCCGTATGATTGCAGCATAGCACAGAACCAGGCATCGAAGAAGTACATGGCACTGATAGTGCTTCTCAACCGTAACAAGTGCACGAACCATGCTGAAACAAAACCTACCGATCCCTTACCCCAGATCATATGGAGGACCACCAGACAATGGCAGAGAGTAATTTAAGTGAAGACCGGCTCCCATTGATGGTCTGCCCTGCAGGCATGCATTTAGACCTGCTTCTACTGCATGTGCCAGGGTAACCGTGGTGGATGACGCCAAATCCCCTAACATCAATGCCACATCAGGTTCCCAGGCAGCCCATGTATGTTATGTCATTTTGGACAAAGCAAGACCATGGGGGACATTACAAGTTTGCCGGTCTGGAAACACTGTGCCAGTAACATCAATTACTGGCACGGTTTCTGGACCGTCACAGTAGAACCCGCGATGCCGATAACAACTTTGCCCTCTAACATGGGCGACTGTGCGACCGTAGCCGACAGCACCGTGAACTGTAACACCAGTAACCCTGAAGGCGTCCTGGAAACTCCAGCATGACAGTACCATGGCAGCATTTCGGCTGCTGTCTACACGGAAACACCAGCAACAAATAGCTGATATTACTGTGAAAACCGCGCCGGAAACACCAGCAGTGCGGATCAGGCATTATGCAGGCTCAGTTGTGCAACAACAGCCCACAGGTGGCCCAAATCTGCCCAGCTGCACACTATGAGCACGGTGAACGTTGAAAAGGACCACACCCCTTCCAACACAGCCATGATGCCACTCCCAGCAGCAGCCATGGAGCTGGAGGCTCTGCATGCAAGGATGCACATTTATGAACAGGATTTGCAAAAGGCTGACAGGCAGAGGAGGAGGAGGAGGAGCAGGATGTTAATGCAGCGGATACATACACTGTATTGTCTGGACAGGGAGACCATTGCCTGGACAGGAAGACCATCTGCAGCATAGTTGACCAAATCCAGGACGGCATCCAGAGCTTAATTGGCATCCGGACTGCCCTACCCCTCTTGCTGAAGGTGTTGTCTGTGCTGCATTTCCTGGCCACCGGCACATACCAGCACACAGTCGGGGAGTTGTATGGGATTTCCCAGTCCGGTTTCTCCAAGGTGCTAGTGCAGGTCCTGGATGCCCTCCTGCGTCATGTGTCCAAGCACATTGCCCTCTCCACTACACCGGCCCTGGTCAATGCCACCAAGTTACGTTTCCATGCCCTGGCAGACATGCCCAATGTACTTGGTGTGCTGGGCTGCACGCATATTTAGCTGGTGGCCAGACATTCCATTGAGGAAGTATTTCGGAACCAGACATTTTCCACTCTATGAACGTACAGTTTGTGTGTGCTGGGGACTTCATCATTACACACTGCTGTGCACGTTTTCCTGGATCCTCCCATGATTCCATGGTGCTGCGTAACAGCATGCTGCCAGGGTACATGGCGCGACACAGCAGAGAAGGAACCTGGCTGTTGGGTGAGTGAAAGTACCTACACACAGAACACATAGCATGTTCACTAAGGGTGGGGAGGGTTATCCACTGTCACCAGTGCATATGCGGCAGGCAATTAGTAAATGTATGTACACAAACTGCATGCATGAGCGCGAGGCCATGGATGCATGTTGCAAATGTGTAAATGGAAGGACACACCATCACAATTTGGGCACAGGTGGCCAGGCACATGACATACACCACAAATACCAGAATGCATCACAAGCATGTCTCCTACATCAGCATGTCCACACTGTGCACATAACCCACCGCCTGCGTCACAACCATGTGAGTCTAATCACAGTAACCTCCTAACCATCAGTGAGTGTCATAGCGTGCAGCAAGGTGATTTGCCTGTGACAAGCGCACACACCTATATACATGTTACAGGAATCTGAACAAATGAAGGACTTAATGAATGGGAGAGATGGCCGATAAACATTATGAGATCAATTATTGAACATTGTGCCCTTTTTCAAAAAAGGGGATGTGTGTGCTAGGGTGGGGGTCAGTTGGGTGAGGGTTGTGGGGGTCCCCCCAATATAAATGAATACAATATTCATAGGATAATTTCTGCCATTTGTTACGTCTTGCGGTAATCCCATGTGACACTGGGCCTCATTATGACATTCGCGGTAGCGCCCGCGAATGGGCAATTACCGGGTCATTACGGCCTTGCCGGACTGGGTAATTGCCCTTTTGAGGGCGCCAGAAAAAAGATGCTCCCCATTCCCATTCGCCCCCATATGGCTGAATGGGAATGGGGAGGTCGGATGCACCGGCACCGTTTATAATGGTGCCGGTGCATCAGACATGCAGTGCTCGCGGGTGCCGCTCTGCTCGCCAGGTCCGTCCTGGCAGGCAGAAAGGCACCCATGAGCACAACTCGTAGTTTGCTGGTCCGGGAACTACGGTACCGGCAAGCTTACCGGTACCATAGTTCCCAGACCAGCAAACTTATAATGAGGCCCACAGACTCACATTCACACATGGCTGCTTTGCCTCAACCACCCAAATGACTGTGCCCCCCCTTGTGTCTCTTCCATGTAGGTGATTCTGGATACCCCTTGCTGCCATGGCTTATGACACCAGTCAGGCATCCACACACCTACCAGGACGAGGTGCGCCATAGAGCTGACCTTCAGACTCCTTAAGTCAAGGTTCTTCTGCCTATGTCAACCGGGATGAATGAGGAGGGGCACTGATGTTCAGTCCTGTGAAAGCGGGCAAGATCGTCCTAGGCTGTGCTATGTTATACAACATGTGCATCAGGCGTAACATCCCCCTTCCCCCGGACATTGACAGGCCTCCAGCGAAGTAGATGACGGCACTGATACTGAAGCTGAGATGCCATTGCCCCATTGCAGGGATGACAGGGACGGGCATGAAGTGCCCTGAGAACTAACTAGGAATTACTTCTAGGCACAGAGCATGAGCACACAGCCTGGGCCACACACCACATGTGAGAATGCACAAGAAATAAAGTACACTACCGCAAAAAATGAATGCCCATTCATGTATAGCAATGCAACACACAGTGTATTGTGAAATGATTACGTAACAGTGAACTGGTGGACCGACACCGCCTCCCCAACTATCCCTCGTCACTCCCTGCCAACTATCCTCCCCCTCCTCAACGATCCTCCCACGTCCTCTCCCTAACTATCCCTCATCCACTTCCATTCCCCAACTTGTGGAACATTGTAATTACCCTAGTGCACGATTGTCACAAACCACATCTGTGTCCAGGGTTCCCATAATAATAATAATAGTTTTGCATTTATATAGCACAACGAACCCTCAGGTATCTGAGCGCTGCTTATTATTAACCACGATGTGTGGTGCTCCTTTATTGAGCTCGGAAGGAGGAAAGGCTGAGTTTGGTCCTTCTGGGATTCGAACCTGCGTTAGCAAGCTTTGCACGGATGTCAAAGCGGGCGCTCTATTCGCTGTGCCACATGGCCCGCCCTTCTGCTGTGCGACAGACAGGCCTGTGGACAGGCGCCTTGGGCTGCTCTGCTGGGAGCTCACAGGTGTGGAAGTGGTGGATGGTGTGTCTGTGCTGGCTGCCGGCCGGTTCTCCAGTGCTGCACGCAGGGCCATAGCAAGATTCTCCTCCATGGCTGAGATGGCCTCATTGCCCTCGCAGACCCTTTGTGCCAGGTGGATGACAGCAGAGACAGTCCTGTCCTGGGCACAGTGATTCCGCTGGGTGCGGGCCTGGACAGACTCACACATTAGTTGCATTTCCTCCCGCATGAGGGTGGACTGCTGAGGTGATGGTGCACTAGCCGGGCCATCTCCTCATGTCGCTCCTCCACGCAGTGGAGCGTTGCATCCATATCCCTGACTCTGGGGAAGGCTGGTGGTGTTGGGCTATGCAGGTGATGAGGGCTGAAGGCAGGACGTTCATATCCCTGCTTGTCTGTGGTGCCATCTGTGGTGTCACCCTCGTCCAGGCCAGCATCCTCATTACTGGTGGAACCATGTCCATAGGTGCCTGGCATGGAGGCAATGATTGACTCCCAGGATGTGCTGCTGCTTTGGTCGCCTGTGTAGGCGCAGCTGTGGTGGTAGGCTGGGTTGGCACAGCAGTGGTCGTAGGCCGGATTGGCACAGCAGTGGTGGCTGTCTGGTAACGTGCAGCAGTGTTGGTAGGCCGGTTTGGCCAGCAGTGGTAGTTGCCTTTGTAGGTGCAGCAGTGATGGTTGCCTGGGTGGGAGCAGCAGTGTTGGTTGCCTGGGTGGGGGCAACTGCCTGTGTGGCATCCACAGCAATGGTGGGGCAGGATATCTGGGTGGCCAAATGTGCTGGCGCCACCATCTTCGCTGTCCAAGGACATGCCTGTGTGGGAGAGAAAGGGCACGCGGTCAATGCAGTATGTGGCGCCATGTGGCCTTGCATCATGCTGTTCAGTTGGTGTTACATTGAATGCCTGGCCCTCAGTCATACAGTCCTTGCATACATATGTGCTATGGGGCATATTTGCAGGAGTGACAGGTCACCACCATTGGATGCTGTTGGGCACGGGCAGTGTTTTGGACCAATACAGTCATCATCAGACTTGTGACACGCCCATCGAGCATGTGCAGGGCACGCTTTCCAGGAAAGGCAGGCTGTGGATACGAGTACAGGAGTTGGTGTAGTGAAAAGGGGAGGCCACATGGGGCTCTTCACATTTTGATTTCTGCAATGGGGGCAGGTGCAAGGAGGACAGGGGGGCGGGGAGAACACTGCAGGTTATAGGGTGCCAAGTACATTCTAAGTACTGTTGGCTGTGGACTCGGACTGGTCTGCGCTGTTCCCTGGATTTTCTTTGCAGCGCCGCCTTTGCTCTGCGCTGTACCACCACCTGTCTTTGGACGCCGTGTCTACGGCTCGCAGTGTTTTGCACGCCTGGAGGACGTCTTTCTGTGTTACACACAGTTTGCCTGGCCCCTGCTCGTGGAAAGGAGGCCCCGCCCCCCTGTGTCGAGTGACGCCCAGGAAGCCTTGTTAATCCCAGCCTCCTCGCGCACCCGCGCCGCGCACCTGCCAAGTACATTCTAAGTACTGTTGGCTGTGGACTCGGACTGGTCTGCGCTGTTCCCTGGATTTTCTTTGCAGCGCCGCCTTTGCTCTGCGCTGTACCACCACCTGTCTTTGGACGCCGTGTCTACGGCTCGGAGTGTTTTGCACGCCTGGAGGACGTCTTTCTGTGTTACACACAGTTTGCCTGGCCCCTGCTCGTGGAAAGGAGGTGACTGTCTATTATGCTCCGACTTGTCCCTGCCCATTGAACTGCCCATTGAACTGCCTTCTCCTTCCACCTTCCCCTGATTTGATCGCTGGGAAAGGGCCCCTCCTTGTTATATTATTTTTTGTCCTTTTGTTGTTTCAACTGTGTGCCTGGAGGGGTGGCTAATGTGCTCTCTCTGTGTTTTTTCCCCTTAGGCCCCGCCCCCCTGTGTCGAGTGACGCCCAGGAAGCCTTGTTAATCCCAGCCTCCTCGCGCACCCGCGCCGCGCACCTGCCAAGTACATTCTAAGTACTGTTGGCTGTTCGCGGTTCGCGGGAGCACGGAGGAGGTTCTCAGGCTTCCGGCTGTGTCCTGTCTTAGCTAGAGGTACGAGTGGTTTGTCATTCTTTGCTCGTAGTTTAGTGTAACTTATTTTGATATTTCTGTTTAATTTTTGAGTATCGTGGGCTAACAGCCCAAGATTTGGGGGGTCCCACTGATTGGGGCGGTACTCTGTGTGGTGTTCTGTGTGGGGTGTCCATAAACATCGTGCCCACAATTCAAACAAAGGTGCAACTCCATTGTCATTATTTTACATGCTATTTCAATGTGTTAGAGGCCACGTTCATCTTTTGGTAACTCTCATTGTCAACCTATAGAGGCCTTGCCTCGTAGTGTGGTCTTGTGCCAACATAGCCCTAAGCACATTGTTACTTGGCCTTATCCTTTGCCTTGGTTAAAAAGGGGTGGATATTACGGCTTGACTTTGGGGTGCGTTCCGCTCCTTAGCATGAGTCCGATTCTAAGAAGTGGATGTAAAATCGGCTCTCCCGTGCAAGACCATGCCCTAGAGGCTATTACTAACTCGTTAACCCCCGTTGTCCCTCAAAATTCGGCACCCACTGTCCCTCTTCTACCCATGTCTAGCCCCCCTATAGTGAGAAGGGTGGGACTGGGTCAGGTGGGTCACAATGAGACTGCCTTATCAGCCGTACCATCTTTGGCCAGCTCCCCTTCACTGCATGGTCCGTTTCCGGCTTTGGCTGTGCCAACCTTTTCAGTCCAGGACGCAAATGACTATGCTGGTGACGAGGGTGAGGTGTTTAATCATGGCCATGATGCAGGCTGTTCTCCAACACAAGGCCTTCGAGGCCTTCCTTGTCTCACTGACACTTCTATCTTGGCACCCACCATTGTCAGCGAACTAAGTAAAAGAGTGCGGCTCTCCTTGGGCCCTTCGTCTCCTGCGTCGTCTGCTTTTCCCTTTCGTGAACAAGTTCACTTTCATATTCCCCCCGAAAATAATAGGGAAATAAAAGGTGACCACGGGACGGCGCCGTCGACTTTCCATCATAGGGCATTGGAAGGGGGTTTTGCCACCTTATATGACACCACACCTCTTGACAAAGTGACGGTGGCAGGACCTTCGTCTGTAGGAGGCGCGATTCCCTTCTCCCTGGCAAACCAAGAGGCAGATGCTACTGCTCCAAAGGGAGAAGTTAGATCGGCCTCTACCCCAGAGGAATACTGCTCCCTCTCGCAGCTAAATGAACCCTTTAACTTTCCAGTTATCTCACGCATTCTCAATTTATTGGATAAGGGACACGAGCTGACACACTGTTCTTTAAGGGAGATGCAATCTTCATTTTCTCTTATGAAAGACAAGATGGCCAGATTGGAGGGTTTTATTCTAGCAGAAGAGCATTCTAGATCCTTCTATCTGGCTCATTTTGAAAAATTGTTGGAGAGCGTCTCACATAGAGCACCTCAGCTCCTACCTTCTACTATGACCCACACTCGGGGCTCCCAGACTGAGCCGGAAATGCGTTCGCAAGTTGTCCCTCAGATTCTTTACTCTCAGGCAGTGTCAGGGGCCAACCCAGTGATGAAGGCTCATACTAACTTGGAGGCTATTGACTTGGTGGAGGTTCTCAAACTCCAGCACGAACGCATATTACAGGTTGAACAGCTTCTTTACAAGTTAGTTGCAACCCAACAGCTTTTGGATCCAGCAGACCCCCCTAGAGAGGGATCCAATGTTACTCAAGATCTTGCTGCTCCCTCGGATAGCCCCTCCGCCCTGACTGACATCATTGAGGCTTTGCCTTCTCCTGCATTGTTGGCAGTGGACTTAGGCTCGGACTTGGAGGAAGGACCCGTGGTGCATGAAGGAAGACACTTTGTCTCGCGTAAAGCGAGAAAGTCCTTCCTAAGAGCCCAAAAACGTCTAAATGTTACCAAGGCTGGCCGTAAGAAAGCCAGTATTTACACACCACCTCCGGCCTGTGCTTTGACGATCCCCGAACCTATTGTAAACTTGAGTACGGGGACCACCCATGATGACCTTGGCCTATCCCTTTGTGATCTTGACGAAGAAAGTAGGAAACACCTTCAGGTTGCAGTTTTGCAATCTGGGAACACACAGATCGCCTCCCGTGGCTCTCAAGGGACTTCCACGGCTAAGCTCCAATCACAGCTTCACTCTTTTTTTCCCAACATCAAACCTAGAAAGGCAAGCACGACGATGCTAGCCGAGGCTATAGGTACACCTGCTCTGATTTCTAGCAGTGTTCCCCCCCAGGTGAAAACCGTCTTGGTTGGGACGGATGTAGTTACCATTCCCCTAGCCCCTCTAGGTGCTGAAAGAGTGGATCTTGGTTGTGCTCCTCCTCCCTTAGAAGTACCTGGGGTCTTGGCATCTTCAGGATGGCCTCCTAATGTGGAGGCCACGCATCTCCCGCCCATAGGAGTAGGGATCTCCATCCCTGACGTCTTGTCTTTCTCGCACACACCAAAGGACATGAAATTAATCCTTGGTTGGGCGAGTAATCCAGAGACAAACGGCCCTGCCCGTATAAATAGGTCATTTTTGATGAACTCCTTCTTCCAAATTCCAGCCCTTAGGAACCTTTCATCTAAAGATCTAGATTGGGTCAAATTGGCAACTCATAATAATCACAGAGCCCTGTGCAGAGTCCAATCACAGATTATTACCAAAATGCTGTTGGACTTTGCTGAGGACTTCCATTCCATCGGCCTTACTCCATGCCTATTTCCGGATATGGATAGTGCATGGGCTTACCTTGACTGGGTAGCCCCCACCTTGCCAGTATGTCCAGTGGGGCTGGGTACAGATTCTTCTGATTCTCAGGTTACGCAATTAGCACTCCAACTAGCATCGCTAACCCAAGCATTGAGTGGCCTAGCTTGGCTGGAACCCTTGATAAAAACAGCTGCAGCTATCAAAGGGCCCACTCCAAGCTCATAACTGGCCAGCCTGTCTATTGCATCCTGGAACTGTTGTGGCCTGGGCAATTTGGTTACATGGCACAAGCAGTTTGCCCTTGATCAGAAACCCGACATTCTATTTTTGCAGGAAACGATGAGCCTATCTGAGCTTACTCTCGATGGGTACTCCAGTTTTTCGCTTCCAGCTAGTCGTATTCTTACAGGCCGTCCTTCGGGCCGTATCGCTGTCCTTATTAAGAATGGTCTAAAAGCAGTGGCCTCTATTCTTGACACCTCAAAATCCTGTGTCCTAGTGGAGTTGTTGTTTGAACCCGCCGAGGCCGTCCCTTTGCTTTTAATGTCGCTGTATTGGAATCCCAAGTCTGTCTCATTTCCCCTGCTCGTGGAGGATCTCGACAGGATGTTGGGGCATGCTTTAGTCTCGTGTCCCTACCATGAAATTGTGATTGGAGGTGATCTAAATTCATACCTCCAGTTCTCTCACTCACGGGGCTCTTCCATTTCCTTTTCTCCTCATGCCCAACAAGCCGCTCATCGAGGGTATCACTTGCTAAGTTTCTTTGAAAAATGGGGTATTTACCCAATTCAATTCGCACCTAACATCCCACATATCTCATGGTCACGGGGCAAGCTTTCATCCCTTATTGACTACGTCCTTGCATCCAAAGTGTGTTCCGGGCTGCTTGAACCAATATCAATTCTAGACTTGGGTCTGAGCGACCACCACATGCTGTGCTCTACACTCCATATGGGATGTGAGGTCTTTAGATCTTCACCTCCCGTTTCTTTGGCGGTTCCCGACAGAAATACCATCTCTGTCAATTGGAAGCCGTCCGTGTGCAGGAAACTAGTGTTCTTGGTGAACAGAGATCTCATACCAACCCATGTCGACCTTATGTCGCTGGGGCATATCAAAAAAATCAATGAAAGAAACATCAACATGATTCAGCATCACCTACTATCTTTAGCGAATGACGCTTCGGGTAAAGGCACCCCTTTGGATGCCAACCCAAACTTGCACCAGATAGCAATATTAAAAAAACAAAAAAATCGGGAACTGGCTACTTTAAGAAAAAAGGCCCTTAGCCCTCTCACCTACCATCGTGAAAAAAACCATATTATTGGGTGCTTTAAGCACCAGATCAAGTCTCTATTTCAGGCTGCCTTCACTCTCGCGCATCAAGACATGATTACCTTGCTCTGCAAAAAAAAAACTCGAGAGATATGGGCAATTTTAAGAAATCCTTCAGGTAAGGTGGATACTCGATCTGTGGCGATCATCTCGGGCACTGAATGGGAGAAGTATTTCTCTCAAAAATATGTCTTGCCTACTACTTATGCCACAATTGAGAGTACAGACTTGTGTTTGCCTATGCCGCGAGTCTGTCCTTGGGCCTTAAAAGATATCATATGGGCTATTTCCCAATTGAAGTTCTCTAAAGCAGCCGGCCCTGATGGGCTTCCTCCATGTGTTCTAAAAGACGACCCTCACTTTTGGGCTAGTTACCTTCTTCCCCGCTACCAGCTGATTTATATAACTGGTAAGATTCCGGAATCTTGGTTGACCGCCATAATCATTCCAATACACAAAAAGGGTGTGCTAAACAACCCCCTAAACTTTAGGCCCATTGCCCTTATAGATACTGCTGCAAAAATTTTTGCACGTTTGCTTCTATCAGAATTGGAAGGCCATATACATAAGCTAAAAATTCTCTCCAAAGCACAGGTCGGTTTCCGCAGAGCAATGGGCACCCAATTAAATGCCACGATCCTAGCCCATTTTCTTCGGAATGCACATACCAAAGCCAATGGAACCATATATATGGCAGCCTTGGATCTCTCGGCTGCATTTGACAATGTACTTCGTACCCGGCTCTGGCAAAAGATGCTGGCCTATGGCATACCATCTCCACTTGTTGCATTGATTGCAGCACTACACCAGCATACATCTTACCGAGTCCGCATCAATGCGGAAGGGCTATTGACCGACAATATACCCACGTATATAGGCGTCAAACAGGGCTGCAATTTGGCAGCGGTCCTGTTCAATCTTTACCTTGCCGACATCGATAAGATCTGGCAAGGTTCTAACTCCTTCCCGGTTATATTGGGTTCTATGCGGCTCCATTGGCTAGCATTTGCCGACGACATTATAATATTCGATAGAGTGCCGTTTGGACTCCAAAACAAATTAAATCTGTTTGGGGAATATTGTAAGCTCAACAACATGACTACTAACTCACTTAAATCGCATATATTGGTTTTTACTGCTAAAAAAAAGCTTCCAAGATTCAACTTCACAATAAACGCTCAGGTGATTTTGAGAAAAGAGGAGATTAAGTATTTGGGCTATTACTTGTCGAATGGGATGTCAGCTAACAAGTGGCGCTCAGTGTTGACTGCAAAGTTTAACCCCCTTCTGGCCCAAATGAGAATTATCTTCACCAAATATTGTCGCTACTCTCTTCTGCCTCTAATACATTTCTATACTATGAAGATAGAGCCCATTCTTCTCTATGCAGTAGATATTTGCCTTTTGAATTTGGGGCCCCTTTTAAACATCTTTCAGGGTAGACTCTGGAAGAACATTTTGGGGCTTCCCGGATATCTACCCAACTCCATAATTATTCATGAATTGGGTCTATATCCATTAGAAGACAGATTTATTTGGCGGATGGTATCTGCATTCGCCAAAATGATCTCCCCTCCCCCAAATTCACTATATGAGGATTTCCAGGAAATGTTAGCCGGAACGTGTCCTCTTTCAATCACCATTGTGAAAGACAAAATACAAGCGATTTTAACTTCTTTGAATTTGACGCAGGATGATTTGGCAAATACCCCTGCCAAAGTTAAAAGGCGTTTTTTCAAAAACTCTTGGGCTCAAAATTGTGATCGGATTGGAAGCTACTCTTCCTTTACCGTATATGCCACTTTTAGACACGCAGTTGCACCTCGGCTGCCTTATATCCTGTCCTTTCGAGACAAAGGAGCAAGAAGGTATTATATGCGCTTCCGCATGGACCTTATCCAGACGGGTGCTCGCATTAGAAATTGGAACGGCTATAGGGCCTTGGCAAAATGGGAGGGTTGCAGATTTTGCCTAAAAACATCTGAGCCCGAAACCCTGGTACATCTTTTCATGCATTGTGATTTCTTTCTCGGGCATAGACAACGTTGCTTGGCTGCATATCTTACTTCGTTCTCTCTGTTCGAATGTCACCTAGTATGGTTGAGATGTATGCAGGGAAATTCTAACTCCATCATACTAGCAACCGTTAGATTGGTTGCAATAATAGAAGAACAACTGTTGTTACTCAACAGGACCTTTTGGAATGGGTAAATTTGTCTATCTCTGAGATTTGGTTTAATCGATGACTACCGGTATTTGCCAACTGGTTATGGCTGGACCTAAGTTGGTGGAGGCTTGCGACGCCCTACTATCACTATTACGTTGGGTAGGCTTTTTTTTTTTTTTAGGTTAGGTAAGGTTTGATACTTGGTATCGTAGTTCTCCACTATGACTTGGAGATGCTATGATCATGTGACCTTGTGATTTTGCGATTCGGCGAGTTCGGAGAGTCTTGTTGATGCATTAGGAAAGGTTTTAACGTCTCAATGATTTTAATGATTCTAGTATTGCTTGGTTTTGTAACTCATCGTTTTGTTATGTTTGTTTTATGAGATTTTTATGTTGTTTTTATATGTGTTATGTATAATTTGTAAAGGTGTAAATTAATTTTTGCTACCAAAACAAATAAATAAATAAAAAAAAAAAAGAATAGGGTGGGCAAGTCCCTGCCTAGTCCTGGGCAGGGTGTGCATGGGCAGGTGACTTTGTGGTGTGCTGGTGGGGATGGGGCCTCTATGTCACCATCAGTGGTACACATGGGGGTCGGTTCCACATACGTCCTGATGTGTGGGGCCAGTGTCCATGGTGTATGTCTGTGTCATTGCTGGGTTCCCAGTCCAGGAGGCGAGCTGTGATGGGCCTGGGGGTCCCATATGAATGACAGGATGACTAATCAGGATGTTCATGGGGGGAAGGGAAGCGTAGGAACTGACGCGGGTGGCCTGTTGCAGTCATAAAACACAGTGCAGACCAGTGCTCCACGGCCATTTGCATTAGGGTGGTTGGTGGGGTGGGGTAGGGTGCCTTAGGGGTGGTGGAACGTGGTGGGGACATGTGCAGGTCCTCCTGTGTTCATTGCCAGCGCAGGTCCAGTGCGCTTGTGCTGAGTGGTTTGTTTCAGTGTGTGATGGGGTATGTATCTGTGCACACTTGGCCACCCAGTATGGATAGTGTGACAGGGTTGATGGTGGTCTGTGGAGGTGATGTTGGACTTGTTGTGTGGTACATGTGCATGCACGCTGTTACATTCATGTTCTTGCACATTTTAATCACTGCCACTGCTTCTGCTCCAGCCTCCGATGACCCAAATCCATCTATAACTTCTAGATGCAGCATGGTGCTTTATCTTTCCTCCAAGGGCATGAGTTTTATGGGTGACGCCATTCCACTGCTTGTTCCCATGCACTCCCTCCTGTGTGCAGCCAGCAGGTGTCTAACTCATAGGCGGAGGTTGTCCCACCACTTGTTGCAGTCACATGCACTGCGGTGGATGGGACTCACAGCTGATACCTTCTCTGCCACCTCCCGCAACATGGCAGCCATGTGCTGCTGGCTGGTGCGCCTGCAGTCAATAGAGAACAGCCCCCCCCCCCTCATTGTCAACTATGCTGTTGGTGAGGCTGGAGTTCAGACTCAGTGAAGCATGGTTTCTGCATGCAGACTTGGGTCACCCTGGATTTCCCTCCTCCAGATAAGTTGCCAGTGTTTAGGGAACTGGATGGCAACAGGAAGTGGTGGATTTTAAATGGATTGTGTTTCCCAAAATGGCAGCCGCCTAACTTCCAGTTCCTGCGATGACGTTTCTGGTGATGGTGTTTCCACCACCGGTGTTTCCAGTATGGACGTGCTGGTACCGGCGCGATCGGCATTGAGGGTCACGGTGTCGTTATCAACAGTTGGGTTTTCCCAGTGATTCCATGGTACCGGTATCACTGTTTCCATCTATCCTGAATGTGCGTGTACTTGGAATCGGTTGGTGATTCTGTGATTGTGGATGACGAAAACGGTGCCACCTCATCACGGAATCACCGGGGACTTACTGGCAGACTTGTAATGAGGCCCAATGTGTATTCACAGGTTGCAACCAACATAAACAGATAGAATCATGTCAACCCACCGCCTAGACAAATAACCCAACTTGCCTCCAGTTAGTGTCCCCTTACATTGGTTGCACATCCGTTCAGAAGTCCCATACCCACTTGTAGCACACTAGAACACATTGTAGACCCTCGTAGTCTAGCTTCGGTTTCCGTCTATCCTTCTGGTGCCGCGTGGTTCTTCACTTCCGGGTCAGTCGCTCTAATATGGCAATATCTAGTGTCGTCCTTTTCATGTGAAGGGTGTGGGGCCGATGCCCCCTGACGCACATCGTGTCAAGAATATTGCCCCATTGTTCAAGCAGATCTAGGCCAGTACAGATGGAGGTACAGGTAGCCTTAACCCAGTGCCCCCAAGAGTTTACAAAAGTGCTGTCTCAACAGTTCTTTTTTGCGCATGTCCATCGTAGTAGAAGCTCCCTGGTGCAAGCATTACCAACAGCCAATAAGGGGAGATATCCCTATCCAATGTCCTTGTAAAAGAAAGAAAAATAACAAATGATTTGGGCGCATACATATTTATAATACTGTGGGTAAAGAACGCTGTTTCCGGACTTCTCCCATATCATTGTTTAAGTACCCATCATGACCGTAGTCATCCAATAGCCTTTATGGCAACTGTTTACCATATAAATCAGATTCCCCATGTGCCTCGGTTGCCATAAGCCTTAAGAGACCCCCCCTTTAACACTTACTGCACATCTAACTTAGCTGATCTTTAACCCCTATGATATCCCCAATTCACCTGTATTTCGTTTGCACAGGGAATTATATTCTACACCTATCATTAATATGGCCAAACCCTGCTTTTTGTTTGCTCAAGTGAACCCTCTACCTTTACCACACTTGGGCTACAATACATGCAGTCATCGTCATGTTTATTTTAACAGCTTTCCAAGCCCGTGTTTCAACATCAACATTTCTTGCCTCATTTCTGTCAGAGCAAAAGTTTGGCATGGGGAACAGACTGAAGAGAAGGCAAGCTGGAGGGTCGGTTTGTATGACTACTGCCCCAGTTTGGCAATAATACCGTCTACAGCACCAAACGGTCCCGGCCAATAAAAGAATAAACGCTGTGAGACATACTAAGATGGTAATGTAAGGCTGCTCAGATACTTGTTTATTGACAGCGCACACAATGGGCTTGATTACGAGATTTGTGGTAAAAACCAAACCTTACCAAATGGAGGCAATACCGTGTCGGGGTAGCACTGACGCCACTAACAGCGGCCGATTACGAGAATGCGTTCACGCGCATAGAGGCATGCTGGTAACATCTGTACCGGCATGCCGTTAATGACCCTAAAACCCATGTTAGCGGCATCATGCAAAGCACGGACACCTCCTCTACCTTCGCCCACCCCTAAGTAATGGGCACCGGCAATAACGGGCACTGGCAATAACGGGTCCGGCAATACCGGGCCCGGCAATACCGGAACCGAAAGTAACGTCATCGTACCGGAACGGATAATGCAACGGCGGCCATCTTGAAAAACACAATCCATTGCAATCCTCGAGCCACAGGACCTGGATCCACAAACCATCACTTACATCCCCAGCACAATGCCTAAGGCCATCAAGAAAGGTGTCTCCCATCAGCGAAAGGTGCGCTTCTCGGAGGATGAGTTGAATATGCTGGCAGACACTCTGGCCCAGAAAGGTGATGTGATCTTTGCAGCAGACCTCAGGTGACCTGCCCAGATAATAAAAAAAGAAATATGGGAGGAAGTGGACCAAAAGGTCGGCACCACCCCCGCACCATCAATGACGTTAAAAAGAGGTGGGATGACCGGCGCCTCCTTGTGCGGAACATTGTTTTGGCCAATCGGACCCAGGGTCTGGCAACAGGCGGCGGGCCCAACTCCCCCATCAAGCTCACCAGATGGGAGGAAACATGTGCCAGTACGATTGGCATGGAGGCCATTGAGGGAGTCGGGGACATGGAGCGTGGAGTACCGTCATCGGCAGATGGAGGTGAGTGTCCACACAAACCACTGGAATCCAAAGCATGATGATCGGCCACAAATATGACAGAGACATAAGCCAATGCATGGGCCATCACACACACATGGACACACCCCTGTCTAGATGCTGTCCCCATCACTGTCACATCAACATGCATGCAGCATGCCAATGCGATACCTGAGACACACCCCACAAACAGCTAAACGGCATGTGTCACACTGCATGCAGTCCATAACACAAAGGCATGTCACACAGCATACACCACATTACATTTGTGAGAACCTGACATATGCCTGAATAACCCCCCATATAGCAAGCAACCTGTATGTGACAACTCCAAGACAGAAATCATCACATGTGTACAACTGCACTAATACCAGTGTATGCATGATGCATGTTCAACCATCACTGATGCCGTGCCTCTCTCGGTCCCCCACAGGCACAGATTCCGAAAGCCATGCTGACGACACAGCCGCACAGGCCAGGACACCATCCAAAATGGCCAGGGGCAGGGATGACGGCACCAGGCCATCCACATCTAAGGGCACCGGCAAGCAACAACAGCCACCCAAGCCAATGCCAACACAAGATGCCAAGGCACAGGGGCGGCAAAGAACTGCCGCAAAACCAACAGAAGCTAAATGGGTGGAATCCACTGATCCTGAGGCAGAGGCAGAAGGGACACTGCCTGCCGCAAACAGCTCCGTAGGGGAGGCTGCTGCCACAGCGCCCGAGAGTGGTGACGAAGGACAGTGCCCGGATGAAGAATGTCTACCTGAGGACAAAAACCTGTCCATGGATGTGATACGCACACCCAGACCCGAGCAAACCCCCCAGCACACCCCACTGAGCACCTCCAATTGCAACCCTCTGGACCAGTCAGGAGGAGAGCCAACCCAAGAGGCCTGGAGCCCCCCAGAGGACACACCTGCATTGGGTCTCTCTGCAGATGTCCCATCCACCTCAACAGGCATCTGGGATGGAGAGTTGGCCATGGCCCAAATGGAGGGGTGCCAGCAGGAGCTCACAGGGCTTGTGAAGCAGTATGTTTCCGATGGTGCCTTGACAAGGCAGGAGGCCCGTGAAAACACTGCAGCCATGACCGGGGCCATGGAGTCAAGTACCAAGCGGATTTGTGAGGAGCTGTCAGCGGTGAGGCAGGATCCTGGCCAGGATTGTCCAGGCCTTGGAGGCTCAGCGCACTGGCCCCACAGTGGAGCATGCGGGCACGGCATCATCGTCCAGCTCCACCCAGACAAGCCCGCTGCGTAGGACTTCATGCACCACGTGGCGATCTGACATGCAGCCCCCGGAGGCTGACAGAGGCTGCCAGTAGCAGGGGCAGCCTGCATGTGCGGACTCATGTTGACTCATGTTGCATACAATGACTATGATTGCACAGCATGGGTGGGGGAGTTGTGGGGACAGGGAGAGGGGGCAGGGAGAGGGTATGTGGGGGAGGGGGACAGGGGAGGGTGTGTGTGGTGGAGTTGAGGGGGAGGGGGAGTGTGACGGAGTTGTGGGGGGGGTGTGTGGGGGAGTTGTGAGGGGAGGGGAAGGGAGAGGGGATGTGTGTGAGGTGGAGGGTAAATGCACTTTGTTTATATTACCTATTTAATACACCCGTTGTGTACAAAAGAATCACATGACTGGACATTGCTTATTGTGTATGTGTGCTTTATTGGTTTACAGTGCACAGTGTCCATGTACCCCCACACCCACTGCCCAGAGTCCCACATCCATGGCACCCTCTGCATCCATGTGTCTTAGAAATATTGGCCTATCACAGACTGGCGCACACTACGTCCCTCATGTGCACAGCCACCTGGCTGATGTGCAACCCCTTCTTCTTCATCATCTTCATCCTCCCCTGGTGGTTGCTGGTCAATGTTAGGCGGCAGAGGCACGTTCCATCGGATGCACATGTTGTGCAGCATGGCACATACCATGATGATCTTAGCCACCTTCTCATGCCCGTACAGGAGTGCCCCACCCGACCTGCTGAGGCAGCGAAACCGTGCCTTCAACAGCCCAAAGGTCATCTCAATCACCACACGGGTACAGGTATGGGCCCGATTGTAGTCCTCTTCGTGCCTGTTCTGCGGGTTCTGAACAGGGGTGAGGAGCCACGGCTTCAAGGGATAGCCAGCCTCACCTGCACGGGAGAAAAATTAGGTATATGTGAGTCAAATCCTACCATGACACCTGTACTTATCACTCTCATGCCTGCAGATATTTGTTGGTCACATGCACATGTCCATGGATGTCTGCACACATGCATATTTGCCACAATGTATGCTGTTCCATGGTCTACAGGTATGGGTTGCTTCGTCCAGATGATGCAGGGTGTCCACTTCCTTGCTGGTGTACATGCACTGTGGATGCCTACCGCTGTATTTGCAATCATATAGGTGATGTGGAGTGATTCGTATGTATTTTTACTAGAAGCATTGGCACAAGTTTCATCATGATTTGTCATTCATCTGTTATTATTCCCATGGTGAAATGCAGTGCTACTGTGGTGGTGGGCCATTGACAATAAGTATATTCCCTTGGTGGGATTGATTTGTGTGCACTCATGGATGCATGTCCTGTGTTGTGTTTTGCTGCGTTCATGTACATTGTGCATACTCACAGCATGTTTGTACATTGTTTTATAGAGCGTACGGTCTTATGATGTGCAGTGGACGTGTTGAGGGATGTGGGTTGGCTGCAAGTCTGGAATATTGGCATTGGTGTGCAGCTTCCATCATTTCTATGACGTTTAGGTGTCATGTTCAGTTTGGGATGTTTTGGGGCACAGTGTTTTGCAGTATGGGCATTGTCCAGTCACCACCCCAATCTCACACGGGTGGTGTGTGCATCTCTCCCCCCCCATTACACTGCCATGTGCCTGTCATGCAACTTAACAATCAGCCAGGCACGTCGTCCAGCATGTCACTCCATGTAGCGTGGTATCGTGGAGTTCCGCAGGACCATTGAATCATGAGTTGAACTGGGATATCGGGCACAGCAATGTGTGATGAACTTGCTGGAGTCACATACCATCTGCACATTGACGGAGTGGTATAGCTCACGATTGCGGTAAGCCACCTCCATGGCATGTGGGACCACCAATTCTACATGGGTGCAGTCGAGGGCACTGATACAATTTGGCATGCCTGCGAGTGCATGGAAGCCAATTTTAGTGTCAAAGAACTCCTGGGCAGTCAGTCGTAGGGATATGTAGTTTCTTGCTTGCTTCAGGAGGGCATCCAGCACTTGGTTCAGCATACGTGAAAAAAGGTTGTGATATGCCATGCATCTGCTCCACTGTGTGCTGGTAGGTGCCTGTGGCCAGGAAGGTGGAGCACAGACACTACCTTCAGTAGAGGGAGGATGGCGGTGCAGATTTCTATCAGGCTGACAATGTCATCGTGTATCATGTCCACAATGGTGGTGATGGTGTCCCGGCCCAGGCAGTACAGGGTGTGGATCTGCACAGGAGTTAGGTTGAAAGGACTGGCTCTCATGCGAGGGATTGGTGGCTGCCTGCAGGTTCCACCGGCTGCACTGGTGGGACTTGCTGGGCCTGTCTCACCGTCCTTCTCCTCCTGTGTCTCCTCTGTAGTACCTGTTGTAGTTGTTGCTCATGGAGTAGCCATGCAAGCATGTCCTCCAGACCCAACATCCTAACTGCAAGTGGGATCATTTTGGTGTGGGAAGCGGTGTGGTGTGTGGGTGTGCTCCTTTTGCGCTGGGCCAGACTCCATTGCCTCCACCTGTGCTGAATGTGTGCACCTGTGGCTGTTGGGAACACAGCACATTGATATTAGCGGGTGATCCGCGATGCTGGTATCGCAGTATCCCTAATTACTGCCTTCTGGATGCCGGTAGGTGCATGTCCCCGTGACTTGTGATGTCCTCCTGTTAGCGGTATCCCGGTATTGCCGGCCCAAAGGACCGTGTGCCCGCACCCATGCCGGTACAGAGGAGCACTGTCTCAGCGGTGGCGCTGATACCAGGATGTCTACTCGTAATGGGCCAGAGCGGTATGTGGTGCCGGTATTCCCTTACCGGCATCATTTCTCCATTACCACGAATCTCGTAATGAGGCCCAATATCTTCCTGCCTATACATTGATGCTATGCGAGGAGCCACTTCAAACACCTTATTTTCCTTTCTATACACTGCCTCCAACACCTGCAAGCTTTTTGTCATATCTGTCACATGTCGTAACTCTACCCCTTTCAGATCATTAAACCTTTGTGGCACTAAATTTAGCCACCTGTTCAAGAATTCAACAAATACCTTTATCTTCCATTTTTATGTAGCTAGCCAAAAAAAACGAACTTGCTTATTACTAGTATGAACGGTAAAATGCAAATCAAACTCTGGTGGTACCACTAACTCTACACATCAATCCTTTCCTCGAAACAACCTTCCTACTAAACTATACCCAACACCTTCACCTTTCCAACACACCCCATCCCTGACCAACACTATCTGTCATTCAGTTAATTTGTTTAAGAATTGCATCGGTGGGGGCTATAATGGCCAGAACTCCCAATTTGAACCAATGCTAAACCACAGATTGGGTGTCAGTCCAAGGGAAGAGGTAATATATCCAGATGCATTGTTGGGTAGCTTTATTTCTCATGCTTCGTGGCCTGTCACCCATTCCCAGCAGCACCCTACCCACGGCCCAGGTGTGATGCTGCTGGCCAGTCGCTATAGTCTCTGTATTGGCCCATGCATTGTGCATGAGCATTCTTTGTCCTCACAATACCAGCTGCAGTATTTCCAGAAGTTCCTCAACTGCCACAAGCGCCCTGATATGCCAGAATCGTTCCTCAACAGTCTGGGCCACTGTTATTTCACACATCTTCTAAAATCGATATCAGTTGATCGTTTATATAATCTTGCACCTCTTCACATGCCATGTCGCATTCCAGATTCCGCCCAGCTTCTATCACGCTATCCATCTGTTTTCAGAGGAGCCCTTGAGTAAGCTGACTAAAAGCCCCTATGAGATGGAGCTCACTGATTCATGCTTGTATGCTTGGCCCCAGAAATGAGCCTGATGTCCTTCTGCAGTCGATCTAAATGACCCTCTAAATTTGAACCCTTGCATATCCCCCACATTGCAAATAAAGAATTCGCCCACTCCACATTTTGTCCAATACTTCCCTTTTCTGTCATCCTTCCAGCATTTCCTCTTGCTGCTGCACTAATCGGATACCGGCACCCTGAGTACAATGTCCATAGTGGGTGGTCACCAGAAAGGCAGACAAATGAACAGTAAACAAAACCGTTGCAACTGTTGCATTTAATACCATGTATCAATAACCCATCCTTTCTGGGTTTGATACTGAATTGTACCATAACTTTTGATACTTCGGTGTATTTTATGAAATCTTCTATTTCTACTTCCAGTGATTGTGCATGCTGAATCATCATTGATGTGCATTTCTCTAAACTGTTTGAAACATAACATCTTCTCTAGAATTCAAACACAACTTCACAGACCTAGTACTATTACACCCATCCACTACGATTTAATAAATAACACTCCATCCATACTTGTCAACCTTTCTCTTTCACTATTATATCACTGAAGTCTTCCATCTCACAATATTCTGGCACCACCACCCGGTGCATTGCCATGGTCAAGTTTACCATATCTGGAACTGTGTTTGTATTACTACCAAGTTCTCTCCCTGTTGTCACAACAGTGGCCCTGGTCCACTGTTTATATCAATATATGATCTTTGAAATCATTTGTATTTCTCCTCCTATCAAAGAGAACAGAGTTACAATATTATATCAAATCCAAAACATGTGACGGTTCAAGATACAATATTGTTCATTTTTCAGTTGCCATAGTAGGAATATTTGTAACCGTACTGGTATCTCTATCTCAAATGTTAGGTTGGGGTTTCGTTCTGGGTTCATCTATTGGGGAGTTCAACAATTTCAAATAGCCTTCATCACTCATCCAATTAGGTAGAGCCTCACAGGTAGATGGCACTAACGGCACTGGACATTCGGCTGGTCGTGGTATAAATCCTAGCCAAATATCTACTCGGCATTCCCATGATCCATTTAGATTGCAAGTTCCTCCTTGCCACTGTACCATCCATCATTTCTTAAACTACGGCCACGCCTTGATATCTGCTGACGTCACAACATTAGTCAAGTTTTTCATTTCCAATATACTTTGTACGATAGAATCGGGTTCTCCTAAAACCTCTTTATCATACGCCAATACAGAAAAAAAGATCAGCCAGACAATAGCAGGTACACTGAGGGGGCTACAGCCCATTTACAGTGGCTTACATGCACCCATGTTGGGTGTCCCTGAACCTTCACAGCTGAATTAGAAGTAAGTAAGGCTCCGTCCACCTTGGGGCTAAAGTAGTCTTTTTCTGGTGGACCTTTATCAGGACCCGGTCACCGGGTTGTAAGGAATGACCTGGAGAGTCAGGTTCCCTTGGCAGTGCAGCTTGAACCTGATTGTGAATGAGACTGACAGATGACATAGTGTCTTAACATATTCCAACAATCGATCATCTGATATTATCTGGTACACGTCGTTGGTAGTTATTCAGCTAATCTCATCAGTCTTCCATAGAGGATGTCATAGGGACTGAAGCCCGTCTTCCTAGAATGTATGTTTCTCATGCTAAATGGAACTAGCGGGAGGTCGTCTGGCCCCTTCAACCCTGTTTCTTGGCATAGTTTGGACAATTTATTTTTCAATACTTTATTTCGTCACTCTCAACTTCCTCGGGTGATTGAGGATGGTGAGGGAAATGCAACTTATGCTGAATCTTCAAAGTGGACAACACTGTTTTGATAATATTTTGAACAGAATAAGTTACCTGATCACTGTTAATACATACCATTATCCCAAATCTAGGCACAAATTCCGGAATCAAAATGTTTGCGACAGTCATTCCAGCTGCCTTTCTACAAGGGTGCACCCCCACCCATCCTGGAAAAAAAGACACTATTACTAGCAGGTATTGCTCCTGATTACATTTTGGCAGTTGGAGAAAATCAATTTGTAACCCTACAAATGGCCCATTGGTGGAGGGTCTGGTCGGCACACTCTTCCCCACATTATTTTGTAAACATATTACACATCTTTGACAGTATTCTTGAGCTATAGATGTAAGTTTGGGTGCAAACCAGAATTGTCCCACTAGCATTGTGATTCCATCTCTACCTACATGTGCCTGCCCATGATACATTCTTAATAGATTTGACAAAATTATTTTTGGAGCCACTAACCGATCCTGTTCGTCCTGTCACAAAGAGTCTGTATGCAACCGCCACCACTTTCTTATCCATTTGTCTTTTTCATATGTGGGTGCATTCTCTTGCATATGCACAATGTCCTCTAATGTTTTATATGATGTCCCCTCCTGTGCATCTTGCACTGGCAAGATGTACACATCATTGCCTTCTAAGGTAGCAGCCAATTTGGCTGTTCGATAAGCAAAATCATTTCTGCAACTAATAGGATCCTCCAGTACTTGGTGGGCAGCACATTTCATGATGGCAATCCATTCGGGCAACATTATTGCATCTAAAAATGGTAACACATATTGACTGTTTTAATGGGTGCCCTGGTTGAAGTCATGTATCCTCTCTGCTTCCTGAGTTAACCAAAGTCATGGGCTATGCCAAAGGTGTATCTTGAATTGGGGTAAATAATAATAGATTGCTGAGACGCCGCTCAACAGGCTTTCGTAAGGGGCAACATTTCGGCCACTTGTGCAGATGTTACTTGCAGGAATTTCTGGCTCTCCACCACTTCTCCAGGCGCACATACTTCGTAACCTGAGACCACTTTGCCATTCTGATTTCTGAAACATGACCCATGAACGAAATAGTCGAGATCTGAGTTTGGCAGTGGTATGTCGGAGAAGTCTACCTGAGGCATTTCCAGGCAATCTGTCACTGACAGACAGTCGTGTGGGGTGGAATCGTGTGCCTCCCCTTCTAATGGAGTTGGTAACAATGATGCTGTGTTTAAGACTAAACATCGAGTCAGAAGAATGTTTGAAGAACTTAACAGCAGCATTTCATATTTGCTGGCTCTCGAACCTGACATATGCTGTATCGTTGTTTTCAATGGTATTTATACTACCGCATGCAGAACGGCCACCCCTAACAATGATCCTAATAAAATATTTTCACTTTGTTGCACTGCTAGAGCTTATGCAACTATTGATTGGAGACGAGGCAGCATTCCTGCCGCAACCGGGTCCAATTCTTTGCTATAGTATGCTACAGGTCTGTGATGAATCCTGTGTTTCTCGGTAAAGACCGCTAAAGCGAATCCTTTTCTTGTATGACAATGCAAGGTAAATCCCTTTTTGTAATCCAGTAGACCTAATGCGGGAGCTTCAGTTAATAACTATTTTATTCCTGCCTCTGTTGTCCATTGCAATGGTTCAACAGTGTTTAATCATGTGTAATCTTGTAGTCGCTTAGCTATCTCGGCGAATCCTGAGATCCATTGCCGGCAGTAATCCACTGCCCAGAGGAAAGCTCACATTTGCGTTATGCTCTACAGCGTTGGTATGTTGTAAACTGTCTCTTACTCTTACGTCCCGTTCCCCTTTCCTCCGTACTGTATGGGCGTCCCTTCTAGGGACAGGAGACAGAACCTTTTTCACCAGAAGAAAACTTCTTCTCCTTTAAATTTAGAGGTGCACTGGGGTGCGGCCCTGGAAGCAAGCGCTCCCCTGACTCTGCCCACCGACACCAGTCCTCTTTTCCGCATCGACGGGAACGGACCGCTTTCACCAGCGCTCCTGGGTTTGGCTACCGCCTTGTAATTCCACACGCTCTTCCCCGGATACTGTCTTTTTTGTCTTTAACCAGGTACTCTGTCCTCTGGCGCAACGCTCTTCCCCGGCACATGTCAACGTCCTTGGGCTTCAGCAGGTGTTCAGCCTGTGAAGGGCTCTTCCCTACGTCAGACCCCCACGCTCTGCGCCTCCGTTGCCTTGGCCCGACCACGGCTGGGAGGGCTGTACTTCGCGTGACGCGCTCATACCTCGTGTTCTGAAGAACAGGTTAGCAAGGTGGAGGGAGCTCTTCGAGAAGTTGCCTACAGAGGACTTGAAGAACTTTGTGAAGCACAGATCAAGGTCCAAGGCAGGGCTTCTCTTTTCCATCACACCCCACAAGGGCGATTCCTTCCCTAGGAAGCATCTGAGCGGGAGGGACCATTCCGGTCCTCAAACCAGCGCAGGCACCAAGGCTCATCCAGCTACCGGCTGCCAGGCTGAGGGGTCGCTAAATCCTTCCGGAGACAATGCTGAGGGGCCGCAAGGTTCTTTTACCGGGTGTCCACCCAAGGGGTTTTGCCCTAGTACCGACAAATGTCTTAGGGGGCACCTGTATGCAGCACTACCAGCGATTCAGCTGAGGCTCCACGCCTGCCAGGTCTGCCCCTGAGGTGCAGGGTATGCCTGAAACTCTACGTCAAGAGTCCTGGAGGAGAACGGTCCCAGCGAGGCAGGCACGTGGCATGCAGCTCGACAAGATGGCCGTGCGCCAGACAAGATGGTTGCTCGTCAGACACTTATCCCTTTTGGGGAGCAGGTAGGAGATCGAGTGTCCAGGTGGGACTGGGGTCAACCAGGTACGTGGCTTACAGCTTATCCTTCATTGCAGGGCAGATATCACCTGCAACTGGCAAGGCAGAGTATGCACAGGCCCCAGCTGCCAGCTGCTACTCCATCAGTACCACCTGCCACCCCACAGGCCTGTGAGGACACGTTTTTTGGAGAAGTTCCTCACGCTGATGACGTCACCTCAGATGAGCAGCATCCTTCGGGATGCTATCAGGGATATGCTGCCACCAGTCCCTCTGCCCTAACCCATAGTCACTCCTATGCCTCTGGTGTCTCAGGCCCCTGCGCAGCCCCAGCTGCCCCCGCATGGTCCTTCGATTCTAGCTCCCCTGACTCCCATAGCTCAGGCTGTCCCACAACAGCCTGCGCAGCAGCCTCCGGCTCCAGTCCCACACCTCAGCCTACGGCTCCCAGCACTCCTCCACTGACTCCAGACCAGTCGGACACCCTAATGGACACCGATGATGAGGAAGAGAACCCCAACATGCCATCGTCAGCCAAGGCCTTCCATGATCGACCAGAAGGTTTGGTTTCCACAATCAGAGGTTGAACAACTGGAGGCGTGGGTACTGGCCGAGGTCCTCACTCTACGCCCCGCGATTCTGATGCAAAAGGACATTGTCGCCCTGGCCAAGAAGGGTTGGCTGAAACCCCACTCAGCACAGTCCACCAACAGGCACCTCGAGGGAAAGTACAGGCAGTTGGAGGGGATACACTCTTGTTGTCGGCACACCCTCTACCACACTGCTTGGTGATTGCTGCAGCTTCCATATACTCGAAACTTCAGTCTTGATCAACCACACCGTCCTCTGCTCTGCTAGGCAAGGAAGAGAATATTTTGGAGGCGTATGGGAAGGTCTACTCCAACACCTCACGGCACCTACGTGAGTCTAATGCGGATGCCATGCTTGCAGCTGTTAACCAGAGGATTTGGTGGGAAATAGCCGACTTCCTTCCGGAACTTGCGTTGCACAGTCAGGCATGTTTAAGGCAGGGCAGGCAGAAGCGAAGATGGTGGCAGAAGATATCATGGAGTCCACAGTGGCGCATTCTGACACCTCAGTCTGGGCCATCTGCATCTCTACGGACATGAGACGGCCTGGCTCTGGGCCGCAGTTCAACCCGAGCATTCAGGAACACATTTTGGACCTTCCATTCGAGGGTAGCGCCCTCTTCCATTCCACTACGGATGAGGAATTGGATAAGAAGAACAGTCCCGGACGGAGAAGTCTTTATCCATCCTCACAAAGTCCACGCCCATGTTCTGCAGCCAAATGCACCAGCGTTCCGACAAGGGTTGGGCCTTCAGCGAGTTCCGGGGCTTCCAAGAACGACAGTCCAGGCAGCCTGACCGATCTCCAAGCCAACACTGCAGCAAGCAGTAGAAAACAGTCCCCCTCCTCAGCCTCAGAGGGAAAGAAGGCATGACACTCACCTTCGGTTCCACAAGTCTCCAGTGGGGGGCAGGCTTGCTTTCCACACACACAATTGGCACATAAGGTTCGCGGACCCCTGGATCCTATCAGTAGTGTCCACGGGGTACTGCCTACCGGTACCTCCCTCCCCTCTCTCCTCCCCGCCACTCCCACAGATTGGGATAGCAACTCTTTTGGCAAAAAATCAATCGCTCGAAGAGAGCCAGGCAGTGGAAGAAGTATGGTATGGGCTTCTATTCCAGGATTTTCGCCATACACAAGAAGGACCAGGCGGGCCTGAGAGTTGTGTTGGACCTTTCCACCCTGAACCTTTCCCTCCCACTTCAAAAGTTCAAGCTGGTTAACCCAACGCTTATTGTGGAGACACTGTGCAGGGGAGACTGGATGTGCTCCCTGAATCTGAAGGACGCTTGTTTACACGTCCCTATTTGACAACCCCATCGGTCCCTACTCTAGTTCAGGATCATGGGCTTCCATTTCTAATACAAGGTGCTACCCTTTGGCCTCAATTCAGCCCCAACAGATTTTTACCAGGCTTATGAATGCAGTAGCAGCCCTTAGGGCCCAAGGTCATCATGTCTACCTATACCTAGACGACTGGCTCATCAGGGAAAGTTCTCCGGAGGCGGTTCAGTATTCCTGCTCCGCCTTCATGAACACGTTACACGACTTGGGATTCTCCATTAATCTCAAAAAGTCCCAACTGGAGCCGACATAGAGGCTAATGTTCCTCAGCCTCATCTAGGATATGAGATCCGAGAAAGTTTTTCCCTCGGAGGAGAAGATTGCGGCCATCAGGAGGGCCATGGTCACTTCCAAAGCAAAGAGGTGACTTCAGCATGGTGTTACCAGCACCTCCTGGGTATCATCGCGGCTTGCCTCTTGGCGGTACCTTACACAAGACCCAAGATGAGGATATTACAGCTGCACTTCGTAGCCTCATGGAATCAGTAGCAGGGTTCACAGGCGGCACTCGTCAGCATTTCTCCCTTCCTGCACCAGGACCTAGTGTGCTGGAGCACAGACTGCAATCTGAGGACAGGCAGGTCCTTCCGTCAACCAGCACCGCAGGTCAGCATCACCACGGATTTGTCCCTGGAGGGCTGGGGAGCTACCCTGGACAACCACAGTATCCACTGAGTCTGGTCCCAGCAGGAACAGGAAGCACATATCAATTGGCTAGAACTAAAGGCCATCTGGCTGGCTCTCAAGGACTTCCTACCACTTATCAGCGGTAAAGTGATCCTCATTCAGACAGCAACTCCACCAGCATTACCTCAACAAGCAGGGTGGCACAAGGTCCCATCCCCTATGCATTCTTGCTGTCAGAATCTGGGAATGGGCCCTGGAGAATGATATTCACCTGACAGGGATCCACCTTCCGGGGGAGTCGAACCTGGAGGCGGACAGGCTCAGCAGGCTGGGGGTGGACAATTACAAATGGCAGTGGAACGACCAGGTCCTTCAGCAGATTTTCAACAAATTGGGTCCTCCTCAGGTGGACCTCTTTGCCACCTGGTTCAACAGGAAGTACCCTCAGTTTGCATCCTGGCAGGGACAGGGTCTAGGCTCACTGCGCGATGCGTTACAGATTCAGTGAAACAGCATAAATGCCTATGCCTTCCCTCCCACTCCACTGGTACACAGGGTGATATGCAGGATAAGAGAGTCTCGGCCCCTCAGTATCATTCTGATCATTTGGTGGTGGCCGGCGAGGCCATGGTTCTTGGAGCGGCTCAGCCTGTCTGACCAACCTCTGATGCACCTTCCGCTGGGCCGAACGCATCTACCTTCACAACAGGGGGCACAGTGATACACCCCGTCCCACAGAAGTTAGCCCTTACAGCGTGGTGCCTGAACAGGTCACTCTGAAGCATCTGCGCCTCTCGCAGGCTAATCTAGACATCATTCAGGGTGCTAGGAGTGATGCCACTAAGAGCCAGTACAAAAGCAAGTGGACTAGGTTTTGCCAAAGTAGATCCTCTCACTTGCTCACTGGACGATGTGCTATCTTTCTCTGCACACCTAGCACAGTCTGGAGTGCAGATCGACGCATGTCGCAACTATCTTGTGGCCATCGGAGCCTACCAGAATTCAGAGGAGGAGGTTTTCTCGACAGCAAATCCGGTGGTTAAAAGACATTTGACGGGACTCGCTAGGATCTACCCGCCCATCCGGAAGCCACCCTACATGTGGGACATCAATATAGTGTTGGGCGCCTTTTGAGCCTATGGCGTCCGCGGACTTCATGCTAGTCACCATGAAGACCGCCCTTTTGGTGGGTCTTACACCTGCATATCGTGTCAGCAAGATCCAAGCTCTAGTGGCTTCTGAGCCATACACTACCTTTCACAGGGACAAGGTTGTCTTCAGAACGCATCCCGCTTTCCTTCCTAAGGTAACCTCAGAGTTCCACCTAAATGAGCAGATAGTACTCCCTACTTTCTTTGCAGACCCCAAGGATGATGCTCAGAGGGTTCTGCACTGTTAAAATGTTAGGAGAGCGCTAAAGTTCCATCTGGACAGGACCAAGAGCTTCTGCAAATCTGAGGCTCTATTTATCACCTTCGGCGGGTCAAGGCCCGGATATCAGGCTTCCAAGGCCTCTATAGCAAGATGAATGGTGGCAGCCATTGAGGAGGTGTATGAGGGGCAGCACAAGCCTCTTCCTGCTAACATGCATGCCCATGCTGTCAGAGCCAAGGCCATGGTGGTCGCATTCGAGAGACACGTTCTGTGGCAGGTCATTAGCAGGGCGGCCACGTGGGCCACGCCCTCAGCCTTTTGTAAGCACTACTGTTTGGATGCCGGCTCCAGGTCAGATGCAGCATTCGGGCAGGCAGTATTAAGGAACTTGTTTTCTTAAGGAGGGTCACCTCTCCACCCTGAGGCTACATTCAGTTGTAATCGCCCATACAGTATGGACGAAAGGGGATAGGACATAAGAGTAATTATAACTTACTTACCGTAGTGACTAACATACTCTTAGTCCATCCCCTTTCCTCCATACGTCCCACCATCCCTCCCCCCTAATAAAACTGGTGTCATTAGGCAATGTTAATATTGTCGATGTGCCAGTGGGAACTGAGGAGTGGTGCCGATGGGCGGAGTCAGGGGAGCGCATGCTCCCAGGGCCGCACCACTGCGCGCCTCTAAATTTAAAGGGGAAGAATTTTTTTTCTGGTGAAAAAGGTTCTGTCTCCTGTCGCTAGGAGGGACGCCCATACAGTATGGAGGAAAGGGGATTATAGACGAAGAGTACGTAAGTCAGTATGGTGAGTAACTTATAATTTCCATGAAGAGGAGATCAGACGACATCACTTCATAATGTCATGTCCTAAATAATGGCCTAAGGGCGCATAAATGTAACCCCTTTTTCGAAGCCTTATATGCCTGTTCTCTGTCAATGCTGTTAATAGAATTTTCATATCTTCTTTACATGCTTCATATGATGGAGTGGTGATTAACAAATCATCAACATATTGTATGAGCACAAATTTCTCTGGTAATTTTATGTCATCTAGATCTTTCTTCAACTGTTGTGAGAAGAGGGCAGGGAACTATGTGTACCGTTGGGGCAAACAGGTCCTGGTATACTTGACCCCCTATGCAAAAATGTGAATACATTCTGACTGTTCTAATGTTTAGGAACTGAAAAGAAAGCTGAGCATAGATCAACCACCATGAAATGTGTGGGGTCTGGTGGGATACATGACAATATGGTCGCTGGGTTTGGTACCATGGGGAAGGAAGGAATCACCACTGCATCAATAGCACGTAGGTCCTGTACAAAATGATATACCTCCTTTCTGAGTTTCTTCACAGGAAAAATAGGAGTATTACATATACTGTTTGCCTGAAGGATTATACTCTGGCTCGAAAATGACTTGATTACTGGTGTAATTCCTTCCTCCACATCAGGTTTCAATGGATACCATGGTGTATGGGGCAACCATTTAAAAGGATCTACTTTTATCTTTACTGGTTAAGCTGTGTGTATATATCCTATTTCACTGTCATGGGTGGCTAACAAAAACCCTGGTATTGAATCAATTAACTCCCGTATATGCTCTGACCAATGTTCCCCTAACTCTGTCACTGCTCCTTCTGTGTTTTCCCTTAGTGGGGCCATTATAGTCACCACATTATCTACAGGCACACTGAGAAACACACCATCCGGAGTGCAATAATAGTGCATCTCATTTGCACAGCAGATCTCTCCCTCGCAAATGGGTGAAATGCGCGTTGAACGGTAATAGGACCCAATGTGACGCAGAGTGGTTCCGTCACCTGGTGTTTGACAGTGGTATTAGGTATTCCTACCGCTCTTACTGTCTGCCCAGATGTGGGGACGTGTGAAGAATTATTAATAAGTAAAGTGGATCGGTTTGCCCATGTACCTGCCAGGCATTTATTTATTTATTCACATTTTTAGAGCGCACAGCAGCCCTTGGGCATTGTGGCGCTTGTTACAAGAAGTTTGTGCTTAGTTACATGGAGAAAACATAAGAAAATGCAAAAGTACAGACTAGGTTACAGAATCATAGAGTAGACAGTCTGAAAGGGAAGGCAAGGAGAGCAAGAGTTTAGCTGAAGAGGGCGGTTTTCAGAGTTTTTCTGAAAACTGAGAGGGATGGTTCCGCTCTAAGTGAGTTAGGGAGGGCATCCAGAGTTTGGGTGCGATGTTGGGGAAGCCAATGCCTCCTGCTTTCGTTCTTTTTATACTCGTAATGTGGAGTTTGTTAGCGTGAGAGCCTCATTTTTGGGGCAAGAGCATACATCTCGTGCAATAGTGTCAGAGAGGTAGGATGGAGCACTGAGTGAGATACATTTGTGTGTGAGAGTGAGTGTCTTAAACGTTATCCTGTCTTTCACGGGGAGCCAGTGCGTATCACGGTGTGCTTGAGAGATATGGTCTCTTTTGGGTATGTTGAGGACAGCTCTGAGAGCATTGTTCCAGATCACCTGGAGACGGTTTAGGTTTTTAGAGGAGGTTCCTGCAAGAAGGACATTGCAGTAATCTAGTTTTGCTCCGATAGTGGCTCTGGCGATAGGGAGGAGGTTTTGTTTGGACAGATAAGGTTTAACCTCTTTGAGTTTTGTGGTGTGGGCAGAAGCTGAAGCAATGTCGCTAACCTGATGTGTCATGGAAAGAGTAGAGTCTAGGTAGACTCCTAATGTCTTGACAGATGGTGATACAGGGATGATGGAGTTTTGTCACCGTTTAGGCATAGACCGTTTGTGGCCATCCAAGCTTGGATGGTGCTGTAGATTAAGTGGAGTGCAGCTGCATCCTGGTCGTAGGCGCGGGAGAGGGGTAGGATTACCTGTGTATCATCTGCATAGTTCGTATAGGCTATGCCGAGTGAATCAAGCTTATCAAAAAGCGGTTTGGTGAACAGGTTATAGAGTGGGCTCTGCAGTGTATTGTTGAGGGAGCTGCATTTGCCTGGTTGGAGAACACTTTCATAGCTCTTCCGTTAAGGAAGGAGGTAATCCAGGTAGTGGCTTTGTTGGAGAATTGGACTGCATTGATGAGGTGAGATGTGAGGCTCTTGTTATCTATGATATCGAAGGCAACCGAAAGATCAAGGAGGAGGGCCAGTTTACCATTATCCATGATTGAGGTGATTTTTTTTTTTTAAACATGTTTATTTTAAACAGGCAGGTTATGACAATACAAAGCTTAATCACTTGCGACATGAAGCATAAAGCAATACCACTTGACGCTCTTCCCACCCCACCCTCCGGTCTCAAGTTCCGTCTTCACGCCTCCGCTGGGGATCTCCATCCTGAACAGTTCTCCTGGCCAGTTGGGGCTTGAATGTCAGGGCCGGGAACCTTTGGTCAAAATCCAAAACCGGACCCCAGATGTTGTGAAAGCGATGTAGAATGCCTGCCCCGGCAGCCGTCACCTTCTCAGCGATCAAGATGTCCCAGACTTTCAGCCACCAGAAAGGCATGAGCGGGCCTTCCTTCGTTTTCCAGGTGCGGGCTATCACGTTCCTGCCCGCCAGTAAGCATTGGGATAATAGTTTGGCCTTAGGACCAGACCTTGGGTAGATCCCGGGGATCGTTGCTCCAAGGAGAATCGGTTCGGGGTCCGAGGGCAGTCGCACCTGAGTGATGTCCGCTATTGTCGCTAGGCATTGTTTCCAAAAGGCTTGAGCCTTTGGGCAGGACCACCACATGTGGAAGAAGGAGCCTATTTGGCCGCATTGTCTGCAGCATTGTGGGTCAAGTGTGGAGTTCATGAGGTGAAGTCTTAGGGGAGGGTAGTACCAACGGAGGAGGATCTTGTAGGCACATTCTCTGTTTGTGATGCATGATGAGGAGGTGTGAGCCCGGGACCAGATGTCAACCCACTGTTGGTCTTCAATCGGACGGCCCAGGTCCGCCTCCCATAGGGCCATGTACCGAGTCTTGGAGGTTAAGAAATCCGTTTGGAGGCGTTTATATAGAGTGGAGATTCTCCCTCGGGGCGGGAGCTCATTAAGGGTCAATTTCGATGGCTGTGGGGGGACGAATAACTGCCTGGCGAGTCTGTGGATGTGTGCACCAGTGGCGCAGCTGGGTATATGTGAATCTATCCTGTTCCTGGATCCCAAAGAGTTCTCTGCATCGCTCAAAGGTGCAGGGTTGGCCCCCTTCAAAAAGTTGTCCCAGAGTCTCCAGGCCTCCTGCAATCCAGGACTTAAAATTCCGGGCAGACAGACCAGGTGAAAAGGTCGGGTTCATAAACACCGGGGAGAGGGGGCTGAGCCCCGTCGGGATCCTCTTCTGTTTCAACGCCTTGTCCCATACCGAAATGGTGTGTTTGGTGGTCGCCAGAAGATACTGCCACTGTCGCCGCTCCGGAGGGGGGACATGTGGGAGAAAGTGCAGCGGGAGGGGTAGTTGCGCCTGTTCAAGGTCCACCCATCTAGAGCGGTTGGTAAGGATTTGCTACGATTGGATACAGGACAGCTGAGCCGCCATTTGGTATTTCTGTAGGTCTGGGACCCCGAGGCCACTGAGTTTCGCGCTGCTCAGCATCGTGGATTTAGGGATTCTGGTTTTTTTTCCCCTGCAAATAAACTGCAGAATTTTCTTCTGTAGGCGTTGAAGTGCTGGCGCCAGAACCGGCACCGGGAGTGAGGAGCAAGCGTACAGAAATCTCGGTAGTAAGTTTCATTTTACAGGCTGTAATACGGCCCATCAGCGATATCTCTTGTGCCGCCCAGCACTTCAAATCTGCCTCCAAGTTTGTAAATAATGGGGGGAAATTAGCCCGATAGGCCTCGCTTGGGTTGGCCGGGATCTGGACTCCTAAGTAGCTGATTCCCTTGGTCGTCCATTGTATTGGGCACAGAGGGATCAGGGCTTCTCGGTCTTCCCAGGTCAGACCCACTCCCATAGCAGCTGATTTCCGGAGGTTGATGGCAAAGCCTGTGACCCTTCCATAGCTCGCTATCTCAGCCAGGGCTTGAGGGAGGGAGGAACAGGGCTTTGTGATAGTCAGGAGGACATCGTCTGCATAGAGGGCCAGCTTGTGGTGTGCCGGGCCTGATTGAAAGCCTTCGACTGCAGGGTTCAACCTGATCCGCTGGGCAAATGGTTCCATGATTAGAGCGAAGAGGAGTGGCGACAGCGGGCATCCCTGTCTGGTTCCGCAAGTTAGGTTCATAGGGGAGGAAAGGGTGCCATTAATTCTGAGAAGAGTTTTGGGAGCTTTGTAGTTTGCCAGCATCATAGTGCAGAATTCCGGGCCAAATCCAAAGGCCTCAAGGGTGAGCTTCATAAAAGTCCAATCCACTTTCTCGAACGCCTTGGTTGCGTCCAGGGCCAGAAGCACCAGCTCCCGGGAGTCTCGGGAGGCAAGTTCCACCAGGTCTAAGGCCCTTCGAATGTTGTCGGCCGTGGAGCGGTGTCTGAGAAAGCCACTCTGATCCGCACTGATTATCTCCGGCAAGAACTGAGATATTCGTGTTGCTAGGATTTTACAGTATATATTAGCATCTATGTTGAGCAGGGCAATGGGTCTATATGACGCAGGGTTCTTCGGATCGCCTACAGGTTTAGGTAATAAGACCGTAATTGACTCCTGCATGGACGGGGTTATAGTGCCCGTGGTCCTGAACGAGTTAAACAACTGTACCAGAGGCGCTAATAATTGGGGTTTGAAAATCTTGTAAAACCTGGTTGTATATCCATCAGGGCCAGGGGCTCGGGATTTAAGGGCTTTTATTGCCTCGTCCACTTCCTCGTCGGTAATCGGCGCCTCCAGAGAGTCACAGGCTGTTCTTTGTAGCCGGGGAAGCGCTGCACTCCGTAGGTATTCCCTCTGTTCCTTCATGTCCCGTACCGGAGCGGTCATCACCTGGGTCAGGTGGGCCGTTGCGAGCTGTAGTTTGTCCTGGTCAGCGTAATGGACCTTGCCTTGTTGGTCCCGCAGGCCCACAATCGTGTTGTTCCTCTTCGCCTTGGCAAGTTTGGCCACCAGTAACTTATTCGCTTTGTTGTTCTTAGCATAATAAAACTGTTTAGCTTTTGCCATTTGGCAGGCAGTGTGTTTGGCGTTGTGGGCCTCGATCTTTTTTTGCACTATTCAGATGGCCCGCTGAGTTTTAGGGGTCCAGCCCTTCTCCTTATGGGTCCTTTCTGCTTTTTTAAGTTCTTCCTCAAGACCATGACGAGTTTGTCGTTTATGCCTGTGATAGGCCGCTCCTTGCGTAATCAGTTCTCCCCGCACTACTGCTTTCATTGTGTCCCAATTGTTGGCGGTAGAGGTGTCTTCGCTGGGGTTTTCCTTAAAGAAGTTGGTGATCGTGGTTGCGATCGCGTCTCTGAGTGGCATCTCATTAAGAATCGGATCATATAGTGTCCATCTGCGCTGTTGGGGGTTAGACGGTTCCTGCACTCGGATTTCTAGGGTCACCGGGGCGTGATCAGACAAGATTCTGGAGCCAATTGTCACATTGTTGGTGAATGTGAAGATTTGCGGGGATACTAGGAGAAGATCTATCCTGGAGAAGGTTCTGTGGACATAAGAATAAAAGGAAAAGTCTCTTTCGGATGGGTGGAGTACCCTCCATGAGTCCACCACCCCCAGAGTTCTGAATAGTTGCAGGAGAGCCAGGGCTATGGTGAGGTCTCCGGCACTGGGCTGGTGCGACTTGTCTTTTGTGGGGTCCGGGACCCCATTGAAGTCCCCACCAATCACTATCTGGCCCTCCAGAAACGGAGAGAGAGTCGTACTCAGGGACTCATAGAACAGCCCCTGGCCTGAGTTGGGTGCGTATACGGAGATTATAGAGTAGAGTTGTCCCAGCAGCAGGCATTTCACCGCCATGTACCGCCCCTCCGGGCAGCTTATGGAGTCTAGAATCTGAGGGTTCAGTCCCCTCCCAAATAG
Source organism: Ambystoma mexicanum (assembly GCF_040938575.1). NCBI lineage: Eukaryota > Metazoa > Chordata > Amphibia > Caudata > Ambystomatidae > Ambystoma > Ambystoma mexicanum. The sequence goes on along the minus strand of NC_090929.1, from coordinate 272,749,582 downwards.
GATAGCCGTGCCACCCCTCTTAAAGTTCCCAGATGCGAAGAGTTGCTTCGGGAAGTTTCAGGAGCATAGGCGGCTGTGGTCTGCCGGCAGCAGATGGGTTTCCTGTAGCATAGCTACTGCTGCATCGTCATTCGAGGTGATTTAGTTTTTGAGATCAAGGAGGGCAGTTTCGGTGCCATGTCCTTTGTGAAACCCTGATTGTCTTCTTCCAAGGATATTATTGGATTAAAGAAATAGTTGGATTTGAATATGAGCTGCTTTGTCCAAGATCTTTAGAAGGAAAGGGACAGTGGTGATGGGACGGTAGTTGTTTGGTGAGAGCGGGTCTAATGTTTTTTTTATAGTAAAGGTCGTACCCATGCTTCTTTGAGGCTGGCTGGGACGGACATGGAGGTGAAGGAGGCGTTGATGAATATCTTAAGGAGAGGAGCTAGTTGCTTAGCACAATTTTTAACTAAGTTAGGGGGCAGATGTCGCATTTACACATTGATGGTTTGGTTTGTTTGAGGAGATTGAGGACATCTTGTTCTGTAACATCTTGGAAGGAGAAAAGCTGCTTAGAGGGTTCTTGCATTTGGACGAGAGGAGAGGTTGAGCTGACCTTAGATAGATCTTTGGCTTGTGCTAGGATTTTGTTCGGAAGCAGTTCTAATTTTTTTAGCATGGCTGCTTGAATGCTGGAAACCAAGCTTCATCTTTAACAATCTCATCGGGGCTAGTGGCTGGCGTAATGAGTTCTCTAAAGATGGAGAATAGTTCCTTTGGTTGAGAATTAGCTTTTGAGAGTCGATCATTGAAGGAGGTAGATTTGGCATGAATGATAGCTTTTTTGTATTGTGTGGATTTTGCTTTAAAGTTTTCTTTGGTATTATTATTGGGGTTGGATTGCCAGATGGTCAAAGCTTGATGCTTAGACCGTAAGGTAGCTAGTTCATCTGTGAACCAAGTGTTGGAGTGTAGGGATTTTTTCTTTTTCTTGTTTTCAAGTGGAGCAATGTCTTCGATAGCCTTGGTCATCGTGGTGGCATAGATGTTAGCCATAGTGGCTGGGTCGTTGAAGAAGGGGGGGCCAGAGTTCCGGGATGTCCAGGAAGGGAAGGAGGTTTTCTTTGGTCAGTTTTTTAGAGATTTTTAGTAGGGCTGGTGGTGCGTGTGTGAGAGCTCTAGCTGGTTGGACAACTGGGATCGAGAATTGTATGCAATTGTGGTCTGTCCAAGGGAGGGCAGAGATAGCGGTGATTGAGGTATGGCAATTGTGGTCTGTCACCCAATCAAGCGTGCAGCCCTTGCAGTGCGTGGGGATAGATACATTTTGATGGAATCCCATGTGAGTGAGTTCTTTGTCTAAGGCTGCTGCAGTTTTATCATTGTGATCATTAAATGCAAGATTGAGGTCTCCTAGTAGTATTGTTTTAGTGGATTTTTTGAGGTTGTCTCCTAGTAGGTGTAGGAGCTGCGCTTGAAACTGAGGAGTAGAGGTAGATGGTCTATAGATGGTGTGAATATTTAGGGTGCAGTTGGGCGATAAAGACAGTTTTACTGAGATAAGTTCGGCATGGCTTTCCCAGGGCGTTTTGAATTGCCTAATGGAGAGCAAGTCTTTAGTAATGACGGCAACTGCTCCTCCTCTCGTCATTAGTCTGTCTTTTCTGAATATGGAGTAACCAGGCGGGAAGGCTAAGGATAGTGCAAGACCAGATGCATCATGGAGCCAGGTTTCCGTTATGGTTAGTAAATCTAGGTTGTGGATTTCCAGAGCATTGGCAGGGAGCGAGCGTGCATTAATGAGGGCACATTTGAGGTGAGGTGGTGGTGAGGTGCTGTTGGGTGCCTTTGGGTAGGCGGGCTGGAGTGGGATAGTCTCCTGGGTTTGCTCGGATTTGGGTGGCGTGGCAGTGTGGGGTGCGTCTGTGCACGTTGGTGAGCTGAATGTGTAAGAGGTAGTAGAGAGGCCAGGAGTGCAGTCTTGTAGCTTAGAGTCTGGAGTGTATTTGGAGGAGTGCTTCCGCTGGAAGCGTGTGCTAAGGCTGAGGTTCCTCATGGCAGTAGGCTTAGGATACCTTTGGAGGTGAGAAGGTGCTGTGCGTGAGCTAAGCCTGGATAATCTAACTGATAGTAAAGGTGATAAGAATGTGATAGCGGATGCGCCAAACGATTTGTCAATATTAAGTTGTGCAGGTTGAGCGATTTGGACAGAGCCAGTGTTATGTTGCCAATTTACATCTAGATGCCAGAGTGGTAGGGTGAGGATTAGACATTGTATGCAGTGTGGAGATGCACAGAGTGATAGTGCATCTGCACAGTCCCACGGTCTTGCAATCCCTAGATTCAAGCTTCACACAGCTGGTGGTGCCAGCTTCCCTGTCCTGGCAGCCAAGCTTTGGAACACTGTACCACTCACCATCAGAACCTTACCGTCATTCAACCTATTCAAACACAAAGCCAAGCTTTGGCTAGTTACATCTCACTGACTCTGACGGACCATCCGGCTTTGCTTTGCTCCGACATTACTGTCCCGCTCATTGCTTTGCTTTGTAAACGTCAATTGTATATTCTGTATATTCTGATCGCAATCTGTTGGTACCAGTGCGATGATTTGTCATACCTGTAACTTTCTGTCAAGATATGCGCCCGGTTGCCTTTGGGCCTGGTCTGCGCTATATAAATAAATAAATAAATAAATAGTGAGAGCTACTGCTATCACTATGTGATAGCTTTGAATGGGAGGTTGTTGAGTGTGTTGCATAGTTGACGGGTAAGCGCTACGTCACAGGAGTCTGGGCCAGAACTGAAGCGGGAGGGACGGCAAACCCGACTAGTGGAGGCGAGGTGAGCTAGGATGTCTATAGGTTTGGTGATGCTGTGATTTTAAGGTGCACTGCAGTGGGGTTATATGCGCACACGGGACACAGCTAGGTTAGGCAGGATGTGCGGCTTTCTGCACTCCCTGCTGGCAGGAGGGCTGGGTAGTGCCGGTAGATCACGGCGCATGCCCGTCTCGTTGCCTCCTGCCGTGACGTGAGTGGGAGAGATTATCCCACACTTGATGCAAAAATGCCATCCTTCTCGGTTTTCGCCAGTTGTAAGCAGTGTGCAAGCAATACACAAACAAGGCGCAGAATTCCTAAGCGACAAACTACGCCTACACCAACCGACAAGAACACTAAGATCAAGCACCGACATACGCCTGGAACCAAAACCCTCCAACAGAAAAAAACTCGGAGGATCGTCTTTCTCTCACCAGGCACCTAAAACCTGAAATGACCTACCTAAGAATATACGGAATACAACAAACCACCTAGCATTCAGGAAACTCCTCAAATCATGGCTCTTCAAAGCATAACCACACCGGAGACGCACTAGAATGCCCAGACATTAAAACAATGACGAAAATAACTCCAACCTCGACCACTCTCAAATTGGACAAACACTCAAACCAAAGAACCAACCACTCGACAGAGCATAAGACATCATGGAAAATAGCCACAAAGGAAGGCTGCAGAGACTGACCACATACCTAGACCCACACGAAAGCCCAATTTACTCTCCGACTCGCACGTACCGGACAAACATATCCAGACAGGCAGACGCATCTAGATAGACGCTGGCCTGCGTCGCATCTGGATAGGATTGACTGAAGGACAACATGCCCGCACCTAGAAAAACGTGAATGCTAACATGGGCCACACCTAGAGTTGTGAAAACCCCCATTACGTGGCGCTCAGATGGAGTTGTGAATGTTAGCATGCCCACACCTGGACGGGTCTCCAGACACTAACCTGCGCCGCATCTGGGTGGGAGTGTGAGTGTTGGCATGACCACACCTGGATGGAGTCCTGAGCGTTGGCCTGCGCCGCGTCTGGATGGGAATGTGAGGGCCGGCAAGTGCCACACTCAGACAGAACTGTGAATGTTAGCAAGGTAAAGGTCAGGTAACCCACTAACCAATATAAGCTCAAACTCTGCATACTTATCTCACTCAAAAAACTCACACAACCATCTCTCGCACAACAAGCCGCACGCACTTCACAACACTGCAACAACACATAATCCGTAACAACAGCACACGCGGACTGACTCCGATCCGATACCCGCACCAAAGCTCAGCACCCGGTGTATACCGAGTTGAAGCTGCCAACAGAACACCACTCCTCTCACTATCCTACTCCCTTCTTCACCTTACTAACCCATCCCACCTTTATCGTTTACAGATCCGCCTGAGCGCCTGGGGACCAATTCCGTTGGTAACGGTGCGCGGTACAAATACCTTTAACATGCATTGCGCGCTTGCTGTCAGGAAACACCGAACCGTGTATCCAGCTTGTGTTTGCTCTGTGCCGACCTGTTTACAATGTGTGCTCATAGCCCCCAGTCTGTCCTCTCGTTCGAATGCACTCACTACTTTTCCTTTTCAAAACGGCCGTGAATCCAGCTTTATGGCCGTTTTGAATCATGTCTTGTCGGTGCCTTTCAGCTGCTTCTGTGCCTTCCGCAGGCCGGAGGACGAAGCGATCCACTGTCCCAAGGGGTTGGGAAGGTGTCAGTCTCGCGGCTGTCCCAGCCTCGTACATAACTGCAAACAAACTCTGACCTCTCCTTTGAACTCGCAACCTCATCCGCTGCAGTCGGAAGCTCTTCCATTACACCATTGCGGTATTTATTTACTGCAAGCAATGCATTGTTCCTGCTCCTTACCAATTGACCAGTAGGGTGCGTATCTGCAGTGCCATCGCCGCCGCTCTGAGCTTCCAAGATAAGGCATAAATCTGTTGCCTGAGGACTTCACTGCAAATTTCTCCTGTGCAGCTTCCTGCTGCACCTTACCAGCAGACGGTGGAGGCAGAGGGACCAGGACCCGGCCATCACTGCCAGCACAGTAGGGAGCGGATAATCAGCGCTGGGTGCACACCGTGGGAGGCAGCTGCAGGGCAAAGAAGGCAACTAACAAAGGAACAATGGGAGCAGCATCGCAAGGGAAAAAACAGATGCCGAATGCCATTTTTCCCGATTGACATTTTCAACGCAAACAAGTCAGCTTTTTAAAAGAGGCGGTTACAGCAGGCCCAGCATTGCTTGCCAATTGGTAACATTAGTGCTTCAAGAGTTCCTTCCCCTTCTAATTGTCAATACAAAATTTCAAGTAGCCCTTACCTTGTGTCTCCGGGATAAAGGATAAAGTGTTCCTGTTTACCTTTGTCTTTCCTCGTGTGTTTTTGTTTTATTGTAAAGTTTGTTGTATTGTATTGCTGTCCGTTCCACTTTTGATGTTTGCTCTTTTGCTAAATTGCCTTGCAGGTGATGTTGCCGGCCCGGCCCGGCAGAAGCTGCGGAGCTCGAGGTGGCAGCCGGAGGCAATGAGGAACAAAGCTGCAGCGGTACAGTAGCTGTAAGTTGTTAACTAGGGGGTGCGCGGGGTTCAAATGCGGCGTGGCCCTAGGACAGATGTTGTAACCTTATCCTTCTTCTTCCCAGGGTCCTCGTTCGTGGTGCTGCGGCGTCGGGATCTAGATCACTGGATGTCAGAAGATTAGTCTGCAGATGAAGCGAAGAAGCACCGGTTTCCTGGAGGTGACTATGCAGGAGAACGCCTTGTTTCGAATGTAAGTAAACTAGTCCAAGCGGTGGTGCGCGTCACGTTGCACGCAAGTGCACAGTAACGCGAAGCACCAGCCTTAAGGATGGTGCAGCTCATATAGCTGAGGTTCTGAAACCACAGCCACCAGGTTCAGCCTGCCTGCCACACCCTGCCACACCAGATGAGTCAGCACATGAAGACCAGACCTTGAGAGCCACACCGATGAGTCAGCGCATGAGGATGTTCTCTGGAATAAAGGCTTTCAACTCCTGGAAAGTTCTTGTAAAATAAAAGCACTCCTGCACTGAAATAAAGTAAAAGCACTCCTGCACTGAAATAAAGTGTTCCTGGTCACATCTCTATATGAGCCTGGCGCCAAAGGCACCAGGACTGAGTCCAGCCAGGGCCCCTGTGTTTATGGGTCCCAAAGGGACATAAGTGAGTCAAGTGACCCATTGCCCCTCACTAGATGGTGTATTTTTGTGTTCTGGGGCCTGTGGCCATGACACGTATTAGGTGTTTCTTCTCCTATTCCGGTATCTCAGTAAAATAGGTGTTTCTGTATTTACTATTGTGCCCTTGTATTAGGCGTTTCTCCCCCTATCCAGTGTGAAGGCATCATGAAGCAAGACACAGACAACAGATTCAATGTTCCAACAGAATTGCTTTATCAAATCAAATGTCAGGATGGATGAAGACCTAACTTGCCCTATACTAAGGTGGGATTTCCCTACCTTTAAGAAAATAAGGAAAGTCTGAGCCAGACGGTTCAACTTAAAAGTCTGTCTTGTGTTCAAAACGTATCCTTGCCCTCACAACTAAAGCTAAACAATGTGTAGTGATGTCAGCAATAACAGAAATAGTGATCAAAATGAAGTTCTGAGCTCTTCCAGCTCTTAGCTTACTTTTCAGCTCCCCTTCCCCAAGTTAAAGAAAGTTCCGCAATAGTCTTGGGCTTACCTTTCCCAAGTTCAAGACAGTTCCACAAATACTTGGAATTCCCTGCCCCAAGTTCAAGAAAGTAAATTTGCACTTATTCTCAATCGTTCAATGGTCAAAACAACTCTAGATCAACTTTACACACCTTCTGGATTGAATCACCAGTTCAATCAGATTACTTCTTCTTAGTTCACTTCAGCAATGTCTTTGCCTTTCACATTTGAGGGTTCCCTGGTCTAGGTGCAGTTGTCATACCACTCGGTCTACCCATTATAGAACACACAACCAGGAATCCTAGGCTTTCTAGCCCACACACGTTCTTCTGTATCTGACCCTGCGTGAATGTTCACACTCCCTTGACTTCTCCTTGTCAGCCTCTTGGCTTTGACATACTTTGTCACATATCCTTTTCCAGTCTTTGGCCTTGTCACATTGTATGCATTCATATAGTTCACTTCGTGTTGGTTCTGTTCCTTCACCACCTTGCTATCATGCTGTCTTGCAATCTTCCATACTTGCTTTCTTGTTTCGTACTTTGCTTTCAATTGAACAATATTTGAATTTCACCTTAATTTGTCATCAGGTCATAGCTTTGCCAAAAAAAGTTCTCATTCAGTTTGGTATTCAATATTTGCAGTTGTTTACTTTGCCGCTTGCATATTATGTTGCCCTTAATTTGCTCCCAACCCGTAGCTTTGGGTTTGTTTTATCGTGTGCATGCTGTTTCATTCATTCACCATCTGCCTCGCTTCCCCCACAGACCCCAGGAGCACCCTGGGTCTAGTTTTTCTCCCTCTTCACTCACTGGTAACAGGTGTACTTTTGCTTTCTGGCTCCTCCTGATTGCTTTCCTTCACCTGCGATTCCTGCTCGCACTTTGGTTTCTCTCCCGTTCTCGCTGGCAGCTCTGCTTCCTCTCCACAGATGCTGTCGGTCACTTTGCTTACTTTTCCTTGCCCGCAGCTCCGCCTGCGTATCTCTGACCATGGAGGCTCCAACAACGGTGGTCTTCTCGCAGTCCGCCTGGCCCGGGCTCCACAGTTCATTGTGGTAGTCTGCTGTAGTCCTGGCTTTCCTGCAGCACCCACCACAGCTGCCTCCACGAATACAGGATTCGCTGCTGGTCTCCTCCCCTTCTTATACACCTGCAACCACTTGACAGGTTGCAGGTGTGATTTCCAAATTGTAATGGCCTGGTTGCACTTAGAGGAGAACTTGGGACATGCGTGACCTTTACAGCACTCTGCAGGCCTCTTCCTTGTCTCAGTACTAGAGTGGTGAATTGGCATACTAGTGTACACTACACTAGTCCCCTCTTCCTTGTCCCAGTACTATAGTAGGTTGAATGAGGGGAGATGTTTTGCAGTAGCCCATAAAGGGCGGGGGGGGGGGTAAGGTTGGTTCTCATAAGGGAAAGGGGGATATCATGTCTCGCCTGTGGATACCCTCTTGCCAATCCCCAAGAACCCTCCACCCAGGTGATCCTCCCTTGCTTCTCCACCCCCAGGGTCAGGATCCAAAAGCAATGGCCTTGCCCTGGCCACCTGAGAAGAGATTCCAGGGGGAGTAGGCGTGAGGATACCCTCAGGTGTCTCACACCAGATATCTCAAATCTAGGGGTTTCTGCTTTTACTGCTTTGTCCCCATGTTAGGTATTTCTCACCCTCTCCAGGTATCTCAAAGCTAGGTGTTTCTGCTTTTACAATTGTGCCCTAATTCTAGGCGTTTCTTCCTCTCTCCAGGTATCTCAAATCTAGGTGTTTCCACATTTACTGTTGTCTCCCCATTTTAGGCATTTTTCCCCTCTAACCAGGTATCTCAAACCTAGGTGTTTCTGCTTTTGCTGCTGGGTCCCCATTTTGGGCGTTTGTCCCTCCATCCAAGCTCTGACCATCTGGAACTCTCTGCCCCTCCACATCCGCAACATTGACAATCACGTGGCATTCAGAAAGGCCCTCGAAACCTGGCTCCTTCCCTCCTCCTCTTGAAATCTTTGGGCACTATATGCTGTGATTGACACGCAGACAAATCACTGGCCCAAGACCCGACAACACACCTATCCCCTAATCCACTGTGTATGCCAGCAGCGTTGCTGCGGCACACTGAGATAAACTCGGCCTTCCACCGCCCTAACACCAGACAATCCCCTGTCCCTGCAGACACCCTCCCACTGCTCAGGCCCTCAATCTAGGGGGTCCTCAGCTGGCGAGCAAGCCAATCACGTTGGACCTACGAAAGCAACATCGAAGATGAACTCCATCTGAGTTTAATGTCTGTATAACTTGTACCTCGTCCGTATACACATGCCGCTGGCACAGCCACTCATCCATGCACTATTGAACGCAGCTATGGCTATGCAAAATGTTAAGTAGTTGACCCGTGAAACGTTAGGTGTAGTAGGTCTTCTTTATTAATCATTTTACATGCACATCTTAAGTATTGTAGTTACAGCAGCCCCGACCTGCTTCCAGCTCAGAAACTACCCTTTTCATATCAAAACCTTCTAATTCAACTCTGCAGGCAATGTGGTTCTAGAATGGAATGTGTCGTCCTACACAATCCAGTCCATCCACATTACAGCATGCATGATGAAACATGAAATCATTAACCCTATTTACATTTTTCGTGATATACAACACATCTAGCAGTTCGCATAGCCGTCCACAATGAAACCCCTGATGGGCCTCAACAACTCTGCCACTAGTATAAAGCGACAACTTAACTAAAAATATCGATCTACCTGGGCACACATTGAGTCTCCTGAACTAGCACTCTATCCTAAACCACCAACCGCAACCGCCCACGTGACTGACCTCAGGGCTGCTTACTGGAGCCTAGGCAGCCCTTCTAAGCCCTAAACTGTCAGAATGCACACACGCTGGCGTTCCAAACCACAAAGCGCATTGAGGCCATACAAATGGGGAAATGATGCTATGTAAATGGTGAATACAATATTTATTTATTTCATTTTATTCGTTTTTTATAATGCACTTAATACCTGAGTTTGGTTTCTAAGCGTGGATCAGGGATTCAAACCTCTGTTGCTCTGCGTGGTCTTGCAATACAATACAATAGAACACATTGTAAACAATCATAGTATGTCTTCACTTTCTGTCTATCCTCTTGAGACCACATGGCTCTTCACTTCCAAGTCAGTCGCTGTAATCTGATGATATCCAGTGTCGTCGTCCTCAGGTGAAAGCTGAGGCGCTGACGCCCCCTGACGCACATCCAGTCGAATATAAAACACCATTGTTCAAGCATGTTTAGGCCAGTACAATCCAAGATGTCGGTACAGGTGGCCTTCACCCAGTGCCCCCGAGAGCTTCCAAAAGCGCTGTCTCAACAGTCCTTTAGCGCATGTCCATTTTAGTAGAAGCTGACGGATAAGCATTACCAAAAGTCAATAGACAGGGTTATCCCTAGCCAATGTCTGTGTAAAAGAAAGAAAAATAACAAACAATTTGGGTGCATACATAATTATAATACTGCGGGTAAAGAATACCATTCCCGGACTTCTCCCATATAATAGTTTATGTACCCATCATGATCATAGTCTTTATTGGAACATTTTACCGTACAAATCAGATTCTCCTCTCCCTTGGGGGGGCCATCAGCGCTAACTGGTTTGAGGCACTGTGTCATGGTTTACCGAAGTAATCAAAGTATTGAATTGTAACCCCAATACTACAACATGAAAAAATCACAGATAAACCCTATTTATTACATTGCAAACTTGTGTGTTAAGCTGTGAAATGAATTGATAATGATTTCATTATTTTTAAAGACAAACCAAAGTTTCTTGCAGCCCATACATTTTAGCATGCAATGTACGAGCATGAGTGGAATCTCCAGATTGCCCCTTCCCTTGCTTAAAAATGCATTGATCTTTGTTGCACATGGGGGGGGGAATGTATCTATTTGACACAGAGAGAGAGAGACAGAGAGAATGAAGGAGAGGCAGGGCTTGACAGTGGCAGCTTGAGAACGTGAAATGGGTCCTCTCTACAAAAGGACAGTGGTAGGAGTGCAGGGAGAACGCCAGGGTAGTTTGCCTCGTAAGGCCTACCTACACCTCGATCCCCAGACTAACGAACTCCACTCCAAGATCCCCTACCACCTTACGTTACATACACAAATATTTTACAGATGTCCGATTAGCCGTTAGCACATAAACACTAATCAACCTATGACTGAGTGCCACATTAGCCCTATCCCCCTCACCCACATCAACCGCTACCCAGACCCAAAGCAAGGTAATCTATAAGATATTGGACTCTCCCCTTCAGATAACATATTCCAATGTGTTTCCACCAGACCCATAGAAAGCATATCAGCACTCAGGATGCTGGTACTTCTGACTTGCACCCACGAACACCACAGGTTTTGCATCTGCCTCTCCTATTATCCAATCAACAACATCCTCCTCTATTCTCACAGGGCCATGCACAGTGAGGCCACCTAAATTGGCCAAAGGACTCTATATAACACCACTTTACATTACATTACATCAGTACACTATATACGAGAAGTGATAATTAGGAATTTACATAACCATTTTTTAAGAAGAGCTGTTGGGATGTGCTTAGGGCTCTCAGGTTTTTTCTAGCTTCTCAGAGGTTCCTTGTAACTTCAGGAGCATCAACAATGGTAGCCAAGTCTTTGTGGATAGTTTATTGCTACCTTGCAAGTTATGCATTTCAGGAGCTTTCTTTTCTTAAAGGGATTGATGCCCATGCAGTCTTTGAAAAAGCAGCATCAGTGGATTCCCAGTAGCATGTTCCGAAGGGTGCCATTGCTAAAGTGGCCATGTTTCAACTTGTTTAGGTCTGTGTACTGTTTGTCAGATGCGTTACATTCCTTGTTGGGGTGTTTTGGGGACAGGTGAGTCTTCAATTGCCAACATGACCTATCGGGTCTCTGCAGTTGATTTAGATCTAGGCTCTGTTTGCCATGCTTTGGGCAGCACTGTCAAAGCATAGAATGTTTGCTCTTAGGTATGTTTGGTGTTTCCTAGAGGATGGCTATGCATTGTGATACACATCTACGTTTGTAAACTATGCGAATACTGTCTCTCTGTTTCAGGGCGTATTTGGACATCAACGAACTTAAGACCATTCTTAAGCTAGATGGCTCAACACATCTCAACATCTTCTTTGCAAATTCATCTGAGGAAGAGCTGGCTGGAGTGGCCACCTGGCCCTGGGACAAGGAATCTCTGACACATCTAGGTGAGAAAAAAAAACGTTAGTGCATATTTGTGATTGCACAGTTCAGCCTCTGTTTGGATATCCTGCGTGAGTTGCACTGCAAAAAAGATCCAATGATTGCCAGTCCTTGGTGCCCAGTTAGGAAAATGTTGGATTACACGAGTAGGAGAGTAGAGAGGGAGGTGGATACAATAGCTACTACTGGCTTTGTGTACTTAATGGATCTGCGGAAAGAGATGTTTCGAATTTGGCTCCTTTAGCGGCGCATATTTGGAATAAGAAATTTAGTTTTTACCATACATTCCCGTTCTCACTATTCAAAACAATGCACAATTGATCAAATCTATTGCGATTTATTTTTTCATGTCTGCAGATCTGTTCTATCATTTTTACCCAAACCTTTTCACATACACACACAACATCCGAGCTCTGACATTCCAAGATTAACTCCTCTAGGTGTCTCCTTGAACACTGTCATACACTTTTCAGAACACACTTTGACACACAGTTGAAGTCTTGTACAAAAGGAGTTGACTCATTTTCCACAAGTAGCTGAATACTTCCAAACTCATATCTAAACTCTTTAGACACACAGACACCCACACACGTACTTCTGTATCATTCTTTATACACATTTCTGCCCACACATTTGAGCAAGCACGCTTAAATGTATTTGCACATTGCTCTCTGTTCACTTTAAGGCACTTTTTACCATTTACTGTAACATGCAGTTAACCTCCTTCATATGCTACGTTTCAGTTTGCATGCACCCTTAAATAGACCTATTTCTACACACCTTTCTGAACTCAGCACCTTTGTTGCACACTTATTTGAACACACGCATATGAAAAACGTTACATATGTGTTTATCCATTTAATCACACTTAGTTGATCACATTGCAGAACAATCTGACCATTTCCATGCACATATATGAAGCTCTTTTAGCATCTATTAACACATTTCTCAAGGCCTGTCAGAAATCAAATTCCAACTTATTTGAACACGTGATACATTTGCCTGATTACGCTTAAAAGTTACCAGCTCGTGTGCACACTTTCACATACACAAGTACATCCATTAATGTATTTCAAATTTACATGACAATTTTAATATATCCACTAATCTAAAAACGTTTAAACTTCCACCAGAGCACAAATATACATATCAGAAAAATGTGGCAAAATTCTCCTGAACACTTTTGATGGCCTATAAAAATAAATTTCCATACATAAATATTCTCTGAACATTTTTCAAATTTTTTGAATATTTATGCGTACCTTTGCAGTACTAAATGAAGACTTTTAAATGCGTAGCTGAACACACTAGCACAGCTATAAACATTTTTAAAAGCTTCTTGAGTGCGTTTTTTTTCAAACGTATTTACGTTCAGATGTTTAATTGGGAGACTGCAAAATTGCCTTAGAGAATACAGTTAGACATAGTTTGAAAAGGAAGGGAGCTGGGAGCTATTTAGCTCCTACCTGGTTAGCCTGAACCCAACAGCTACCAGGAGCTACTTTTGGCTCCCCAGGCAGTTAGTGCATAACAAACATGTATAAGTTGCATTGACTTTCAGTATTTGAAAATGCAAATAAAGAAGACTTGGGACACATGTAGTACACATTTAAACATAATGAAACGTACATAATGGACGAAAGTTAGATTTGCGGTGCGCTGCTTATTCGCTCCTGGTTCCCCAGTAGTAGCTCCTGCCTTACTGGATGATGCCTGCCACCCAAGAGCTGGATTTAGCTCCTGCTCATTGAATCAGAATTCCGAACCCAGGTTACATTGCAGGAGTCCCTAACAGAGAATTTGGATCCAGCAGACGTAAACTACAACATTGTTACTAGAAACATTTGCAAAATTCTACGTTTTCTACTTCAAAGCTACTAATCAGTGAAATAGAAAACACACATATTTAAAATGTACGCATCTTCTTAGTTTCAACTTAAATTTAGTAATAAGGGTACCACAAAGGGACGGGAGATGAATGTCAAACAACGTGCACTAGTACTAGGTATGAATAAAAAAATAAAAGGGGACAGGAACAAGAAATCCTTGCAGTCAGTTCCCAAACAATTGAGACTAATTTCAAATAAAATAGTGAATAAATATTCCAAAACGGTTATGCCTAAGCATGAGACAATTAAGTAGCATTCGATCAAAAGGAGGGAAACAGTCCAGGGGATTTCAGGGAGGCTTTTCAACCTCCAAGCACAGGCTTCTAGAGCAATATCTAGCCCTTGCTAACAAAAAAGCCTCTAGAGCAGGTGTATGCAACCTTTGCCTCTCCAGATGTTTTGGATTACAACTCCCATCAGACCTAGCCAATATAATCAATGGTGAGGGATCATGGGAGTCAATGGCCAAAAACATCTGTAGAGTCAAAGGTTGCAGTCCCCTGCTCTAGAGTGTACCAAAGCGACACCTGTTTTAGCACCATGTCCCGAAGTAAAGCACCAACTGTCACTAATTTATTGGGCAAACATATTTTGACAAATTCATAAGGGACACATCACCTAAATTTCCTCTAGCTTAAGAAAAATGATTCTCAACACAGGCTATAAGGCTCTGGAACAGTGATGTATCCTGCCTCCTGCAGGATGTACCCTGGGCCAGTAACAACAAGGAGCAGGAACCAGGCTGACCCAGGAAAGTAAAAGAGGAACAAGCTTTATTCTCTTAGTTACAGGTTCAGTTCAGAAAATAGCAGAGATGAGATCAGTAGCTTCTACCCTGGTTCCTTGCCCAGCTCCAAGTCCCCAACCGTCTCCCATGGAATTCCCAGGTGCCCCCAACACTCCAAGCTCCACTAGCATTCCAACACAGCTCTTGCACTCAGTCAGACATCATTCATAACATATAGGATACTACAAACAGCCATCAGTTTGGATGCATTGTTTCGTAAACAAAGCCCTACAATAATTGTACTCCTATGTCCCGTCCCTCTTCTTCCATACTTACGGGATATCCGTCCCATTTGGATGAGGCCGGAGTCTTTTGCACAGCAAAAACATCCATCTTGAGCTTTAGTACTGCCCATTCACTTCCTACCAGCCCTACGTTCTTTCTTGCTATTCCTTTTATCCGCAATAACACAACGGTATGGCTGACATACTAGCATTTGCAGATCTGCTTTTTGACCTCGTTTTTATCACTAGAAATAAGCGGCTTTCCCCAGATACCAGTGGTACCTTTCTGTGTTTTATGCCACGTAAACAATCTTCTGTTTGCAGATGGTGTTTCTGGCTCTCTCTGCTCTGTATGTCCTGGGCCTAACAAAAATAATCTGTGCTTGGAAAATGGCACACTTTCTTTTCATGCTTTCAAGTAATGCCTCATACTCTGGGATAAGAACTTCTGTGATTCTGCACCACTGGAGTTCTACTAGCTCCTAAAGGATAAGAAAAAACTAGATAGGCAAGTATTGCACCTACTTTTTCATATGCACCCTACACAGGTGATGCTTTGCTAAGCAGTGTCAGCCCCTGGAGAGATCTTAATGATTCTGCCATGGCTTGCGACCCAATACATGAGGTCAGCTCAGAAGCTTCTGTCAAGGGAACTCGCATCAGAACTTTAGCTGAGGGCCCAGTTTGGCATGTCAGTGGGAAGTTTTCCGAGGAGTTGCACTTGAGCCCTGCTCCAACTACCAAAGTTCATACAGGATTTCTCACAGATCCTTCTTGCCACCAATTCCTCCTTTTATACATATCTTCTCCATCACTAGCTGTGTTTGGAACCTTTTTCAACCACAAGGGAGCACACTGATGTGCCATGTCTGCTCCACTCAGTGTTGTTAGGCCCATGACTCCATGTGTGATGTCATAAAGAGTATATCAGGAGCAAGAAGCACTCTATGACCTAGGTTCCTTTTTTTCTGTACACTCAGTAAGCTCTTCAGGTATTCCACAAGCAATGCTTTTCTGCATTGTGCCTAATCCTCTGCAGGCCTCTGGCTTTAGGCACTGCAGGAGCAAGATGTCTGTGTGAGACACCCAAAAGGTTTGTCTTTACCACCTTTAGGAGGCGAATCCAACCAAGCACTGTACCTTTTGTCAGTCTGTGTATTTGAAGTTCCTTTCCTCCACAAGCGCATGAAGTGCACATCTTCTAAGTCAGCAACTCCGGACCCTAGAACCAAGAAGGTGAAGGTCACTGAGGAGCAATCTGATGAAAATTGTTCCATGACAGAGACCACAAATAAAAGGAAAAAGCACCACAAGAGTTTCCGCCTCGCCATTGACGCCTAAAAGCGGCACTACTCTATTTCTTCTTCAAGAAAGCAGGGCCATCACTCCCACTTCATGGATGATGTCGCACCTCTTTTATGAAGCCGAGTGGAATCAATGAGAGGCACAGCTCAAACTTCTCAGTTTTTTAACAAATGCTGTTTTTTTATATTAAGTACACATTTGGGATAACTAAACAAAGGACAACAGAAAAGGAGGATTACGTCTGCAAAAGTTCAAATAAGGCAAAGTCTATGGCCTCTCTAATAATGGTCTCCGAGTGCAACCGAAAGTCTCACAGTCAGGGGGACGCTGGCGGGAAGCAATTGACAGTTGTCACTAATTCAATCTGGGGTGTTTGAGTGCCCCCACACATGTTTTTGGTTCCTGGTTTCGTCAGATTGGGTTGACAACCTCTCGAATGGCCTCTTTGAATCTTGGGAGAGGTCTAGGGGGTTTAAGTGCCTCCGTATTCCTTATTTGGTTCCTGGTTCCATCAGATTGGGTTGTCTACTTCTTGTCTGGCCTCTTTGATCCATGGGTGAGCCTACACCTGGATGTAGGGCCCGAGTGCCCTTGCACGTTAGGCCTTAGCAGCATCAGAAGGGAGGCTGAGAGCTGCTGGAGCATCCACCAAGGGGCAGGCCACCTCAGTTGGTCGGCAGGTTGGGTTAGATATTGTGTGCCTTCTCCCTGTCTAGGGGACCTTTCTCTATTCCGCAAAAAGCCTTCCTTTTTTACCTCCTTGACAAGCCAGGAAGATCTTGTAGCATTTCTTTCATCGCGCTTGGGCTTCTCTGATCCCAGTGTTTTTTGTCCAGTCTCTCTGCTAGCAAGACTGGGTGCTTACCGCCTCCCCACCATCCTTTATATTCCTAGATTGGGCATTATAGCCATCCTGTTGAAACAGAAACTAAAGCGCACCTAGTCACATTTGGAAGTTCCTGCGATACTCTATTTGAACTAGGATTTTCTGTGAATATTCCCAAGTCAAACTTGTTGCTTTCCCATAGATTCCAGTCTACTGGAGCAGTGCTGGTTACCACTTTAAAGAATGCCTTTCCTTGTCTTGGAAAATCAACAGATGATTTCCCTCCTTTTTCTGAGCTGTCAGGGATTGTCACATGATAGTTCCAGAGGCTTCTAGGCTTAATGGCATCATTAATCTACCTGGTCCCTTTTGCGGGGCTGAGAACGATGACCTAACAGTACCTCTAGCCAACAGCTGAAATCAGTTATCAGGTCCCCAAAGCAAGATGATTTCTGTTCCCTATAATGTCTGAGATGCTCTGATTTGGTTGAGCAAATCTTCGATCCTTCTGGTCGGGTACCCATTCCAGCAACCTCATCCTCCGATTTCGGTGATAATAGATTCTTGCTCATTGTCTTCATCTAACAACTCAATGATCTTTAGTCTATCTATCTATAATGTTCCTGTATTGCGCCACACGCCTCAAGGCCTCAGGGCGCTCACAAGAAGGACAACGTAAAACAAAAATGTAAGAAACAGAGTGGGGTCCATAGCAAAGGAGGGGAGGGAGTATTTAAGAACTAAATCTATCCCCTATCAAAAAGAAGTGTCTTAAGTTGTTTCTTGAACCTGGTTATTGAGTCATATGCTCATAGTTCCATGGGCAATGAGTTCCAGATGGTAGGTGCCCAGGCATTGAAGCCTGCACCACCAAACTTTTTGAAAGTGATGCACCAAACTTTTTGAAAGTGACGCCAGGTTGGAAGAGGTCAGATTATAATTAGAGGGAAGCGTGAGCCTAATAGGAGCTTTGTGGACACCCCCAAAGAAATATATGGAGGTGATTAGTCACACAGACATTTGAAAATCAGAATGGAGCCCTTGAAAAGTAACTGCTGCTCGACAAAAAGCCAGTGTAATTTCATACAAGTCTCAGACTGTAGAAAGCCGGCTGAGCCCACATACTGCGCGAACAGCTTCAGTTTGTGACACCTGTAGCTTCCTAATATTGGATTTGAAGGTGCTTACCAGAAGGCTGTTACAATAGCACAATTTTGAGTTGACAATGGCTGCAGCAATCGGACGAATTTGTCATAATAGGCTAGTAAAGTATGCAAATGAGGATTTGAGATTGGAAACCTGCCTTTGAAGGGTAAGGTGAGAGTAAAAATAGACCCCAAGAGTTTTTACAGTTTCAGATACAGCAATGGCAATGCCATTTACTACAAAGCAATTGTATCGGGTATCAAGGTTTTTTAATTTGTGCTGGGTACCAAGGATAAGCAACTCCATTTTGGAGTCATTCATGGCCAGGGAGTTTGAGGTATCCATATTTGTATGGCCCTGAAAAATTAATTTATTCTGATAGTGTCTGCATTATAGACCCCAGATAGTTAAACACAATCTGGGTATCATCTGCATAATTTGCAAAGTAAACTCCTGCATAATTTGCAAATTAAACTCTAAGAGAGGCAAGGAGATCACACAAATGTTTGGAGTAAATTTAAAAAATTAGTGTTGACCAACAGGATCCCTGAGGAACTCTGCATGTTAGGAAGGTCCTTAAGGATTGGGCTTTACGCTACACTACATTAGCTGTCCTTGGTCTGAGAAAGTATCTGAACCAATTAGCAGCCTGAGTGGTACATTTACCTACCTCGATCAGTCTTTTCTCTAAGAGAGCATGACTGACCAAGTCGTACGCGGAAGAACGATCCAATAGAAGAAGCAAAGTGGCATTGCCTTCCTCGATGGTTTACGTTATGTTAGATTTTAAGTTCAACAGGGTAGTCTCTTTCCCGAAGTTTGTACGGAATCCATATTGTTCTTTCGCTAAGACGTTATTATGTTCCACAAAGTGCTGAAACTGTGTGCAGGCTATTTTGTCAATTATTTTTAGCAAGAAAGGCACATTAGTTATGGGTCTGTAATTACCAGTGATAGTAGCGTACATGTTCTCCTTTTTTATTAGGGGAGTTATCCAAGCCTCCTTGAAATTTCCTGGGATGAGGGCCTCTTAAAAAGAACGATTAACAAAGCAAGTAACCCAATTGAGAAGCGTAGTAGCAAAATCCTTAAAGAACATGGCAGGGAAGACATCTCCCTTGCAGGGGGTGAGTTTGAGCTTTTGTATAACCTCCAGAACCTCATCCTCTGATACTTGTTTGAAGGAAAAAAAGGTGATATCTGAGAAAGAAACAGCACGTAGCAATACATGATCAACTTTGGCTGGCTGCAGCAGTTTAACTTGATCGAGAATACAGTTTTGGTGTTTTATAGTTTTTTGGGTAAAACTATCGTGTATGCGTTGACACCAGTCGTTGTCCATGATAATAGAGGACTCAGCTATAGACCCCTTGAGTTCTTGTAGAACTGAGAAAAGTTCTTTTGATTTCGATTTAGCTTTATCTATTCTTTCGTTCAGATTTTTCTGTTTGGCTTTGAAAATGTCCTCCTTAAAGCTCCTGACTGCAGCTTTATTTTTAGTCACAGAGTCGTTGGAGGGGTTCTTAGGCCAGTAACGTTTGCCTTACGTTTCAAACCTCTGGCATGTAGAACATCTGGGTGAACCATTGGTTGAGATTGGTTACTTTATTCTGTTTAGTGTGTCTCACAGGGGCTAATGAATCAAAAACCTCATTAGTAGCTGCTCTAAAGGTAGATGTGTAGTCATCAAGAGAGAGGCTACCATCCATAAATGAGAGGTAGCACTCGGGATGTAAAAGCTTCAATGGGGACTTTTTTACGCCTCAGTGTACAGGGTTTAGTTACTTTTGATAATTTTGTGGGGGACAGTATAAATGGGATTTCAAAGTGAAAAAAAGAGTGGTCAGACTAGATACATTGTTCGACTGATGTGATCTTCAGGATTTGGTTTTTAGAGAGGATCCAGCCCAAGGTGTTGCCCCCGGAATGTGTTGGGGTATGAACAAACTGGGAGAAGCCAATAGTTTGGAGTGATGACAGTAGCGAAAAGCCTCCTGATCTGCAGGATGGTCAGTCTATAGGTTAAAGTCACTGAGAATAATAAAAGGTGTGATATTCTTGGATGTACCTACAATGAAAGATAGAAGTTGCTCCTCAAAGAGTGGTGTTTGTTTAGGAGGTCTGTATAGAAGTAGAATGCTAAGGGAATTTATCAAGTTAATATTAATTTTTACAAACATAGCTTCACATGATTCAAGAGAAGGGTGGGTGGATATATGCATATTTAACTCCTGTTTGTAGAGTATAGCAACTCCCACCCTCCCCCACACCCCACTAGTACCTGTTCGATCATTATGGACACACAGGTAGCCTGTTGGAGTAGCCAACTGTATGGCATGATAAGCTGTTTCATGTAACCAGGTTTCAGTAATTAACATGATGTCAGCGTTATGATGGTCCGCAATTTCAGCAGCAGGTTTTACTAGGGAGTGCATGTTAATCAAACAACATTTTAGCACCTTGTTTAACACTCCCAAAACAGCTGAGGATGCAGTAAAGTCGGAATTCCTTTCAGCATTGTTAGGTGTGACCTGATCAGGGGCAGATAGACAAGCAGTAACACTCAGAGTTCTTGACGGGGAGGAACTGCGTGGACTGCCCGGTGTGTTGTTAACCAAGGGGACGGGTGGATTGCTGGATGTGGGATCTTCCCATGAGTTAGATCGGGATGTTGAATATAACATACATGCTCTATTCGAGGAAAGGTGGTTCAAATGTTTATGGACAATAGCACAGCCATGTTTCATATGAACATCTAGGGAGGCACTGGTTCCTGCACTTTTGTACTTCAGGCTGAACAGATTTGATATTGGGCCCTCCAGAACCACCTTTTTCTCATTGTGTTCCATCTGGAGGTTAAGAGAAATGTGTTAGCAGACAGTCTAGGCAGACGAGTTTCAACACCAAACGAATTGGAACTGACGTTGTCAGTAGCAAAAATGCTATTTCACAATTGAAGGTTTCCAGCAGTCCTTTATTTTGCAAAACAATACAAAACACTTTGTGTCCAGTATGGATCCTGGAAAGGACAAGGACATCATTCTCCAAGGGATGCTCTCCTGAGAGACTGGTTGAACAAGACTCTAGTGAGGTTTCCGATTAGAACTGAACTTGACAATGATCATAGTTGTCTCGTTTTGGCCATGCCAGATCTGTATTTTGGATCTCCTGGAATTGGCGGTCCTACCTCCGATAGATGGAAACTTTCACATCGTTTATCTCACATTAATATTGACACTTTTAAACAGTACCTTTCGGCGATAGGTGCTTATCTGATTAAAGAATACAAGCCATTTTTTTAAGCTAATGATGCCATGAGTTATCATTTTGAGGGACTTCTTCTCTTATACCTTCCCATTAGTGAGCTTCTGCCTCAATGGGATCTAAATCTGTGTTACCGCATGGATGCGCAAACCTTTTGAATCAATTCCTTGTGTGATATAGGTTTGGTTATGGACAAAACACTTTCTTGGTAGCCATTACGTCAGCAAGGAGAATGGAAGAGCTTCAAGCCCTTTCTTGAAAGAACCCCTGCTGCATTTCTAATGGGGATAATTCTTCCGTAAATAGTTTCAGATTTACCTATAAATTAAGAGGGTTGTATGTCATATTTCTGCATTTTAAAGACCGCACAAAAAAGACGGATGTTTTTCGGCTGTTTTTTTGTGTCAGCTTTAAACATGCCGAAATATGACTTCTGATGCTTGTTAATCTGCTTAGAATCACATGCTGTGCATATAGTCCGACATCTAGTGGTAATCGCAGAGTATTGCATTTTTCTTTCGAGGATCGAAAGGGGACATCGACATGGGCATGACCGTAACACTATCCCTAATGTGACGTGTAATGTACCCAAAATCCCTCACGCGCCGAGGTCCCTCAGATAGTTGCCCGCCTTATGTAGATCTCGTCAGAGTTAATATTGCAAATTAATTATTCGTTGTTCCACGACAGATGGTCGTTTAGTCTTTGACTTATCTTTGACAACCACTTCGTGGATCTCTACGCTGACAGCATCCAACTGCTGTTTCGGCGACTGGTGCATCGATCGACGTCTGTCGACAGTGTGGCCTCGGCCCTCCGGCCAGGCCCTTACAGTAGGGAGAGTGGGACCCTGGGTTGATTCTTTTCTGAGAATGCATTTCCTCTTCCCATCTCTTTCTTTTTCTAGTCTGGCTGCCGCCCTTTACCTCTGCTATGTAGAGGACTTCATTTAAGTTTTGTCCGTCATGCAACGTAAAATACACCTGGAAGGCCACCCATTGCAAATGCAATAGATGCTTACTTTGTGACCACGACGAGCTATCCTGTAAGTCCTGCAAACTCTTTCATCCTAAGACGTTAATAGATAGGCGGACAGATCGGTGGGTGGCCTACGCGATGCAGGCCGAAAGTCATTCCCCCATTGGCACCGTTACCTCAATTGATGAGGACCCTACTGGCAGCCATGGCTCCGATGTGGAGGCCATAGACCTTTCGGTGGAACCATCTGGTTCCCAGGTGCCCGGCAGGCCACCGGTACTGCTATGGGGAGATCACAACCCGGTGACCGGGGCACACCCGCACCACCAAAGGATAAACATACAATCCCCCCAAGATATCTCAATGGATATGTCAAAAAAGCATCAGAATCCAACAGGCCTGCCGAAACATCGACAGTGCCTACCGAACCTCATGGTCCGGCGCCCTCCACGCATCTGTCTTCTCGGCATTTGTCTGGTCATTCCAATCACAAGGTTGTTTCTTCAAAAATGCAAAGGAGTGGAGCGCGTCAGCTTCAAAGGTTTCTGCGGAGCTGTTAACTGCGTCAACGCCTACAGGCACGTCGAAACCCCTGCAGACACGTCGAAATCCCACATACAGCCGCCGGAGTTACGCAAGTTGCGCTATTGTTTCGGTGGCGGAAGAACCAAAATGCACCCCCTTGAGAGGAGTACACTGAAGGGGCCCAGCCTCTCTCTGAGGCTTTATCTGATAAATTCCCTCCCTCTAGTGAGCTTTTCCCTCCTCCAGACACCTCTGCTTCATCCCTGTGGACCAGAGAAAGGTTCAAAAATTACATGGACAAAATGTCACAATTTATAGACTTTTCTGAAAGGTTTATTACTCCCAAGAGACGTAGGAGTGAGGATTCCTGTCCTATTTTACCAAAGCTGCAGAAGCTTCCAATCCAAACTCAAACTCACCAAGAAGTATTTCAGTTTTCAGAACCTGAGGAGATATATGAGGATCCCAATAGTCATGAGGACAATCCTTTTGGGCAGGACGAAACTGACCAGTGCCCATATTGGGGACAAGATCAGCAAGCAGGTGAAGCACCTTGGCTCTCACCCACTCCAACTCCTGACCAAGACGTTCTTTGCCTGGACCCACTCTCCTCACCTCAACAGTGACAGCCGCCACCTATTGACGACCAAATGACTTTCAATGCCATCCTGAAGTGGGTCACAGACCACTTCCAAATCGCCACACAAGAAGCTGTTCAGGACTCTGATTTTGTGGAGGACATTCTAAAGGAAAAACCTCCCACAAGTCAAGCTATTCCCCTGCTGAATTGCATTAAGAAGCATCTTGCACCTTCCTTAATGTCCCCTTCCTTTGCAAGGGCTGTCAGCCCTTGGGTCGAGAAACAGTTTCCCCCCTCTCCATCTGACCCAATGTACATCTGGGGGCAAGACACACCAGACTCCCTAGTTGTTACCACCACCAGGAAAAGGGCTGGGGTGCCACTGTCTACAACAGAGGCTGCCCCGGAAAAAGATTGTAAGAAACTCTATGCCCTTGGCAAGCGTATCACCACGGTGGCAGCATATTCTACGAGAATTGCTAATAATACTACTCTTTTCGCGAGTTATAGCGATGTGCAGTGGAACCTGCTTTGGGAGGGCCTCCAAGAGGTCTCTGAACCCACGCGATCATGCCTGCTGGCGGTCATCTCTGAGGGAAGGCAGGTTACACGCAACATCCTTAAAAACACACTAGACACTGCAGAGACGGCGGGACGCACCCTGGCACAGGGTACTCTTCTCAAAAGGCATACCTGGCTAAAGAACTCCGGTTTTAAGCCAGAGACTAAGGCCTCTTTGATAAACAAGCCCATGGAATATTCTAACTTGTTCGGTAAAGCTGTGGATGACGCCTTGGAAACAGCGAAAAAAGAGCATGAGACACTGAAATCTCTCAACCAAATCACAGCCAAGCCTTTTCATCAGCAGGAGGTACAAACTCTCGCCGTTCCTTTCGGGTCCAGACCTTCTCACGATCTCTACATGGACAGTATGGCGCAGGAGGTACCCCATGGTCCTCAGGACAAGGTTTGGCTGCCAATACGCAATACCAGCAGAGGGGACAAGGCTGAGGCAACGGTAGAGGTAGAAAATCCACCCCATGAGGCTACCGGGCCTGCGCATCAAAATGACTCACCAGTCAGGGTCCCCTCCCATGCCTCCCGGGCCAGGGGATGGTTGACATCATTCCTTCATGCATGGCAGGGGGTCACATCAGAACAGTGGCTGCTCAAGACCATCACCCATGGTTATTGTATCGAGTTCCACTGGCCACCTCGATACCATCCAACAAAGAGCAGACGCCTATCATCAGCACACCTGCAAATCCTGCTGGAAGGGGTGCAGATCCTTCAGAAAAAGGTCACCATAGAAGTTGTCCCCATTCATCAGGTAATCAAGGGTATTTATTCAGTGTACTTCCTTGTACCCAAAAAGGATCTCATCATGCGCCCTGAGTTGGACTTGCGGCCAGTGAACAAATTTGTCAAACCACAAAAGTTCAGAATGACAACATTGCAGAAGTAATTCCTCTGCTGGTGCAGGTGGATTACATGGCAACATTGGATACATACTTTCATATTTCAATGTTGCCAGCGCACAAAAAGTACCTAAGGTTCATGATAGAGGACAGGCACTATCAGTGCAAGGTCGTTCCCTTCGACATTGCCTCTGCCCCACAGGTGTTCACGAAGGTACTGGTGGTAGTAGCTGCTCACCTGCCCAGGTAGTCCATCCCAGTCTGCCCTTACCTTGACGACTGGCTAATAACAGGGGATTCGTACGGAACATGCCTAACAAACACCCAAAAGACGGTTGATCTCCTCTTCAGTCTAGGATTCTCGATCAACGAGAAAAAGTCCAGCCTAGACCCAGCCAAGTCAAGCAGTTTCTGGGGGCTTTAATTCGGACCAAAGACGTTCTTGTCTTTGCCTCCAACAAGAGGGTTCAAAACGTGTTGTTCCAGATCACTCGCTATGTAACCAATCACTAGCTGACCTTGCGCAAAGCCATGCCACTGTTGGAGATGATGGCCCTCTGCATCTACCTAATTCCTCACGCACATCTGCGCATGCGCCCCATGTAAGAGTGGCCTTCGAGCCAATGGTGGCAGGCCAGCGTACAATGGGACGATCTAGTGCTTGTCTCGGCAGCCCTTGTGCAGTCTCTGCAGTGTAGGTCAAGGGAAAATTTCTTGCCACCCCCGCAGTAAAAGCCTCTCTCGCCACGGACTCCTCTCTGATGGGGTGGGGAGCTCACCTCCTTCATCAGACGGTGCATAGCATGTGGTCCCCAGCGGTAGCAACCAACCACATAAACCTGTTGGAACTGCTAGCAGGGTTCAAAGCCCTGAAGGTATTCCAAAGAGACCTCCATGGGATGACAGTCCTAGTCCTCACAGATATTACGACGGCCATTTACCTGAACAAACAGGGCAGCACTAACTCTGCAGGGCTATCCAAGCTGTCAAAGAACATATGGAAATGGGCTCTCAAACACAAGATGTTCCTCCTGTCACAACAAGTTCCAGGGGAACTCAATCTTTTGGTGGACGTACTCAGCAGAGACTTCTCACTACCCATAGAGTACGAGTGGCGATTCCATGAAGACATTGTTGGGGCTTCCGAGAGATCGACTTGTTCGCAACTCTGAACAATGCTCAATGTCCAGAGTATGCATCCAGGTACCCGCAGAACCGCTCCAAGTGGAACGGGCTCTGGATAACATGGTCAGGGTAATTTGTTTATGCTTTTCCCCCGACTCCACTGCTCAACAAGCTAGTGCACAGGATGCACCAGGCCCCGGTGTGGGCCCGTCATCCTTGGTTCTCTCATCTCATGGCAATGTCCGTCTACCCTCCCAGGAAGCTGCCATGCCCGTACAACATGCTATCTCAAGACAGGGGGGAAACACTTCATCCATGGCCGCAAACTCTCAACTTAGCAGCCTGGCTCTTGAGGTCATAGAGTTTGGGCACCTGCAATTCCCTCAAAGATGCATGGACCTACTTAGGTAAGCATGAAAACCTAACACAAGACATTGCTTCTCCAGCAAATGGAAACGCTTTGTCATCTGGTCCAATGGCAAGGTCATCAATCATATAAAATGCACACCAACACATATTGTCCTGTACCTAACTCACCTACTAGATTCAGGGCTGGTTTTCAATTCCTTAAAGGTCCACTTAGCTGCACTTTCAGCGTACACCACGTTCCAAAAGAAGGTTTCGTGGTGGAAAGTTCCAGTAATCAAGGCATTTATGGAGGGTCTAAAAAGGCTTCATCCCCCTATTTCCAGCCCAGATCCCGGATGGGATCTGAACGTTGTTCTTACTAGACTAATGGGGCCTCCCTTTGAACCTATGCATACGGCTAGCCTTAAAGCACTCACCTACAAGACCGCCTTCTTGGTGGCAATCACATCAATAAGGAGAGTTAGTGAACTGCAGGCCCTTTCAGTTCAAGACCCATTTGTCACGATTCACAAGGATAAGGTGGTCCTGCGCACTCACCCACTTTTTGCGCCTTAATTTATTTCAAAGTTCCATGTAAGTCAATCAATAGAACTACCCACCTTTTTCCAAAACCCCACTAACGTGGCAGAACGAAGCCTCCACACACTTGTTGTGAGGAGAGCAGTGATCAATTATTTAGGGAAGACAAAACCACTAAGAAAAATAAACCAGTTTTTCATTTCAGTGGCAGCTGGCAGAGAAGGGGACCCTGTCTCTAATTCGGCTATTTCAAAGTGGATCATAAACTGCATCACACTGTGCTACACTCTTGCCAAGAGAGATCTGCCCTTCAAGCCTAGAGCACACTCTGCTCGGGCACCGGTGCTTCCATAGCATTCATTGCAAATGTTCCTCTTGAGTCCATTTGTAAAGCAGCAACTTGGAGTTCTGTACACACCTTTACACAACACTACTGCCTAGATACACACTCAGGTCTGATTCACAAGTGGCACAAACGGTGCAAAGACATCTCTTTGCTACTGTTCTTTCACGCATCCCACCACCATCTCTAGGTACTGCTCCCTTGTCTATGCACAGCTTATGATTCTAAGCAGATTAACATGCATCAGAAGACATGCATTACCTACCGTAATAGCATTTCTGATGATTGTATCTGCTTAGATTCACATGCGCCCACCCATCCTCCCCTCATGGAGTAGAAGGAATATAGACATCTTACACCTCTCTCTCTCTGTACTCACTCACGTTGGTCATAAGGCTCCCTCACAGCAAAAAAAACACAATCGGAGGGACCTCAACGCGTGAGGGGTTTTGGGTACACTGCACGTCATTTTAGGGATAGTGTTACAGTCATGCCCATGTCGACGTCCCCTTTCGATCCTCGAAAGAAAGATGCAATACTCTGCGATTAGCACTAGATGTGGGACTATATGCAGAGCATTTGAATCTAAGCAGATAATATCAGAAATGCTATTATGGTACGTAATTCATGTCATATTCCCCCTTCCCCACCTCCACACTCTACCACTTGTTTTTTTCTAAGTTGTGGGTTTGGGGGGGTGGTTTAACCCGACTGAACCCCCCTACCCACCACCCCTTCCCAGCACAACACACACTGACTACACACATGCACACACACACATGCACATACACACATACACAGACACACACAGCCCCACATTCACTTACCCGACACTCCTGTGCCTGTCAGCCCCTGCGCACACTGGTGTGCGTGAGGGGCATGACAGTTCGATTTAGAAAGACCTCTCTGTGCGGTCACTTAGCGGTCTTTTTAAATCAATCTTTTTTATTTCGTTTATTTTAAAGGTCTTTTGACCTAATACCATTAAGAAATCTCCTTAACAGCTTTTAATCCTAGGCCTCACATCTCTTCAGCAAAAGAGGCTTTATGCGATTTAGATGTGTTAAGGACTCTGAAATGTTAATTAAAGTGTACAAAACCGTCTAGATCTGACCAATTGCATGTAACTTATAATGGTTGTTCATCTGGCAACACAGTGGCCCAAGACACTCTTTGGATCTGGTGAGTGGCCTCTTAAAAGCTTATGACATACAATTAATTGACAAAGGATTGAGTCACCACAGAGACTGCAGACTCATTCTATCAGAGCCAAGGCAGCATCAGTTGACTTTATAAGGAATTTCCCTATTACTGAAATCTGTAGGGCTGTCGCATGGGCTCGCTTTGCAACTTGTTTGCTTGAACTTTCTCTTGTATATGCTGTCTCCTCCATGCTTTGCATTTAGTGGCTTTTTATTCTGGTCCATCCACTGGTGATGGAGAGAGAGAGAAGGACAAAAGAGAAATAGGAAATTACCTTCATGGTGGTTCAGGTTCTCTTAGTCTTTGATCTTCCTTCTTCACAACACCACCCAAGCATCCCCAGTAACATCCACCTTAGGAGAGAGAAAACATGATCAAACTGAGTGTGGGGGTTTTCATGCAAAGGTGAGTCTGTGTGCAGAAGGATGCATGAACGTAAAGGCTACGAAAACAATTAAAGTCACAGATATTTTTTGGCATTCAGCTTTTCTCAAACCACCTGTGGTTTCGGGCTATTGCAAACCAATTGTGAACGAGGGAGAGCAAGGACTAAGCGAACCTAAATAATTTTTGTCTTATCTGATTATTATTTTTGTTTATATGAAAAGATGTTGTATTCACTTTATTATTTGTTTACATGCCTATGCTAACACCTTTAGACACCGTCATCAGTTACTTTATCTGTCTCTTCAAATAGTTCTAGAAGCCCAGCTGAACACCCTCACGTGTACACATGTGCATACCTATTGCAAATGTTGTACATACCTTTGAAACATTTACATCCCAGTGTGAACTCTTTATATTAATGTTTCTACACTTATATGTGTGCAAGCACTGACCCCGACACTTTTTTATATAATAAATTGTGTGTATTGTAGAATTATCTACTTAGACGAACATTTTCAAAAATCTTTACATCCCGCCTTTATTTCCTAATGCTCAGTAAAATAGTTTCTCACATTTCTTCGAAGTGTTAGACTCTTGACTGTGCTCATACTTTTTTCATATATGTTCATGCACTTTCGCACTTAACATTGGACTTACCTTCTTTGTCCAAATGCTTTAACACATTATTTCACATGCTTTCATCCAACTGTTCAAATAATTTCTCTTAAATTTTCAGACACTTTCGCTAATTCACCAAAGTATTTTTCCGTATAGATTCAACACCTTTGCACGCTTCGACAATTAGGTTTGCACACCTATCAACACGCTTTTACATTCCGCTATGTGCATTTTAATAAAAGCATTGAGACACCTGATACATATCGTCGGACAATGTACAGTTTTGACTCTCTAAAATGCAAGTGAACACACTTTAGAAACTTGAACAACTGCATTCTCCATTACCTGAACACATTTACATTTATCTAACCATGTTCCCACATTATTTTGAATGTTTGCCATGGATTTTCCGCACACCTTTCAATATTCGTTCAGCTCTTGGGTTGTCCAAACACTTTCTTACATTTATTTAAACACATTCATATGTTTAACCAGGCCCATTTACACAACTATCCAAACACGTTCTTGCAGTTAACGATACTATTTACTTCTTCAAAGAACTCCTTTCTCACTTGAGCAATGTGTCTGACTCAAATACATCCATGTGGAAGAGGAACCTTCTTGTCTCTGCTTTATTCTTTCTTCCAGCACTGAAAAAGCTGCAAGCCTGCAAAAGAAACAGCTGGCCTGGCACAAACAAAACACTGAGGATAAATAACAGACATTAATAAATAAATATTATATCACGCAGGTCGACTGAAGAGGATACTTTTACTGGCTTCTTGCCCTGATGTTGCAGTAACTTCATGCTACCATGCTTCACTCTTGGCAGAGGCATGTCTTAAGTGGTTTCTGTATAAACAATCAATCTCCAGGCAGTCCATGCGATAGTCTCTATAGACGCAAAATACATGCCATAAGTTCTGTGAATTGTTCAGGCTATCTCATAGCCAAGTTTGTTTTCTTTGCTCCTGCTTGCAGTCGTGTCCGCTTATTTGTTACTTTGCTGTATCCAGTTATTTCCCAAATGTTCCCTGTGTCCTTAGTATCTTGCATTAACAGCTCACCTTGGGCGCAGGTCCCTTTTAGGTGCTCCCTGTTGACCGCGGCCAGCAGAATGAAGGGACCTGTTCACATGGATAGTGCAGTATAATTAACTATATTGTCACCGGAAGCACCAAAAAATGCAGATGGCATTATATTTAAGAAAACACTAGCCGCTTAGTGCATGGAGCTGTACTTTAACTGCACGCTGCATGCAATGGCGCTCTACTTGCATGGAGCATGCAGTTCTTGTACACTGAATGGCTCCCAGAGGATCATGAGACACACTGCCTCCATTGTTTTTGAGTCACCTCTGAGCTTCTAGCCCTGGCGACTGAAGCTAATTACCAAAAGCAGCAAAGGGTGGGGCCGGAAATGGAATACGGTCAGAGCCCATATTCATGTCAGGACTTTTTTGTGCTCACATCTTGCCTGACTCCTGCTGCCATACCTAGGGATCCTTAACACAGGAACTTTCCATTAACCACAGCACTTCTGTTACCTCACAGCGCTGTTCATTGGCTTGTTGTGATCTATAACTCCATTCTAGCCCAGCTCAGCACTTAAACCTGCTTCTTCTTTCCAGCAAACCTTCCCTTTCCACTCACCCACCTAACCTCTCCCTCTTGAGTTGCATCCTTTTTTCACTGTCTTCACTTAACTATTTCTTCTACCATTCATTATGCACCTTGACTTCGCTTCATTCCTCCTTGTATTCGCTCTTCTCCTCCCCGTCTCTCGTACCCGCCAGCCTCAACTTGATCTAACTTCAGCCTGATTCTCCAACTTCTCCATCCGCCTGCACCCGCACACCACAAACCAGATGATGCCATTCTCCCAGGATCTCCAACCTCATCTATCCCTCTTGCCTACCACATAACTGCTCCTCACCCCACCACATATCACTTTTTCACTTGCTATCTTGAATGCAGAATCCCTCTGCAACAGGTTTTCCCACATCACTGACCACCTCAACTCTTACCACCTCCAACATTCACAGAAACCTAGATACACCATGACAACTCTGCTACTCTAGTGGCCCTCCACACTGTTATAATATGATATGACATTTATAACACGCCTGTACACAAGTGTTTCTAGGCGCGAGAAGACAAGGAGCGGGAAACAGATGGGAGGACAAAACAGCGATCTTACTATGCCTTGTGTCATTCAGCTCGCGCAAGCACAGGGATGGGGAGAAGTGCAAAAGGGGATTTGGGGGGTGGAGAAGTGCAGGTATTGAAAAGTGCAGCCAGTGGGTGGCTCAGTGCAAGTAATCAGAAAGTGCAGCTAACGGGTGGCTCATAAGTGCAGAGAGCGGACTGTAGGTTACAGATACAGACCACAAGTGCTCGGTGAGCCAACAGGCAGTGCAAGGTGCAACTGGACAGGTAGGGACATGGGCCCAAGTTCAGAGGGTGGCCATGTGACCAATGCGTGGTACAGACGGGTCATCAGCCTGGGAGAGGAAGAGAGAAAGCAGAAGCGAAGAGGAAGGTCTGAGTTGCTTCCGGAACCGAAGATGGTTCTGCTCAAGTTTGAGAGAGGCAGGGAGGCTGTTCCGGAGGGAGGCCCCAGCCGAGTGTTACCTTCTCCCATACTCCCCAGCTTGTTGGGAAGATAGTGGTATTGCGTTCCTTACCAAATAGGGCCATGCCATTGTCCCCGTCGCCTCTCCGACATCACCTCTGCCTCTTGTGAATATGCCACTATTCAACTCCTCCCTCCTACTTCTCTCCTTGTTCTGGCTCTCTATTGACCCCCTGGTCCTCTCAACCACTTCTTCCCTAACTTGAAGCTTCTCTTTGAGTCACTTCCTGCAGACATACTAATTTGTTATGCTGGTGTACTTTAACCGTTCCAAGCCCGCCTCATCCACCTGCCTTGAACTTAACACCCTCTGATCTGGCTACCCTCTTTACTACTTCCACAACTGGGAACACTCTTGACCTTGTTTTTCCCTCTACTTCTCTCTCCTCCTCTGACTTCTCCATAGACTCCTCACCCTTTGATCACTCTATTGTTCACTTTAACATATTGGTCCGAAAACCCTCTTCTCTCCTCTCCCCTCCCCTCCTCAAACTGTTAAGGACTTATTCTCAATAACCTGTCCTTTTATGGCTGAGGTCTTTAACATCTCTCTCTCTCTTTGCTGGACTTTTCCCTGGCTCCTTCAAATCTCCAATTGGCCTACCCCTTTTGAAAAAATCATCTGCTGACCGAAATGTCCCAGCAAACTATTGCCCAGTTTCCTTCCTTTACCATTATCCAAAGGTCCTTGAGCAGATGATCTCAAACTGGATCATTAAGTACTTTGAGGATAATAGCCTTGGAGATCCACTACAATCTGTCTTCCATAGTGAACACAGTTAATTGCAACTGCACACATGCTTTCTCTCTGATGCTCATTTAAGAGAGAAGGCGGTGGCGGTAGAAGGTGTGCGGACGGCAGCACAGAGGAACGCGGTAGAAGGTGTGCGGACGACAACACTGAGAAACACGGTAGAAGGATAGGTCTGGGGTAACGCGTTTGTCTTGGAAGCAAGACAACGCATCACAACACAGGTCTGAATCCCGAACCCATGCTTAGAAACCACTCGCTGGTATTAAGCGTGTTCTAAAAGAACAATTATAATTCTAAGAGGTGCTGACAGCAGCACAGAGGAGATGAAGAACTGCTTGGAAAGGAGTCTGGACGGAGACACAGAGGAGGAGCCAGTATGGGAGAAGCAACGCAGGGGAAGATGTGTGGTCAGCAGAGCTGAGGAGGAAAGGAACCACAGGGAAGGGAGTGTGGGCAGTAACGCTGATGGAGGAAAGGAGGAGATGTGTTGAATGCCAGGAAAGGTAGCATCACCAAACGCAGCGTCTACTGTCAATAGTACATTCTTACAACAGACAAACCAAGGAACCAGCAGACCGAGGGAAGGTCACAGGGCACTAGAAACCACCACCACGGTACACACAGGAAAAGAGCCCAGTCATGGCTTGCTACGAAATGGCGAGGCATCATGGGCGGCCACAAACAAAAATACGATTTGGTTAAAGGGGGGGCAGGGCTTACAATTTAGCAAACAGGGAAAAGGGACTAGGTTAACCCAGGTCTGATTGGATAAAAATTACCCCACCTGACATAAATACAAGTAAGACTGATACATTGTCTCATTTCACTCCTAGGAGTAAGATGCTAGGGACGAGAGCCCTCATTTCTACTGGGCTTACTAGAAGAAAGCAGCCAGGAGCAGACAGACACTGAACAGAAGGAGCCAGCCTTACTTCTGTGAGAAGCCAACCAGGAGAGGAACTCTTGACTTGATGAAGGAAACCAAGAGAGGACTATGAGTATAAGAAAGGAATCAATAAACCTACTTTACTGCAACTACTGGCAGCTTATGTCCTTTATTCTCACAGCTCATCACTCCAAACTCTCTCCAATAATCATCCTTTTGGACCCCACTGCCACTTTCATAACTGTCAACCACTCCTCTCTCCTCCTCACTCTCCAGGACCTTGAACCTCTGCGCTTCGCCCTCTATACATCTGCCATAGGAAGATTTAGTTTGGCCTTTGGCTTTCCCTATCACCTCTTTGCTGACGACACTCAAATATTTTTCTCCTTTCCCTCTTTCACCCCAGCCTTATTGGAATGGATTACCCCTCTCTCAGTGCAATCTGTCAGTGGATGGCTCTCTGCTGCCTCATGCTGAACTATTCAAAAGCATAAGTCATCTTTTTCATGGCTTACAATGCAATTCCTAGCATTCCCTCTGCAATCTCATTCCTGTCTGACTTTCTTGCTTCCCAACCTAAGGCTCACAAACATGGTGGTTCTCTTTCATAATGACCTCTGATTGCAAGAGTTCATCACCACCACTGCCTCAGCTGCTCGTATTAACCTTCTTAATATTTTGAAAATGCATCTATTTCTTACTCACCACTCTATGAAAACTCTAATTGCCAAAATTATGCTCATCAAACTTGACTACTGCTTCAGCCTACTGCCCACCTTTCTCTCCTTCATTTCTCCCTCTAGACTAAGTCCTCAACTTTGCTACCCGCACTCTCTACAACCTACCCTGATCATCCCCTACGTTTACCTTCCGAAAACATGCTGGTTGGATCTCCATACATAACTGCTCCCTTTTCAAGTTCCTTCTAGTCCACAAAGCTATCAATGGTATTACTCTTCAGTAGTACTTTTATGATTGTGTCTCTGTCTACTTATTATCTTGTTCCCTCTGCTCTTCACTCAACCTCACTATGCCACGCCAACCTGTGCCTCCTCTCGCTCTTTCACCCTACTCTCCCAGCTCCCTATCAAATCAAAGTCTGACTGACTTTGGTTCTCTTGAAAGCTCAGCTTAAGCTTCATTTGCTTGGCATAGAGGGAACTCCCAGCCACCACCCCATCCTCCATACCTGACCCAACCATTTCCAATGCATACTAATGTAGTTTTATTTATTTATACAGTAATCCACTTATGTTTAGAGCACTTTCCCTGTGCCCCCCAATGTTATTACCAACTATGTAAGTCACTCGTTTCTTATATATATATATATTAAAAAAATGTTTAGGGTCCTTAAAGTTGTAAATCAGTCAATCAAAAGATCGTAACTTTAAATGCTTATAGATCAAAAATACTTGCTGTGAGAAGGTAAATGGTTTTTCTAGCCAAAAAGAAAACTATATTAGTCAACAAAATAATCACAACTGAAGCTCTGTTGTTGCCCTTCTGCCCTCTGATCGATTCCAGGGAAGGCCTTTGCCGTCTGTAAATCTGTTATAATAGATAGAAATTGAAATCCTTCAAATAAATATTAATACAAATGTACCTATTGTGTTTTCAAAGTTTCCACTTTTTTGCCAGGTTTTTTACCTACTCCCAAATAAAATAGTTTACCAATACCCAGAGCCATTTGCGGAAGGTTTCGTCAGATTTCATACAAAGCAGTTGTTGCTAGATTTGGACCTCATTCAAAGGGGAAAACCTCCCCAGCAATGTCATCTTGCCTTAGAAATGTGTAAAGAGGTTCCCGAAAGTCCTGTTACATGGATTGTCGGTGTTCATTGCACCGCAGGTTCGAAAATGGGCATTAATGGGCAGGAGGTAAAACCAGCTCCTGGGTAACTGACATCACCCCGTAGGCAGGAGCTACCGCTGGGGAACCAGGAGAGAGTCCACATTGCACTACACATCTAAATAGTAGGAGAAGGAAACTGTAACTTTTTGCACATTATTTTGGATCCTTTGTGTTTAAATGTGTATTCGATGTGTCCTAATTCTTCTTTAAGAACATTCTCAAATACAAAAATGTAATGCCACATATGTATGTTTGTAAGTCAACAGTTGGCCTTAGGATCCCTGGTAGCTGTTGGTTTCAAGCTAACCAGGTTCTCCTATGCTAAAGACAGGAGCTAAATATCTCCCAACTATTTCGAACCCTGCCATGGGAGGGACAACCATTTAATCTCTAATTGATATCGATTTTAACAAATATCTCAGATATTCCTGGATAAGGTGGGCTACATAAGTCACTGAAACACTCCTGGTTGGATGCTGATACTATGCAAGATGCTAAGACAATCAGAATTGAGAAATGGTTGGTATTTAAGTACACATACAGTAAGGTACAGCTGTGAAATCTTCTGAAAGTGTGAGAAAGTCATTTTGAAGACAAAATATATTTGCAGATAACCCACCTATGTCACGTCCCCTTTCCTCCATGCTTATGAGATGGCATCCCAACAGAAACGGGACCAAAGAGTTTTGCACAGTAGTACATTAAGGGCCTAATTCACAGAAACGTTTTAAAATGGCAAACCCCCATTGGAAAACGCTCTGTAAATTAGGCCCTTAATTTACAATGGTAAAGCCAGTAAAAAAAAATGCAAAAGCGATGGTGCCTGAACTGCCCCCTCTGACTCTGCTAATAGTCTTCATCTAAATACTTTTTCTACCTGTGATGGGCTTTCTGCACAGTGGTGGGTCTGGATGTATTTTGTGCATCGCAGAGACTTTTTTACTTTTGTCTGTGTGTTTGAATGTGTGTTGTATTGGAACCTACTGTGTGATATTCGGATTATTGCTTGTAGCAGTAAAGACATAAACCATATTTTCTGTTGGCAGCTCTGCATTCAGTTTTCCTAAAAGGTATGTATTATATCTCATGCTTGGATTGACAACGAATGGGAGACACAATGACTACTCATGCAAGTAACACTCCTGGCTACCTCTATAAAATACCTCCTGCTGGAGTATCTTAAGAAGAAAGGTACAATTGTCCTCCATATTGCCAGTGCATTACTCCATACTCCACCGTCCATACAGGAATCCTATTGCCCTACTCACCACCACCACAGCTAGAATGCCTGATTTTATCCTAGCAATCCTGCACTTGGAGTTGCATGTGATTGAAATATTATATACATTCAGTAGACATATATCTTTTTTTTACATCATTTGTGCATCACCTATCCTTTTGTTTTAGTTATTTAGCGAGATCCTTTCTGCGTGTTCTTGTACATCTCCATAGTGGGCAGATGTGGACAATAATCGGCAAGAAGCACTTCACAAAAAAGCCAAAACAAATAAATAAACACGTTCACCTCACTCCATATATTGTTATCTATAAAGTCAGCACGTTTACATCCCTCATAGCAGGGACCTTCATGGAACCAGTGCCCTGGATCCCTCCGTGTAGGATCCCCTGATGGGACGGCCTAGTATATATGACTACGCTTGTGTTAAAGGTTGTGTGTTTTCAACGTGAAAAGTGCACTGTAGTTAGTTTCCCCAAAAAATGTTTTTGCTGTTTTATGTTGGTTATTGGAAATGCACAATTGAGATGTAAAATGCCATGCCACCTGCAAAGTATATTTTGGGACAAAAACTGACCAATCCATTTTTGGGTACATTTATTTCACCCAGCGCTGCGCATTCATTGCATAGTGATTGTCCATCTAGCCAGAGCTTTCAAATACATTATCGACAGCAGGTCATATAAATGAACTAGGTGCACTATACACATTCCACCTAATATAACTACTATTAGACTTCTCATATAATTCACAACCTCACGTCACTCGCTAAACGTTCTTCTACATGTAAATGACAAAGCATGTAGAAATAATTCCCCATTTAGCAGCGGAACTTGCATAACTCCCCAGTGAAGCTACTGGGCTATGCCATGCAAGGCACTGAGAAGATGGAACAGAGGGCGTTTGAAAAAGTAGCGAAAGTGAGCCCCAGATGTTACCCATTCAGAGTAATAATTAAATCCTTCTGTGCTGCTTTAGCAGATGGACTTGGTTCTGAGTTGAGAAGTGCTGGGAAGCTGAACAGTGATGCTGGATATCTTGCTCACTGGCAGCGTTAGGGCATAATTGGAGATACCCAACAATCCTGGGTTTTTATGGCCATGAAGATATGAATTCTCGATATACAGGTTTTGATGGCAGATAATTATCTCTGTCACAGGCAATACAACCCTGTGGGTTTCCTTTTCGCAAAGCACTTCGATGGAATCTTATTAACATATATGGGAAATACTAATACGAACTCCAAACGACACTATCATGTAATAATTAGTGCAGGAAATGGGCCGGAACAAGACGGAGCGGCGCCCCAGCAAAACACGTCTTGCTGGAGTCCTGCTCTGTCCCCCAGACCCAGGGGCTAGCACAGGTCTCTCCCAGATCCTGCACTTCAACGAGCAAACCGCTTTCAAAAGACTCTGCACAGAGAGCTGCCTAGTCTTTTGAAAGCAGCCTGCTTATTGAACTGCAGGTTGCTCACGAGTGCTAGAGTGCTGCCCTATCCCCAGGGGCAAGCACAGAACACTGCCAACCAGATGTTTCCTGAAGCAGTATTATCGCGCATATTTACACCTGTTTTTCAATGAGCTTTCAGAAGATTCGACACTGGAGACTGCATGCATAAATGCCAAAGCCTCATATACAGTGTTGCAACTGGCATGTATTTATTACAATTTGCAGACATCTCTTTGTTAGGGTGAGTATTGAGGCCAATCAAAAGAGCAGACTCCAACTTCCATTACTCAATTAAAAGGGTTTCTTACTGAATGTAAGACATGTTTAACATTTGAAATTGTGGACATTATGATATTCCCATAATGCTCTTCGCTTTAATGCAAATCACCAGGATTGGGTTGTATGAAGAGAAACCTGGCCTGGGGCCACACCCCTTGGCCCCACCCCTCCTTCCCCCAGCCCCGCCTCTCCAAAGAGGTGACTGTTCCGTCAGTAACATTTTTCCATTTCCAGCAATGGTAATAATAATAATAATTACTTGTTTTTTTTATACAACACTTTCGTAAAACTGTAACTACCAGGTGTTATTACCCAATTCAATAATCCTCAATATAACACAGGCAGGAGCATGAATGACGTTACGTTCGGCCTAAAAGAAATTGTGGTACCACAGGTTATTCGGTCTAGAACGGGGGATGGGGATCTAGCTTTTTTGGTACATGCATCATTCCTATGGCATAATCTTTTATCTGACAACCAGTGGTCGAAGTGGGTGGGAGTAGATGACAGCGGTGCTCATCCACTTTAAAAAAATTAAGCTGTACTGTTTCTATACTATTATTCTAAAAAGAAAACGTTCCGCAATGGTTTTGTTTTAAAATAAAAGTGTAGGGGTTAGTGAGGCACGCGGGGGGGAGGGGGGTGGGGTGGGGATAGGGTTTGTGGGCAACGGGGACAGGCAAGCAGGGTACATAGTTCCACTACTTCTTTTCGTACACTTTGATCACTGCTGACAACATTAACAGTGTTAATTACATGCAGGGGACAATATCTAACGTTGTGTCCCCAGTATGCACTTTTCAACTTTCACAAAATTAATTCCTAAATGAAAGAATTGAAACAGGCAAAATCACCTTTACTCTTTCATTTTACTTTCTTTTTTGTAAAACATGTATATACTGCCTGCAAAAAACACTTTGCAGACAGCATTTGCGATGAAATTCTATGGCATTGCACCTGCTATAACCAGGTGCTAAAACAGGTGGATCCAATGGAATCCATTCATTTTACGCATGCCTGAAAATCTCATGCAGGCATTAAACCATGCACAGCAGAAATGTGAATTGTGGCTCATGCTCCATCTCTACCTCCAAATGGCTCTAAAATGCCCTGGAGTGAAAAAGTAAAGGTGTACCTGACTGAACACCTTGCTTTTACACCTTACATTTATTTTCCATGGCTCGGAAAATGAGTCCCAATATGATTCTCTCAAAAGTACTAATATGGCTTATGGTAGAGATGTGTTCGTTTATTTCAGGAAGTCGTATAGCCAGGGCGAAAAATGGTGACAGGATTTCTTTAGGATCTATACAAGAATGCAGCACTGCCAAATTTTCACAAAGCAAAAAATGCCCAACAAAATATGGATCAGAAAATAATAACGGGCCTCTGAGCAAGCGTGACTATATTAGGGCAGTTTAAGGGCATTTACCCCCTACCGTTCGTTTTCTTATTGGGGCCCAGCTCTGAGTTTCAAGCACATTTTTCTCAAGTACATTGGCCAATAGAGCCCACATTACTTTACAGAGCCATAACTTTCTAAGGATTAGAAAGAATAACCATCATACAGGATTAATAATAAGGCTCATCAAGCAGATTTTGCATTGTTGGAAGGCAAGGAAGAGATCTGCAATAATAGCAGCATACGAGGCATTATCAGTATTGCTTTCAGGATTAGCAGTAATGAACACCAGCCACAGTTAGCAATATATATAGGGATTTGTAGGATTAGAATACTTATCGAACATTGGGCCACATTAGAAGTATGCCGGTCTGGAAAAAAAGTTGGAAGAAATGCAGGTAATTCCAGCTCCAGCATTTTCTATGTACCAGCACGCTTCCATTTTGCTGATGGGGGCCACGAGGCGAGGGCTTTTTTTCAACCATGCATTCCAAAGGCTGACAACCAGTGAAATATTTCCCATAATAGGTCAAATATTTTCCACAATAGCTGACATTTTCAGCTAACCTGGTAGTTTGGTTGGGGCATTTTCTATATATCTGCAAAAATGTTAACTGGCTTTCATATAAGAATCCTATAAGAATCCTTGCTTAAGAATCTTCC
The DNA here is from genome assembly GCF_040938575.1 of Ambystoma mexicanum. Classification (NCBI taxonomy): domain Eukaryota; kingdom Metazoa; phylum Chordata; class Amphibia; order Caudata; family Ambystomatidae; genus Ambystoma; species Ambystoma mexicanum. The sequence continues at coordinate 272,709,177 of NC_090929.1, read as the reverse complement.
TGTAAGAAAACAACCGTATTCCACTAGGAATCGTATATGAATAACATGAAAAAACGTCCAGGATATTGTTTTTAGCACTGAAATAATGGTACAATGAGATCGGTTATTGAGAGAGAACCATAGAGGGTTGGTCTGCATAGGGACAAAGTCACATGAGTATCTGGTGTAGAAGGGGAGAGATATACAGAGACAATGCTATAAAGGGAAATGGTGTCGAGGGACAGGGAATGCAGAGGCACTGCCATCCAGGGTTACAGTATGCAGCTACACAGACAGAGCATCAAAGAAATATGCGTACAGGGACAAGATCAAAGGAAGACAGAGTATTGCAGGGATATGATATGCAAGGGCATGACAGGCAAAGGCTATACATTGGAGTTCTATACGGGACAGAATAAAAGAGAGGTAGAGCCATTCAGAGATATTCTGCACATAGCATAGACATACAAGTGAATTGAATCATAGCAGTTGCAGACCATGTCTTTTCTTCCTTAGTTCGTTTGATTAACTCTCGGGTTCACAAAGATCTCATCTGTCAAATCTTTTTAATGTCTCCATTTGTAAAATTAATATGTACCTTGAAGTTAAGTGATCGAACTTTGCCAATTATACTCATCTTATTTTCAAGTTATTCTACGACCCTGTTAGCCCCATGCATAATGTTGATGCTGGTTACTGGTGGCTGGCTGAATTTGCAAAAATTATCTTAAGCAAGCCAGAGATTTTGCTAGCGGGCCCTGCCACGAGGCATGCTCATCTAATTTCTGTCCTAGTCGACGGATTCTACTTATTTATTTATCTATTTATACTCACCATCCAAATGATTTCTTTTCTTGAAGTTAAGCCTGCCATAACACCCTTGATTTGGAACTCGAGCTTCACTAGCAACAGTGTCTTCCAAAATGTCCTGCCAGCCAGCACTGACTTCCATGCTACTAACATTCCCGAGCACATTCCAGCAAGAAGGTCCTTTAGTCAGAATTACACCAAGAGCCCTTCCACCAAGATTGCCTCCTTACAGGGATTGCCTTTTGCTTTCTTTTTTCCTCCCTTTTTGCCCCTATTTCAGGCCTCTTCGTTCACCTCCCCCCCTCTATCTGCTTCTTCATGTTTTTGTTAGCATATCCCAACGTTTTTCATGATGTCACCTCTGACCACATCACAGGCAGGTGCTTTCCAGCTCCTACCTCACCACCTTGTGACCTTTGAGCAGCGTTCAATTTATCACAATCTCCAAGTGCTCACTGAATAATGTTATGCTTCACTTCCACCCTCTTCCTTCCTTCCCTCCTGTTTTTTCATGAACAATGAGTGTTTCTTTCAAGGCCATCTCGCTTGTGTTACATTGCAGTGCACTCCCTGAATCATTCTTTTATGAGGCACTGCTGTTCAGCTTTTAATTTTGCTTGATTTTCTGAACCTAACTATGTTCATGCACCTGCGGTTATGTTACTATTTGCCTTGCCTAAGTGAATATAACCCATTCAACTCACCCTCCAATTCTAAGTGATAAATTGAAATGTTAAAGCGCACACTGCACAGATTCTTTAGTTCATAACTTCTTCAACGCTACCCTCCTACTTTTCCCAACAAGACAAGGGCTCCTAAACATAGAAAAAACAATAGACTCATACATTATTTGTTTTAATACTAATACCATGTTTCAAATATCTTTGTAGCTCCATGAATAGTTGCAAACAATATTCTCAGAATTATTACAAAACCCGAACAGTAGAAATTTAACATAAGTGCAACAGATTTTAAGAATCATTAAATGAACAAACTCAAGCCAAATTTAGATATAACGATCAATATAACCACCTTGAAAATCTAAAAATAACAAAGTATATAAGAAATAGTGAAATAAGGTAAAACAAAATAAAAAACAGTGAGGGAAAAATCAGAAAATGTCTAACAAATGGCTACACTTGTTTTGAAAAGTCAAGACTATAAGCAATTTATTCAGGCTGCACCTTAAACCGGTTGAGGGTTAATATCATTCAAAGAGTTTGTAAAAAGCTACAATATTTCTTCATTTTGAATAGAGAGAAAAGGTGTATTGGCATAGCATTTCTCCATTCTATGAATATTACAGATGTTGTTCCACCATACTTTAATAGACACATTTATAAAGTCTTTCCAATGTGATATTATTAAACATATTGCAATATAAATGTATACATCAATGATAACAAAATATGGCTTAATTTTCCCTGCATTAATACAAAGGCTTCCTAACAGTACGTTAGTTAGAGTTAAAGGAAGTGATATTTTGAAAATATGCTGACAAGAATTCCATTACTGGTGCCAACATTTTTCCAATATGGAGCACTCAAAAATTATATGTTTAACAGAACCAGCTAGCCAATTGACAAGACCAACACAAGTCATCATTTGAAAGTTTGGAATTAAATAGTTTCAAAGGAGTAATAAAGACTCTAGAGGCCTGATTCACAGAAGCCTTTTGTAGTGGCGCAATCCCATTTGAAAAATACTCTGTGAATCAGGCCATATGTGTCTGTGTTCTCGTCCTGCTTCTGTTTATTCTTTATATTAACAAGATCGTTTTGGCCTTGTTGGCCGATTGCCAGGGTGCAAACCTGGATCACCCAAAATTGGGCTTGGATTTTATCCCAGCATTGCTTTTTGCCGATGATTCGATTTTGTTGTCCCTTACTCCAGTGGGTATCAAAACAAGTCTGGAGTGTTTTGTTTTCAAATGTGCCCAATTGGGCATTGTGCTCAATAGGAGCAAACCCAAGTTTATGGTGTTTAGACCAAAGAGGTTTGGGGTCACAACACTGGGGTTGGAAGTAGAGGGGACAATCTTGGAACAGGTTACCCACTATGATTACCTGGGGTAAGATTCTCCAATAATGGTGCCTGAGTGGGCCAAATTAGCAAATCGCAGTCCATCTTGGAAAAGAACAGTGGTGGCCTGAGAAGGTTCTTTGGCTTGCATGGTGAGCAGGCTGTCTCACCTGTTCTTGAGATCTATACTATCCAGGTTACCTCAGCTGTCTTGTATGGAGCCGAGGTATGGGGGTGTTCCAACTGCTCTAGACTGGGGGTGGCCTAGCAAACATTTCTGAAGAAGCTCCTTAGACTACCCTACAGTACTCCGATTGCCCCATTAATGATGGAGTGTGGTTTTGTCCCGGTAGTCTGCCATCTAATATGGAAACCGGTCCTTTACTGGGTTAGGCTATGGAGCTCACCGGAACTTGGCAAATATCGGGAAGCTCTTACCGATTTGTTGAGTTATCTGGGTGGCCGCTCTCTCCCCTGTCTATGCCACGTAAAGTGGCATCTTGCAGTAGCAGGTCTGGAAGATCTCTCAAATAACCCTTTCCCCATGTCTATTAGTTAAAAAAACGATGTGAAAAGTTCAGTTAGGTATAACACCCAGGAACACCTTGTTTGCTCATGTTTTAAATTGAAATCTGGACAGGATTATCTCCTTTCGAAACCAATTTCGGAGAGAGAGCTGTACTTGGATTTTATTTCACCTGCCTATGGTAGAATATTGCAGCAAAAAGCAAAAGAAGTGGTATATCACACAAAAGATTGACTGCCTTGCCAAGTTTGTGGTATATGTCATCCAATTTCCATGTGCAAAAGTGTACATAGGATCGACCTTTTGCCAATTAAAAATACGCATTTTGCAACATTATCGAGCCATTCTCCTCAAAGATGAAAAATATCCTTTGGCAGTACACTTTGCGGAGAGACACAATAGTGATGCAACTTTATTGAAATATTTTGCATTAGCGCATGTTCCCAATTTGGCAAGAAAGGGCAATATAGAACGCAGACTCTGCAAGTTTAATTAATTATTGAATTCAACACAAAAAAACATTTGGGCATAACTCAGATGAGGAGTTGGCCATCCATCTATTATAAGATTAGAATTCCATGGTATAGTTACTGGAAAGACACTCTGAAGATGTGTCTTTCTCTACAAAAATAAAATGGTTGCTATCATGCGGTTTTTAACCCTTTTTACCTTTTCATACTGTTTGAAAGGTTTTATTGATACATTCTTGTGTTTCACAGATGTGAAAATATGAGACATGTAATAGAAAATGTGTCGATTTTCCTAAGTGATATAGTTAGCACTTTGGATATTGATATGGAGTTCTCAGCACTTTAAAACATTTTGCACGTTTGCCCACTTGGGCAGGACAATGAAAAATGGTTTTAGCACAATGCACTTTATTGGGTGTAGGCCACTGGGGCATGATAACAACAACTTTAGAAGCTTGTTGATTCTGCCGCGATCCTTTGGCTTCTCTTGCATTTACTTTTCTGCACATGCCACGCCAAATTATACTGCAGTGGTGACTATATAGAAGTCTAAGAGCCATTTGGCTTACAGGCTGAAATAATGCCTTGAATGTTAAATTTTGAATAACATGCTGCCAAGTCACAAAGGTTAGAAATATCAGTGCTGGCTTATTTGAAGTTCAATATTGATCAGGCACAAGCACAGCATTAGGTAGTGCTTTTCAGATACACTGCAAAATGGCCAACAGGTTAACCTAGCCTTCTGGGCCAGTTAATAATCAGTCATGTGACCGTAAACATCATGTGACTTGGTAGAATGAGGAAGTAAAAACAGCCCCAAATAATGATTTGTAATTTCATCTGAAGGAGTCCCTGAAGGAGGGATGGAGCACGCGGCACAATTTGACACTGCAGAACTATAATAAACTGTTCAGTAAGACCATGTTGGTTCTTTTAAATAACATGTTTTATATGTGGATTTTGTAAGAATATAAGATTAAAGTTATTTTTTGCACCTTACAAGACAGAGTGCTCTCGCAATTGTGTTTCCCCCGTGTGTTTCTGTTATATAACTTCTAAGCAGTACACAGAGGTGAGCAAGTGATTTTGGCCTGTCTTGCGGTCATTTGAGAGCACCCGCTAATAGCAGGCTTGTGCTCCGCATTAGCAAGAGTTGTTGGAGGATATATATATATATATATATACCATATATATATATATATATATATATATATATATATATATATATATAATATCTTTTCTATCAAAGGGTACCACTAAAGACATTTCCACTTTCAGCCATCTGGGGACATACTTTTGTTCATTTGGAAGACCCAATTCTGAGCCTGCTTAAGAATAAAGGATCTATGGTAATTCCTGAAATCTGAAAATAGCACACCACCATGATCATAAGCATTTTTCAACGCACTCCGTGCGCTTCTTTTCTTTTTCTTAGGAGCCCATAAGAAGTGTACAAATACCCTATTGATAGATTTTAAAAAGGAAACTGGTAGGGGAATGTGAAGCATTTGTAAATGATACAAAACTAGTGGTGTAAACATCATTTGAATGGCTTCTTATCTACCCCACCATGACAAAAACAGCAGGGACCATGGTGCTACTGAGTCATCTAGTTTTGACCGCAAGATAGGCATATTTATCTTAATTATCTCATGATAAGAAGAAACAATTGAAATTCCCAGATATTTAATGGAAGCTGGACACCATTTCAAACCAGAATTTATAAAATCCTCTTTAATACAAAACTATGTGAAAACTATGTGAAAGCACATCAGATTTCTCCCTTTTTTAACTTATACCCCAAAACCTTTGAAAACATTTCAATATTTAAAGTTGGGAAGTGTTACTCCCGGATTATTTAAAAAGATCAATATGTCATTAGCATAAGAAGCTATTTTAATCTCAGACTTGCCACACCTCATACCTGTTTAATTCCAAAAAGGGTGCTAAGGCTGAAGCAAGCATAATTGGTTACAGGTGACAGCCCTGTGTAATTATTCTATGGAGTGAGAACAGGGGAGAGAAGTGACTGTTAAGCAAAATAGAGGCCTTTAGGTCACACTATAGAAGTTTAACAAAGTGAAACTATCAATTTCCAATACCATGCCATTTTAATTCCTCCAAAGAATAATCCCATTCAGCCAGATCAAAAGCCTTTTCAGCAACTAGTGCTATTGCCATAAAGCTGTCTGTTTATTGTTTTTTTGTATAATGTGGAGCATATTCGTAAATAGTCTTGTATTAGCAGAAATATTCCTTCCCTTTACAGACCCTACCTGGTCTGGCTTGATTACATTATGAGTAAAGCATTCTGTTCTATTGGGCAGAATCTTGGCAAATATTTTGCAATCTGAATTCATTAATGAAATTGGTCTATAATTTTGGGGTAGATCCTTATCCTTATCATGTTTGGGAAGCAGAATCAGAAGAGCTTCAGTAAATGTACCGGAAGCCCTACACATTTCTGAGAAATATCTATATAATCAATTTTGGTATCGCGGTGCAAGAGAAATGTGCAGAGAAGGCTATAGAAAAGCCTTCGGGACCAGGCACTTTAAGATGTTTTATGGCTTTGAAGATTTTCTTTTCATGAATAGGATCATTTAAACTGTTTAAAACTATATCTACTTGGATGGTTCCTTTTTAAAAGACCAAAGAGATTATTGAAGTCAATGTTTGACTATGATTGTTTTGAAGAATATAATTTGTTGTAAAACTTGGTGAAACCATTCAAATATCATTATCAGACCATAATATCACTCCCACAACATCTTTAATATTTGAGATTCTAGATCTTTCCTTTTTTGTTTGGAGATATGAAGCAAGAGCTTTACTAGCTCTATTGTAGGTTTGATGCATTTTAGATTTACATTTTAATACAATACCACCAGCTTGTTCTGTACGCTTTTTATTGATGGTAAAGCAGAGAGAAAGGATTTCTCTTAGTATCCTTCGCACTAGAGTTATCTTTTCTGAAGACGATGCAAATGATTATAAAGATTACCTTACTTTTTTTAAACTTTCTTTTTCTTATTATCTACATATGATATAATATGTCCACGGAAGGCAGCTTCATAAGCATCCCAATTATGTACCGGAGATGTATCCTCATCTTTATTAATTTAAAAGAAAAAATTATGAAATTCAAGAAACGATTTCTCAAAATTACAATCTTCCAAAAATTAAATGTTGAATCTCCATCTATTTGCACCTTTCCCATCATTGTTCAGTTCCAAATTTGTGATTACAGGGGCATGATCTGAAATAACCAGACATTCGATAATGGAATCAATGAATGCACCCCTCAACGACTTAGAGACACAAAAATGATCAATATTGGAAAATGAATTGTGTGGGAGAGAGTGAAACGTGAAATCCAGGTCTGTAGGGTGCTCAAGTCTCCAAGAATCTATCAAGCCTAATTCTGACAAACATCTTATGAATTCACTATGTGATGTGTTCGTCCTAAATTGGCAAGTAGATCTTCTTTCCAAAAATGGATCTATAATGTTATCAAAGTCCCAACAGACTATTAAGTTGGGGTGATCAGATTGTTTTGCTTTTCAGAAAGCAGGGTCTGGGTTAGTGGGTCCATAAACATTAACGACAGAGAAAGTCTGATCATTTACCAATAGTCTAAAACCCATTGCCTTTAGCATCAGATTTTTGATGTGCAATGTTGTAGTTCATACCCTTCCTTATAAAGATTGCAACAGCATTGTGTTTACCATCCGCGCGAATAGCAATTACATCCCTAACCCAGAACCTTTTCAATTTCATAGCTTCTTGTAAAGACTAGTGTGTTTCTTGCAAACATGCAATAGAACGTTTAAAGCTGTTAAGGTTGGCTACGACCTTTTGTCTTTTTTTCTGGTTATTTAACATTCCACGTCCCACATCTAAAGGCCATATTCTAAAAGAGTAAAGTATGATTATCTTGTCAACATATAATACCTTAAACCTTGCATCCAAACAAAGTAGATGTTATGCACCTGAAACTTTACACGCACCAACAATGTATTATTGTTTATTGAATTAAAAAATACAAAACAAAACCAAGGCAGCATACGATGAAAAATCAAGGGAAAGGGGAAGAAACATTACAAAACCTGACGCATAGGTCAGAGAGGCAAAAAGTATTTATTTCGTGCACTTTGAACCCATAAAAGAAAATGACAGAACCAGAATGAACAAGCAATTAAGCATGCATCACAATAACGCTCATAAATATTAATAAAGTACAAAACAAATAAAACAGACCTAAGGAAATGCCATAATAACATATGAGAGTTCCAAATTTAAAACTATTCATGCTGCAATAAACACATTCTCTAATCAAGATGTTATGTGCACATTTAGCCCTATGAACTGATAAAATCTGATTAAAAGCGTCAGTCAGATGTCTTGAACCCCAGCTTCCCAACATGGGAAAAAGGTATTTGTCTCAAATTCACGTTACAGGGCACACTAATATAAAATGCAATAAATCATCAATATCATGCCAATCACAAAAGCATCTGTGTTGGTACTCCAACACCCATGTATTCGTTATAGTTGAGAGAAAAACACCCATAACCTAAAGGGAGGAGAAAAATGTTAAAGACACTCAGGGCCTCATTACGAGGCGGCGGAATGAGATTAACGGCGCCGGTAATGGTGCCGGCGCCGTTAATCCCATTCCGCCCTATTACGAGGTTCCCTCGTGGGACCCGCTCTCGACGTCTGGTTTTACCAGACATCCAGAGCAGGTCCCGCAACGGGACCAGGGAGCTAACAACGGGCCCATTACTAACGGGCCCATTGTTAGATCCCTACCCATTCCCATTGAGCCCTATGGGGGCTCGAATGGGAATGCGGAAGGACCGGGTCTGGGTTCCCTGAAGGAGGAAATACTGGGCCCTCCAAAGTCGGAAGGGCCCGGTATTTCCCCATTCAGGGACCCCGGACCAGGACACGATCTTGGAGGCATCCATGCCCTTATTAAGGGCATGGCTGCCTCCAAAGTCGTAATGAGGCCCTCAGAGTGAAGAATGTAACAATGCATAAAAGTGGAGGTTGGACGCAACCTAAACAAGAGCGAAAGAGCAGGCCCTATCACACCCACACCCTCTTCCCATTCTCAGCAAGTATAGTTTGCCAGAGCGGTTTCTGTGTCTGATTATTTCTGCAAATGTTGGTATAATCACATAGAAGAAGGATGTTAGTCCTGGTTACGATTTGAAGCATCCATCTCCTCCACCTTACATAGTCTCATGAAGTTTTAAGATCTGCCGGATCATCAAATGAGAATGTCTTGCCAATAATAGAAACTTTGAAAGTATACGGGTAACCCAAACCATATCTTGCATTTAATTGTTTGAGTGCAGGACATCCAGACAGTAATGCATTCCTCTGCTGCGAAGTTGCTTTGGGCACATCTTGTGAGATACAAATTCTGTGACCATTACAAACCAGATGTTCTATTTCTTTCACCACCTTCAAAATCAGTTGGAGCTGTGTATATTCAAGTATATTTTTAATTATTGTCCTCGGATAACATTTCTTATGAGGTTCTGATTTTTAAAATCCAATTCTGTGTGCCCTTTACATATTAAGGGCCATAGAGGAGTGTAATTTAAGAATAGGTTGCAACATTTTTTAAAGATATTGAACAGCATCATCCCCTTCAGCTCCTTTGGGAAGACCCGTAATGCGTTAATTATTTCTTCGATTCCTATTTTCCAAATAGTCATTTTGTCTCTAAAGGGCAAGCATAGATTTTTCAAGATGAACTCGATAGGCAAAATCTTCAGCTCCACCAACTCTTCTCCCCACTGATTGAATTATAGTTTCAAAATTCGATCTTCGGTCATATAGCTGTTGAAGCTTGATGTTTGTAGTTTCCATGAAGGGCGTTAATGCCCTTATTTCTAACAAAATGTCCTCCATCTAAACCTACATCAAGACATGAGCCGGGGGGTGGGTGGAATCGCTCTTCAGCTTCTTTGAATTAGAAGTAACCGCAATAGAGGCTTCTTTGTTCCTTGCACCTTTTGTAGGTCCTTTTTAGGATGCAATCATATGCAACTATTTGATTTTAAATGAAAATCAACAGATGCCCCTTAAATAATCACTCAGAACAATGTATTGCTGTGTTGTAGCAAATAAAATGTCTTTATAGCATGTGAGTTGTGGCTTTTGTTTATCATTAATCCTGAAGAAAAAATAAATAAATATATATATCTACCCTATAATATAAAATCACAAGTGACGATTTTGTGTAACGTTGTTGTGTAACGTTTGTATACAACGTTTTTTGTAACGCTTTAAATTGGTGGCAGTGTATGTCCTCTAGACATGGGTCTGGTGTCATTCCGTTCCACATTTCGCCCACTTTAATGTTATACTGTCCAAACTGCAATTCCTGAGGCGTTTGAAATCCATTCAGTGGAGTTCATTCACTGATGAAGTTGTGTGTAAGTGACGATTTTCCTGTAACGTTTCAGATGAGTCTGGTGTCATTCCATCCCACATGCATCCAACGTTGATGCTATATGGTCCAAATCTACAATTCCTAAGGCTTGGAAGTGTCTTAACTGATGTTAAAAGTCGCCAGGGGGGGGTGACGAGCGACTCGAGCCCCTCGGGGGGGTATGTGTGCCAAAGATACCTGGGGCTGGGGCATCCAGGCGTGGGTTTTCTCAAGGTGTCAGGATGGCAGAGCCCCCCTAGTACATATGTATTATAGGGTGGCAATCCGACTCCCATAGGAACCGCTTAAAATTCTTTTGTTAATAACATTTGATTTGATTAACGGATTTGAACGAAATCTCGAAAGTGGTTAGGGACTCGCGGGCTCCCAGACTGCAAAGTTTCGTAAAAATCTGTTAGAAAACAAAAAAGTTATTAAGAAGACAAAACACCTTTTCTTCCTAAATTGCAGGCTACTTCCCATTCATTTTCCCATATACAAAGTCAATGTTTGCCAAAATGCACAGCCCAAACAGCTAGGTCTGAAACAGGAGTAGGTCTGAAACAATTTGGTCATGAAGACTTAACTCGCAATCCATGCTTGATTTTGGGTTATTCCGTGCAGTCGTTGTTTAAATGTTTGACGAAGAACCGGGTGCCCCTTCTCATAAATAGCTATATCGGAGGTATTTACCCAAAATTAGGTGTTTTTAGAAATGAAACAGCAGCATCTTGTTTTTCTTTCGATGAAAGAGATATTCAAGATTGTTGGCTAGAGTGCACCAAGTGAAATTTGGGATTTAGTGTGGATCTAGAGACTGAGTTTGCAACACACAGCTTTCTGTAGCCTCCGCTATAGCCTCCATATCAAAGCAAACTGCGTCATAAAAACAGCATGTATTGTGGGAGGATAGGGATAGGGCAGGGAAGGTGAGGAGGCCATCTGGGTAGTGGGTGTGGTGGCACAGATGAGGTGGGGCACTTGGTGAGTGCCTATGGGGGGCAGGAAAGCATATTTTTCTGCTGTTTTTCTTTTTTTGTAAAGATATTTTTACAGATATAATAACGTTGGGGTTGAAAAATCATGATAGCCTTCCAGGTTTCCCATCCATGCAGAAACCAGGACAGCCCCTGCTTTGTTTCAAAGTGAGGAAGGGGCCAGCGCCCTCAAGCCATGTTGCCTGATAAATGAACCAAAGTTACAAGACCACTTAGAAACGGGACGGCCCTTTCCTTACTTTGAAGCCAAGCCGGGTTAGTCCCGGTTACTGCACGGATGGTTGAACGAATGGGCATCAAAATATTTTTTTTAAAACCGTCCTCCTCTCAGTCCTTGAATGTTTTGCACTCAGAGACCATGTTTTTGCCTTTTACTGAATTGCATTCTGGTATTTGTAGTCTCCCAGTCAATAATAAAAAAAACATTTTTGCAGCTACAGTAGGTTTCTCATCCATGCAGTAACTGGGACCAACCATACTTAGCTTCAAAATGTGGAAGGGGCCAGCCCCATAAGGCCATGTTGCCTAATAAATCCACATTACAATACCACTTATTTCAACATTGCCTAAAGGGGCCGGTACTTTCCTCGCTTTGAAACTAAGTAGGGTCGGTCCTGGTTACTGCATGGAAGGGAGACAGTCCACAATCCCAAATGCCATGTATTTTCTTAGTTTTAATTATCTCATAACACACGGCATCCACATTATTTTTTTAAACCGTGCTACTGTCAGTCCATAAAAGTTTTTCACTCAGACCATTTTTTGCCTTTTGCTGAATTGTATTCTAATATTTGTAATCTCCCAGTCAAAATAGGGGGAATAATGCCACAATTGTACATTTTTTGCCTAACGTAGTTCTATAACTATTTATATAATTGAGTGACAATATTGTATGTGTACTTTTCAAGTTATATTTATGAAGCAGAGTATTGTTGAAAGCCAGACATGGGGGTGAGGAGGGGAAATGCTGAGAGGGCAAGTAAGTCATGAGTATTTGCCCAAGATGTGGCAAGAGAGTTTGCAATCCTGGACACTGGTGCAGTTATTTTCCCCTGATAGTGGCTGCTTGGCAGGGCACAAGTAAAGGACACATGAGGGTGGACAGCTGAACTTTTTTTCAGAGGATGGATGCAACCCATTGTTTTTTTTTTAGGATGGTAAGTTTCCTCAAGTATTGTGCTACCAGGATTTTACTGAGATTGTCATGTTCCCACTGCAGACACTTACCCACAAGACCACAAGCACTTGTTTCGTATTGGGATTTTGTTTTCCAGGGAATATTTTACCACAGATTGCTGGGTTTAAAAGGTGAGCACCTTTTTATACTTTGCCATCATATTTATTGGAACATTTCCTCTCTCAGGTAATTTTGTTTGTGTTTGTTACTTTAAAAAAAATCCAATGCTATTTTGTCTTGCGCACTTTCTTCTAAAGAGGTCAATTGAACGCTGTTTGTATATTTCTCTTTAAAATATATGTTCACTTACTGGGCATATATTCATGGATGCTAGCCTTTGATTTTTGCTGTGGGGGCAAACATACCTGGGCATACGTTATCCTTGCAGCAGGTCATTTTGTTCCCTTTTCTGTGCTGCTTAAATTTGGTTAGTTGAGGTTGTGTGATGTATCACAACAGTCAACAAGAGACCAGCCATAAAATAGGGGCTGGTAGGACGCTGCTTAACGAAAGCGTGGAATCCTCTGAAAATAATGCAATCTCACTGCGCATTGACTATAAACATTGTGAGTTCTCAAAGCCTTCAATATTTTATACATAACAATACCACTGTCAAAACAGGTCAAAATCAGTTTGGGATTGTGAGTGATGGGTTGCAAGTATAGGGCGTGCACACTGGACATGGTTGAAGGCCATGGCTAGTAGTCTGACAGTGTTCTAAAATATACAATGGCCATATGTGGAAAAAATCTATGGAATAAAAAAAAACTTGCAATTCAAGGAATAAACTTTAGTTGCAGAGACGTTAAGGTGAGCAATACATTGTAACAAAACATTTTAAATAACCTTTTAAATTCAAGGAAAAAACTTTAGTTGCAGGGACGTTGAGGTGAGAACCTAATGCAACAAAATCCCTGAAATTCAGCTAAAGCCTATGGCCACAATGATATCACTGATTACATCACTGATCACATCACGAGTGACATCACTAATGACATCATTTATGACCGTACTGATGCCATCACTGGTGACATTGCTAATAGCATCATAAATGACATCAATGATTATTTAACTAATGGCATCAGACATAAGATCACTCTATGTATTTGCCCATATTTAGACCACCCTTATGTTTCTACAAATGTGATTTTTGCATTTTAGAATAGTTCATATAAATGAGTACATTGTTTAAAACAGTAAACGGCTACACATGCATCATATCACTAGCTTTCCTATGTACTAATTTGGCAAAAGATGATATCTGAATTATAAATAGCACACTGCTTATAATGTTCCTGTTTGGGCAAAATATATCTAAGACATGTTCACTATAATGTAATCTGTATATACATTTACAAAAGAAATGAATAGAAATAAAGAGAAAGCGACACATGTTGAACCCCAATTTTATACGTTTTCAAATAAGCATACGTAAATACTCAATTGTTTTATTGTAAGAAAAATGTGTACACGTATCAATTTCTAAATAACATGATAAGTGTTTTAAAACCAAGAACAGCTAAGTATTAGGATACATTTGAAGAATTTTCATACATGGGTATTGAATAAAATGGATTATTACTCTAAATTCATATATGTATAGAAAAGAAATGAAGTTTTAAAATTCAACATTTGCTTGAAAACATTTACATAGATGTATATTTCTTTCTGTGTGTCTTGTCAGTGATCAACATGTTCAAATTGAAATAAAACACATACTGTACAAAGTAAAAGTAATCTGTAAATAGCATCCACATTTTAATACATTGACTTGTTTGTATGTCATAGATGTCATTAGTGATGTCATCTGTAATATTATCATTGTGGTCATAGGCTGCGTAACAGGGGGCACAAAGTTAAGATAGCTTTAGCTGAATTTCAGGGGTTTTGTTGCATTAAGTACTCACCTTAACGTCCCTGCAACTAAAGTTTTTTTCTTAAATAAATGTATAGTATTGTGATCAAGCCACACGACAGTGGCAAAACGCATTGTGTCAGCTTGCCTGCACTCTGCTTTCATGAATTATACTGGGTGGATGAATTTCCTTTTTTAAATGCTGAAAGGTTTGAAATAAAGTTTGAAATATCGGCTCAAACTGTGTTTTTGGCTCTTTCACTTTTTGGAAATGACATCACGGGAGTGCTACTCGACATAACAGAGTTCTTTCGCCGTTAGACATTGGAATACACGGCCCGCGGCAGTGGGCGTGTAGTTTTAGTTAAGTTGCTAATCTCATAGGAAGACCACTTTTTCGGCGGCTTATAACTTCGGTCCCCCTGGAGGAATCGTCACCATACTTTGCAAAAAAAAGTATATGGCTGGGTATGAATTTGTTCGCAAAGTCGGGCGAGGTTTTATGCAGGGGGGGGCAAAGTTATAGGGGGTCCTAATATTTTTTTTTCCATAGACTGAATGGGCAAAAATGTTGTGCACGGCTACAGCCCGAACGACTGGACAGATCAAAAGCAAAGTTGTGGCAGGAGCAGGGGCTTGGGTCAGAAAGCGTGCTTTTCTGTGTTTGGTGGGAAACCGATAAGTACTTTTGTTGTAAACAACTGAAATATACGTCTCTAAAAATTAGGGATATCTGGGTTCGCTATGCTGACCCGTTTCCCTGTTCGCTGCGCGGGCAGAAGTGTCATTGGCTTGCAGAACGGCGTGCTGTTGGAGAACTTTGGATGCGGCCGGTGGTTGGCTAGAGGGAAGCGTGCTGTGCGTCAACATTTTTTGGCTAACACTGCCATGGTGTATCGGAGGACAGAGCGCTGGTGGAAGGGTCTGGAAAATATACCGTATGCCATGTGTTGGCGGCAATAAGGAAGGGAAAGGATGGGGGAGCAAGAAGTGGTTCCTGTGACCTATGTAAATAGATGGAAGAAGACAGAGGAGTGCCTGCAGTATTCGTGCGTATTGCGCCACTTCGCGGATACCTAGACAGGCGACTACTTTGTGTGGTGATTGGAGGCAGCTGTTGTAACGGCCCGATAGCTTGTGCCGCGACCTGTTTTCGGCGACGTCTTTCCGTGGTGAGGGTGGCAGATGAATTTCAGAAGGGGAGTGAATTGCACATGACATAGGTTGGGTGGGAGCGCGGGTGGCTGTGCACTCAAGAGCCTAGGGCTTCAGCACACCCACCGCAGCAATGCATGTCTGACTCTGCTTCCGGTAGAGGGTGGTGCGTGCATAGTGTGGTGTGTGCAGATTGGTTGGAGTAGCGTCAATGTTGTGAACAGTGTATCGGTAGGTTGGCAGTGACGCAGTACTTTGTGAATGGAAGTGGGTACGCCCATAATATGTGAATAAATGTGCACAGGGGGGCAGGAGACAGTGTTTTCTTTCTACATTATGGTAACTGTTGCAATTTATTGCTGCATAGCTCCATGTCGGTGTGCAGGTTGGGTAGGAGTGCTGGTGGCAGTGGTGTATGTGGAGTTGGTGACATGCATGGTGGCATTACGTTGCGGTGGGTGTGTTCAAGGCATAGACTATTGGGTGGCTGTGCTCTCCGGATGGAATGCAGTAGTTGGGCACATGGTGGCATTCATCGGTGCATGAATTAGCGGTGGGTCTGTTGAAGGATTAGACTATTGGGTGCATGGCCGAAGGCCGTAGGCCATGCACTCAAGAGCCTAGGGCTTGAGCACACCCACGGCAGTAATGCATTTTTGACTCTGCATCAGTTAGAGGGTGGTGACTTGTACAGAATGGCTGTGGAGCACAGTTTAGATGCAATAGAGCAGCAGATGTGAGCTGCCATGCGTTTTTATGTTTGGTTTCGCAGGTGAGGTCACTGTTAGAACATGGTAAAGTTTTTCATGTGCGGTTGGAGATGGCGCAGTGAAAAGTCACACAGTGTGGGAACAGGGTGCAGTGTTTGCATACTGTCACTATGGAAGAGGGTATGGTTGAAGGGCAGCCTATATGTTCTTGGATAGTGTGCTGTATGCAGATTGCTTGGAGTACAGGCAATGTTGTGAACATTTTGTGGTTAGGTTGGCAGTGACACAATAAGTGCTGCTACGTAAGTTACGTTTGTGCATAATGTTAGCTGCCACATGGTTGCATGCATGGATCCATAGTGTTTTGGTGGGTGTGGGCAAGGGCTGCACTGTTGTGTGCATTGCCAAAGGTGTGCTGGGTGCGCCTCAGGATCTTTGTGGATGCTGCAATTGTGCATTCTTTACCAGATGTTGTTGGTGGAGGGGCTTTGAAATGAAATGGAACGTGCACTGAGAGTGTTTAACAGGAAATATAGAGTGGTGTACAGAAATTATAGTGTGCAATGCAGAGGTTTTGTATGTGATTGCTGCATGCATGTTTGAAAATTTGACAGCACCCATTGAGGGTGCCAGTGCAAAGGGAAGAAGTATTGTGTCTGCTTTACTGGACCGTGGCCCTCACTGTAGATGGGAAAGCGTACATACCACATCCTGCCATTATGAGCATGCTGGCCATGGAAATGGAATTGGGGAAATAGGCAATTAGGTGTTTAGGGTGTGGTTGACTGGAAGGGGTGGTACCATTTCTTCCCAATACTGTGTTGTAAGGTTGGTCGAGATGGAGAAACGCATAGTGCTTATCTTCGGTGATACCTTTGTGCGCCATCTGCACAGGTGTTGTGTGCAAATAGGCGCTGCTGGTAATTTCGGGTTGGAAGGAGTGAATGCCTTCTGGGGCTGTCAGGGTGACAGCAGTTTCGCCGGAATGGTTCGCTTTTGCAGATATGTGGCCTCTGTCACGAACGTAGACTTTATAGTGGTGTACTATGGAAGTCTATATTTGGGTTACATGTCGTGTGGACGTTTAATCCATCACCCGAAGAGGTTGCTGAACGCAGTGATGCAGATTTTTCCTACTGCCAAGGTTGTTTTCTCATGCATAACACCAAGAGGAGTATGGGCCCATGACGGTGCAATTTGTCCCCAGCTAGAGGTCGGAAGGTGTGTTATAAACAGAAGCATGTGTGAATTTATGCAGACTGCTGGCATGTTCTCCACCCACTATGAGATCATGAGGTTGCAAAATATGCAGTGGTTCCGTAGAAATGGCATTTATTTGAGCGCCATTGGCAATGCCGTTTTCTTTTACACTGTGCAAGAAGCATTGACTAGAATGTGGTCAAAATATGACAGGCAAATGGAAATGCATATAAATAAAAAAAGTTGCTCGCACACACGTAAAGAAGACCTTTATAATACCTCTATGATGGGAGACCCAATCCCCTACCCAGCTTGATATTGCTGCCAAGGTGCTTTTCTCATGTATACCACCAAGATATACTATGCACCTATTCCACGGACTGCTGTCGCCAGCTAGAGGTCGGAAGGGGTTGCATCAGCAGAAGCATGTATACATTTTTGTCCATTAGTGGGATGTTCTTCTGCAACAATGACTCCATCAGTTGTGGAAATGCGGAGTTGTTCCAAGTAAATGGCATTTTGTTGTCGTGCATTTGTAATGCAGTTTTCTTTGCTCGTCTACAGAATGCGCTGAAGAGTTTACTGTAATAATGTGTGCACAAAAAACACAAAATCAAATAAAAACCAAAAAAAGGTGTTTCTCTAGATGCATCTACAAAAAAAATCTCTTTTCAGAGCTGCCCCGTACAACAAACTCCCCCTACCCTGGTTGCAATTTATTCCCCCATGCCAGCACGCAGCACGAAAGCCAGATCCGGAGACTTTCAGGATGGCGGTAATGGAAATGGGACTGTGGAGGCAGAGGGATTGCGCAATAACGTTTCTGGGTGTGGTGTGTACGCAGAGGACTGATGTACAGAACTGATACTGTTACATGGGGAGCTCTTCAATGTTATTGGTGAATGCATGTGGAAATTTTTAACAGTACACAATGATGGCATGCTGGAAAGAAGACAGTAGAAAGGGAAGAAGAATGTTTCTGCTTTATTGGGGCACGGCCCTCTCCATCCTTGGGGAAACACAGGTGCACATACTCCTGGTTTCAGCTTGCTACCCATGAAATTGGGACAGTGGGGACTATCACACCTGCGAGTGTGGGTCACAGGAAGGGCTGTTCTTAATTTTCTACACTACTGTGCACACTGAGCCGGACTGACATGGTTGCAATCACTTGCAAACGCAATGTAGCACAGCCCATTTGGTCCAACATCACTTAGACGCCAAACCCATGTGGCCTGCTATTGTGTTCTGAAAAGCTGAAAACAGATTGCTGAGCAGGTCTGGGGTATGGCCTTATGTAGGGCTGCTGTGGAGAACTTGCACCCGGAAAACAGGCCTACATTGTTCATAAACCTACATACATGTACAATGGCCCATTGTGGTGTGTTTGTGTCACGACCCTTAACCAAAACCCCCACTGGCATGTCCACATGCCAGGTAAGGTCAAGGTTCAGGGTTCCGTTAGTGCCTTGGAGGCCTTGCACCACCTTCCAAGACTCTCTTGGAGTTAGTCCTGGCGCCTATGGCGCAAGGCTCATATTCAGTATGAAGAACATCTTTGAAGCGGACTACTTTTCCTTGGGCCTGCAGTCAACATGGAGGCACTCACACAGTCTAGTTCCCTAGAACTAGACTATGCAGTATAGTGTTTTGGGTGTGGTAGCCCGGGACTACTTTACCTGGACTACTTTGCTGGGAGGCTATTTAAACCACACCCAAGCAACAGAACACGCTTCGCGTTATTCTGCAGCCTGCAGCGTAACGCTCATCGTGTCCAGCGTCCTCAATACCAGCAATCATCGGAGCAACGAGCATGCAGAGGAGAAAAAGAACATCATTAATAGACTCTTACCTGGCAACTCCATCCTGTATCCGCCCAACGCTCGTCCATGATTCTGCTTACTCGGGTCACCCATCCAGCCATCTGAATCTTCTGGACACCGCATACTCACCGGAACAAAGCAACCTGAAAAGAGAGGGAAAAAGACAACGTTAGAAAAGGTTACTTACGGCGTAAGCCTCAGACATCACGAGAACCTCACCTGGTTGGCCACCTCTTGGCCGACATCGTTCCGGAATACCACGCTCACCGGAGAAGACCATCGTGACCTGTAAGGAGAGAAGAAACACAGGTTAGCAAGTAAAAGGCAAATCAGCGCCGCGCTTAGAGCGTTACTTACCGAATTGTAGTGCACTTCTTGTGCCATCCATTACCGGCAGGTGCTCCATCCATCAGCACGACACGCCGAATCTCCCGCTCACCTAAGGGGGGAAAGAAAAGACATTAACCACAAAGAAAGGAAGGCAAGGACAGTAACATACAAAGACTGCTGCAATAAGACCTACCTTAAAGACACTTGAATGGGCTCGCACCAGTGAAGTAACTCGGTCACCCAAGCCCACTGAAGACTACGCACCCCTGCGAAGAAGGCAGGACGGAGAGCACGCCAAATTTTACAATAAAGGGAGGAGAGGGCCAAAGGGTTGAACCCAGGGGAGGTGGGAGAAGACCTTACCTGATCTTGAATCCAGTCCTCCTGTGCTTTCAGGCCCGACTTCCATCGAAGGCACCACCCGGGATCGGGAATAGAGTTGCAGGCGCAAATCAAACAACCAGGGCTGAGTGGCGTCCCAGTGGATACCAGGTGAGCGTAACACTTTGTAAGCATGTACTTTCCGAAAAGCACGAAAAACCTGCTGCTGTCCAAGGGTCCGGATCGTGTCACTGAAATAAGGGCCCATGTGGAGGGTGGGAGCGGTCGCATGGTGACGTCGCCACTGCTCTCCTTTTGAACCGCTGTCCGCAGGACGTGTTTTGGGCTGAATACATTGTGCGCATGTGCATACTGTTGCCACTTCTATGCTGAATAACAGTGCGCCATATGTGTGCTGAGCAATTTGGGAGACGCTGGCTGTTTATAGGGTATAGCAGGTGGCATGTTTATCTGTATAGGTACCTGCAGGCCGTGGGCGGGCGCCGCAACCTAATTAATGTTCGTTCGCATATGCTGCACAGTGGCAGTGTTACCAAGACACAGAGGAACAGATACACATGCGTGTACTTGCACAACGACCAAATGTCCCCTCCCACAAGACATCGAAGATGGAGGACAACATGCGGAGCGTGCTGGCGTCGTACGGATGCCTCCATTGCCTCCATTGTCATTGTGGATAGGCTGGGCACGTGCGGTAACCATAGGTCACTTGCCTTTTCCTTAAGTGCGGTCATTCCAACGTGCGGTCATTCCAACGAGGACTGTTTGCTCTGAGTGAGAACGGCATTTCAACAATGAAACCATATTACATATTCACGCAACAACCTTTGACTTATTAACATTTACTTGTACACATTCATACACACCATTAGCAAAGGGAAGGGGTACCATAAGTGGATACTTATTGTGGGGATTTCCTCAAGTTGGTTGTGAGGGGAGGAAGACATTGAGGTATCACCTTAACATAGGCCCTGAAGAAGGATTTTTATATCCGAAATGCATCAGCCATTTTTTTGCTGATATTTTGTTGTTTGCTTTAAGAAGAATATTCCTCATTATATAAGGAATTTATGAACGAATAAATAATTGAATTACTACCAATCACAAGTATTCTCTTGACGATTAGTTCATTAAATTGATGAATTAACTCTTTAAATTGAATAAATCCCTTTGGGATCTAAGGGTGTGCGGCCCACACCGATGGCTAGTTAGCCTAGGTATTTTCTTTCCAGCCACACATGTAATATCATCAATGATTGCGCAAGTTATGGTTGCTTACCTTAACATAACTGGCGAATTTCTGAGGTTTTTCAGTTTTACCTGTAACCATAACGTCCCTGTAACAACGTTTTTCTATTTAATTTTATAGGTTTTTACTAGTGCAACTTAACCATAACGTCCCTTTAACAACGTGTTTTGTCAGTGAATTTCATTGGTTTTTAGCAGGATACCCTTAGTTTGCAAAGAAGAAATGTGCAACGTAGTGCAACTGCTGGCACCATGTTAATGCGGACAGCAGTCGCGGACTGTGTGTCTGTTTACAGAGATCGTGTGGCTTGCAACCGGCTGAGTAAGGCAGGTGCTCTCTTACATAGTGGTACCCATCACCAAATGCAAATAACATAGACAAACAGCACCATGTGCAAAAATTGGCAGGGAAAATACAGTAGATTTGCAAATTCTGCACTTATGAAACAAACAGGACAAAGGCATAGGCAGTACACCATAACGAAGTGCATCAACAACAGAAGGGACGTCTGCCTTCACCAGTCTTTACGCACTGCTACTTTAAAGGGGAACGAAGAACGAACTGCCAGAGTAACTACTGAAAAAAAATGCAAAGCCCTGAACGTCAGCACAATATAGTAAGTACCCTAAACTTTGTAAAATAATTGCAAAGGTGCTGCAGTATGCAATAGTACTGAAGCATAACGTGCCTTGGTGTAATGCAGCAATGGAAAGCACCTTACAGTGGCAGGAAGAACATTTCCCTCATGACGCAAGTACTTTCTATATTAACCCCAATGGTATGCACAGTGCTGCGAACTGTAAAACATGTAATATATATTGCTGCATGTACATCAAGCACATTTTCTTTTCGGTCAGACAACACATTGGAAAGGAAATCAAGGCAGTACAAGCGGCAACCCTTCCACAACAGCATATGGGCATAGGAAAGGAAAGAAACTGAACTCTGTGCATAGGGAAATGGACAGCGTTGAAGTCAAAGTGGAGAAATTGTTGCACAATTGTGCCGCTTTAAAGGTTGCGTACAAGGATATAATTTGGACAAAATAACACAGCACTGGCACACCTGCATGTGAACGCCTTCCCCATGTCGGAGCCCGCTATTCCTTCAAAAACCATTTTATAGGAGACGTTATGGTAATACATCAATCTCTTCCTCCCCTCACAACCAAATTGTGCAAATCCCCATTTCCCTAAAATAAGTACTTCTGCTACTCCTTCCTTTCCAAATGGGGTGTATGCATGTGTACAAGGAAACGATAATAATGAGAATGTTGCTGACTGTATGAGTGGTAATCTTTTTGACCTGTAATGGGGTTCTGACTCAGCGGCACACACTCCTCGTTGCAATGACCGCAAGTAAGAAAAAGGTAGGTGTCCTACGGACAGTGCAGCTGTCTGGCCTATCCACAATGACAATTTAGGTATCCGTACGCCGCCAGCATGCTCTGCATGTCCTCATGTTGTCCACCACAAATCAATGCATGTAGGCCCAGACGTTTATGTGTAGTGCAAATACACGCATGTGTATCTGTTCCTCTGTATCCTGCAGACATCGCCACTGTGCAGAAGATGCGAAGGAAGGTTAATTAGGTCGAGGAGTCCACCCACGTCCTACAGGTAGCTATGCAGATAAAAATCCCACCTGCTGTATTCTATAAATACCCAGCGTCTCCCTAAATTGTTGGCACATGTGTGGCACACTTTTAGTCAGTAGAGGAAAGGCAACGGTGTGCATAGGACACCCATGCACGTGCGCACAATGTATTCTGCCCAGAACGCGTTCAGCGGACAGTTGTCCCAAAGGAGAACAGTGGCGATGTCACCATGCGACCGCACCCACTCTGGGCGTGAGCCCTTATTTCGGGGACAGGAGCCAGAACCTCGAACAGCGGGAAAGTGCAGAGTTGAGCAAACTACTGAGTGTTTTTGGGAAAGTACATGCTTACAGACACACCACAATGTGCCGAGGCACATGTTTGTAGGCCTACTTTCCGGGTCAAAGTTGTCCACAGCAACCCTACAAAAGGGCACACTCCAGAGGTGCTGTGCAATCTGTTTGCAGCTTTGCTGAACAAAGTAGCAGGCCACGTAGGTTTGCCATGTAAGTAATGGTGCACCAAATCTGATGTGCTACAGTGTGTCTGCAACTAATAGCAACTATGTTAGTCCGGTTGAGTACACACAGTAATGGACAAAATTATAAACGGACCTTGCTGTGACACACGCAACCGCAGCTGCGATATTCCCCATTGTCCCAATCGCATGGGTAGCTAGCGGCAAAGGGGAGTAAGCGCACGTGTGTTTCCCCAAGGCCGGCGAGGGCCGTGACCCAATGAAGCAGAAACATTCCTTCTTCCCTTTTCAGTTTCTTCTTTGCATCACGCATTTATTGCGTACTTTTACAAAGTTCCACATGCTTCCACCAATGACATTGAAGAGCTCTCCATGTAACTTTATCAGATCTTTACAACAGTCCTCTGCATACACACCACGCCCAGAAATGTTGCACAATCCCTGTGGTTCTCCAGTCCCAAAACCTGTGGCTTTCGTGCTGCGTGCAAGCGTTGGGGCATAACGTGCAACCAGGGTAGGGGAAATTCTTTATAAGGGGTGGCTCTTAAAAGAGCCTTTTTTTCTTCTTTTTTTTTAGATTCTTCTAGCAGAACACCTTTTTCCATTTTTATTTTGTGTTTTCTTGTGTGGACATTGTTACAGTAAACCCGTCACTACATCTTGTAGATGGGTAAACAAAACAGGATTACCAATGAACGACAAAGAAAGGCCATCTAGTTGGAAAATGTTGGCATTTCCACTCCGAATAAGGTCATTGTTGCAGAAGAACATCCCAGCAGTGGATAAAAAAATATTCATGCTTCTGTTGTTGACGCACCTTCCTGCATCTGGCTCGGAACAACATCCATGAGCAGTGGGCCACACTCATCGTGGTGTTATCAATGAGAACGGCACCTTGGCAGTGGGAAAAAGCCTCTTCAATAGCTTTAGCAACCTCTTTAGTCGATGGAAGAAGCCTAAAAACGACATGTAATCCATATGCATGCAACATAGTGGATGATGATAACATCGCCTCTACAGAAAGTGGGCAGGTCTTTGCAAAGTGCATCCATGTCAGTAAAACTGCGCTCGTAGACACCATTCCACAATACGACCTCTCCTTCCAACCCGAAATTTCCATCAGTTTCTTTCCAGGGCATACTTGTGCAGATCTAGTAGAAAGGCATCACCTATAGGCAACACAATGGGTTTGCCATGTCAGCCAGCCTCACTATGCAGAGCATAATGTACAGCAGTTTGAGCACCCCTTCCTGTGAACCACAGCCACAGTACCTCATTGGATAATACCGAAAGTCCCATGTGCATTCGGCAGCAATGTAAAAAGCGCGTATTGTGGCATGTGCGGTGCCCAAAGTACCACGAGGGCAGCACCCCAGTAAAGCAGGAGTAGTCCTTCTTCCCTTTCCACTACCTTTTGTCCAGCACCACCTCATTGGGTATGGGTAAATGGGCACACACAATTCCACCAATGCCATCCAAGACATTACCATCTAACACTGTCTGTGCTGCACAACACTTCATAGGTACCGTTAGAAAATCAGCCTGCTAGTTTACTGTCACTTACCAGCACATCCAGTACATATTTCAGTAATAGATTGCAAAATTTGTGCATCCATATTCATCCACTTGCGCACCCACTACCACAAATTTAAGGTACGCAAACCTTTTCTGCACTATACGTATTTCTGTGTTATAAGTGCCTGTGTGCACGGTATCTGCCACTTAGCAGCCATTGCTTCTTTAAAAGCATACTGTTTTTTTCCCATCCCCTACCATGAAGTGGCACGTTAGTGATATGTGCTTGCAACGTTCTCATTGACCCATATCATACAGTGTAATATTGACACAGGAACTCCCTGCTTTACTTCCAACAATGCTACGAAATGTTTCCCCGCTAACCCACCTCCTACATAAATCATTACAAAAAATGGCATCAGTAGCAGCATTGAATGTATCGTACCAAGGGAAAGCAACTTTCCAAAAGATAATTGTCTGCCCAGCTGTACTTCTGTGTAGGCTGCACTATTACAGCAGGCTCTTTTTAAATCTGCTCCTTCTACTCTCCGCCCTCTGGAATGCATCCAGAAGAGGAGTGCACGACTTGTGATGGTATCTCTCCTGCACTGAAATGTCGCCAGTAGCTCCCTGTGGTTGCGAGGAATAAAGTGAGAAGACTCTGCATTATGCAGAAGGCCTTCTGGCCCCTGGGACCACAATACCTTCAAATCTAACTCCCTATATATCTGCGTGCGCGAGCTCTTCCCTCATCCATCTCCAACTCACTCAGAGGCAAACGCTTCTTCCAAATACCAGTTGTTGGTAGAGGTACTTTTTTTCCTGGGGGCTCCCTCCGCAACAGGCTCCCTGCCTCCCTGACACTTGAGGGGAACCATTGCCGGTTCCGGAAGCACCTCTTAGTTTTCTCTTAGCATCTGCTGTTTCTGCTCATCTCTCCAGCTAACTGCATGGCATAAACTGAATCTTCACTACTTACCTGATGACTCTGTGATGTCGGACCCATGTCACCTTCCCCTGCCAGGCGAACCCCTACACTGGCTTTCTAGCAAACCCCGCACTTGAGGACTGTTTCCTGTTTGCCTAACAGTGCATCCACAACCTTGTGTGTACACTTATCCGTGCACTTGGCGCAATTGGCCCTTATTTTTACTTATTGTCATTTGTTCTTCTTCCTATGTACTGTACCTTCCCCTCCCTCCACCTATGCACTTTGGCGATCTAAGTCACCCCTGGCCTAGTAGTCTCTTTGTCTCTATCTCCCCTCTGTTAGCCCTCCTTTGCCTCATTGTGCTTTGCAAGACGTGTGTGTAGGCGCATTACGAATGCCGTAGCATACAATTGCACATCATATGATATCATACACACAATGCATGCACGCCAGCAGGATGCCTGCCACTTACCATGCACACTGCAAAGTTTTTTTTTGTTTTCCACACTATCCCACTTACTGCACAGTTTTCACAAAATATTGGGCACACGCAACACACCTTGCATGTTACTAACTGCAAAGAAATACATACAGTTGATGCATACAGCCAGGATGCCTGCTCCTTACATTGCTCACTTCCACTGCAGCCTTCTGCACTTCTTTCTGCAAAGAGACCTTCTGGCACACTGTTTGAGTAAACACCTGACCCACCAACCTTATAAACATTGTCTTTCGCTCCACAGTTTCCTTTCCATGGCTCCCATCCAGAAAATGGCTCGAAGCGTGAAAGTACAGTGTAAATCACTGGGTTTTCGTGCTAGAGAGGAAGGGAGGGGGAGGGGGCTCAAGGGTAAATGTAAAACAGGATAGGGACTTGGGTCTGTAGTACTGTCTCAGAAACGTAAGGTTTTTTTGGGAGTTTTTTGTGTCCAGTTTTTGTTATGTTCATGCTTGCTTACACATTTTTTGTTTTTTATGTCATTCGATGCGTTTATGTGCCTTTCTCCTCACATTTGTACGGACTGAAAGTCATCACTTCTCTTACCGTTCTACAGGATTGTATGCTATGCTGCGTGCATAGTGGCAAACAAAACAGCATTGCCAGTGGAGGTTAAGAAAATTCCATTTCCATGGACCCACTGCAAATCTTGCTCCTTAATGCTGTCATAGTCGGTGTTGAACATCCCAGCACTGCACTTAAAGGCACACATGCTTCTGTTCATAAAACATCTCCCGACCTCTGGCTGTGGGCAAATTAGACCCTAATTTGCAACACGTGCAATTACCTACACCATGTGCTCGCGAACGCATAGCACCTCACTTTGTTTGTTCCACCAAGTGTAAAATGCTCTCTGCACCCATTATTCAAAGGTCACCATCTTCGGAGAGAAACAAAGGCAACTATGCATGGCTGCAGAATGGTGTTCAGGTTGTTG
Source organism: Ambystoma mexicanum (assembly GCF_040938575.1). NCBI lineage: Eukaryota > Metazoa > Chordata > Amphibia > Caudata > Ambystomatidae > Ambystoma > Ambystoma mexicanum. The sequence continues at coordinate 272,682,123 of NC_090929.1, read as the reverse complement.
TCAAGGGATAGGCTCTTGGGTGCATAACCAACTTCCTATGGCCCTTGGTCATGTACCCAATACTGTAGGCCTTACCTACACCCTGTACCACATAATGGCCTCATGAAAGGCAACATTTCCCATATGCCACAATCCAGAAACGTATCCTATGATGGGTGGTGTAAAGGGCAACTCATGGCAACCACAAATAGCGCCATGTGGCTCCCTAATGTCCATGGTGGTGGCATAATGGGTACCATATGGTACCAGACGCATATCAGGTCACTTGTGCTGTTCAACCACGTCTACAAGGTCCTACACAACCATTTGTTCAACGTCACCACCATCGGAAACATGCATTCTTAAAACTGCATGTCTCTGTTATGGTGGTGTACTATGGAGCAGGCCTAGCCTCTTCAGTGACAGGGCTACGGGTTTTTGCCATACACCCAACAGTGTAGCCTTTGGCCACACCCAGCTCAACATAACGGAGTTATGCAGGTGAACAAGTGGCCAGGTACATGCGGGTCACCTGTAGCCACTTATAAGCATCCTCTACTTCACCACTTCTCCTACAGGACAGAGTCGTCATTCCATCAGGTCCAGGCATACACTACACAGTGTAAGAATTCCAACCAACCCCCACAACCATAAAAGCAACATTTTATGCAATGATCACAAACCGCACAACAAAGTCAACATTGCAAAACCTACTTCACCCCACAGCACATATTTGGCAGTGCAAGGTGGCCACCCATTCATCAAAGGGCCTACAGGCTTAGCACACCAAACACACCGTACTGCAGTGTACATTGCAAGTTTCATGTGTTCTCCATTGTACTCCCCTTCTGCCATTGCTCTACCATCACTGACTGCTGTGCCTCACCACACACTGCACACCCTAGTACAACCCATGTTTTACTTCTCATTTCATGTGTAATGCCAGCCGCATCTGCAAATGCGCCTGCCTACTTTCGCTTTGGCCATATCTTTACATACATGGCTCAATTACATTGTGTTGCCTGTGCAGAACGGTATGTGAGTGGCTGTGTACATTGTCCATATTGCAACTTTCTGATGCTGATGACTTCCTTTCATGGCACAATGTGGTAAAACACTTCCTCAAGCAAGGGTCTTATAAGGGCCTAACCATAGCAAACTCACATGGTGACATGTGGCTCCCTATTGTGCAACAGGGGCAATGATGTACAACATATGGTAATGTACGCATAGCAGTTCACTTCTGCTGTTCCACCAAGTGCACAAAGTCCTCTGCAACCATTGTGTGCTACTCATCAACTCCAACTGCATGCACAGTAACAACAGCATTGTTGCATTATATTGTGGAGGCTATGATGAAGGCCTAGGCTGTTGGGTGCATGGCCATGCACCCAACAGTCTAGACCTAGGCCACACTCACCACAACATAACAATAGCCATGCAGGCGACCAGGTACGCATGTGCCATAAATCACAAATGCAACATACGCATCAGCACTTCCACCCAACCGTCACACCATCAAAGCAGTGACGCAAGGACACATGGTCCACTTACCGTGATGCTGCAACATATCTCTGTGTTTGGCACCGCTACCCACTTCCAATCACAAAGCATTATAAGCATGCCAAACAAACAAGACCATCTTCACAACATTGAGCCTGCTCCCAACACTCTAGAACGTGCATAGAACTAATGGTGCGTATTTCACTGCAACACTTAGTAATCTGCGCAATGGACATTACGCAAACACATTGAAGATACATTCGCACCTGGACCTCTTCCATATGTACACTATTCCGTTAATACACCCAGTGGGCACACTGCACGACTGGTCACTACACCATCTCCACCCATACAACGACAACTGTAGGTTGTTCTACCAATCACCACACATGCAACCGACATTGTGTGCACTTCAGACAAACCGCACACAATAAGCAACAATGTGGCACCTACTTTCAACCAGTGGACATCATTTTCTCTGCTAGGGCTACAACCTTGCATCCAAGGGGCTATAGACTTACCTCACATAGCACACCATAGTACACGCTATGTTTAAATCCTCATGTCTCGTGGAATGCCCTCTCCTTCTGCAAATGTGCCTGCCACCACTCATGACAGAAGGGCATTGCCGCTGTAGCTCGCATGCCATAACGAAGGCTGCCTACAATTACCACACAAGATAGTTGCCTGTCGAGGTATCCGCGCACTGGCGGAGCATGCATGGATAGCGCTGGCAGATCACTGTCTTCTTGTATAATAATTTCTGAGGCTTGTGGAATCTGCTTAGATCACATGCTGTGCATAGGCCGACATCTAGTGGAAGCTGCGGAGTATTACAGTTTGTTTTTCGAAACTCGAAAATGGGCGTCGACACAGGGCGTGCCAGTGATACTATCCCTAGTGTGACGTCCACTGCACCCAAGATCCCTCACGCGTCTAGGATCCTCAGATTGTTTTTTTCCGCCATACTGGTCGGAAGCATTTTGCGGAGTCCCCTGGCCTTAGCCATACTTTTGCTAAAATATTAATTTATTTACATCCTTCCCCATCCCAACGTCGAACTTCGACACTCGACGCCGGCTGGAGAAGAAATCGACCGTCGGCTGCTGCACGACGGATTTGGGCTTCGGAAGGCCTCTGGCCTCGGCCCTGCAAGTAGGGAGAGTGGGGGGTTGTACATACTCTACACTCTTGGTATATAGGTACACCTTATACATTTCCTACACTTAACAGCCCGCTGCCTCAAGGTGCGTATGGGGGGTACCCCTTTTCAATTCTGCCCCAAGTGCAATCGCAAATACCCTTGGGTCGACAGGCACGCCACGTGCAATCTCTGCTTGCCGAGGGACCACCCCAAAGCGAACTGCAGAGTGTGTAGTAGGTTTATACCTAAGACACTTAAGGACCGTTCGACGAAGCGTTGGGCCCACCACGCCAGGCAGGCGGCCATGGCAGCGGAGGGCACCTTCAGCGACGGCAGCGACGCCGTACTTTCGGACGGCGAGGGCATTACGACGTCGAAAGACAGCCGAGCGCAAGTCCCCGACCTCGGAAGGTCGTCCGGCAGGGCGGCTATGGGGAAGACCCCCGGCGACACAAGCGCTTCACACACCACACACACTAAACACACGAAGTCCAACCGAGACTCGACGACGTCGAATTCTCGGAAAGAGGCACAAACAGAACGGTCCGATTCAGTGTCCTCTGGGCGTTCTCGATCGAGATCGCCGCATGACTCCAGGCAATCATCCACTCTTGCCAAGAGTGCCTCGCTCCCTAGGCTAACAGAAGTTCGATCGTTGGAAGACGAAGACGACTTCCACCCCCAGGCCGCGCTCCAGGAGTCGGAGCCCGCAGTCAAAATCAGCGAGGCCCCACGCTCGAAGGACAGGGACCCTACCCCCGATCCTCGACGCCAGGTGTCGAAAACTTCCAGAGCCACAAAAGGACAGGGAAAACATTTTTCCACTCACGGGGAGGGGGGAAAACAGCAGAAGAAGCAGCCTTTGCACTCTTCCACACCTGTGAAACACACCACTCCCCCTAAACAGACAGACAAAACCAGGTCTGCTGATATGTCTAAAACCAGCAGATCTACTCAAGATAAATCCCCGAGACTTGCTGAGAGAGTCATTCCCAGTTCCAAAAAATGGTCCAGTGAAGACATAGATAGGGTCATGTCAAGGATGTCTTCTTTGGCTGATTTTTACGAAAAAAAATCCAGAACATTTCCTTTCGTATTATCCACAAGGGGCGACACCATCAAGCTCTAATGATCCTATCCCCCCGAGTAAGAAGCCCCGGTTTGAAACACCAATGAGGTCTACAGATCCCTTCGAGGTACAACCATACTCAAGACCATACTCACTGTATCAAGGAGAGGCTTCCTTTGGTGAGGACCAAGAATTTGGCATGGTAGAAGAGCAAACCGGGACGGCCACTAAGGGGATGATGAGGACCAAGAAGAGGAAGAGGAAGACCCTGAAACCTACAGAGTAGATTCCCTGGTAGAAGACGAAGCCCCGGTTACCGACTCCCCTGTCGATAACCAACCACTCCTAAACGAGGTTCTCGCACGTGCAGCAGAACATTTCCACATTGACACCCACGGTGTCCAGGAGAAGAGGGACTTCGCAGAGGAGTTAGTGGGAGAAAGGAGGCCTGTTGCCCAGACCATCCCTATCCTTAAGTCCATTCAGCGAAGAATAGACCCGTCCCTGGTGAACCCGAATCTCACCAGAGCAGTCAATCCCAGGGTTGAAAAACCTTTCAGGGCAGCCCAGTCTGACCCTCTCTAAATAAGAGGACATCTGAAGCCAGACTCCCTAGTTGTCACTAACACTCGTAAGAGGGCTGGAACACCCTTGTCATCGTCCGAAGCTCCTCCCGACAAGGAGAGCAAAAAACTATATGGTTTCGGCAGGAAAGTAGCCTCAACGTCTGCCTATCAAGCAAGGATTGCAAACTCCACCACCCTGTTGGCCAGCTACAACTACCATCAGTGGGAAGAAGTCGCGGCACTCATAGCCTCTGCTCCTGAAGGGCCAGTTAGCTCGGATTTCCGCAGAGGGCAGAGCCGTGTCTGGTTGCATTTTGAAAGCAACCTTTGACGCCGCGGACAACGCAGGCAGATTGATAGCAGAAGGCACTGTTATCAAGAGACATGCGTGGTTACGGCAGTCTGGTTTTAAGGCAGAAACCCAGGCATCATTGTTGGACAAACCGGTGGAAGCCGATCTGTTGTTTGGTAAGGCGGTCGAAGACGCACTGAAGAATGCCAAAGACGAATATGAGACACTCAAGTCCCTTGGCCAGTTAACCAATAAACCCCCTAACCAGAGAGGGAATAGTCATTTTCGTCGCCCACGCGGCCAAAATTCCCAGAGAGGATCTAACTATACCCAGGGGCAGGGTACACAGTGGAACAACAGCCAACAGTCTACCCAGGGTTACGGCAGGGGTAATGGGAGAGGTTGTGGTAAAGGTAGAAGCAGCCCCAGCAAGGGAGGCGGCACGCCTCCACCAAAGCAGTGACGCTCAGTTCAGGGTCCCTTCTCACACAACCCCAGTAGGAGGACGCATTTCCAACTTCACCCAGGCTTGGGAAGGGATCACATCAGACAGATGGGTGCTGTCAACAGTATCCACAGGGTACTGTATAGAAATACTGCAGCGTCCCCGGAACCATCCTCCACGACAAAGAGTACACTCTTTAGAACATCAGAAGATTCTCCTCGAGGAGATCGCCATTCTGCTAGAAAAGGACGCGATAGAACTCGTCCCGGGACACCAGGTAAACAAGGGTATTTATTCAACTTACTTCCTTGTGCCAAAGAAAGATTTGACAATGCGCCCAGTATCGGACTTACGGCCTGCCAACAAGTATGTCAAGCCCCAAAAGTTTCGTATGACTACGCTACAAGAGGTAATCCCCCTCCTAAAAAAGGGGGATTGCATGGCAACCTTGGATATGAAAGATGCTTATTTTCATATTTCCATGTTCCCAGCGCACAGAAGGTACTTGCGCTTCAAGGTGGACAGTCGACACTACCAATTCAAGGTACTGCCCTTCGGGATAGCTTCAGCACCAAGGGTATTCACCAAGGTACTGGCGGTGGCGGCTGCACACCTACGCAGGGAGGCAATCCCGGTGTACCCTTATCTGGACGACTGGCACATAATGGGGCAAACCCCAGTAATTTGCAGGACAAACATTCAAAGGACTATCGACCTCCTCCACGAGTTAGGCTTCTCAATCAACGAGAAAAAGTCAAGCCTGTTGCCAAGCACCTCCAAACAGTTCCTAGGAGCAATCCTAGATACTCAAGAGGGGTTGACCTTTCCTTCAGAGGAAAGAATTCGGAATATACTACTGCAAATTCCGCATTATCAGTCCGGTCACCAAATAACGGTACGCAAAGCAATGCGTTTACTGGGCATGATGGCATCATGTATTTACCTGGTCCCCCACGCGCGCCTGCGCATGCGTCCCATGCAGGAATGGTTGGCGAAACAGTGGTCTCAGGCAAGTGGTCAGTGGGACGATCTATTGGTCATTTCGCCAACACTAGTACAAAGCCTTCACTGGTGGACAAGAGAGAATCTCGCACAGGGGAAACCCTTTTACGATCCCGAAGTACAGGCAGTAGTCACTACCGATGCATGTCTGACAGGGTGGGAGCTCACCATCTCCACCACACAGCTCAGGGTCTCTGGTCTCCCTCAATGGCCAAGAACCACATCAACCTGCTAGAGCTTCTGGCAGTATTCAGAGCGCTTCAAGCGTTCGAGCCCCACCTACTACACCTGTCAGTGCAAATCCGGACGGACAGCACAACAGGCATGTTCTACCTGAACAAGCAAGGAGGGACTCGTTCGCCAAATCTGTCCAAGCTTGCCCAGAAAATCTGGATATGGGCACTGAGACGGAACATCTTCCTGTCATCACAACATGTTCCAGGGGAACTCAATTCCCCAGCGGATGCTCTGAGCAGAGACTCCCTCCCAGAGGAACACAAATGGGTTCTACACAGAGAGGTCGTAGAAGATATCTTCTCTCAGTGGGGTTTCCCCACTATAGACTTATTCGCCACAAGCGAAAACAGACAATGCCCAGGATTTGCATCCAGGTTCCCCCAACCAGACTCCCAGGGGAACGCCCTGTGGATGAACTGGTCAGGGATGTTTGCGTATGCTTTTCCACCAACTCCTCTCATCAGGAAAGTGGTGAACAAGATGAACAGAGAGTCGATGACGCTCGTCCTAGTTGCTCCCATGTGGGCAAGACAACCGTGGTTCCCACACCTACGCAGGATGGCGGTGTGCGAGCCCATCAAACTTCCAGCCTAGTACAACCTACTGTCCCAGCACCAAGGTCAAACAGTGCACCAGCAACCCAACTCAATGAACCTGGCAGCCTGGCTCCTGAGGTCATAGAGTTTGGACATCTCAATTTGCCACAGAGGTGTATGGACATCCTAAAGGAATCTAGGAAACCAAACACAAGTGTTAGGCAGAAACCTGTGCAGTTCCCTCTGGGACCACTGCAAAAGATTTAAGACTACAGGTGCTGGCAGTAAACCCACTTGGTAGCAGTCCGCACCGCACAGATTCACTGTGGTAGCTGTGGCTGAGCAGTCAGACTTCCCTCAAGAAGAGTTAGGCAGTATACAGAGGATACACAATAGGTACAGAGGCACAGTAGCACAAGCAAACACTGACCAGAGCTAGGTGTAAAAGTATAAACTTATTTATTAAAGGTACACTCATAAATTACACTAGCACAATAGAAAAGGTAAGAAAGTCAAACACAGTTACTATTACTCATATGTACATCCCTAATCATTTGTTAACACCACTTATTTCCAACCAGAGGTGAGCGCTTAACGTTAGATGGTACTCCAACAAGTATTACCAAAAGGGAGGGAAAAGGCAGAAATAAAGAGAGCTGTAAGGTAAAACACTTTTCACATAAGGTTAGCAAAGACAGTCAATGGTGGAACAAGGAGAATTAGTTCGGGGCCCGCTTTAGAGGGAGCCAGGCGAAAATGTGCCCAAGATCACACAATGTCACAAGTCTTTGCAGGTGAGTAAAAAAGGTTTTACTACGGTTCTGAAAAGTTTAGTTAGGGTGTCCCAGACCTACCCAGGTTCGAGAGCCGAGGGCTAAATCTACCCCGTACAATCGGTGGCAAGGGAGGCCGGGCGGAACATAGTACCTTTAAAAGTGGAAAGATTCCTCCAGCGGTGGTAGTCGTTCCTGGTAGTGGGTGCAAGTCGCGGCGTCGTCCCGAGGAAGAGGTGATCTCGACGTGGAGGAAAGCTGCAGGTCGTTGCACTACCAGGGATGAGGCCAGCCGTGGAGTTTTCCGGTCACAAAGGATTTTTACCCCTCTTTCGCGGTTGAGGTAAAAAGTGGTATCCCGGTTGCCGGGATGCTTGGCACAGGCAAGGCGGCCACGAGATGCTTCGGGATGGCGAAAAGAAGGCAGCAACTGGTTGTCCCCACCAGTTAAGGGAAGAAGACTCTCTGGCGGGAGATCTCCTCTGTCGTCGGGAAAAGTGGAGAGACGGTTCTGCAGGGCTTCACCGGTGGTGTCGTCTTGGCAGGTCGGCTCGGCTTCTCCCTCTTCGGCTTCTTAGGTACAGTGGCGACTTCTGAAGAACCAGTCCCAAAAACCCTGCTTTTATGCAGCAAACCCCCATTCATACAGCCTAGCTGTCACTCAAACATGCTAAGTGGTGAGCGGGGTGGCTCACCACTTGGGCCAATCACACTAGAGTGCGACATGAGTTGGCAAGGCAACTCAGTCCAGGGTGCCTAAACCCCCTCCCACAACCCCTGTGGTACCCAGACAGAATGGCACCACTTTGGAGGGCTTCTGTGCAGAAGCCCGCCAAAAGTGGAACAAAGGCCCGACTCGGGTTCAGGGTTACTGAAGTGAACCTAGACGCCATTTTGGCGGCGAGTTCCGGCAAAAAATCCCAACCGGTGAATTTATATTAAATAAATAAACTGGCGGCATCTTTAACATTGCACCAAAAAGTGGTGCATCAAAAACAATGGGAAATCCCATTGGGAAATATTCCGGTGGAATATTTCCGTGGTATCCACTGCCACCAGCCAGAACTCGGCGAGGGGGGACGGGACAGTACCCCCTTGACAACAGACCCAGGGGCAATCTAATTGCCCCTACCAGTACTTCCACAGTAAGATGGTTTGTACTGGTTAAGTTCCTAAGTTAAGACTAGTAAAGTCAATGGTAACTTTACAGACCCAGGGAGACAGTAGTCAGTCCCAGGGTGTGGAGTCTATGTTTGGGGGTCTCTAGGACACCCCTGTGCTACTGCACTGAGGGTGCTGTGTAACACACATTCAAAAACCAATGATGGCCTATGGGGAAAATTACCCCCTAGCCCATCAGCACATAGCAAGTCACAGAAAACACTCTCAAGTCATGTCCAAGAGTGAGGGTAAAAGAGTCTCACTCTTGACAGGAGAAAAAAATAAACCCCAAAAAATCCAGCAAAGCTGCTGGGGGACTCACTAGGTTAGGAAATTCAGCCTAAACAGAGAATTCTTCCTAACAACAAGGCACTGTTACTTTGACAAGTGGAAGAGGTTCGTTATCTGGTGCCAGAGTAGACAAATCAACCCTGTTGATTGCACTCCTTCCACTATTGTTACATACATGCTCCACCTGCTAGATGCAGGATTGGTTTTTAACTCACTGAAAGTACACCTGGCAGCCCTGTCAGCATACACCACTTCCCATAGCAAGGTCTCGTGGTGGAAAGTACCAGTAGTTAAAGCCTTCATGGAAGGAGTAAAGAGACTTCACCCTCTTATTTCTAACCCACCACCAGGGTGGGACCTTAATGTGGTGCTAGCCAAGCTCATGGGACCCCCTTTCGAGCCCATGCATAAAAGCAGTCTCAAACACCTGACTTTTAAAACGGCCTTCTTAGTAGCCATTACTTCTATAAGAAGGGTCAGTGAAATTCAGGCTCTGTCAGTGCAGGATCCCTTCTTTACTGTCCATAAAGACAAACTGGTTTTACGCACACACCCTAGGTTCTCACCTAAGTTTATATCAAAATTCCATGTAAACCAGTCCATCGAGCTTCCGGCTATCTTCCAGGACCCTCAAAGCTCGGCTGAGGTGAAACTACATACCCTAGATGTGCGTAGGGCAGTCCTCTACTATGTAAATAAGACCAGACCGCTAAGAAAAACAGATCAACTATTTGTCTCCGTAGCTACAGGCAGAGAGGGGGATCGCGTCTCTAAAGGTGCCATCTCGAAGTGGATTATTAACTGTATCCAGCTGTGTTACTCACTCTCTGAAAGAACTCTGCCTTTCACGCCAAGAGCCCACTCTACTAGAGGCATTGGGGCCACTCTGGCTTTCATTGCAAATGTACCCCTTGACACCATTTGCAAAGCAGCTACTTGGAGCTCTATTCACACTTTTACTCAGCATTACTGCATTGACACCCATTTCAAGGCAGATACACAAGTGGGACAAGCGGTTTTAAGACACTTATTTGCTCATGACCCTTCTCACATCCCACCTCCTTATTCAGGTACTGCTCGCTAATCTATGCACAGCATGTGATCTAAGCAGATTCCACAAGCCTCAGAAGGGATACATTACTCACCGTAATCGTATTTCTGATGCTTGTATCTGCTTAGATTCACATGCGACCCACCCTTCCTCCCCTCTGAGAGAAGGCGCATGATTGCTTGTAGTCTTACCTTTCTATCTATCTGCTTGGATTATCTGTACTCACGCTACTCCTCATGCTACCTCATGTCAGAAAAAATACAATCTGAGGATCCTAGACGCGTGAGGGATCTTGGGTACAGTGGACGTCACACTAGGGATAGTATTACTGGCACGCCCTGTGTCGACGCCCATTTTCGAGTTTCGAAAAACAAACTGTAATACTCCGCAGCTTCCACTAGATGTCGACCTATGCACAGCATGTGAATCTAAGCAGATACAAGCATCAGAAATACGATTACTGTGAGTAATGTATCCCATATATCACGTGAAGCTCTTCCCACATCCGCACCCTTTCCATCCCTTCATCCCACCACCAGATGCCGTACGTATGTTTTTCAGATCCTTTTGCCGCCATATTGTCGTCCCATACAACAACCGCCGTCATGGAACACTTTTCATACATCCCGTCACTGTACACTGCAGTGCAATCAAGTTTTGACCATGCTGCGAACAGGGAAATGCAACGCCGGAGCGGAGCCACATATATGACTAATAATAGTGCGCACACTGCTACGTACAAGAGGCCCAGTCATGCACACAATAGCTTAGAGCCTTAACACACACACCGCAACACTGTCCTCCGATACACCAAGGCAGCATTTCCAAAAACATTTGACTCACAGCATGCTTCCCTCCAGCCAACCATCCACTGTTTGCCGACAGCATGGCGTACTGCAGACCAATAAGACTTCGGTCCGTGGAGCAAACAGGGAAATGGGTCCATGGGGCGGACCCGGCTATCAGTGATTTTTTGGGACGTACTTTTCAGTCCTTTGCAACAAAAGTACTGGTCCGATTTCCACCAAACACACAAAAGCATGCTTTATGACCCAAGCCCCTGCTACAGCCGCAAATTTGGTAAATCCATCCAGCCATTCGGCCTGTAGGCGTGCGCAAAGTTATTTGAGACCCCCTACAACTTGTTCCCCTGCCCCCACACGAAACCTCACCAAAGTTGGCCAAAAATTTCAGAGCGGCCCATATACTTCTTTTGCAAAGTCTGGTGAGGATTCGTCCAGGGGGAGCGAAGTTATAAGCCGCCGAAAAAGTGCTCTTCCTTTGAGTTTTGCAACTTAACCATAACTACATGCCCGCTACCGCGGGCCGTGTAGTACGTATGTGTATATATATATATATATGATATATATATTTTAAAAGAAAAAGTATGCCCTGAGACAGGGCAAATCCAACGGGGATAGCACTCCGAGAGCAGCGGGGAAAAGAAGTCCAGTCCCAGCAATGAAGAGGCAAGACAGCAGGTCCAGGCAGCACAGGTATTCTTTATTTAGTAAAAGTGCATCAAAAAGGGAAAGCCTGGCAAACGACGCGTTTCGCGGTACACTGACCGCTTGATGACGTAGGTGAATATATATATATATATATATATATATATCAGTGAGAAAACATTGTTAAAGGGACGTTATGGTTACAAGTAAAACCGAAAACCCACAGAAATTAGCCAGTTATGGTAAGCTAAGCAACCATAACTCGCGCCACCACCGTGCACTGCTAAGAATAACACCCATGACATCAAAGATGAGATCACAAATATGATTGATGACATTACTGAAGTTTTTTTCTCCATTCAGTCTATGGGGAAAAAAAAGAAATTTCGGGACCTCCCTATAACTTTGACCCCCCCCCCCCCCCCTTGACCAAACCTCACCAAACTTTGCAAAAAAATTCAGAGTGGGCAATATACTTTTTTTGCAGGGGGAGCAAAGTTATAAGCTGCCCAAAAAGTGCTCTTCCTATGGGTTTAGCAATTTAACCATAACTACATGGCCACAGGCCATGTAATATATATGTTTATATAAAGGAATACATTTAAGCGCTTTTCTTCCCTTCAGCTCCCTACAGTCCAGCCAACAGTAAAAGGCAATCTTTGCGATGGAATTGGTTCCCAAAATGATGATATTCAGTGATTGGATGTACCTTTTACTTCAAATTCCTATGAACTGCATCAGTTATAATAGGTGTAGCCTGTGTTGTGAAAAAATCAGACCTCCACACACAGGACCTCATCCACATACAGTGCACACTGCACTTCCTGACTACAGGCATGGCCTGACAATCACAGGACAAGGCAGCGTCAGGCCTCAGCTTGTCACCACCAGGAAATGCTCTTCAGATGTCAGAAAAGGCACCCTCTGTGACATGGGGTGGGTACAGACCTATTTATATATAAAATGAAACTCTCTGGATAGATGTGATATCAATCATTCATGGAGGGGGGCGCTGGATCAACCTGCCTTTTCGTATGGGACCAAACCGTGCCCCGAGAATTACACATTGTTAACATAACAAAAGAAGCAAAATAAAAAACGAAAAGAAGATGTATGCGCCACAAATTGGCTGAAACCATTGTTACAGAAGAGATCGAGATAGAATTGAGAATATCTGGTTGGCATAACAATGGGCAATGCCATGGCATGAAAATGCCAAATCACTTGAATCTCTTTTTACCCAAACTCCTATACTGTACTACCCAATGAGAAGTTCCATAACAATATTTTCTCCAATTAGCAGCATTGTAGGTATCAAGTCGGGTGCTGGACTTAACATTTGCCAGCTCCGCAGTGATTTCATATTGGGCTATTTTGGGCTATTTCACCCACACACAATTGGCCTATTTTTGGTCTACTTTTGATGGGCATTCTTTTTTTTCTTTTTCTCCTGAGGCTGCCTTTCTACAACCCACCGACCCCAACCCTACTCTCTCTACCCCCACCCACCACACTTCCTCTCTATCCCCAACCTCCAATGCCACCCGATTATGTGTGCTGGTTGAGTTTTGTTTGGGCTATTTTGGGCTACTTTCGACAAGTCCTACATGTTTTTGCCCCCAACCCACCACCATCACTCACCCACCTTACCCACCCGGCCCCCACCGTCTCACCCTACTACCTCTCTCTACCGCACCCACCCAATCCCCACTCTCTACCCCCACCTAAACCCCACCCTTTCTACCACCACACATCCACCCTACCACCACCCTCTCTACGTGCACCCACCCTACCTCCACCTTTTCTACTGCCACCCACCCACCGTGACGCTACTCAACCCCCACTCACTCTACCCCCACTCACCCACCCTATCCCCACTTACTCTACTACCACCCACCCTACCATCCACTCTCTCTACACACCCACCCAATCCCACTCTCTACCATCACCCACCCCATCCCCACTTTCTCTACCCCCATGTCTACCACCACACACCAACCCCACAACCACCCTCTAACACCACCCACCCTATTTCCACACGTTCTACCCCCACCCACCCTACTTCCACACTCTCTACCCCATCCACCCTACCCACACTCTCTCTACACCCTCTCACCCTACCCCCACTCTCTCTCCCAACCCACCCACCCTAATATTGTTCTCTCTACCCTCCTCCACCGAATTCCCACACTCTCTACCCACACCCAGTCTATCACCACCCACACACCCTACCTCGACCATCTCTACCCCAACCCGCCCACCCTGCCACCACTCTCACTAACCCCACCCATCCTACCCCCTCTCTTTACCCCAAGCCACCCACTCTACCCCTGCTCTCTTCACCCACCCACTCTACCTCCACTCTCACTACCCCCACCCACCCTACCCCACTCTCTCTACCCCAACCCACCCTACCATAATTCTATCAACCCCCACCAACCATTCCCCCACTCTCTCTACCCCAACCCACCCTGACCCCCTCTCTCCCGCCACCCACCCTACCCTCACTCTTTCTACCCAACCACCCAATCCACACTCTCTACAACAGCCACCCACCCTACCCCTACTCTCTCTAACCCCGCTCACCCACCCTACCCTCACTCTATCCCCAGCCACTCTACCTCTACTCTCTCTACCACCACCAACCCACTGTACCTCAACTTTCTCTACCCCACCCACTCTACCTCCATTCCCTCTACCATCACCCACCCCACTTCTGCTCTCTACCCCATCCACCATACCCCCACTCTCTAACCCCACCCACAAACCCTACTCCCAGTCTCTCTACCCCCACCTACCCATCCTACCCCTACAATCTCTCTGCCACCACCCACCCTACCCCATTCTCTCTACCCCCACCAACCTGCCAAACCTACCTCTATTCTCTCTATCATCATCTACCCCCACCGACCCTACTCCGACTCTCTATACCCACATCCACCTTACCCCCACCTTTCTGACATGACCCACCCACCCGATCCCCACTCTCTCTGCTCTCACCCACCCAATCCCCACTCTCTCTACCCCCACCATGTCTATCACACACCCTACCTCGACCATCTCTACCTCAACCCACCCTCACTCCCTAACCCCACCTACCCTACCCCCTCTCTTTATCCCAACCTACCCACTCTACTCCTGCTCTCTCTACCCCCACTATCACTACCCCCACCCAACCTACCCACACTCTCTACCACCACCTGCCCTTTCCCCACTCTCTCTACCCACACCCACACTGCCATCACTATATGCCCACCAACCCTATCCTACTCTCTAGCCCACCCACTCTACCCCAACTTTCTTTGAACACACTAACCATTTCCACACTCTCTCTACCCCCACCCACCTACCCCCACTCTCTACCACCACCCACCCTACCCACACTCGCTCTACCACCACCCACCCGACCACCACTCTTTCTACCCAACCACCCAATCCACACTCACAACACCCACCCTGCCCCTACTCTCTCTAAACCTGCTCACCCACCCTACCCTCATTCTCTCTACCCCCACCCACTCTACCTCTACTCTCTCTACCACCACCAACCTACCCTACCTCAACTCTCTCTATCCCACTCACTCTACCTCCATGCTCTCTACTGGCACCCACCAACCCTACCTCTGCTCTCTCCCCATCCACCCTATACCCACTCTATTACCTCACCTACCAACCCTACTCCCACTCTCTCTATCCCCACCCATCCATCATACCCCTACTCTCTCTACCACCCTACCTCCATTCTCTCTACCCCCACCCGCCTGCCAAACACAACTTCACTCTCTCTATCACCTTCCCACCGACCCCCACTCTTTCTAAACCCACCCTGCCTCCACCTGCTACCCCACCAACCCATCCTACCTCCACTCTGTCTACCCCACTCTCCCTACCACCACCCATCCATCCTACCTTCACGCTCTCAACTCCCACCCACCTTACACCGTCTCATTAACCCTGCTCACCCACCCTACACCCACTCCCTACCCTACACACCCATCCTACCTCTGCTCTTTCTACCCCCACCCACCCTACATCTAGTCTCTCTAACCACACCCACCCACCCTACCTCCACTCTCTCTACCCCACACACACTTTACCATCACTCTCTACCGCCACCCAACCTACCCCCATTCAATCATTCTCTCTACCCCCACATACACACCCTACCCCCACTCTCTACCACCACCCACCCTACCTCCACTCTCTCTACCCCAACCCACCCTACCCCGACTCTCTATACCCACATCCACCCACCCTACCCCCACTCTCTCTACCCCACCCGCCTTACTCCCATCTCTCTACCTCCACCCACCAATCCCCACTCTCTCTGCCCTCACCCACCCAATCCCCGCTCTCTCTACCCCTACCATGTCTACCCCCACCCACCCTACTCCCACTCTCTCTAGCTCACCCACCCTACCCACACACTATGTACCCCATGCACCCTACACCCTCTCTCCCTACCCCAACCCACACACCCTGCCATTGCTTTCTACCTCCACACATCCTATCCCCTCCCACACACCCTAACCCCACACTCTCTACACCCACCCACACTACCCCCACTCTCCTTACCCCCACACTGCCCTATCCCCAATCTCTATACCCACCCACTGTACCCCACCGGCTCTACCCCCAACCACCCTATCCCTACCCTCTCTACCCCCACTTACCCACCCTACAGCTACTCTCACTACCCCCACCCACCCAACCCTCATTCTCCCTACCCCCACCTGCCCACCCTACCTCTACTCTTTCTACCTAAACCCTCTACCCCACCCACCCACCTTACTGCCACTCTCTCTAGCCCCCCCACCCTACCTCTGCTCTCTCCATACCCATCTACCTACCCCACCTCAACGTTGTCCACCCACCCTACCTCCACTCTCTCTCCACCCACCCTATCTCCAGTCTCTCTCCACCCAGCCTATCTCCACTCTCTCTACCCCCGGCCACCCTACCTCCACTCTCTCTACCCCACCCACCCTACCCCGACTTTATATACTCACACCCACCCACACTACACCCAAACTCTCTACCTCCACCTACCCTACCCCACGCTCCTACCCCCATCCACCCAATCCTGACTCTCTCTGCCCTCACCCACCAAATCCCCACTCTCTCTACCCCCACCATGACTACCACCATCCATCCACCCTACAACCACCTTCTGCCTTCTCTACCCCCACCCACCCTACTCCCACTCTCTCTACCCCACATCACCCACCCTACCCATGCACTCTCTACCCCCACAAACCCTACCCCCTCTCTCTCTACCCCAACCCACACACCCTGCCACTGCACTTTCTACCTCCTCCCACCCAACCCACTCTCTACCACCACACACCCTATCCCCTCCCGCACACCCTAACCCCACACTCTCTACACCCACCTGCCCTACCCCCACTGTTCTTACCCCCACACTACCCTATCCCCAATCTCTATACCCACCCACTGTACCCCAACCGGCTCTACCCCCAACCACCCTACCCCTACCCTCTCTGCCCCCACTTACCCACCCTACAGCCATTCTCACTACCCCCACCCACCCTACCCTCACTCTCTCTACCCCCACCCACCCATCCTTCCCCTCTCTCTAACCACACCCACACCCACCCATCCTTCCCCACTCTCTACCCACACCCCCATCCTTCCCCACTCTCTCTACCCCACCCTACCACCACTCTCTCTACCCTAACCTACCCTACCTCCACTCTCTCTACACCCACCCACCCCCACTCTCTTTACCCCCATCCTCCACTCTATCTCCACTCTCTATATCCTCACTCAGCCTTCCTCTCTCTCTCTCTCTCTCTCTCTCTCTCTCTCTCTCTCTCTACTCTCATCCACCCATCCTACCTCCACTCTCTTTACCCCTACCCACCCAAGCTACCTCCAGTCTCACTACCCCCGCCCACCCTACCCCAACTATACCCACTTCCACCCCCGCTACACCCACTCTACCCCCACCCACCCTACCCCCACCTACCAAATCCCCACACTCTCTGCCCTCACTCACCCAATCCCCACTATCTCGACTCCCACCATGTCTTCCACCATCCAGCCACCCTTTAAACACCTTCTACATTCTCTACCCCGCCCACCCTACCTCCACTCTCTTTACACTCATTCACCCATCCTACCTCCACTCTCTTTACCCCGACCCACCTAAACTACCTCCATTCTCTCCACCACTACCCACATTACCAACACTATCTCTACCCCTACCAACCCTACCCCACTCTCTCTAACCCCACCCACCCAACCTACCCCCACTCTCTATTCCCACTCAGCCACCCTACCTTGATTGTCTCTGCCACGACCCACCCTACCCCCACCTCTCTACCTCTACCCACTAATCCCCACTCTCTCTACCGCCACCATGTCTATCATCATCCAGCCACCCTATAAACTCCTTCTACCTTCTCTACCCCACCCACCCTACTTTCATTCTCACTCTACACCCATCCTACCTCCACTCTCTTTACCCTCATCCACTCATCCTACCTCCACTCTCTTTACCACCACCCACCCAAACTACCTCCACTCTCTCCACCACTACCCACATTACCACCACTCTCTCTACCCCTACCAGCCCTACCCCCACCTCTAACCCCACCCACCCAACCTAACCCCACTCTCTATTCCCACTCAACCACCCTACCTTGATTCTCTCTGCCACTACCCACTCTACCCCCCTCTCTACCTCCACCCACAAATCCCCACTCTCTCTACCCCCACCATGTCTACCACCATTCAGCCACCATATAACTACCTTCTCTACTCCACCTACCCGGCTCCACCTCTCTCTACCCCACCCACCCTAAGCACACACTCTCTACCCCAAGCACCCTACCCACTCTCTCTCTACAACAACCCACTCACCCTACCTCAACTTTTCTATCCCAACCCACCAACTCTGCCCCTGGTCTCTCTACCCCCAGCCACCCTACCCTCACTCTCTCTACCCCACCCACCCATCCTTCCTCACTCTCTCTACCCCATCCACCCACTCACCCCCACTCTCTTTACCCCACCCTCCAGTCTATCTCCACTGTCTCTATCCTCAACCACCCACCATACCTCCACTCTCTCTACCCCCACTCACCCTCCCTCTCTCTCCCCTCATCCATCCATCCTACTTCCACTCTCTACCCACGACCACCCTACCCCCACTCTCTCTACCCCCTCCAACCCACCCTACCCCCACTCTCTACCCCACCAACCCACCCTACACCTACTCTTTCTACATCCACTCAGCCTCCCTCTCTCTCCCCTCATCCACCCATCCTACCTCCATTCTCTACTCACCACCACCCTACCCCTACTCTCTTTACCCCCACCCAATGTCTACTCTGTCTACCCCTCCACCCACTCACCCTACTTCCACTATCTCTACCCCCACCATATCTCCATTCTCTCTACCCCCACACACCCAATTTCATCCCACCCTAACCCTACCCCCACTCTCTCTTCCCCACCCTACCTCCACTCTCTCTACCCCCCACCCACCCATTCTACCTCCACTCTCTCTAACCCCCACCCACCCTAACTCCACTCTCTCTACCCCCCAACCACCACCCTACCTCTGCTCTCTCTACCCCATCCATCCGCCCTAGCTCTGCTCTTTCTAACCCAACCCTACCCCAGGTCTCTCTACCCCTATCCCCCTACCCTCACTCTCTCTACCCCTACCCACCTATCCTTCCCCACTCTCTCCCAACCGACCAGCCCACCTTCATTCTCTCTACCACCACCCACCCAACCTCCACTCTCTCTACCCCCATCCACCCACCCCCCTCCCGGTCTCTCTACCCCTACCTACTCTACCTTCACTCTCTCTACCCCCACCCACCCATCTTTCCCCACTCTCTCTGCCCTCACTCACACAATCCCCACTATCTCGACCCCCACCATGTCTACCACAATCCAGCCACCCTATAAACATCTTCTATCTTCTCTACCCCACCCATCCTACCTCCACTCTCTTTACCCTCATCCACCCATCCTACCTCCACTCTCTTTACCCCCACCCACCTAAACTACCTCCACTCTCTCCACCACTACCAACATTACCACCACTATCTCTACCCCTACCAAACCTACCCCCACTCTCTCTAACCCCACCCACCCAACCTACCTCTACTCTCTATTCCCACCCAACCACCCTACCTTGATTGTCTCTGCCACTACCCATCCTACCTCCACCTCTCTACCTCCACCCACCAATCCCCACTCTCTCTACCCCCACCATGTCTACCATCATCCAGCCACCCTATAAACTCCTTCTACATTCTCTACCCCACCCACCCTACCTTCATTCTCTCTCTACACCCATCCTACCTCCACTCTCTTTACCCTCATCCACCCATCCTACCTCCACTCTCTTTACCCCCACCCACCTAAACTACCTCCACTCTCTCCACCACTACCCACATTACCACCACTCTCTCTACCCCTCCCAACCCTACCCCCACTCTCTCTAACCCCACCCACCCAACCTACCCCCACTCTCTAGTCCCACTCAACCACCCTTCCTCTATTCTCTCTGCCACTACCCACTCTACCCCCCTCTCTACCTCCACCCACAAATCCCCACTCTCTCTACCCCCACCATGTCTACCATCATCCAGCCACCCTATAAACTCCTTCTACATTCTCTACCCCACCCACCCTACCTTCATTCTCTCTCTACACCCATCCTACCTCCACTCTCTTTACCCTCATCCACCCATCCTACCTCCACTCTCTTTACCCCCACCCACCTAAACTACCTCCACTCTCTCCACCACTACCCACATTACCACCACTCTCTCTACCCCTCCCAAACCTACCCCCACTCTCTCTACCCCACCCACCCATCCTTCCTCACTCTCTCTACCCCATCCACCCACTCACCCCCACTCTCTTTACCCCACCCTCCAGTCTATCTCCACTGTCTCTATCCTCAACCACCCACCATACCTCCACTCTCTCTACCCCCACTCAGCCTCCCTCTCTCTCCCCTCATCTACCCATCCTACCTCCACCCTCTACCCACGCCCACCCTACCCCCACTCTCTCTACCCCCTCCAACCCACCCTACCCCCACTCTCTACCCCACCAACCCACCCTACACCTACTCATTCTACACCCACTTACCCTAACCCTACTCTCTTTATCCCCACCCAACGTCTACTCTGTCTACCCCTAAGCCCACCCACCCTACTTCCACTATCTCTACCCCCACCCTACCTCATTCTCTCTACCCCCACACACCCAATTTCCTCCCACCCTAACCCTACCCCCACTCTCTCTACCCCACCCTACCTCCACTCTCTCCACTCCCCACCAACCCACTCTACCTCCACTCTCTCTGCCCCCCACCCACCCTACCTCCACTCACTCTACCCCCCAACCACCACCCTACCTCTGCTCTCTCTACCCCATCCATCCACCCTAGCTCTGCTCTTTCTACCCCAACCCTACCCCAGGTCTCTATACCCCTACCCCCCTAACCTCACTCTCTCTACCCCTACCCACCTATCCTACCTCACTCTCTTTCCCCAACCACCCTACCCACACCCACCCTCCCTACCCCCACTCTCTCTACCCCCACCTACCCTGCCCCACTCCCTCTACCCCATCCACCCACCCTACTGCCACTCTCTCTACCTCTACCCACCCTTATCGCACTCTCTACCCCACCCACCCTATGCCCACTGAACCCTTTTTGCTTTATTTCCTCCATTGCTATATTCTCCTTCCTTCGCATTCTCCTGCACACCTGCACCCCTTATCGCATCTTCTTTAAAACTTTTCACTCTCCTCCATGCACCCTGGTGCCTATAGATGCAAAATGCAAAGAACAGCAGCAATTGCCAAAACTGCTCATACTGCTCCAAGTGCCAGTCGATGACAGGAAAAGCCTTGAAGGAGCAAAAGGGGAAATTGGCGGTAGGGCAAAACCCCAAATCATCTATCCAACCAAAAAACCTTCGACCAACGAGGCGAGAGGCGACTCTCCTTGGAGGAAGAAAGTTAAGTGGTCGAGATCGAGGAGTGGCTCCGATCACAAGAATTATACCCCACCAAATTGAACAATTAGGCATTAAAGCACCCATACCCACCTACAAAATAAAGATTGAAAGACTAGAAAGTCAAGACGACGTGATCATGAATCGCAACAATGTTCTACGACTACTCCACTGTGTCCCGCGTCTGAGAACGATACAATCGTATGACATCAAAACAGTGGAATTCCCACGAGAAGGTCAAAACGACCTCGTTATACTACATCTGAAATCAAAAATTATAACAAACAGCATCTTGGATGCTATACCTGAGCTGTTGTCGCTCGGATTTGACATTCTGGAACTAACCGACGAAGATACCCACAAAAGTCATTTCAATAAAATTACAGAACTACAGCCAGTCTCATCCTTCTGGAAGAAAGGTAACGAAGTGAAGAGTCCTGAGAAAATGCAGGAGGCTGGCCAACATAACAGAAATCAGTGCACCAACAATGTCTGCGGCCTGAGAAAAGTGGAACACGTCCAAAACGACTCGGTGGAACAAATCCAAATCACAGTCGCTGGCACCAAAGCTCTCAACAAGAAAAATGGCACAGGGGAACTAGAAAACAACGAACATGATTCAACGGACAATTGGGGGTGGCTCGCAAAGGCCCTGAACAAAACAACTCAAAGCTAACGCCAACTAGAAAACTCGCCCCTAACAACTAAGTTTGGTTCCTGGAACACCAGAGGATTTGTGCACCTATTCCAAGAGAGTTGCTTCCCAGAGTTGGATGTCGTGTGCCTCCAAGAAACATGGCTGGATAACTGCCCCATTGCTGGAGAATATGAGATCGCCTTTAATCCAGCCATCAAACAACTGATGGGTAGGCCAATGGCAGGCCTTATCACTATGATCAAAAAGAGATCTGGATATCAAATCCTCAACACTGAAAACGTGACTCCATATATTCAGGCAACAACAATTGCTCATAATTACGAAGAAAATAAGAAAATCCATATTCTGAACCTATACTGGAACCACAAGACTATAAGTGGTAATGGATTTATAGATCAAGTTACAACTATAATAGATGATTGGCTCGAAACAGACGTTGGTGCTGACATTGTGATCTGTGGAGACTTGAATATGAATTGCCTAACAGCTAACAACGAATTGAATCCAAAAAATCCCAACAAAACACAACTCGCCAGTCAATGGGCGACAGAGATGGAGTTAAGAAATCTCATGCTGATGAACGGAAACTTAGCAGGAGACATACCAGCCCAACCTACCTGGTCCAGAGGCACCCAACGATCGACGCTTGACTACTTTTACGTCAGCGAGAAAATACATCAACATGCAACATCTCTCACGGTGCACCCTATGACCAATAGTTATCATGACTTAGTCATCCTGACATGTACCACAGATTACGGACTCAAACCCACAACTTGGTCATTCCCAGTAATGATCAAATCCAACAGGGTGAGACTGAAACTAAAGAAAACAGAGGTCAAAAACATACTAACCACATACGTAGACGATCAAAAGGAGACTGAATACATCCATCTCTTAGACGACTATAAAGAAAAACATCAAGGATCCAAAGCTCGTGGCTTTGTTGCTAGACACAAATTTGATCTAGAGTTGAGGAAAAGAAAGAGAGAACTAAGAGCGCAAATAAGAAATCTATCGAAAACGAACTTCAAAAGCTACTTAATTGCAAAAAGAAACTGTAAACAAAAGTACAAAAATTGGTTACGATCACACAAAGCAGTTATGATGCAGAACGACTCAGAACTAATAATGCAAAAACTGCAAAACAAAAACTCCTCTGCCTTCTGGAAGATAATAAACAATGCAGGATCCCCACAAATGGCATTACTTACAAATGCAATTCCTGAAGCTGAATGGATACAACACTTCTCGAAGCTATATAGCAAAAGAACAACTGTAGCAGAGACACCACCATCCACTTTAGAAAAATGGAAGCTGGAATTCGACAAAAACGACATTTAGGAGATAATAAAAAGAGCTAGCTCCTCCAGAGCCCCAGGCCCGGATGGTCTAACAAACCACACAATCAAAGAAAATCCAGAGCTGTGGGCAGAGATATGTCACATGATGTTCAAAAGAATAGCAGCTAACTGCAAGAGTCCGGACTCATGGAAATGCGCAATAATCATTCCTATCTTCAAGAAAGGGAATCGATCTGATCCAACAAACTATCGACCCATTGCGCTGCTAGATGTGTTAGGCAAAGTGTACGCGACTCTTTTACAACAACAACTTGTAAAATGGGCAGCTGACTCAAAACATCTGGACCCACGTCAGACCGGCTTTGTCAAGGGTGTAGGCTGCTCCCTGAATCTTCTCTTAATCAACCTCCTTAAAATGGAAGCAATAAGAACAAGAACCCAAGTGCATCTCGCACTGATAGACTTCTCACATGCTTTCGACAGTATAGATAGAGAACTACTATGGGAGAAAATGAAGAAGTGGGAATGTCCAAAAGATCTGATAGCGGCCATCAAAGAGCTACACAGTGGCACAAGCATCAAAATCCATCTGGACCAAAAGGGCACCCTGTCCAAAACGATAAACACCTATAGCGGGGTCAAACAGGGTTGCCCACTGGCTGCTATAATATTCAACCTATTCTTATCGGACATTGGAGATGCAATTGACAGCGTGCACTCCTTCTCTCCAAAAATACACGGAGCCCCGTTAAGCTGGATGCTTTATGCCGACGACCTAATATTGCTAGACGTAACACCCATAGGCCTACAGCGAAAGATTGACGCAGTAGACCTCTACGTGAGAGCTAATGGCTTACAAATCAATAAAAAAAAGTGTGAGGTGTTAACATTGCAAAACTTGAAAACAACAAAGCACAAAAAACCTAAATGGCATTTGGGAAAAGAGTGGCTAAACAACACAACAAACACAAGATACCTAGGCATGCAAATTAATTCGAGCCTGAACGACAGTCAATGGGAACAGATAGCCAAATCCAAATGTCGGCAATTTGCATGCCAAGCCAGCGTCTTACACAAGAAATACGGTAAATTTTCAATAAAACCGGTAAGGAACTTTTACTCCCAAAAGGTAGTGCCGGCCCTGATTTTTGGTGCTGAAAATGCCCTCGGATGCTCCGCGGATGTCTGGTCTTCCTTAGAAAATATCTTCTGGGTAAGAGTTCTGCAACTACCAAAGGGTACATCAACTGCTTGCATCAGATATGAGCTAAACCTAACATCAATTAATGCACGAGTCAGTTGGAATCTGCTGAGCCTCTTTAGAAAGATAACCATGAAGAAAGTGGCCCTACAATTCGAAATACTACAAAATCCCAGCAAAGGAAATCCCAACTGTCTGCTGTCAATGTGGTATAAACGCTGCAAGGAAATTATGGCTTTTTATGACATCAACCTAAAAATCCTACACGACAATCCGAATGCTGCAAAAACCAAGGTCTGGCGATTAGATTGGATCGTGACTGGGAACCTAAGATCAGCCAACAACTTAATGAAGGAGGTGCCGAGTGAAGCAAGAAATCTAAACACCCTACAGCCTTATATCGAACTGTCCCCAGACAACGGCAGCAGAGCCTTGTTTCTACACTTCAGATTAAATGCATTCAAAACAAGAGAGTGGACTAGAGAGCAACGCAAAATAGAAGAACCCAATGCAGTCTGCAGATTCTGCAACAAGAAGGAAGAAACTCTAAAACATTTAACACTGGAATGCAAAAGCCTACACCGGGAGAGAACATTGACATTAGGGCCCCAACTAATGAAATTTCAAACGCCAAGTGCGGACGATTGGTGGCAAGCTCTGTTCGACAGTCGGGAAAAACACCTGCATTATGCGTTAATTCGCTTTTTGAGCCTGTTGAAAAAACTACTGATATAACACCTAAAACAAGGACAAAATTGTGAGTGTGAAGCAAAGGCGAAGGATCGAAAGCGACTTACAAACTCATGATGCTAAGGTGCCATCAGACGAGAGATACCCGAACACTCAAGGAGAGAAGAATGAACTAACTGTAGTGAAACATTCATCTCCTTTCTCTTTTTAAAGGCATTTTATGCCAATAAAAATAAAAATAAAAAAAAAATAAAAAAAATATGTCCCTTTTTATGAAGAAAGGGTTGCAGTGCCTCTTCACAGTGTCCTTATAAATGTCCCCTGTGTCTGGTCATAAACTAAAGTTGTCTTTGGCAATCATGTGATAAAAAAGGAAAGGTAGAATCAGTTTCTCGTGTCTGTCACCCTGTTACAGATCTTTTAGCTGTCAACCTGGCTTTCAACAAGATCAAAGAGAACATTCTTATAGAATCTAATGCATTGAACCATTTAATTTTAAAGCAACACTTTTAACTGATAATAAATGGTGCATTTTAAGTAAAACACCAAGTGTTGTCAACAAAATACAAAGTCTTGGTGCACATGGTCCAACAAGGGGATTCTACAGCACTACAGAAATTGGACCTCACAATTGAAGAACGGCTGTTGAATGAGATGCTGTCATCTACATTTAAATTGCTACCTGCTCCGGGTCTGATGCTGATCAAATAAAATTTGCTACACTATTTATATTGGACCCCCTCTAAAATGTTGAACGTTTGTCTTAAACTGAGCGGAAATTGCTGGGCCTGTAAACCAGTAATTGGTAGTTGCATGCATCTATTTTGCACATACGAGAATGTAAGAACATTTTGGGAAAATGTGTTTGAAAAAATCAGCGTGGCGCTGGGTCAGTTGTTAAACCGCCTGTTCAAAGCCCATCATCTTCTGTGAGGATGATCTAAAACAGCTGCTTCTTCGGGGAGCAAAATTGTTCACCTGACATGCTCAGGCCCAGCTGTCGACTCAAAGACAATGGAAAGAATGGAAAGTCACAATGACCCCAATGCACATTTATTACAATTTATTCAAATAATGTACTCATAGAAAATGTGATTCTTTTGGAAAAAAAACAGATCACTTTATTCAGAGTCAGCTTATGGGCAATCCTAGCAGTAACCAGGCCGTAAGTGCACCTGGTCCTAAGCACATCCTCCGGGTGGCCCTTTGCCATTCCCGGCTTTAACCAAAATGGTAAACCCTCATTTCGGTCTATTGTCCTTCCAGGTGAACTCTGCCACTTCTGGTTTAAGTCCTTCCGGGTCAAACGTGCCTCTGGTAGCCTTTCTACCAGGAATCATTTATGGAGCAAAAAAACACTGCAGTTATGGAGGGATCCTTTACTGTCCGTAAGGGTGAACGTGCCTGTCATACCCTCTCTGGCTCCTGCAGTCAGTTGATAATGCTCGTTGCTAGCATTCGCTCTGTGATTTCTCACCGGCTAGGATTGCCCTGTAACTCAGAATCTGTGACAATGAAAGAGAAACCGTTAATACACAATAACACAATGGGGTTCATTATAAGTTTGCCGGTCTGGGAAAAGTGCTGGCAAATGTGGTGATAATTCCGTGACCGGCACTTTTCCCAGACCGGCCAACTACAAGTTTGCCGATGGGGGTCACTGATTTACCTCCAGCTAAGAGCTATAGGTAAATCAGGCCCCCACCAGCAAAAAACTGCCAGTAATACCGGCAATCCCCTGCATGCACCTGGAGTATATCAGGTGCTGTAACGGTAGGTCAGTTTGCTGGTATCCCGCCGGAATTAGCAGCAGGGTAGCAGCAAACTTATAATGACCCCCAATATATCCGAAACATCCTACACTTAAAGAAAAATCATTAATACATAACATGCACAAAACATCCCACATTGAATCTACTTCATGGAGTGGGTGGGTGTTACTTACCGGCTTCCAAAGAAGAGACCCTCTCTGGTGCAGCTGTGACATTTGAAGCCCCCCAGGCCTGAAACTGGTTTCAGCTACCTGGTGGGGTTGAGCGGAGCGCCCTTTCCGTTTCTGTCCTACCCTCCGGAAAGTGGAGGCAGAAAGTGAAGTGGAGGCCAGAGGGACAGCCCACTATGACAGCTGTCCCTGTAGTGCACCCTAGCGTGGGCTGGGTCAGCTGTTAAAGATACAATACAAGATAAAAACACACAATATACATTTTAATGCATCTGGAATAACTTTGTGAAGACGCTTGCGTCAATGACACTGTGTAGGAATGCTCATTACTGCTGTGATTGAACATAGCATATGCAACATCCTATCAGACTTTTTCTGTCTTGTGGACCATGTTTCCATACCCACCTTAAGTTTGAACCCACACCCACTTGTAAACAAACACCTTATCATGTGTTGAAATATACTTGCCATCTCTGGAATATGATACTTCTCTTTGAACATGTTGACCTATTTAATATTATTGTTTATCAACGTATATGCAATAATGCAGTAAGCAGACAGATCATGCAGCCATAAAGACAAACATATACATGAACACACTCCACGCACACACGTGGATACACCAATAGCAAGACACAAATACAGAGTCAGTGAGGTGAATGACCATGATAATCACACACACACAAATATGTTGCAAGGATGACACACAGATTCACGGACATATCATTAATGCAACTAACAAAACATACAAACTAAAAGACATATGGCAACTATCATGCATAGATGTAGGTACAAAAGGGATTTACAGACAACATAACCTTACAGATAAGCACACTCGACTAAGGAGACCCTGCAAACCGTCACCCCATCACATATCTCCCATTTCTTAACAAAATCAGCAACAAGACTGTCGCCACTCAATTGATTGAAAGAATCACTCCCGCAACCGTTCCCATGGCCCCATTCCTTGGCCCGCTCTTCCCCCTTCCAAAATAGTCAAAAACCTTGGCTGCACTATGGACTCAGGCCTATCCCTCTCCCGTGAGATCAATAATGTATCAAAATCCTGTCACTACCACCCCAAACTCCTTAGACGCATCTTTCCTTACCTCAACTATCCCAACAGACTTGCCCTTGGACACAGAGACAACATCTCCCCAGCGCTCCGCACCCTCCACTGGCTCCCTGTTGGATGAAGGGCCACATTTAAAACCCTATGCATTACCCACCGAGCAGTGCACAAGACCGGCCCATCTTACCTACAAGGGAAGATAAAACTCTATGTCCCATAACACACCCTAAGATCAAGCACTGCCCTCCTACTAGTGATCCCAACCTCCAATTCTGCCAGGATTGGAGGATCCGTCTTCTCAACCTTGGCCCCAACGCTGTGGAACTCACTCCCCCCACACATGGGACACACCCATGACTACATGGCCTTCAGCAAAGCTCAAAAAACCTGTCTCTTTCCATAATACCAATTAAGACCATCTAAGGGCGCTGTGTCCTTTCAACCTGCAGACAAATCTTCAAAGAGATACCGAACAATGACACCACTGAGAGCGACTATTATGTCACTAATAAGGTCACTCTGATTGCTGCATCTGCAAAACCTGTAAATGAAATCCAGAACAGTGGGCTCGTAAGAATAAAACCTCCATTCCAAACACTCACCTCTCCTATCACTATGCTCACTCTCTACTCTACACCAACACACATCAGAGCGCGCCTACACCCCTCGATCAATTTTGTTCTAGCTGCTCACAAACAAACATTACTCCATGATCACCTCAACACCCTGCTAGAACGCAGCTATACCCCATGGAAAATCAGCCTAGATGCACACATGCATCCTATACAGGCCTAACGTTGCCAGAATCCAGTCTCGGAGACCAACCTCCAGAATGCACACAATCAACTGATCTCAATACCACCACACCTAATGCTAGGATGCAGCTACCATCAGACAATCGCATCAGCTGAGCACATAATGAGTGCACCCAAGCACCCTATGATACTCTATTCTCGACTGACATGAACTATGGTCCATGAGGGCATTCAACCCACAAGCGCTTTGACGTCATACCGATGCTATATAGAGCGCTATATAAATGCCAAATAAAATAACATAACAATCTCCTACAGGACTATGAATCCAGTTCCAACTACGATGCATCACAGAGACTATGGCCATCCAAGTTATCAATGACATTCTCCACATAGTGGACAAAGGGGTGCATTCCAACTCATCCGACTCCACATCTCTGCCACCTTCGATACTGTTGATCATGAAGCCCACCTCGACATCCTCACTGAGATGTACTTCGGTGAAACAGTCCTGCACTGTTTCGCGTCCTACTTCTCAACCCGAAGACAATTTGTCCAGAATAAGCCCCAAAAGATCCCAGCACCAACTGATAATCTGCAGAGTTCCACTGCCCTCCACCCCGTCCATCTGCCATCTGGGTAAAATCCTCACCAAACTCACATCAAGATACAACAATACACAGATGACATGCAGCTTTACCTAAAGGCCAACTGTATACACGACATCCATTAAGACAAACACTGTTTGCCTCTCATCCAAGCCTACATGTCAAGTGCCTTGCTGAAGCTCAATCCAGCAAAGACCAAATGTATTCTTCTTGGAACCCCATCATGCATACTCCACTAACTTTCTATGAAACCATCAACCTATCAATGCCTCAACTCTCACCCAGTGTGACATCTGTCAACTTTACCATGGGCTGTGACCTCTCATTGAAAACACATATGGCCGAGCAGTATGGTACCAGATCGTACTGCTCTTCAAGGTCAAGTCCTTCAAACCTGCCGTGAGTTTCACAACAGTTGTCCAAGCCGTAGTAATCTTCCACCTGGATGTGGCAACACCCTACTCACAGGAATTTTAGGTGTCACCTTTGCTCCCCTAAAAGGTGTTCAGCACACCACAGCACTCATCATCACAACACTAAGAAAATTCTATCACATCACCCCTTTCCGTAGAGATGCACTAAATACCCGTTCAATCATGTTCAAGGAGTCCCAGTCAAAACACCCACAACATCTACAGACAGGCAACAAAAGAACTGTAAGAGGATAAAACTAGAAAGCAAGCCTTTTCCCACTACGTACCCTGACTGGAACAAGTTAACAACACAGATACGACTGCCCCCCTCTGTCCTACACTTCAGGAGGACCTGGAGGCCTACTCTTCAAAGAACATCTCCCCAAACACTGAAAGCTCCACTCAACTCTACTTCTCCCCCTCCATAGAGGCCCCTTCTCTGCCCCTTCATATCTCTTCTGCTTCCCTCGTACCCTGCCAGTAACCCACAGCATACATCCTTTATGAACTTTTCCTCGTTGCTTCCCAGCTAGGATTGTGCTTGACAGAGGATCACACAGATTAGGAAACATAGATACATTCAGTCAATGCATACCTTTACATGTCAACATTTGCTCATTTATATGCACAAAGATGTGCTTCCTGTGTCATACAAAGATGAACCCATATTAATTTACACATGCTGGCATGAAAGCACAAACCTATAAGCATATAAACAAAAAAAACGTTACCCAGACACACTTACAATGGCTCATGCCACAAGGTCTTGTAAATAGGAAACATGCGCTCTGCAAATTCCACGTGACATGAAATGATGTCACATGCACAGTTTACCATAAAATGCTTCCTTGTGGTTGGGTTACAGTAACACACATTCCAAATGATATTACACTGAGAGCAGCTGCAATGGTGCTATACTCCTTAAACCCTTTACGTTGAAACTGAATAATTGGTTTTGCTGACCTGACCTTGATCACACCTCTTGAGATGACATGTTTAATCCAAGTGGTTTATCATTTACCCCATATGCACTAATCCTAAAAACCTCATTTGGGCTCCCCTTTATAAACTCCTTATGGATAGAATATTAATCTTACGTCCGTTATTACTAAACCTTAATTGGCTAATCTTTATTTCCCTGGTAATCAGATGTTTAAACTTTACATAGTCTGACTTTCAGTATCCCTAAGGGCTGGCCCTTGTATTCCTTCCATGTAGGCTGATCTTTACTCCATCAGCTCAACAGATGGATGATATTTATTCTGCTTGATGGACTGACCTTGATTATTCTTACAGGATGGCATATAGTGCTGTGCACAGTACAATGATCTTTATTTCCCACCCATTCCACCTCTGATGTGCTCATATGTATTGCCCCTGGATGGGCTCCTCGTTAGCCATTTGATAGTTTAAACATAATCCCTTGAATAAAGCATTATCCAGTGGCTTAGCTGACAAGGATTATTCCTACTGGCGTACATTATGCCCCGCATTTCCAATCATTATTCTTCTTTTAGATGCTTACCAAAATATATTGGATTAGCTAATCTCCAACTCCTGTGCCTCCTCTCTCTGCAGTCTATCATTCATTTGCTGTCTTCCCTTTGCTTCACTTTTACGCTTGCATTAGTTTCCATTGGCTGTCCCAAAGGATAACCTTCCACCACCATCTCCCTCCACACTGATCGGTTCATCATTCTTCCTTGAGTGCTTGACCTTTTTCCACATCATAACCTTACATTCTTCCCTTGAATGGGCTGCAATTTATCCTTGTATATACTGATATTGTATCCCTGGATGGGGAGACCCTTTTCCTTTTGAATGTACAGACTTCTATCCCATTGATGGACTGTACCTTATCACTTGGATATACTGGCCTACATCCCTTGGATGAGCTAATGGTTAATTCTCGAATGCACTCGCTATTATCATTGAGATAGACTGACCTTTTCCCACTGGGATGTATTAACTTTTTTCCTTTTGTGTGTTGAAATTATTCCATGGAGTGTACTTGACTGGGCTGACATTCATTATTCTTACAAGATAACCTCCATCACCTTTCTGTTGAGCTGACCTTTATCTCTCAGTTAGTGTGATATTTAACTCTGCCCTGGGCTGACCTGTATCCATGAATTGACTCACATGTATCTCTGTGCCGGGCTAACCGCATAGCCCATGCATGAGTTGAACTTTGTAAGGTATAACACCTATATCGTAGAGGGGCTAAACATTATCTAATGGATGGGATGGCCTGAATCCCTTAGATAAGCTGACCTTTAATATTCCTAGACCTAAAGCTTGTCATCAACCTCAAAGACTGGTCAATTTTTGACTTCATCAACTGACCTTTGTTGGTTGGACTGTTATCACTTGGCTACATTTTATTTAATTATTAATTGCAAAGAGCTAAGACATGGCCCAGAGGCATAGGAGTGCTAACATGACAAACTAACAAAGAATGAAAAACCTAACAAATCGGACTAAAAGACAACCAGTGCAGCTTCCTGAATAATGCAAAAAATCATTCAAATAAGGCAGTCTTCAATCTATGCTTGAAGCAATCAGAGGAGCCACAATCCTTAAGGTCTGGGGTTAAGGCATTCCAGCACTTAGGTGCTGGTTACTGAAATACCCCCTGACTGATCAACATCAATTTAGATCTTGGCACGTGCAGGAGGTGGGTATTGTTTGATCACAGCATTCTTTGGGAAGGCAACCAGGACAGCCTTGGCTTTGACCATACAGACATTTATGTGTTAAAGAGAGCAGGCAAAATGCAACCCTAGCGTCCTCTGGCAACCAACGCAGTGCTCTTCTGACCTCAGAGATGTGTTCTCTCTTAGTCAAACCTTCTACATCACAAACAGACTATTTTGGATAACCTGCTGCTTGGTTATCTCTCCTTTTCCAATACCCTGCAGTAGGCTGGACCAGTAATCTAATTTGGCACTAATAATAGCTCTGGAAATGGTTACGCAGTTGTTAAGGTTGTAACTGACTAAGCAGCTTCATGTAATAGGGAGATGACGAGACCAGGCTGTTCACGTGGGCCTTCATATTAATCCCTCTGGTTGAAAACAACGCCCATTGTTTTCACTTTAGGTACGGTAGCAATGGAACACCTTGCTATAAGACATTCCCCTCATTTAGAATCAAGCTTCCTAAGCCGCAACGATGTTCCTGTGATCATCGGCTCCATTTTTTGAGTTGTTGAGTGACAAGCCATTGTCAGCCATCCATTGCTGGATCAAGGAGTAGATTACATTAATGGTCTCTGTATCTTGAGCATAGAGAGAGGTATTAAACACTGCATATCGTCAGCGCAGTTTGAGTACATAATGCCTCAGGCATCAAGCAATTCAAACAATGGCTTTGTGAAGATGTTATATAACGTGGGAATAATCATGATCCTTGAGGAACCCCGCATGTCACTTCAAATTCATCGGCAATAGCATCACAACAGAAGACTCTGGCAAAACGGCTAGACAAAAAGGACTTAACCGAATTGGCTGCCACAGGTGAAAAGAAGGCAGAATGTAATAGCCTGTTGACCATTGAAATGTGAACTACAAGAACAAATGCTGCTGATAGATCCAGAAGCATAAGCAGTGCAGTACCACAATTCTCCAGTGAGAAGTTTCAATGCAATGGGCAGTTTGGAACCCGGTTTGCCGTTGACCTAAAATGTTGTTCTGGGTCAGTCAATCCTGGGCTTGGATGTAGGCAACCCAGTCAAGGATTTTAAGCACGAAAAGGAACATTAGTGATTGGTCTGTAATTTGTGGATACATTAGGATCCTAAGTTGACTGCTTAATGCAAAATGGTACAGAACTCTCAAAAAAAGATGTATAAATGAACTTGGTGATACGAGGAGTCAGCAATGGTGAGCATGTGTTCACCACAGTTTATGGGCAAACTTCCTCTTTGCAATAGGTAGGTTTCAGGTGGTCTATAATATTGGTTATTTCTGATTCAGTAACTGGCCTAAACTCAATATGGCTTTTAATGGCATCATCCTTGGGAATGTCAACCTCCAGCATGGATCTGTTAAGATTGATACTTTTGTTTGGGTATATTTTTCTGAATCGGCTTAATTTTATTCACCAAAGTTTCCTGAATGGTCATGCTCCAGACCTTGTCCTTAATTATTTTCGAGGTCGATGGACATGGAACCTCGAGCTCTTTCAAGAATTAAATAGAACTCCTTGGTGTCCAAACTAGTATTTGCAATCCTAACATCATATGCAGACTTGTTAGCCAGAAGGATGATAGACTTGTATGTTTTAGTTGTATGGTCATAAAGAGGCAATCTAGACTACATCTCTGGACAAAGTTTATTGATATACTTCTGCAAGCTCGGGAGTAGTCTCATAGTTATCCAAATTATGCAGAAGAACTTCTATATGAGGAGAAATGGCCTTAGGGGTTAGCTGACACATATTCCGGATAGGGATTGTAACTCTCTCAGGTTTAGACTATGTAAACTGCGTGGTGGAGACAATATTAAAGTGAAACAGACTAGTGTCTGACCATGGGCAAGGTGAAAGTTCTACGTTATTGATGAGTACATTGTGACTGGTGAGCCAGTCAAGCGTCTTCCATTTAATGTGCGTTGGGTCAAGAACATGACTGATGAAGCCCAGATCGTTCAGCGTAGACACAACCGCAACCGTGTTGTAATCTCAGCTATCAGCCAGCCATAATTTAAAATCAGAGAGGACCACAAATTTGGATGAGGGCTTAAGCATTGACAGTATCAAATCACAAAATTGCACATTAAATTCAGGCATAGATGATGGCAGTTGATAGAGGAGTAAAAGATTTACCGTAGTATTACAATTGGTTAAGATTTTGGCATGTAGAATGTTACAGCCTAAAGGACCTTGAACATCGAAGTGATGCACTATTAACAATGACTTCAATATCAAAACCACACCACCACCTCCCTCTACCTTCCTATCTGCTCTAAGAGTATCATAGCCTGCAGGAATGGCTATCGAAAGGATCGGGCTGGCTGCATCATGTATCCAGGATTCGGTAATCGCAAAGATTTCAACTTGATGGGTTACAATGTAATCTGCCACATCTACCATGTGTTTGCCTAGTCAGTGGGTATTTAACATCACACATTTCAAAAGGTTTGTTCCCTGCATGACAATATTTGTGGAAGAGGTAATGGGCATATTTATTGCAGCTAGAGATTCATTACAGATTAAACATATAATGTCCAGCGCCATCGCAACTCCACTACTGTCAAGGTGATCTACCGGCTGCACATGTCTACTGTCACCTTCATGTGGACTAAAGTAAGGTTGCTCAATAGGCACGGGAGGAGGGAATTGAGGTAGATATTTGGCATCGTGCATATCGGATATAGAAATATTTATCGATGAATCCACATAAATGAGCTCATGTAATTTAGGTGAAGATATAGATGTTGGTATATGGACATGATTCAATTCGATAGGGTGATCCACTACAGCATTCAAATAATTAACTTCCTCTTTATTCGCTTTAGGTTTGTTGTTGACGATCCTATCTTGATGTAAAATTTCAAAACTGATTTTCTGATCAGTATTGCGTATATGCATAGGTAGCCGACTAGGTTGTAGATTTGTCTGAAAAAATTAAAATTCATTGAATTCTGTTGCTGCTACCATGTGCGGCATAATGCTATCGGCCACAGGTTCGAAAGCCAGAGTAAGATAGCACTGCATAATAACCGAGGCCTGAAGTGATTTGGAACTTGCCTGTAAATCTAGTCCAGATATAGTATTCCCTTAGATGCCACAAAAAAATCCATAGACTAGCAGACAAGGATCAGGTCAAAAATATAGATAGACGGTCTTACCCTGCAAAATGCGCAGGTATGCTCGATGAAGCTCCCCACAAAAATTGTGAACCAGTCGCTAACGAGCGCCAACTGGCCCGGACGCGTTGACACTAACGTGCTGCCAAAGAAATGAAATAGGAGGGCCTTCTGGGAGACGTACTTTCCCTCGCTATCAAGCCGTGAGTAACAGACAATGGGTGAAATAAGCAGTAATTCTACACAAAATAGCAAAAATAGACCTAATGCAATATAACTAGAAACTAATCGCGCAAATCAAATGTCAACAAGCACTCAAAGGTTAAAAGTGCACAATGTGTTTGACGGCTCTTTAAATAGCCAGCCGTAACTGGCTTGAATGTGCCAGGTCTAACGTGCCACCAAAGAAATTAAATAGTCGGCAGGGTCTTCAGGGAGATGTAGTTTCCCTGGTTATTAAGATATTAAGCCGTGAGTACTTGACAATGGGTGAAATAAGCAGTAATTCAGCAAAAGATAACACAAATACACCTAATGCAATATAACTAGAAGCTAATTACGCAAATCAAATTTCAACAAGCACTCAAAGGTTATTTCAGCCAAAGGATACATTTTATCCTTTGGCTGAAATTACATTTCTCCAGCATTGGATCTTTCATGGATTCACATGCTTTGAATATTCCCCGTCGTCAGGCTGGGAATCCCCGGTACATTATATAGACCCTTTCCCGTAGGAAAACTTTTTCGACGCTTATGCGTCCTATCCACCTCGTTTTGTATCATGCGTGCCCGTGCCGTCAGGACGTCATGATATAAATACAGGCCCCGCCCCCGCGCTCCCTCAGATTTCAACCGTCTTTCAAAGCAGTGGGATCTTCGTGTTACTACTAGTGATAACTAGATTGTTTTTTTGTCTGTTTCGCGTAAGCGAAGTTCAAATCTGGAGAATTATGTCTGGAAAGGCGTTATTTCGCCCATGTGCAACCTGTGGCCTCAAAAAGGTTTATGAAGGAGACGGCCACATGGACTGTATCTACTGTCTCCACCCGCACCACACGGCGGATACATGTGAGATATGCCAGGGTTTCTCCCAAAAAACCCTTAAGGACCGTAAAAGAAGGCTGGTCGACTGGCTTAATGACGGAGCGGGTGCCTACCCGGCTTCGGAAGTTGGCTCCACGGCCTCCAGGAGCAAGTCGGAGCCTCCATCGAAGAAGGTGCGGCCAGCAGAAATTCGCCCTGAGGACAAGCATAAGGGGAAACATGCTGGATCCTCCTCATCTCATAAAAAGCCCTCCTCCTCCTCATCATCTAAGACGGAGAGGCTGGCGCTGTCTAAATCCTCCTCAGGGGACCGTCCCAGGTCTTCCGTGAGTCGAGAAGCTTCAGCCGGGAAGTCGGCATCAAAATCGACAACGAAGTCTAAAGGCTCGACGACGACGACTTCCTCGTCGACCTCGGTGTCATTGACGATGCCTATTACCGTTCAAGCAGCAGCGGTTGGGATTCCTTCGTCGACGGAAACTCAGTCTATGGCTTGGCTGCCTGAGGTCTATGACCCGATCCCCCCTGAGGTCTTACTGCAGCCAGACACGGCCTGCTCGGCGGAAGGGGAAGGTGACATGGTTCTGCAGCCATTGGATTTAGGCTTACGGCCTTCCACGTCGACGACGACGGCGACGAGTGCGAGCGGGGGTATGGTACCTATATCATCCACGTTGCTGAACCCCCAGACAGTTTTGTCTCTGGATGTGCTTAATACTCTTCAGAAGCTACTACAGCGGCTGGATACCCAGTTCCCTCAACCTGGGACGTCATCGTCACTTCTGTCTGTACCTTCCGTCGACGAGCAAACTTGTACGGCTCGCTCGTCGACGAATCACCCATCGGCTCCCCAGGCGGTAAAAGATCGTCCTCGAGCTCAGGAGGAGGGTGAGTTGTCGGAGTCCGACTCTATACATGATGACTCTGGGTCAGACATCTCCCTGTCACCGTCGAGGGACCCGACATGGAATTCGGATGTAGAATTGGAGTCTACGAGGAGCCAGACACAGCCATCTCCCCCTGATGATGTGGGAGCCTTCCATGCAATGATGGGGAAAGCGTGTTCCGAATTCGGCTTGATTCCTGAGGAGCAGAGGAAAGACTGTTTCCTTTTTGACCATATGGGTCAAAGGAGAAAATCGGTATTTGCCATCCCAATCCTTGACCACGTGTGGCAAGAAGGTCTCAAAACGATGCGCCATCCGTTCTCGGAACCAGCCATAAAGGGACGGATCGAGAAAAAGTTTAAAGCTCCGGAGTCCACTCCAAAATGTCTAACATCACAGCCTTTGTCTGACTCGGTGGTGTCGGCGGCAGCAGCTAGGAAGGCCAGGGTCCAGCAAAAATGTTCAACGCCACCGGAAAGCGAGGCTAGGAGGCAGGACGCATTTGGAAAGAAGGTGCTCTCGGTCGGAGCGACGACAGTAAGAGCAGCCAATTCCTTAGCGATCGTGTCACGATATGATAGGGAAATGTGGCACAAATTAGCCCCTATCCTAGAACACCTGCCAGACGAACACCGAAAAGCAGCTATGTTACTGGTGCGGGACGGCGAGGAGGCCTCGAACCACGCTATTAATATCGCAGTGGACCTAGCAGAGTCTGGTTTCAAACAAATCAACCATGGAGTAGTGCTTCGTCGACAAGCGTGGCTCAAATGTACTACTTTCCGTCCTGAAGTACAGTACAAAGTCCTGGACATGCCATGCGAAGGGGAGCACCTGTTTGGCGAAAAGGTTGATGAAGCGCTGAAAGGGATGAAAGAAGACACGGATACTGCTAGGTCCCTCGGCGCCCTTCAAACGGGTAGAAATTTTCGCTCTTTTCGCCCTTTCAGAGGTGCTTCTGGAAACTCCCGCTTTGGAGCCTCGAGGGACCGTGGATTTAACAGGCCCTCGTACTCTTCACAAGGGTTCAGACGAGCGTCCCAGTCGGCACGTGGAAGCAGGGACTATCAAGCCTCCAGGCGGCGAGGCTCAGGTCCGTCGTCAACGAAGAACAAGCAAACCAGCAACCAATGACGGCCTTCGGAACGTCCTGGGGGGTCGAGTCTCTCATCACTTCGACCGATGGAAATGCATCACCAAAGATCGATGGGTCCTAGACACGATTCGCATGGGTCATGCGCTGCAATTCAAAGACAAGCCTCCGCGTCTTCCTCCTTTATTCTCGACACAGCCCCACCTCCAAATCCTACGACAAGAGGCGGAGCTTATGTTGCGAAAAGGGGCGGTAGAGAGAGTTCCTGTGGCACAGGAAGGCCAAGGAGTTTATTCCAGGTTCTTTGTTGTCAAAAAGCCAAACGGCAAATGGAGGCCCATTCTCGACCTGAGGGTACTCAACAAGTGGCTAAAGAGCCAAAAATTCAAAATGCTAAAACTCCAAGAGGTTATCAGATCGGTGCAACCCATGGACTATCTCTCTTCACTAGACCTTCAGGATGCTTATTTTCACATCCCAATACGCCCACGACACAGGAGATATTTAAGATTCGTCGTCGGGAGAAAGCATTTTCAGTTCAAGGTCCTCCCGTTCGGGCTCAAGTCCTCCCCCAGGACGTTCACCAAGTGCTTGGCCCCTATAGCGGCCCATTTAAGGAAGGATGGTCATCATGTCTATCCATATCTAGACGACTGGCTAATCAGAGGGTCATCCAAGGAACAAACACGAGACAGTCTACGAGCCACAATGTCCATCTTACAGGAACTGGGCTTCGCAATAAACTTCAACAAGTCCTCAGTAGAGCCTTCGAGGACCTTGGTCTTTCTAGGAGCGGAGTTTCATACGCACACAAGCCTGGTGAAACCATCCAGCGAAAGAATTCAGAAACTTCAAAACAAGGCGTCGGAATGGAGCGGCGGTACCAGAGTCTCTGTGCGCAAGTACATGTCCCTGCTAGGGACCATGTCGTCCTGCATTCCGTTAATAAACAACTGCCGTCTGTTTATGAGGCCTTGCCAGGAATTTCTAGCGGACCGTTGGGCACAGAGCAGAGGTCGCTGGTCCGACAGACTGGTCGTCGACGAACAACTAGTTCAAGCACTCGGCTGGTGGAAAGTGTCTACTCACCTAACGAGAGGGATGCCTCTACTGGAACCAGAGTTCCAAAAGACGGTGGTGACGGATGCATCGCTGAGCGGATGGGGAGCTCATCTGGATATGTTACAGGTACAAGGCCAGTGGTCTTTGCAGGAGTCCTCCCTGCATATCAACCTGCTAGAACTGAGAGCAGTGCGATGGGCTCTGAAGTCTTTTCTTCCGCAACTGAGGGACTCGGTGGTGCGTGTCATGACGGACAACACCACTACGATGTTCTACTTGAGGAAACAAGGAGGGACACGTTCCAGGTCCCTATCGACAGAGGCACAGAAAATCTGGCATTGGGCCCTTCAACACAACATACAAATCTTAGCATTTCACCTACCAGGAGTGAAAAACGTGGAAGCCGATGCCCTCAGCAGAGAAATGAACGAAGTTCACGAATGGGTGCTGAACGACCAACAACTTCAACAAGTATTCAAGGAATGGGGACACCCTTCCATAGACCTGTTTGCAACGAAGAACAACAAGAAATGCCATCAGTACGCAAGCAGATGGCCTCAGCAGGGCTCACTGGGGGATGCGTTCTCATTCCCATGGACGAACAAATTCCTGTACGCATTTCCTCCTTTTCCCCTTGTCAGGAGGACGTTGCAATGGATCCTCAGGTACCCATGTCGGGTAATTCTGGTGGCCCCATACTGGGCCAGACAAGTGTGGTTTTCAGACCTACTACACTTAGCGGCGGCGGAACCGATGAGATTCCAGAAGACCCCCGACCTTCTGTCTCGACAGGAGGGTGTCGTTTGGCATCACGACCCGGACAGCCTCAAGTTGACGGCCTGGCTCCTGACTTCGCCGAATTTGGTCGGCTAACGATTCCGGAGGACTGTCGACGTATCCTGCAAGCGGCAAGAGCACCTTCCACAAACGCCTCATACGCGTACAAATGGAAAAGGTTCTGTCAATGGTGTGAGGATCAACCAGGTTTGGCCCCGCAATCGATTAGGCCGGAACAGCTCCTTCCATACTTGCTGTTATTAGCTCAAATGGGCCTGTCGGTGTCGTCAATAAAAGTACACCTAGCAGCCATTTCCAGGTTTACTCGTCGACGGCACTCGGCACCATTGTTCAGCGACCGCCTGATTAAGCACTTCCTTAAAGGCCTCTTTCGGAGTTTCCCTCCAGAGAAGAAATTTCCACCGGAGTGGAGCCTCAATCTGATCTTAACGTCTCTTATGAAACCTCCGTTTGAGCCAATGTCATCATCGTCTCTGAAGTTTCTGTCGTGGAAATTGGCCTTCCTGGTGGCCATCACTTCAGCCCGACGTATCTCAGAAGTTCAGGCTCTAATGGTGGACCCACCATACTTACGATTTTTCAAGACCAAGGTAGTCCTAGCCACTAACCCACAGTTCATACCAAAAGCTCCTTCGGTGTTTCATAAACACTCTTCTATCGTGTTGCCTACGTTTTTTCCGGAGCCATGCTCGGGAGCGGAGCGCATGCTACACACATTGGATGTAAAAAGGGCTCTCAAGTTTTATCTTCATCGTACGCAACCGTTCAGAGAAACGAGACAGCTGTTTGTGGCCTATGGGTTGGGTGCTAGAGGAAAAGCCATTTCAAAGCAAGGACTTTCAAGATGGGTGTCATCTACCATCTCGTACTGCCATTCCAAGGCAGGGAAGCCTCTTCTACGACGGCCAAGAGCTCATTCAACTAGAGCAGCGGCATCGTCGACGGCACTGTGGGCCGGAGTCCCTCTAGGGGACATCTGCATGGCGGCTACCTGGGCGACTACACACACCTTTACCCGCCATTACTGCCTGTCGCAGCAACATGCCGAAGACACCCGGATGGGACAGGCGGTGCTTCGACACCTATTCCAGTAAGGTAAGCCCCGGCTGCGGGGTGGCATCCTGTGGAATTTATGACTGTATGTGGTCCGTTTTTCCCTATGTAAACTATTACTGATGTATACATAATCTTAGGGAACGGCCTTTTGCGAAGAATGTATAGGGGTTTGCATGCACACCTCCTCTTGGGGGTAGTACTGCTATGTAATCTATTCAAAGCATGTGAATCCATGAAAGATCCAATGCTGGAGAAGGGAATAGTTTCTTACCTGTAACTCCATTTCTCCAGCATTGGTATCTTTCATGGATTCACATGCGCCCACCTGCCTCCCCTGATCATGCAAACCGGTTCCCCCACTACTTTGGGGGCCGAAATCTGAGGGAGCGCGGGGGCGGGGCCTGTATTTATATCATGACGTCCTGACGGCACGGGCACGCATGATACAAAACGAGGTGGATAGGACGCATAAGCGTCGAAAAAGTTTTCCTACGGGAAAGGGTCTATATAATGTACCGGGGATTCCCAGCCTGACGACGGGGAATATTCAAAGCATGTGAATCCATGAAAGATACCAATGCTGGAGAAATGGAGTTACAGGTAAGAAACTATTCCCTTATGCCATAGCTGTGCTGATTTGTATCTCTTAGATGGTCCGCCCATTTGTTCTTGGGTGAGTCAGGTCTATTCCTTGAATGGGTTGGCCTTTACCTCTTTGATGGACTGACCATGATCCCGTTGCATGAGCTGAACATTAATACCCCTATGGGTCTAAATTCTTAATCAGTTTTATTACCTCGTCATTGTTCATTCTCGATTGGCCAACCTTCATTCAATGGGTGGGCCGGATTTTTAATATCACGACAGATGACATATATAACTACTGTGACTGGGCTGAAACAACTTCGATGGGTTTATATTTGGTTTTATTAGTTTTACAGATACAAGTTATGCAAAGAAAGGATACATTAAGTACACAATTAACTATCTCGTAATGGAGAAGCGAACCCTTAAAATTCGGCGTATTTAGTGTCTGTCCTGCAAACACATTCTTCATACATAGGGTTCGTGCAAAAACATGACCTTGCCCCCCTCCCTTTTACCGCCCCCCTCCCCCCGGTCAGAACCTGTATTGCAGGTCAAGCAGCATTCATCGTGTGGCGAGCAGTGTCAGTGTACAATGACGAAATTGCGTTGGTTATGAGAGTGTCTGTTGTAAAGCTCAACTTATACGTTGCCTAGGTCAATTCTTGTCCAACTATCGCCGTCGTAGGAGCATTGTTATGAGATAAGCCGGTGGGCAGGTATATACTTTTATATTCCATCCATAAGATTTCGTTCTGAGGCAATTTTCCATGTAGCGATGCTGTTATATGTTCCATTATGCATATATTGTTGTAAACATGGATCCATTCGTTTTTCATGGGAGTTTTAGGTGCTTTCCACCTCATTACTAGTGTTGCCCTAGCGGCTAATAGCAATTGTGGTGCTA
Source organism: Ambystoma mexicanum (assembly GCF_040938575.1). Lineage (NCBI taxonomy): Eukaryota > Metazoa > Chordata > Amphibia > Caudata > Ambystomatidae > Ambystoma > Ambystoma mexicanum. The sequence continues at coordinate 272,638,725 of NC_090929.1, read as the reverse complement.
GATCCTTGATCTTGACCCAGTCATCCTCATATTTCTCGAGGCCAAACAATATGAGGTCGGGAGTAGGTGTTCTGTCGGTACTGTCGACTTCTTTGATCCAGCCCAGGACCTCTGACCAGAACACCTGTATTCTGGGACATCCCCACCACATGTGCCAGTAGTCTGCTCTGTTTCCGCATCCACGCCAGCATTCCGGGCTCGTAGTCTGAAACATTTTAGATAATCTGACTGGATCATATTGCCATCTATGCAATAATTTGATTGCATGGAGTTTGTATTGATTCGAAATGGATATCCGTGTGGCTGCCTAGCATATGGTATCCCATAGGTCTGGAGTGAACTGTTCGGAGAAACCTGTTTCCCATCTGCTTTTCAATGAGTCCGTGGTCACCCCCTCCCCTTCTATCAGTGTTTTGTACATATCAGATATTAGGCCTTTCATTACAGTTCTTGAGTCCAGTATTTTTTCAAAAGGGGTGAGTTGTCTCATTAATTTGGGTTTCCACATGGCTCTTGTCAAAACCCCTTTTAACTGCAAGTATTGAAAGGTGGATAATGGGACATATTCCGAGGGCTTCGGTTAGTTCAGGGAGAAAGATGAAGGAGTCTTTCCGTTGCAGTTGCCCTACTCTCTCCAATCCAGCCTTATACCATGATTGGAACCTTCCGACTTCTGGGATGTGGTCGTTGATTCCTGGGGACCATAAGTGGCTGAAGGGAGCCGGCCAGGTAGTAATGTTTTGCATGTTCTTGCCATGTGTCCAGATGTCCCAGATGGTCATTAGTATCGGGTGGTCTTTGAGTTTTCTACAGATTCTTTTTTTAGGTGCCCATAACCATTCAGATACTGTGGCTGGTGTGAAATAATGGTTGTGCATGTTGACCCACTGGGTGTCTGTATGATTACGGAGGTGTGGAATCAATACTCTAAATTGGGAGGCTTCGTAATATTTTTGAAAATTGGGAAGCCCAACTCCACCTTTATCTTTTGGGAGCGTTAGGGTCTTATATGGAATTCTTGCTTTTTTCCCTTGCCATAGGAATTGGAGCATGGCTTTTTTCATCTCAGTAAAAAAGCTTTTTGGAATCCTAATGGGTATCGCTTGGAAAGGATATAGGAACCGGGGAAGGGATATCATCTTAATTGCATTGAGCCGGCCTAGCCAGGATATTGTGAGCTTGTCCCATCTTGTCAAGTCTAACCTAAATTGTTTGAATAGGGGAGGGAAGTTTGCTTCAAATAAATCGCTTAGATTCTTCATTATTTGTATCCCCAGGTATTGTAGTTGCGAGTGTTCGATATTGAGACCGAATGGGGAGAATCTGATGGTATTCTCGTCTTTTTGACCTTGGAGGGGAAAGAGTGTGGACTTTGTCTTATTTATTTTAAACCCTGAGAGTTTGAAGGCCACATGTAAATCACTGAGATTAGTGAATACATGTAAGAGTCAGTATAGATGCAACTCTATAGGTGAACGACACCCCAGTCATCCCGTCTCCCCGTTTCCATGGGGACACGGGACGCGAGGCGTCGCTACACAGGCTACTAGCCAGGATTGAGCGTACGCCCAACGGGGTATGTACATGAATCCAGACCTAAAGCATTATCAATACTTTCCAACTCCCGGTGAGTTTTTGTACATAGTTGTTTGTTGATATTTAAATACCTTGCAGCTGCGGGGTGAGCACTTGCATTAGCTTCCATACACATCGTCCGACCTCCCGGTTCCCATAGGGACGCGGGACGCGTGACGACATAACACAGAACAGTGGTCATGTGACCACACATACGGAACGTGGTTACCTTAGTAACCACTCAGAAGCTCTTCTACCGTTCTCCCAGGGAACGCGGTTTTTCTGGACCAGCTCACACGTTACACAGGCAGAGCACGACAAAAACGTTCGTCAGGAGACAATCCAGACGAAAGCATATTATAACGGGTGAGTCCGAACCCTACAGTCAAGAAGAACGTAGCATGGTGTATGAAAGCATGTATAGCCATGGGTGAAATACACATTATCGTTATTGTTATATTTTTTGTATTCAGAATACAGCCGGCTGAAGTGTTGCACGTAGAGAGTTGTTCATTCCAGAGAGGTGCTAGGCACCACAGGAAACTACAAAGGTAATTTGAACACATTTCAGATATGTTTGGGATTTTTTGAATTTGGAAGTAAATGTGCGCAAGCATATACTTATATTTACCTAACAAGGGTTCCATGTTGTTATTGTTTTCCCTCCACAACCCAATGTTCTGCCTTTTACGAATTACCTTTATTGGGTATGTATGCTTTTCATTTACATATTATATATATGCTGATTTATGAACTGAATTATGGTGAACTGTGTTAATGTATGTTATTTACTCTACAATTGTTGATTTGAATTGTGATTTCCTTCTAATATGAAACCTACACATGGTATGTGTTGAAACATTTTTGATTTATTTGTGTATTATAACAATTGAGGAATCTATATTAAGCAGTGTGGATAACGCCCTGAAGAAGGAGATTCGCTCCGAAATGCATTGGCATTAAAATAACCATACACAAAACCAAACAAGTCTGCTCCTTGTCCAACACAATACCTAGCTGTTGATGTTCTAGAGATTAAGTATTATACAAAAAAAAAAAAATTGAAAATCCTTTTCCAGCTGTTTCAAATACCATCTTGGACATAGTAAAATAAACCTTGATTATGCTTTATATTCAAACACAGATGACCTAATGAAAGAGCTCCAAAAGAGCTCCTACGGAGAGCGCCGGACTTAGCTGGATAAGTTTATCCAACTTCTCTTTACAAGGTGTATCGAAAAAGGGACCAGGTGCCACAGGACCCTATCGTGGTCCGGCAGCTCCAATATATGATTTGATACTAAACTGAAAAACTGTAAAAGTAAATTGTTCTACACGGGTGGTGCCCGCCTTTTTTGTTTGCTTTCTCACAACAGACTTGTTCTTGGACACCCTTAAGGCGAAGGCACACCTCCACTAATTTTTGTGAAAAAGGTCATAATCAGGTATCCAACACTGCCAACAAAAAGATGTCATATGAAGATATAGAATCGCTCACAACAAAAAGAGCAGAAACGCTAGGTTTTTCTACAGAAGAAGCAAATAAAATTTTGGAACTTATTGGTGAAAATGTTTGCAACAAAAACACTACCACTACAGATTTAGATCCAACCAGGAGGATTAAACAATTAGAGTACCTGATACGTAAGGAGATAAACAGAAAACTGCACGCGGTCACCTTAGGCAGATACTATAAAAATCAACGTATACCAAGAGGATTACGAATACAACTCCGACCGACACTATGTAAAGAAAATAAAGAGTTTGTCAAAAAATGGGAAGCAATTTTGAATAGATGTTCACTGGACTTAATTCTGTTAACCATTCAGGAACTTACGGTTAACCTTCACACCATCAACGTAGAGATTAAGGAGATTGAGAAAGAGTTATCTAATTCATGTAAATTGAAGAAAGAAGAAATAGAGGAAATATTGGTAGACATCAACCTCAAATTGACGGAATACAAAACTGAGCTAGAGAATAAGAAGATCAGGAAATTCAAACGGGATACTTACGATTATGTAAATGATGAAGTATACGCCTGGATGGAGAAATACGCTCCTACAGGTAGAAAACCACGACAGAAGAACTCAAATACCCCAACCAGCTCAGACTCAGAGGCTAGTGACACTCGGCCAACAGAAGGGAATCCACCAGTAGCAAGTTCAGAACCATCGGAAACGAGACCAGGGCCATCAGCTAGCGGTTTCTTAGGAAGAGGAAAAGAACCCGCAGGGGCAAGAGAAAAAGGACGAGGAGGACCACAGACACGCCTCCAACAAAAGAGAACCTAGTAATCAATTTATCATCCAGATCTCTAACTGCAACTGAGACAGAGACACTACAGAAAGGATTGAGCTTTGTTCCCACGTTTGATACCTCACTATTTGAAACTAAGGTGGAACTATACAAACTGGTCAGGAAAATGAAACTAAAAGCCTTTTCAATGAAACAGAGACACCACAAACCACACAAGAAGGGTCTCCTTACAAGGAATTCAAACCAAGAAGTAAATTCATACCACAAATTAACATACCAGCAGTGGATATTTTCGAGAAACAAGTCCTGAAGGATCTGAAGAAGATTAATTTCAAGAGTACCAAACACAAGAACTTAAAACCTCATGAATCAAACTGTTGAAAGACCTCTACAGTGACACATCAATAACGATCAGACCCGCAGACAAAGGGGGAGCTTCAGTCATTTTGGACACTGAGAATTATGACAAAGAGTGTAAACGACAGCTCGCAGACTCAATTACATACAAACAACTGGGCAATGATCCAACAATAAGAATCAAACAGAATTTGGAAATACTATTGGATGAAGCTGAAGAGAACGGATGGATAAATCATCACACACATGAGTTTTTGATGAATAGGAATCCACGTATCCCTAATCTATACATGTTGCCAAAAATCCACAAAGATCTCATTAACCCTCCCGGAAGACCCATAGTGGCCGGGGTAAATAGTGTATTACAGCAAATTGGAAAGTATGTTGATTACTTCATACAACCCCTCATCTAGAGAACTACAATGTATATTAAGGATACAACCCACTTTCTGCAGTTATTAGCAACAGTACCGCATTCATCGTCACATATCTTGTTTACTGTTGATGTAAAGAATTTATACACGTCTATTCCACACGACTTAGGAATTGAAGCAATTGAATGGTTACTCTTAAACACAGGAGAGATAGAAGCAAATAAGGAATTTATCATTATCCTACTACGATTCATATCAACAAACTCCTACTTTAAGTACAGAAACCAATTTTACATGCAAATAACAGGAACTGCTATGGGAGCCACGATGGCCCCCTCATATGCCAACACATATATGCACAAATTTGAGTCAGACCACATACTTAGTCAGCAAAGATGGAAGCCACATTTGGCTATTTGGGTTTGTTTCATAGACGACATAGTTGGGATCTGGACAGGTGCGGGGACAGATTTAATGGAATTTTTCACATACCTCAACACAATCAGTGAAGAAATTCAGTTCACCCATGAATTTTCCAAAAAAAGCATTCATTTTCTTGATGTGAATGTGGAATCTATGGAACACGAATACAAAACCAACATATACACGAAGACAATGGATCGAAATAATTTACTGCACAGATTAAGCTTTCATGAACCCAGTCTAATCAGAAATTTACCGTACAGCCAGATGCTCAGAGTGAAACGTATCATCAGTGATCCAAGAGACTATGATAAAGAACTTCACGAAATAGGTGAGAAGTTTTTGAAACGTGGATACAAGAAGGAAGAGATAACAGAAGCCAAACTCAAGGTGGACCAAAAAAGCAGAAATGAATTGCTTACAGCTGCAAGGAAAGTGAAAACAGAACCATCACTGGTATTTGTTATTCGGTTCTCAACGCAAAGTGGTCGCATCAAATCAATCATAAAGAAACACTGGCAAGTATTATCTTGCGATCAAAAAACAGAAGAACTTTTCAAAGAACCACCAATATTTGCTTACCAACGTAGCAGGAACCTCCGAGACAGTTTGGTACAGACGAGACAACGAAAGAAACAACCAGAGACTAAACGTGTTGGAACTTTTCCGTGTCTACAATGCAGTAATTGCAGTTATGTGTTAAAAGGATCAACCATCAACCATCCACATACAGTAAGAAAAATGATGTTGAAATCATTTGCAACTTGCGACATTACAAACATTATCTACGGTATTAAGTGTCCCTGTGGACTATTCTATGTGGGTCAGTCCCAAAGAAAAGCCAAACTCCGTTGGAACGAGCATCGCTCGTGTATACGGAATAAGAATTTGAATTCTGCGGTCGCAAGACATTGGATGAAAGAGAGACATCATTTGGCACAGATCCGCTTTATGGTGCTGGAGGTAGTTTGGAGTAATGATCCTCATGAGAACATTCAAACGAAATTAGACAGAAGGGAATGTTATTGGATCGAAACTTTGGGTTGTCTCACCCCGAGAGGAATGAATGAAGAGATCAATTGGGCGTGTTTTTTATAAGCATGCCTATGATTGTGAGGTTGTAAGGGGAACACCAACATGAACATACCTACTGGGGTAAAGTGATAGTTGATGATACATAACAAGGGAGCACAGTACTATTGGAATGTAGAGAATATGGGTCCGACAGCCAAATTCATTTGTTACACGAAGTGCAATGTGTATGCCTGAACCAGTCATCATGATTGTTGTTAATTACACGTATATAAATATATATGACGTTTTTGATATATATGCTGGTGCACATTGACAGTCCACTATTACAGTTGTTATTTTTGTTATTTAATTTTGCACGTATGGATCGATATTTAGTTTACGCTCAGTGCAACATACCCAAAATGTATGTGCAACCACCACATGTGAATACATATTATCATTATATTTAGTACCTCTGTGGTCAGATATTGAAGGCCACATGTAGATCACTGAGATTAGTGAATACATGTAAGAGTAAGTATAGATGCAACTCTATAGGTGAATGACACCCCGGCCATCCCGTCTCCCCATTTCCATGGGGACACGGGACGCGAGGCGTCGCTACGTAGGCTACCAGCCAGGCGTGAGCGTACGCCCAACGGGGTATGTACATGAATCCAGACCTAAAGCATTATCAATACTTTCCAACTCCCGGTGAGTTTTTGTACATAGTTGTTTGTTGATATTTAAATACCTTGCAGCTGCGGGGTGAGCACTTGCATTAGCTTCCATACACATCGTCTGACCTCCCGGTTCCCATAGGGACGCGTGACGACGTAACACAGAACAGAGGTCATGTGACCACACATACTGAACGTGGTTACCTTAGTAACCACTCAGAAGCTCTTCTACCGTTCTCCCAGGGAACGCGGTTTTTCTGGACCAGCTCACACGTTATACAAGCAGAGCACGACAAAAACGTTCGTCAGGAGACAATCCAGACGAAAGCATATTATAACGGGTGAGTCTGAACACTACACTCAAGAGGAACGTAGCATGGTGTATGAAAGCATGTATAGCGATGGGTGAAATACACATTATCGTTATTGTTATATTTTTTGTATTCAGAATACAGACGGCTGAAGGGTTGCACGTAGAGAGTTGTTCATTCCAGAGAGGTGCTAGGCACCACAGGAAACTACAAAGGTCATTTGAACACATTTCAGATATGTATGGGATTTTTTGAATTTGGAAGTAAATGTGCGCAAGCATATACTTATATTTACCTAACAAGGGTTCCATGTTGTTGTTGTTTCCCCTCCACAACCCAATCTTCTGCCTTTTACGAATTACCTTTATTGGGTATGTATGCTTTTCATTTACATATTATTATATGCTGATTTATGAACTGAATTATGGTGAACTGTGTTAATGTATGTTATTTACTCTACAATTGTTGATTTGAATTGTGATTTAGTTCTAATATGAAACCTACACATGGTATGTGTTGAAACATGTTTGATTTATTTGTGTATTATAACAATTGAAGAATCTATATTAAGCAGTGTGGTTAACGCCCTGAAGAAGGAGATTCGCTCCGAAATGCATTGGCCTTAAAATAACCATACACAAAACCAAACAAGTCTGCTCCTTGTCCAACACAATACCTAGCTGTTGATGTTCTAGAGATTCAGTATTATACAAAAAAAATGTTTTTGAAAATCCGTTTCGAACTGTTTCAAATACCATCTTGGACATAGTAAAATAAACCTCGATTATGCTTTATATTCAAACACAGATGACCTAATGAAAGAGCTCCAAAAGAGCTCCTACGGAGAGCACCAGACTTAGCTGGATAAGTTTATCCAACTTCTCTTTACAAGGTGAACCCTGAGAGTTTACCATATTCTTCTATCATGCAGAGAGCTCGGGGGATGGAGACGGAGGGATTCGTGATGTGGAGGAGGATGTCGTCTGCGTAGAGGGCAATTTTGTATTCTGTTGTCCCCAGTCGAATACCTTCTAGTGTAGGGTCTGCCCTTATTGCGATTGCCAAGGGTTCTAAGGAGAGGGCAAAGATAATTGCCGAGAGGGGGCATCCTTGTCGGGTTCCACGCTGCAGGTTGAACCACCATGAGTATTCCCCGTTCACAAATATAGATGCCTTGGGGTCTGTATAAACTGCGTGTATCGCTCTCCTAAATCTAGTTCCCATTCCCACCTTTCGCAGTACTGGCTCAAGGAACCCCCATTCCACCCTATCAAAGGCCTTTTCCGCATCGATGGAAAGTAGGGCCGGGTCATTCTCCATGGTCTGGGAAGCGTGGATCAGGTGTAAGGTTTTGCGGATTGTGTCTGCCCCTTGTCTGCCCAGTATGAACCCGACCTGATCGGAGTGTATAAGTTGAGGAATGAGGGTTTCGAGCCTCGCTGCCAAGATTCTGGTGTATATCTTTGTGTCAAGGTTGAGTAGTGAGATGGGGCGGTAAGAGGAACATTTCGTAGGATCACTCCCAGCTTTGGGGATAACAGTGTTCAATGCCTTGGTAAAGGAGTCTGGGGGCTTCCCTGTGTCCATTATTTCATTGAAGAGGAGTGTCAGGAAGGGGGCCAGCGCGGTGATGAAGGTTTTATAAAATCCGGCGGTGTAGCCATCTTCGCCCGGGGACTTGCCCAATGTTAACCTTTTTATGGCGGCTTGGACCTCTAGTTCCGTAATAGGGGATTCTAGTGATTCGACCTCTAGGTCAGGAATAAGGGGTACAGCTATTGAGGACAGATAGGACTCTGTCTGTGATCGCTCAGGGTCTACCTCAGAAGAATATAAGGTTTCATAAAAGTCGGCAAAATGTTCTGGGATGGTGGTGTGGGCGTGTGATGTAGGGGAGGTTTTGTCTTTAATTTCTAATACTCTTCGCTCCGCTCTTTGTTCTCGCAGCCTGGCGGCGAGAAGTGCGTCGGCCTTATCTCCCTTCTCGTAGAATTTTTATTTTATAAATCTTACTTTGCGCACGACCTGTTCATGCTCCAGTAGTTTCAGTTCATTTCCTTTCTCTCTGGCTTTGTTCATTTTCTGAGGATCTACTTCTTCGCCTATTTTGGGTGTGCTTTCTAATTGGCAAATTTCAGTTCGGAGCCTCTGTTCAATAGGATTACGTTCTCTCTTCTTTGATGAGCCTTCCCTTATCAAAATCCCCCTCCAGGTGGCCTTCCCAGACTCCCACACTGTTTGTTTGGATACCTCTCCATTGACGTTTGTTTTGAAGAATTCTGAGATTTCTGTCTCCATTTCAGTTCTGAAAACGACATCCCTCCAAAGGCTCTCATTGCAGCGCCATTTCCCACTATTTTTAGGTAGGTCGGCCCACTGAATGTCTGTGAGGACCATGTCATGGTCGGACCAAGTGATCGGGGTTATCTTTGCCTGTGATGTTACCTCAGAGAGCTCTCTATAGAGATACATGTAATCTATGCGGGTGTACATATTATGGGGAGCAGAATAGAAAGTGTAGCCTTGTTCTTCCGGGTGAAGAGCTCTCCATGCATCTACCATGTTATACAGTTCCATCATATGAGCTAGCTCAGTAGGTTCAGGTCTATTCTGATGAGCCGTAGTAGGGTTCCCAGGATTCCGGTCTGTGGCCGGGTTCGCCCATTGATTAAAATCCCCCCCACCCCCAAGATGATGTGCCCAGTGGCTTCCAGTAGTATTTTAGGGATTATTCTGGAGAGAAATCTAGACTGGCCTGTGTTCGGAGAGTACAAGGTGGCAATTGTGACGTTCAGATTACCTAGTTGCCCATTTACTAACATTGCTCGTCCTTCAACGTCTGACCATGTCTTGGTTAGCACAAACTCTATGCCTTTTCTAATGAGGATTCCCACCCCTCCCTTTCTGAGTGGGCCAGAGCCCCAAATTTCAGTTCCCACTCGTATGTATTTTGTTTCCTGGAGTAGGAGAATATCTAATCCGCTTCTACGAAATTCTCTGGCTACAAGGGACCGTTTCGTCGGTGAATTGTGCTCGTTGATATTGAGTGTTCCAACTCTTAAGGAGACCGGTTCCCTTATATTAATGTTCGTAGCCATAGTTCTTTGTCGCTGGGAGTTGTCTCTTTGTATACACTCGACGATGCTCTATGCTCACAAGCCGCACACTGAATTGGCTGTTGTGGTTCATTATGTTTGCTGCTCTGACCTCCTTTGTTTCCTTAACTTTTCCCTCACCCCCCCGCCCCTTCCTCCTTCCTAATTGATGGCGTCCGATCGAGCCCGGTCGGTTGTCCCAGGTCGACATCGGACCACTTCCAGGGGTCGTTAATTCACGCCCCTTGACCAGAATAAGTCATCGTAGTCCAGAGTGAGCCCCCTGGTGGTTCCCCCCTAATTATCTTCATAAGAGTCCAGGGAATGTGTGTGTGTTAGTGCACCAATATCACACCATTTACATACTTTGATTGGAAATGTCTTACTGGTATCACCTGATGTCAGTTGTCCGTTTCTGGGGAGAGATTGCCCCTCCTAAATTTTCACGACCCCTTCACTCTCCTTCTCCTTCGCCTTGGAGTCGCCATTCTCTTCCTTCCTTATTTGTCGCTTCTTGATTAGCATCTTCTCCTTGTGTCCCTAAGAGGTCAGATATGCACGATTGTATCCCTTTCTCTGATCGCAGTCTGAATCTGGTCCCCTCGTATTGGAACGTGATGGAGAAGGGGTAACCCCATCTATATCAAACATTCTTTTCCTTGAGCATCTTCGTCAGAGGACCGCACATTTTCCTGAGGGCTAGGGTCAAGGAGGAGAGATCTTGGCAAATGGAGAACCGTGCTCCGCATAGCGTAATCTTCTCGCTCATTCTGGCTTTCTCAAGAATTCTAGCTTTGTCCCTGAATCGGTGAAATCGGGCAAGGACTGAGCATGGTCCACTTGCTGGGCCTCCTGCTCTATGAATTTGTTCTGTTACCGGTTCATCCACCTCCTCATCCGTTGTCAGAACTTTGATGATGTTGTGAAGTGTCTCCTTAAGGTCCGCTTCCGTTTCCCCCTCTCTCTCAGGAATACCAAAAATGTGTATATTATTCCTCCTTTCTCTATTCTCCAAATCATTGAGTTTAAGTTTAAACTCGTATTCACGTTGTTCCAGTTCCGTCATTCTTTGGTCAAGTTGCCCTTCCAGTGTGTCAATGGAGGCCTGATTGTTTTCAACTCCCTCGAGTCTGTCCTCCATGCTATCGAGCCGTTGAGTGATCCTATCTATTTTGCCACCTATATTTGTTCCCAGGTTCTTAATCTCCCCCAGTAGGGCGGCTTTGTCCCCTTTCATAGCTGCAGCCAGGAGGGCAGGGCCAGCATGCCCCACCAGTGCAGCCAGTGGCACCACGCAGGCAGCCCCCAATCCCACGCATCAGAGCCAGTCCATTCAACCTAACCCCTGCGCAGACCCTGTACCGTCTGGACCGGGACACCATCACCACCATTGTGGACATGATACATGACGACATTGTCAACCTGATTGAAACACGCACCGCCATCCCACCCCTACTGAAGGTAGTGTCTGTGCTCCACTTCCTGGCCACAGGCACCTACCAGCACACAGTGGGGCACATGCATGGCATTTCACAACCATTATTCTCACGTACGCTGAACCAAGTGCTTGATGCCCTCCTCAAGCACACAGACGATCACATTTCCTTACCACGGTCTGCCCAGGAGATCTCAAACACCAAAGTAGTTTTCCATTCACTGGCCGGAATCCCTGGTTGCATTGGCGCCATCGACTGCACCCATGTGGAATTGGTGGTCCCACATGCCATGGAGGTAGCGTACCGCAACCGTAAGCTATACCACTCAATCAACGTGCAAATGGTATGTGACTCAAACAGGATCATCACACATTGTTGTGCCCGATTCCCCGGATCAACCCATGATTCAATGGTCCTGCGGAACTCCACGATACCACGCTACATGGAGTGACATGCAGGGCAGAGATCCTGGCTTCTCGGTGAGTCGCATGTTAGACCCATGGAAATGTGATGTGGGTAGGTGATTAGGGTATAGATGCATACTTCACCTGGCTGAGATGGGGGGGGGAGAGATGCATACTTCACCTGGCTGAGATGGGGGGGGCTGAGATGGGGGGTAGAGATGCATACTTCACCTGGCTGAGATGGGGGTGGGGGGAGAGATGCATACTTCACCTGGCTGAGATGGGGGGGAGATGCATACTTCACCTGGCTGAGATGGGTGGGGAGAGATGCATACTTCACCTGGCTGAGATGGGGGGGAGAGATGCATACTTCACCTGGCTGAGATGGGGGGGGGGAGAGAGATGCATACTTCACCTGGCTGTGAGTGCCAGAGGGAATGGACCATGCTCATACCCCAAAGCAGCCCAGACTGGACCTGACACCTGACCACATAATGCAAGATGTTAGCAGCCCTACCATGTAAATGAAGCAGTGTCACAACCATTCCACAGCCATCTGCATGTGCACTGTACCAAATCAGATCACATCCCACTCAACACAATGCAGCTACAAGCAATGACTATAGCCAATACACAGCACCAAACACCATCAACTGAAAGGACAGTCCCCCATTACTGCGTACAAAGGAGTCACATGAGGGTCAAATACATCAATACACCACTACACTGACACAGAGGCCCAACTGAATTGCATGACACCATTTGTTGTGCGTAGTGAGATCATCATGAGGCTGACATCAACGGTGCCAGGATGAAAGCATACAAATTACTGGACATCTGCCAGATCATAGAAACAACCGCTGTGGACTAACACAGTGCATGAGCACTCACAAGGAACTGGACCCCCCTGCGCCCACTAGTTGATGGCACGCACACCAGTCCATAAGAGGAATACACACATAGCAGTCACATCGTGTGTCTCCATTCATGCATGGAAATGGGGTTGAAATGAACAAATAAATGCATGCTATGGTGTCACTTAATGAGGTTCCATATGATGTGATGACTTACACATACATTGTTGCCCACATGCAGGTGATGCGGGCTATCCCTTGAAGAGGTGGCTCCTTACCCCAGTCCTTAACCCACAGAACAGGCACGAGGAGGACTATAATCGTGCACATACACGTACCCGTGTGGTGATTGAGCAGACATTTGGCCTATTGAAGGCACGGTTTCGCTGCCTCAGCAGGTCTGGTGGGGCATTCCTGTACCGCCATGAGAAGGTGGCAAAGAACGTCATGGCATGTATCATGCTACACAATATGTGCATCAGATGGAATGTACCCCTGCCCCCTGACGCTGAACTGCAACCACCTGACGATGAGGATGAGGAGGGTGGGGATGGGGCAGCACCTCAGGGAGGCAGCGATGCACAGGAGGGACGTGACATGCGTCGGACTCTGATCAACCAATGTTTCTAGCACTCATGGACGGGGAGTGTGACATGGAGATGGCACTCGGGGCACTGGGTGTGTCAGGGACATGGACACTGTAGACTGTTCAGCAATAAAGCACACGTACACAAGAAGCAATGTCCACACATGTGAATTATGAGTTACCAAAATGTGTATTGAAGATTTATGACAAAGTGAACAAGCCCTCCACCCCACACACCCTCGCCCCCCCTACCCCTCAACTCCCCCACACACCCTCTCCCCCCTCAACTCCACCACACACCCTCTCCCCCGTCAACTCCCCCCATGGTGTGCAGTAGGCTGCACCAGTGGTCGCATGGCTGTGCCTACTGGCCTCCCCCTCTTCCAGCACCAGGTGCCCCCCTGTCCGATCTCCGCAGGTTCCTGCCAGACCTCCACACGGGGCTGGTCCTGGTTGAACTAGCAGTTTATGATGTACCCGGTTGTTCAGATAACTGTGTTGGACGCATGGCCTGCATTGCTGCCACCATCTCACTGAGGACATGCTGCACCGCTGCCAATTCGGCACTCATGTCCTTAGAGGATGACTCAATGGCTGCTTTCAAAGATGCAGCACATTCCCGGATGTCATCCCTTACACCCCCGCATTCAGTTAGGTGCTGCGCCAACAGGCCAGTGAGCTCCTGCTGGCGCCTCCTGAATGTCCTGGATCCCCTCTTGGGTGGTTGGGGCTGCGGTGGATCTTTGAGGGGTTTCAAAAATACTATGGTCCTCGGGCACAGTTGGTGTGGTGCTGGATGTTGCAGGCCATGAATGATCCGGAGACTGCCCGTGCATGCTGGTGTCGCGCATGCTGCATGGGGACAGTTGTGGGGAATGCAGGGGGCCTGTGGTGGGAGTTGCAACATGCAGCTGATCCTCTTCCTCATCATCAGAGACTGCTGCTGTGGCAGCTGTCTAGCCCACTGTGCTGCTTGCAGCCGATGCAGTCCCTTCTGCCGCTGCCACTTGGGTGCTGGTGGCTGTTGTGGGCGCTGCAGTGGGGGGCCCTAGAGCACATTGGTGCTGTGGCCTGTGGTGTTGTCTTGGTCTTCCGATGTGGTGCCAGTTGGCCTATGCCACTTGAAGTGGAGGGGCAGTGTTGTCCCTCCTCGGCCCTGGCCTTCTTATGTGGTGTTCCCTCTTCCTCCCTGCTGTCCTCATCACCACTGTCTGATTGCGTGCCTGTGGGGGAGCAATAGAGGGAGAGGGTTAATGATGGTTCTACAGGCATCGGGCATGCATTGGGGTGGCTGCATCCATGTGGAATGCCAGATGATTGACATTGGGGGAGTGACATACGAGTTGCTGGCCTTTTGGGTGGGTGATGCATAGAGGCGTGTGGCCTTGCACATGTGGGGTGCATTCAGCATGTGGACAAGGTGATGCTCTGCACTGCCTGTAGGCAGTCTTGTACTCATGTGTCTGGTGGACCCTGCTCTACATCATTGCACTGTCAGTTCAGGTGGACATCATTGTGGTGGTATTAGCATTGTATCATTTGCGACACCTACCTGCATCAGCCGATGACGGTGCTCCTCGCTCCATGTCCCGACTCCGTGAATTGACTCTGCCCCTATGGTGGTGGCGCATATCTCCTCCCACGGTTGTAATTTGATGGGAGACTCCGCACCTCCACCTCTCGCCATCCCCATGTTGCGGTTTGCAGAGAGCATGCTGCGTACGCGTAAACGCAGGTCATCCCAGCGCTTACGGCATTCTTTTGGTGTGCGGGGTGTGGTGCCAACGGCGCTGACTTTCTGGCTGACCTCTGCCCAAATCTGCTTTTTCCGCTGCAGTGCTGGACCGGACGTCTCCTTTGCAAATACCTCATCTGCATGCTCCTGCAGTGTCTCAGCTAGCATTGTCAGCTCCTGTCTGGAGAAGCGCTCCTTGCGCTGGCGATCTGCCATTTTCTTCACAACTTTTGGCATGGTTAAATGCAAAAGGTAGTGGTGGAGGTGTGTAAGAGTTCCGGGGGTCAGATGACTTCTGGTTGTGGTGGATGGCAATGGATTGTGTTTTTAAAGATGGCCGCCGTGCTCTTTCCCGTTCCTGTGCGATGACGCTAGGCTGGATGCCGGAGGAGCTATTTCCACTTCAGTCGATGCCGGTAAGGGTTTTATTTCGGGGTTTTACAGCATGGCGGTGAGGTCATTACCGGCATGGCGCAAAGCTTGTGCCCGCAAACTCGTAATGGGCCGCTTTTAGCGTTCTATTGCCAGCACGGACACGGTATTTGCGCCATGCCGGTAATGACTGATACTTACCACCTGGGTCTTAATGAGGCCCAGTGGATGACAATGCGCAGACAAACACCACATATGTGGTTCCAGAGATAGGCAGTAGGCATAGAGGAAGCTGGGCTCTCCATCAGTCCTCTGAAAAACAGAACCCATTTAGAGACACAAATTTGGTGGTGTTTTTAGACGGCTTACATTTATTTTATAGCTGTTAGCTTCTACAATTTAAAACCCAATTTTGAATCTTAAAATGCTCGAATGACAATGAACTGAGCGTGTATTGCAGTCAATCAATTGAGTATCAGTGTTGAGTCTGATACTTGGAGAAATTCAAAGTAGATAAGATCAGAAATTCTGCTGATGTATCTGTCTTCATTAAACTGTCCCGTTGGTCTCACATTCACTATGTATTTTTTAAAGGGCACCTTAATTTCCTTTTACGTGAATGGTACTCTACCAGGATCCACCCCATCATCAGTATGCAAACAAGTGTGTATACACTAGAAACAAGCAACAGATCAAATATTGTTCACTATCTGTATGTCAATAGATATGATTCATCTCAGGAACCTACGTGGAAGCCAGGAAATTAATTGCAAATCAATGGAAATCATACATGGAAATATGAGGGTTGCACTGGTGCTTCAGACTCTATGGTGACACAAGAAATTCAGAACGTTAATTGACACATTTATTCTGGGCCTCTGAAGTGCATAGAAACAAAATTGAGAGATGGCCCCCAGACCGTTTTGTAGCAAATAAGTGTTTTAGTGGGACAGACAGCAAGTAGAAGATAAGATGTGGCCTCCCATCAAGCTTCCGAGGATCACTATCTCTTCATGAGTGAAACCTTTTCTTTTGAATGGATTGTGTCCTCCCATGTATTCCTTATCTTTGATATTTCCAATATCCAGCTTGCTGCCTCTGATGAGTTTTTTCGGTAGAGGGCACTGTGCATCGAAGCCTGGTCAGGTCGATGTCCCTTGGAGGCCTCTGTCTCGACAACAACATCACCATAGGTATAAGTAGCATGTGCAGCGCCCGTTGTCTTCGGTAAAGTAACAACTTTCTTCGAGCTTTCGACGCGATATGGCATCTTCATCGGCATCATCTACTCCCCGGTCCAGATTTAAAAAGGGCCGGGACTGCGGTACTAAAATGTCTGTGACGGACATGCACAGGATCTTGCCTGTGCTGTTTAGGGTTAAACCATCCGTCTTCCGAGTGCGAGGACTGCTTGTCGATTACGGCCAATGCCCTGAGAGAATGTAGAGGGAAGTTGAAGAAAGGTAAGCCTTTAAAATCCCCTTCTACCCCGTCTAAACGTAAATCCTCAGATGAGTCCAGGCCAACGTCTCCTCATTGAAAAAGATCAAGACGCAAGACGTTCCCGCTCCAGAAGTGGTTCGCACCATTGCTCGTCTTCGAGGCATGGGAAAAAAGAGGCACCATAGGTCGCCGTCCACTTCGTCATCCAGTTCACCCGAGCGGGTCACTTGCCCTTCAAAATCTAGTACCACAGCTCATTGGGAGACATTTAGACTCTGTATGATGAAGGAAGGTGTTCGAGAACGTGGCCTTGCCCCCCTCGACAACACCTAGAGGCAATGCTCCATTCGAAAGGCCAAGGAAGGATAAGAGCCATACGTCTTCGGACCTGGCCATTGAACCTCCTCGATAGCGATCTCATCCCTCAAGTCGAGAGAAAGCCTCCTCAAAACATAAAAAATCAACATCATTGATGCTGAAGGAAACCCATACGGCAATGCCAAAAAGTGTGTCTTCAACGCCGTCGGGCCCGAGATCGAAGGAGAAGCCATCGACTCCTCGAGTGTCGACCTCCTGAACGCCATATATGTCAATATCTTCAATAGTATCGTCGAAGACCTCGACGCTAACGTCGAAACCATTGACGACATCGTCAAAACCTTCGAAGCCATTGACAATTGTGCCGAGACCATCGAAGTCAACTTCGACGATTTTGACGTTGTCGGCTCCCATTATGACTTCTATAGCACCTTCTTCTTTTGCGAGGACATATACACCACAACCTCGTTCAGAGTACTTCAAAACACTCTCTTCAATTTATGAAGACGCAGAGGAGTCCTCTGAAGGCCATTTGGGCTCCAATATGGGACACCTTCTGTACCGGATGAATTCATGTCTGAAAAATCTTACATGAAAAACTTGCAGGAATGTCTTCATTAGGCGGTGGTATTGACACTTCTCCTGAAATAGATTTTGGTAAGGCAGATCCGGGAAATCATGCTGAAGTGACGTATAGGCAACTCATGATAAGGGTCATGGAGTATATGGGATGGTCCAGACCCACACCTGTTTTTTCCGAACAGGACGATTTAACAGACATATGGGACAAAGGGCCACAGGAGGACCCAGTTGACCTATTTCATCAGGCTTTGCAGAGAAGGGTTGTCCCGGCCGTAAATAAGAAGCTTACAGCCAAATAGAGAGCTTCTAGTTCTGATCCTCTGTACCTATCAAAGCATTCTACCTCAGAAAGCCTGGTAGTTCAGACGGCCACTTCTTCAGGAAGACAGAATGTCTATCCCACGATACTGCAGGACAGGAATGATAAACGCTATGATGCCATGGCCAAGAAGGTTTTCTCAGGCGGCATTATGGCTTTTAAATCTGTCAATGCCACATGCACGCAAGCAAGATTTACCCACACCCTTTGGGAATGTATTTCTATGGCGGCTGACCATATCCCAGAAGGGGACGAGCGAGACGGTTCCATAACCTTGTCAAGGATGGGAAGGATGCTATGTGTCAGTCCCTCAAGACTGGTCTCGACTCTGTTGACAGCATCAGCAAAGCCATGGCGGCTAGTACAGTAATCCGCAGATTTTCTTGGTTGCAGAAGTCAGGATTTTCCCCAGGTTTCAACATGCCCTTAGGCGGCACGCATCTATTTGGAAATAAAGCTGATGAAAGTTTGGAGAAGCTGCAAACCTCCAAGGTGATGGCCAAATCCCTTGGAGCTGCAATAAGGCAAACTTCAAACCGCCCCACAGGTGCGCCCTGGAGGGGTAGGTCCTTTTGCTATTATTCCGCATTCGGAAGAGGCAGAGGACAGCCAGCTCAAAGACGACATAGAAAATTCCCTCCTGCTGGACGGGGGAGAGGTACTAAGACTGCAACAGCAGCAGCAGCCTTACCTTCAGCCACTGTGTCAAGCGCCCCAAAACCTCTGAGTTCTTTGTACACAAGACTGCAGTAGGAGGCAGGTTATCACAGCATCTGACAGAATTGCAGGCTAATACTTCAGATGCTTGGGCATTGGAAACAGTTGCCTAAGGTTACTGTCTACCTTTCCTGCAAAAACCTCAGAGTCATCCACCGGGGAACAACTGTTTGAAAGTTCCAGATCTGCTCCTTATGCAGGAGATTTTAACCCTGCTAGAGAAAGGTGCTACAGAACCAGTACCTGTAGCGGAGAGGACCAAGGGTTGGTACTCCCCACATTTTCTAATCCCAAAGAAGGACGGAGGATTGAGATCCATCTTGGACTTAAGAGACTTGAACAAGTTCCTCAGGAAGGACAAGTACACGATGGTAACTCTTTCTCAGATCCTTCAGGCCCTCCAGCTTCAGGATTGGGTGGTATTATTGGACCTTCAGGATGCTTGCTTTCATGTGCCGACCCATCACAAGCACAGAAAGTACCAGAGGTTCGCTGTTGGCGGTGTCTCATTATCAGTTTCGGGTTCTGCCATTTGGGCTGACCTCCGCCCGAGGGTTTTCACCAAGCTAATGTGGTAGTGTCAGCGAGTCTCATGAGAGGGGGGATTCACGTCTACCCATACCTGGACGATTGGTTAATCAGGGCCAGGTCCCCAGAACAGGCCCTGTAACATCTCAACTCCACCTGTCATTCCCTTCACAGGCTGTATTTCTCCCTCAACTTCAAGAAGTCCCACATGATACCATCACAAAGACTCCAATTTATCGGAGCAGTGCTGGATGCATCCCTGGGAAAAGCCTTGCCACCAGAGATGAGGGCTCAAGACATTCTGCAGATTTTGACAAAATTCCAGAATTCCCAGCGTTTACCGGGCTTCGATTTTCTGAGGTTGCTCGGCCTCATGCCATCCTGCATTTTTTTGGTGCCAGAGGCTCGCCTGAGAATGAGATCTCTCCAGTAGTAGGCTCTCAGGACCCATTGGTCACAATTCTCAGGAAGGATGTCAGATCTTCTACAAATCCCAAACAGGGTCGCACTGGATCTTCAGTGGTGGGCCTGTCGGGAGAACATCTTGAAAGAAGAACCGTATTGGCAACCATGGCCAGAAATAACAGTAGTGATGGACGCCTCACTCACGAGGTGGGGAGCCCATACCAACGATTTGACCATCAGCGGTCATTGGTCTCCATCAGAGTCCAAGCTACATATCAACCTTTTAGAGCTGAGGTCAATCAGACTAGCGCTGAAGGGCTTCCTGCCATCTATACGAGGAAGGAATGCCCTGATAATGATGGACAACACAGTGGCCATGTCCTACCTCAACAAGAGAGGAGGTGTAGGGTCACTACCACTGTGCAGAGAGGCAATGCAGCTCTGGTTCTGGGCAATACAAGAAGGCATCTCTCTGTCTGCGCTTTACCTAGCCGGAGAGAGCAACACGACGGTGGATGCTCTGAGCAGGCAGAGCACAGTCTTCCACGAGTGGGAACTAGCTCAGGAAGTCCTTCTGGAAATCTTCACCCTTTGGGGAACCCCTCAAGTGGATCTGTTTGTGACCAGTGGCAACAGGAAGTGCGAACTGTACTGCTCAAGGGAAGTTCCCCTGAGAGGAGCTCTAGGAGATGCGTTCGTGGTGGACTGGGAATTTCCACTCCTATCTGGGTTTCCTCCAATCCCCGTCATTCCTCATGTTTTCAGGAGGTTCAGGAAATCCATGATCCAAACTGCCCTAGACTGGGCCAGGAGGACGTGGTACCTGGGCCTTCTGGACTTGACCATTTGCCTTCCGATTTGTCTTCCACAAAAAGAGAATCTTCTCTCGCGAGAGGAAGGTCAAGTTCCCCATCCGGATTTCGGGACTCTGAGCCTACACGCATGGTTTCTGAAAGGCTGAGATACAAGGATTGGGGCCTCCCGGACGATGTAATGGACGTGTTGCTTTCGGCCAGAAGACCAGCAACCAAATCTTTACACCGCTGCCGCTGGAATAAATTCTACAGCTGGTGTAAAGATAAGAATGTTGATCCTTTCTTATACAATACACCAATGGTTTTATCTTTTCTATTACTTCTAGCAAATCTTGGGATCTAGATTGGTATCCTCTAGCAGCGTTTTCTATTTTTTATTCTATTTTTAAGCGCACTTCAGAGGAAGTCTCCTATTTTAAAATTCCTCTAGTAGTACAGTTCTTCAAGGGTTTAACTAACGGCTACCCTTCTACCCATTCCAAGTCCCACTCTGGGATCTCAACTTGGTTTAGAACTTTTTGATGGGCGCTCCTTTTGAGTCTTTACATTCTTGTCCGTTAAGACTTCTTACTTTGAAAACCATATTCTTAGTGGCAATTACATCAGCCCGAAGGATGAGTGTGGTACAGGCTTTATCCTGTAAGCCTCCTCATACTGTTTTTCACAAAGACAGGGTGGTACTAAAGGTGAAGCCTACCTTTCTACCCAAGGTCGTTTTTGAGTTTGACATTACTCAGAAGATAACAGATTTCACAGGCTCGACCCTAGACGTGCACTAAGCTTCTAAATTTCTAGATTGGCTAAATTGCGGCAGAATTAAATGTTATTTGTGGGGTATACAGGCCACAAATTGGATCTAGCCATCACCAAGCAAACTATCTCCAGATGGATCATTTTAACTATATTGGAATGTTACAGACTGTCAGGCAAAGACCCTGCAGAACCTCTGAGGGCTTATTCGACCAGGGGTGTTGCAACTTTGTCTGCTTTGCAGGGGGGAGTGCCGATAATGGACATATGTGCAGCTGCCACATGGTCGTCTGTACACACCTTTACTAAATACTACAGCCTAGATACCTCCATGAGCCATGGTTCTGCTTTTGGGAAAGCATTATTGCACTCTGTGCATATGTGAAAACGTTAATTTTTACTCCCTCCTTCAAATTAGGTAAACTGCTTTGGGAGTGTATCAAAAGTAAGGAATATGTGGGAGGACACAATCCATTCGAAGAACAAGCTAATTAACCATGGTAACGTTATTTCGACTGGATGTTTATCCCACGTATTCCTTATCGCCCCTCCCAACCTTCCACAGAGTAAAACTTCTCTTGCGATTGCAGTCTACTTTCTCTCAGGGGGAGTAACCGTCAGACACAAGGCAGTACTCTTCTCGTCAACGCGGAACTGAGGTAAACAGGCACTGCACGTGCTAACTATACCTGTGGTGATGTCGTTGTCGAGGCGCAGGCCTCAGAGGGACATCGACTCGACCAGGCTTCGACGCACAGCGCCCTCTACTGAAAAAAGGCTTCTGAGGCAGCAAGCTGCATATTGGAAATATCAAAGATAAGGAATACGTGGGAGGAACATCCAGTCGAAATAACGTTACCATAGGTAAGTAACTTGTTCATCTCTTTAGTCAGTAAACAAGTTTCCCTTGCTAAAGAAATTCTCTGTGATCATGCTTCCCGAGCACTCAGGTCCCTTCCTCTGTTAGTCGGGCTCTAGTCAGATTATTGTCAGAAATGCTCTCAGATCCATATTCTTTTTGGTGTTTTGTCAGTTACACTGTTTGAACATGTCGAATGTGGTCTGAATTTTTGGGCCATAAATTACTTGCAAGTATTTTCATCATTTTGACTTTATTTCAGCATCTTTGTTTTCTGCATTTGGGTCCTGCTGGATTACTGATTCCACCTTGATAGTATCCAAGAAACGTGGTTAGATATGGACAACTCACTCTTTATTTCCTCTTACTACATCTTTCCATTGTGCTCCAACTCCTGTTTCCTTCTTAGAATCACCTCAACCGCAGCATTAACCCACTTCGTCTGCAACTGTGTTGGAAAAATTCTGTTAAATTCTGATGATTGGTCAAAATGTGAATGTGTGCCTTTGCGCCTGCTGAAACGCCACTGCTATGCACTCCTGTTCTGCTGCACTAAGAACATTGAAAGATGTAAACATCTCAACCTTTCAATCTCTCTACACGCCTCCACACTGAGATATTTCAGTTCGAGCTGAGGCCAAAAGATTTGAATCTGGGGAATGCACAACCTTGAGTTAGGCCCCTTTTGTACTGGAGAAATAATCAGAGACCCCTCCAGAGGGAATGTGGTTTACATCTTCCAAACCAATATGATTCCATTCCAAACTAGAAAGGAGGAGGCTGGAGTCGAATGTTGTGATTTGTCTCTGAATACAATAAAAAATACTCTCTTGCCAAACTCTAGCGGTTGTGACATCTCTGTGTATAGCCGCCAGGCGAGCTGAGAATTACATTGCTGAAATAGTAAATGCAAAACATGGAATTACAGGAAGTTCTGGACTATAGAAGTCTTAAAGGAATGCTCTGGCAAACAAGTTAAAAAAAGAAAGCGAGTGTGAGAGCCTGTTTCCCTGGTGAGAATTATCAGGTTTCTGTAAAAAGAATTGTGGTGAATGTGTGCCAAAATGTTGTCTTACTCTAAGCCGCTGGGTATGTTGCACACTCTGCAGAGCAACATTCCGACCCCAGGTCCTCACTGGTCAGTCTTTGGACTGTGGGTATATGTATTCATCAATCATGGCAATGATGTATGTTGCAGTTGTTAGAAACATATTCTGATGTCCATCAAAAAGAGCAACATTTGCAATGATTTAAATTACAGCTTCTCTGTCGCATCTTATTTTCTAATTGTCGTTCACAGCAGATTTGGATCAAGCAGGAGTTGGAACAGGTTATGCAGCCTCCTTCATATATAATGTCTTTCAATTCAGAGTACTACATTAGAGAGTATTGTTCTTTTGTGTCCTTCAACTCCAGGTCATAACTTAATTTTCCCATAACTCTAACCAGGCCACTGACCTCATGTCATTTCGTTAGGGTGCCTCCACGCTTCACTCGCTCTAGACTCCAACCTACCTGCAACTGTCTTTATGGCCCAAGATGGTTTTATTTTACTCTGGCCAGGATCTCAACACCTGTGCATGCCACACTCTCTTTGGCAAAGCTTCTCTCTTTCCCACCACTCCTCTGATCATGCAATATTTCATTTCAGTCACTCTGACCATGCCATGGCCCTCTCTGTAGCAGTATTTGTCTGTGTTATCTGTTCAAGAGAAAGCTTTCCTGTAACCACAAGCCCTTCTTACTCCTCACCCTTTATCATAGTTGCTTCGTGCTAATCTGGATACGATTCTATATCTCCTCATTTTTATGTATTGTTCCTACATGTCTTATCTCACAAGGACACATGTTCCTTCTGGCTGCAGTCTTCAGGCCATAGTGCTCTGTCCCATGTGTCAATGTGTCAAGGGTATGCCTTCTTCGTGATTTGCTTCTCATTGGCAAAGCTCCACTCTTTCCCACACTTTTTAAGATACGCTTGTTCTTTTTTCTGCAAAATGTAGTTCTCCCTGTCACCAGTCTTCAGACACTGCTTCTATCTTTCAGAGTTGTATGTATGGTACCTTTATTTGAAGACCTTCCTTTTCTCCTCTGCCTTCTCTCTCTCTCGCTCCCTTGCTAACTTACCTGTTGCTGCACTGACTGGTTTCTTGGTTCCCTCAGAGTCTCACTGGGTACCAGGCTCCTACACAACCAGTCTCCTTTACACTGCCTCTTGGCCTACAGTGCACTTGGGGCTGTAACTGTAACCCCTAGATCCCCCTGTAACTGTAACCCCTACTGCCCACCTGCCTCCTTGCACTTACCCAGAGCTGCGTTGCCCTGGCTGAACTTACTCAGAGCCATGCCCCAATTGCACTTCCCCTTATCCTCTCCCCTGTACCCCCCTCTGCTTCCCCCTGCACTTCTCGTTGTTGCTCTTGCATGATCCGATTGACACAAGGCCTAGTAGGATTGTTTGTCTTGTCCCCCTCCCTTGTCTTGTGGTGCCTAGAAACACTTGTGTACCGGTGCATTATAAATGCCATATAATATCATTTACTTTCTATCATATATGTCACCGCTGTAAACACTTTTCAAGTTATGGCACTTTTCTATCTCCATCTAATGGGAATATCTACAATTTATTTTTCTTTGCTAGCTATACCACCTTTCTTTTTCACCTTCCAGAATGATCTCTTATGATCATTCCAGATTGTGGCTCCCTTTCTGAATCACAGCACCACCCTATCACTGTCTCCATGCAATTAACTGGTCTCAACCCAGAATGAACACCTTCTTTAACAGTGCTATGTCGATTAAAGTCTACATACTTTAGATAAAGCATATCCCTGTCTACACAGCTAACATACACAATACCACATCTCCGAGGCCAGAAAAACTGCCCACTGGCTACCAGTCAAGGACAGAATCAATATCAAAATGCTGTCCCTCACACACCGCTGCCTATCGAACGACGGACCACGCTACCTGGCAAAATGGATAAACAGGACCTCATCTGCAAGTACACTAGATCTTAATGCAATCATTGCCTTATCAAACCTATGTTCAAGATGTCTACAGCAGGTAGGGCCAGCTTCCTGATGCGTGCACCGTCACTCTTGGACAAGCTACCTACCCACCTACGAGACGAACCGTCCTACAACGCATTAAGAAAACAGCTCAGGTCCTACTTGTTCAACTGATATTGCCCCCACCCATCCCTCACCCCCTTCCTTTGCCATCATGCTAGTCTTAGCACCTAGATGACCGCGGGCTGTGTGTGCTGTTACAAATGTACAAATAAATAAAATACATTAAACTACATATAGCACTCACTACAGAACTATCTTGACATTGGTTGTGTGCCTTGTGGCTTACGTATCATGACGACACCGTCATTCGAGGACCAGGATCCGCGCATGTTGGAAGAATGGGGCGGGGCAAGCAAGGACTGATCTGCACAATTCTTGAAGATTTTGGTCAAATATGCCAAATCAGATCGTGCCACTGCGCTCCAACAACTGGCGAAGATAGAATCAGAATTGACCAATGTCACAAGCACAGAGGAGGTAAAGAAACTACAGATCAAAATCGAAGAAGGCTTACTTACGTATGAGGAAGAAATTAAACAGCACCAGCATAAGAAATTTATCAGAGATAAAGTAGATTATGAGTCAGGATGTATTTTCGCTTTTGCAAGACGCTTTGACTCTCTACGTAAAATTCCCGCCGCACAACTGCTGACTCAATCGGGTGATGCGGATGCTACATTTTCCGAGTCAGATGCTTCCACTTCAGAAATGGATGACCCATCAGTGAAGCTCATTTATTTAGACAAAATGAGACTCTTGTGCCAGGATGGAAAGAACCAAAAGAGGGGTAGAGGCTGTGGCAAAGGTAGAGGACGAGGAAGCAGACAGAAATCACAGAGGGGAAAAGAAAACGTTGAGACCGTCGTGGGAAACGGCTCCGATGCACATCAACAGAGCAGATCAATGCACTCTGGAGCAAAGCATTAACTACAAAAGCCATGAAGACGCATCAAACCATTAATACGTCTTCTCACATGCTCACGGTGCCACAATCATCGCTACTTTCATCAGGCCTCAAATTCTGCCCTACCATTACCTTTTATTATGTCCAGTCACGTCTGGATTTCGATAAATTCCTATGTAAGATCAGACTTAAAAAGTTCTTTTCCATCAATCCACCATTGATCAAACCTTCTATACCACTTACTGGCCGCACTGATCTCTGCATTTCTGATATCCCTACATTGGTTAACCTGGCCTGCCTTGATGACGAGCTCTTTGATCCATTCACCTTTGATCCCTGTGACTTTGATATTGATACCAATTGGGACATTTGCACCAAACTTAATTTAATCCCCAGTTTGCATTGGGGGGCTGTATTGAGGCCTTCCATGATCTTTGTGTGAGTGACTTACGTAAACTGCGCAGGAAATCTTTTCATTTTAAACAGAATTTGCCCATCTTGCAACGCTCAGCTTTGAGCGAACTACTAATTGTATCTAGCATAGTCATCAAACCTCTAGGCTCTAATATTGTGATTCAAGATAGAGTGAGCTATGTTGCTGAAGCGAACCATCAACTCTGTGACCGCTGTTGTTGTTCCAAATTGACTAAAAACATGTTTGGCCATATACTATGTGAACTTATATCTCTTTGTACCAAGTGGGCTGAAGAAGGCTTAATTGAGGATGAATTGGCTAAATTTATTGTTTTTTCTAGCCACACTATTCCCACTATCTGTTTTCTACCTAAGACGCATAAATTACTTATTCATCCCCCAGGTAGGCCTATAGTGACTTTGTGTAGCTCATTACTTGAACACTTGGCACAATTCATTGATGAAACTCTGCTTCCGCTTGTTTCGGTTTTACCATCTTACCTGCAGGATACCAGGGATTTCTTAAGACATATCACGGCTATACCTTGGGAGGAAGGATTCATTCTGGCAACACTCGATGTGGTCTCTTTATACACCTCAATTGATCACAACATTGGGTTGGCAGCTTGCAAATTCTTTTTGCACACTCAATCTCTTAATTTCTTGGGACACAGCACAATGATTTTGGACATGTTATTGTTTTGCTTGACTTATAATATCGTTTTATTTGAAGGTTCTTTTTATCATCCTTTGCTCCAATTTATGCAAATTTGACCATGGGGTGGTGGGAGGCAACTTTTCTATCTGATGTACTTTTGCTGAGTTTTCCTACGCAGATTATTTCTTGGTGGCGGTATATTGATGATGTTTTTATAATTTGGAAGGGTACCGAAATTGAGTGGTTGTCTTTTGTTGAAAGCATCAATACCAATACTGTGAACAGGAGAATCACTGAATGTCACAGCTATACAGAAATAGTATATTTGGATGTTGTTGTGAAGCTTGACACTCTGGCCGTCTATACGTCATTATACAAAAAAACATCTTATACAGGCCTTCCCTTGTATGCTACGAGTTGCCACCCGCCCTCTTGTTAGAATCATCCATATGGCGAATTGATTTGCTTTCGTCGTAACTGCACAGACATTGTTGAGTATGATCGGTACTGTATTGCGGCTGCTGCTGATTTCTTGCAACAGGGCTATGCTAAAAGAATTATTGAAATGGCTTTTTTAAAGGCACGTGCACTTTCAAGGGAAACACTCTTGCATGGGATGAGGAGGAAGAAAAATATCAATCTTGACGATCCTCATTTGATTGTTACATTTGATAATGCTGCACATGATGTTCGCAAAATCATTTTGAGTCATTGGCGTATTCTTACGCTTGATAAAGATCTTGGACCTGTCCTGCCTAAACGTCCTATCCTAACTTATACGCTACCACCTTCATTAAGGGATAAACTGGTTTCTAGTTACTTGTCTCCGATAGAGAAGAGCTCTTCTATGACCAATTGGCTATCAGGCTCACCGATTGGCTTTACCAAGTGTCTAAAATGTAAGGCCTGTCCTCATGCCATGGCACGGAAATCATTTATACATCCAATCACGGGTCTTAAATTTGAGATCAGACACTCCATCAATTCTGACACTGCATTTGTTGTGTATGTCTTCTCGTGTCCTTGCATGAAGTGGTACGTCGGGAGTATTACATGTAAATTAAAGCTCAGAACTTTTCAGCATCTCAGAGCCATTGAAAACTCTGACCCCACGTACCTGATGGGCAAACATTTCAAGCAAGAACATGAAAATGATTTCCATTTGTAACGTTCTTTGCTGTGGCTCATGTCCCGATTCATTAAAGAGGAGGAGATCGAAACTTGAGATTAAGACAATTGGAAACAAGGTTTATTTTAGACTTCGATACCAATTATTCCAGTGGTCACAACGTTGATGAGGAGTTATACACATTTATGGGAACTTAATATTGTTGTCTGCTCCCCCATTGCTGGTTTCCTGTATCTAAACACTCTTCTGTTTCCTGGCTCCATGTGGCATCTTTCCTTGGCCTGGTAATGCCTTTTAACTGTTGTTGATTTCTAGAATAGATCCCATTTGTTGGTTCTATGGCTATCTTTTTGTCTTTTTAACATCTGGGGAATGCCATTTCATGACTATTGCAAGACATCTTCTAATTTGGTTTGTCCTGCATTGTCCTTAACCTTTATTCCCTATTTTCCAGTTTTTTAATATCCCGGCCCTTTTTGTCAATAGTGTCTGTCTTGTTGCAACTGTCACTAGATTTCATGCTATTCTATGTACTTTACAAGTTGCAGATTATTGTATACATATGCACTTGCACTTTATTCCAAAAACCTATACACTGTAGATTGGGAGATCTTTGTCCATGAATACACCTGCTCTCCATTATGTATAATGGTTGTGTGTGTATCTATATCGCTGCTATATTAACATGTCTGCATTTGCACCTTATATTTATGCGTCTACATTCATATCATGACTACAATGATACATTTCTTTTATTATTGTTGCATTGTTAGTTTACATAAAACCTTATACAACATTTCACACACAATACAAATATACAATTCATTTTATAAAACAGCATATAAAATATAAAAAAGTCATCAAAATCACAAACATTATCATAAAATGTTCATAAAATATCTCTCCGAGCCCTTAATTAGTATTGTAATTATATTCCTTTTCTTTTCCATTTTCTTTCCATTCCTGTTATTCCTGTGTAGCAGCCTTACATATGAAGTTCCTTTTTTCCAACGCCTCCCTTATATTTTGGAGCAATAGATTTAATGCAAGAATTAAAGAAATATTTACACCCCATATACAGCGGCTCCAAAACAAAAGGATAGACATTTCAAGATCCCTGTTAAATTTGTCTTTAAGATAGAGTGCTCGTTTAGACTCAAAATGGGTACAGGTTAAGACAAGGTGCTTGAGAGTTTCTAACATGTCAGTTCCTCCACAGAAGCGACATGTGATGCTGATTTGATCTTGATTAGGCACCTCTTCTTTATGTCCCCAGTGCCGAATCCTTTCTAAAGTCGGCATCTGATTGAGTCTAAAGCGCATAAATGTTAATCTAGCCCTATAAAAAGGGAATCTTTGTATATAAAGGGGAATACATTCCCTTGCTGGTCCAAAATTAGCATACTCCTTGTAGGAGGAGTAAGACTCGACGCCATTTACTGTGTCCACCCAATCTGCCTTAAATAAAAGTCTCTTGACTAATCCCGGTCGTTGTATCAGGTCTTCTAAACAAAGACCTAGAGTATCTAATAGAAGATTCATTTTGTCACAGAATCCTCTAATGGATTTTACTGACCTGGATTTAGCGACCTTATTTAACAACTCATATAGGGTGTTTGCTGGTGGATCATTCATCTTTCTAAACAAAGATAATTGTCTCCACAAGTATATGCTTTGAGTGAAATAAGACATAACTCGTGGCGGATAATGGCGTTGTGGACTGCCATGGATAGGCCCAATACTTCTTTCCACATTTTCCCCTGAACCACATTCAGGTATGAGCTCATATCATGGGTACAAATGTCCAGACCATACAAATTGATACATTTGCACTAGCACTTTATGCTTAATTGCATTGTATGTCTCCCTTTTTTGCCTATTGGGAGATATCTGTTTTTGAATGCATTTGCACTTTATTATCAATGATGACTGTATTTTGTATCTGCATTGCAGCTATATTAACATACTTGCATTTGCACTTTATGTCAATGTGCCCATATTTATATTATGATTGCACTGATATATCTGCACTAGCACTTTATGCTCAGTGGCATTGAATGTTTTTATCTCCTTATATGTTGCATCTGCACTTGCACTTTATTCAGTATCTGCTCTAGCGCTGGAATTTAGCGTTTTGCATTTGCATTACCCGTACCATCCTTTTTGTTTCCTTATCTTTTTCTTCATGAACTGATCCAGTGCTATCAATGGATTACATTGTGGGTCCTTTATTTCATTAAGGGTTTTTTGCTTGATAACATTCTTATTTGTGTCTTGCTGTGATCAGCCATGGCTAGACATAGTTGATGGAATTTCAAGTAATATTTATCCTGGTTTTGTTTATGTCCCCCCTAAGGGTTCACTCTGTCTCTTTAATTATTGAGCCGTATTTTGTTTCATTTTATTCTACGACCAGTGTGATATCCATTGACAGTATCAGTCCT
This sequence comes from Ambystoma mexicanum, assembly GCF_040938575.1. Classification (NCBI taxonomy): domain Eukaryota; kingdom Metazoa; phylum Chordata; class Amphibia; order Caudata; family Ambystomatidae; genus Ambystoma; species Ambystoma mexicanum. Next base: position 272,607,891 of record NC_090929.1, on the reverse strand, counting down.
TGATACATTTCAATATGGCCGCCACATTTAACAAATACAGACTGCAATCTCTGTTCTCCTTATATGACCAAACATTCAGGGAAGCGTGAAACGTGTCGTGTTACAGGATTCCCTCATGGCGTCCTGCCACTGTCTGTTTTTTATCTGCTGACATGTCATAATTTAATAAATTTGTTTCTATTTTGGACACAAGTTTTGATTTTTGCTTCGGGAGCATGGGAGATGTCGTAAGCCTCATTCAGAGTGTGGTTTCTATTCCTCTGTTTTTTTGGATATATATATATATATATATATATATATTAGAAACAAGAAGGACTGTATCCCAGTCTCTGGCGTAGCGGCACTTCAGCATTGGTTGTATGGAAAAACTTCATCAATCCTTATCAACTCCACACATGAGGCATTTCTGCTGTGCAAATAGGAAGTCCTTTATTTATTTTAAAGTATTGGACATGGAAGGCAGCAGCAACGTTACACACAAAGAAAAGAACGAAGCGTTTCACCCTACACAGGCTTTGTCTGGTATAAGTGATAGAGAGAGGACTGTATTTTTATAGACAGATTACGTGTTTAGAAGTCCATCTTCACTGATTAGGACTCCTGCTTGCCAATATAAAGCTTGAATACTCCCAGGTGGAAACATGCAGCCATTTTGTAAGGCGTTGCCAGTCCATGCATTGCTTTAACCAAATGTTTAATCCAAACAGTTAAATGGTTACCCTGTTATTTGATATGGCAATTCCTGAAATCTAATTTCATTTTCCGGGTACCTCCTTGTTGTGGCTTTAAATATTATTATAAATATTATGTATACAGTGCGTGGTGCTGAATTATCCCAAGTGGGTAAAACTGAATAATGACATATCATACATATAATTATATAGCTGCCTATGTTGTTACTAAGGTGCTAGGTTCATCTCATTGGGGACTTGTTTAAATAATTCTTTGAATCTAAATGGATTAATTACCAATATGTGCAAAGAGCAATATATAGATATACAGGACTCATATAAAGTGCACAGTGCATTATTTTCCCAAGTGGGTTCTTACTTAATAGTAAAGTGGTATGTGCTTTCAATGAAAACGCTTAAAATTAATGATAAAATATACACAGTGGGTTGGGTTGTCGGCACTTGGTCAATTATGGAATATTGAACAATTGGCAAATAATGTCAGAGACTGTGCATCAGCCTTGCGGGCGCCTCTATATACTACTTGACTGACATTTTCCTAATAATTACCCTTGTGCACGTCAACAAATTCCAAGCACTGTACTATTTTATATATACTACAATCTAAATTATTTGCTTTATGGTATTGAAAAAAGTTGTCCTGTGATATCGAAGAAGTTATACATACTGAGATAGAAATCTTTAAATTGCCATAGTTGGAATTGTCACACATTTAAAAAGGTTATACATACTAACATGGAGACCCTTAAAGTGCCAAACTTGGAATTGCCACACTTTTAAAGTGCATGGTGCTTTGTAAACTAATCACAGCTTTAAACTTGCATAAAATCTGTTCACATTGCTAGGTGTTTGTATAAACCTCATGATTGATGAATTATGGCACATTGTCACCTTGCAGATGCAGCCTGGTTTGTCTATTAATGCACATTATTCTCTCAAGTAAAACATGATTTTACAAGTAACAAACAATAACTTCAAAAAGAAATGGTGTAACATGATGCGGAATTGCTTGTGTTATACAAAGTGTATGTGTACACATGAAACCTTAACAAACTACAAAGAAATGTGTGAAAAACTACAAAGAAATGTGTAAAAAACCCACTGTCCAAAATCTAAAAAATAAATTAGGTTTTGTTATATACTAAAAAAGAGAGAGAGACTAGGAAAGTGCACAACAGATGAACAACAGAAGGTGAACAAAAAATGAACAAAAACTGAACAAGAGGAAATCGAAATATATACTATGTGTGAAACACGTGATAAAGGATAAGAAAGAAGAAGATGAAGCATAATTCTTTCTTTCAGAGCACCACATTTTCGTACTTCGCTGTTTGCTTAACACTTATTTCCATGTTATTCTACTTATCCTAAGATTCTGTTTTGGGAACATATTAAAACTATTATGTCAATATTTTTGTTTCAGGTTCCCAAAAATGCATATAACTCTTCACCAAGGTTGTGACCACCAGGGAACTTGGTATTAAAATCTACTATGTATCTTGATTCCACTTTCCTCAGTTTTCGTAATCTGTCCCCACTTCTTGGATGTATTCTACTGAATCAATGATAAAATATTTCCATGATCCAATGTCACTTTGATGGATATCCTCGAAATGTTTTGCAAGGGGATACGACCTGTTGCAATTTTTTTGTTGTACGTAAGAGCAGTAAAAGTCGTAACCTGGCTTCCAGTTTCGTGCTGCCAATATAGCACAGATTACATGCACATGTGATTACATAAATACCAAATTGTATGAAAAAGCTGAGCTCTTGTTTAATCACGACTTCCTTTTTAGTTTGTGGCTGTAGTAATGTTTTAGTATCGATCCCATAACAACATGCTTTGCACTTGGCACATGTGAAAAAACCTGTTGGGCTTTTTGTTAGCCAATTGCTGGTGGTATGTGTTTTGGGCAACCGAAACATACTGGGCAACAGTTTTGTTTGTATTGATGAAGGCTTCCTGTAAGTTATTGTAGCATGAGATGATAAGTGTGGACTAATGTCATGATCTCGTCTAAGCAGGTGCCAATACTTATTAAAAATCTGTTTCGTTTCCTCGGCTCCAGAGTTGAAGGTAGTAATGAATGTGATTGTCTGATCTTCATTCTCTTTTCCCTGTATCTGTTCTTTACGAGAGCTTTCTTTCGCCAGAATCATTTCACAAGTTTTAATGCAGCTGCGATCATATGCTTTACTTATAATTCCTTTCTTGTATCCTCTCGTTAAAAATCTCGCTGCAGTCTTTTTGGCATTGGTCTCCCATATTTCATTCACACTGCAGTTCCTTTTGATCCGTAGAAACTCATCATACGGGGTACTGTTTTTAAGGCATTGAGGATGAGCACTAGTTGCATGTAAAAGTGTATTTGTGCTTGTGTCTTTTCTATGCAGTTCTTTAGTTATGGTATTCCCAATAACCTTCACCTTGATGTATAAATAGACTATTTCTGATTGATGATGTTGCTCTGTAAATTTCTAATTCTATTGGTTTTGATTTAAATTGTGAAAGAAACTCATCCATTCATTTGCCGTTCCGTTCCAGATAATGAATAGGTCATCTATGGTACCTTTGTCACATAATTATTTTGTCTGTGTATCTCTTCTGGTTGTCATTAGAGAAAAGTACTTCCTCCCACGCACCCATATATACATTTGCAAAGGATGGGGCTACTGCTTACCCATTGCTGTTCCGCAAATTTGATTATAGTGTATTTGGTCGAACATAAAAGAGTTGTGGGTCAAAATAAAAGACAACATATCCAAAAGCATGCGCAAGTGTTCTCGATAACTAAGAGATCTTGTGGACAAAAATATTTTTACCGCATCTATACCTTTTGAATGTGAAATACAGATATAATATGAGACGACATCCAGTGTAATCAAGGGAATATGCGCAATCTGGTTCAGAAAGGCTGTTGTGTCTTTGGCATTTCAAGGCAAAGTTTCTACAAAGGGGAACAGAAAAGTATCTACATATTTCAAAGTATTTTCTAATAAGGAATCAATCGGTGCTACTATCGGTCTTCCTGGGGGTCGGGACATTGACTTGTGAATTTTATGTATAAAGTCTATGATTGGAATCTTAGGATGATCTTTGGTCAAAAATGGCTTCTCTTTGATGTTAATAAGATCCAAATTGTGCCATTTGTCTAGCATGATATCATACTCTACTTTATATTGAGGATACGGATCGCCAGGTAATTTGACATAGCTGCTGGTGTCTCTCAGTTGTCTTTCTGCCTCCCTTTGGTAATCCTTAGTATTTAGGACTACAACATTACCACCTTTTTCTGATGATCTTATTGAAATAGTTCTAACTGCTTGTAAATTTTCCATGTCTGTATATTGTAGTCTAGTTAAATTAAATTTAGGTTTAACCATTCCGGAACCAGCCGCCAATTTTTTGAGGTCATCCACAACAAGATCTTCAAACAAATTGATTGTGGGGCACAAAATATTTGAGGGATTGAATTTGGATTTATTTTTCATTTTGCTAGGAGCGGCCATACCCGTGTCAATTTCTGTTGATAATTCTATTTGCCTCTCATCTTGTGCTTCAGAAATAGAATTGTTTGTAGATTCATCTTGTCCCAACATTGTTAGATCCCTTAATTCTGGTATATCGCAGATGTTAAGATCCGAAGGATTTATCTTTTCACTTGGAATTTTTGTGTGGTCTGAGTTAGCATGAGATTTTGCTAATATTAGTTTGCGAATGAAGCAATATAGATCAATTTGTGCTTGAGAATAGTCAAATTTGGCGGTTGGGCAAAATGAGAGGCCCTTTTCTAATACTTCATGTTCATACTTTGTGAGGTTTCTGTCTGACAAATGTATCACTTGCATTACATCTTTGGCTGGTGGTTCTTCTTGTTTCTTCCAGAGCGTGTCAGACGGCCTGTTGATTGATCCCGTTTTCCTCCTTTGTCCCCTACGCCCCCTTGACCTCCTTTTGCTGGCGTTGGTTTCTTTTCCAAATTCTTTTCCAATTCCAAAACAATGAAAAATGATAAATACAACCACCCATAAATAGCTGCCATACCTCATCAGGGAAAGCAATAATTGCATACCTGCCCCTCTCAGCGCAATTAGACGTAGTGAGTCGAGTGCTTTGCAGTCTATTAACAAATGTTTAGTGGATTCAACGCAGTCTTCTCCACATAATTGGCATAGCCGTTCGCACCAAGGGATTTTTAGTCAGGCCTCGGAGATCTCATAAGACTTTACGCTGTTAAACCCGATCTTGATGTAGTCCCAGATCACATAGTTTCCAACAAAACACTCCATGTATCCCGGCACCCCAGTTCATGTGTTCTAATATTCAAGGAAAACAGCTGTCATGATGCCCGCTCCCGGGGAGCCGGTTCAAGCCCTGCGTCCCCGAAAGCGGACATCCAGTCCCCAAGGAAGGACCCAGCAACCCCATATAGGGGCCCTTTGGACAGTGTCCTGGCGCCTATGGCGCCAGGCTCATTATGGAAGTGCTTGGGTGCACTTACCTGATGCAGACCATGCTGCAGGATCCCGGCCTCCTTGAGGCATGAAAGGAACTACTTTACCTGTGGGACTAATTTACCATCCGGGCGTGGTCGGGGAAGGATACATACCTGATTGGAGGAAGGATACATACCTGGAACTTCTGCCAAGGCTATTTAAACCCCACCGAACAGCCACACGTGCTTCGCGTTGTTCTGCATCTAGCAGCTGGACGCTCACCGTGTCTGCTCCTGCATCCTGACTTCTGCCACGCCTGCCAGCATCCTGGATCACCTGCAAAGGAAGAGAAGAAGAGAACAGAAGAAGGAAAAGTCCTTACCTGCTAAATCCGCATCCCGGAGACATCTCGCGGACAATCCTGAAAAGGAAGACTTTTATTTAAAAGCTCATCGCGTCGATCGCTGCAGCGCCGCATTCCACTCACCTTTACAGGGCGCCTCCATGTTCAGCAGCGATCATCCGGATTCGCAGTCACGCCCCAGCGCCAAGGGAGAAAAAGACCAGAACAAAAGGTGAGAGAGAGAAGGGAATAAGGAAAGCTAAATCTCCATGTTAAGACTTACCTGTTGATTCATTCCCTCATCATTTCGGGTCCGCGCCGCATCCTGGCATTTCCGGACCCCGGCCCCTAAGGGGAAAAAAAGAGATCAACTTTAATGAGCGAATGAAAAGACATTACCAAAAAACGCTCATTAAAGACTTACCTTATTTCTACAAGGATTTCACCTCTCATCTCGGGTCGGTGCCTGTTCCCCGGCATTCCGTACCCCGGCCCCTAAGGGGAAAAAGACACTAGCATTAGTACATTAATGCATGGACACAAGGGGAACCTCTTATCAAAAAACTTACCTGGAAGCCAAGCAAGTTTGGTTCTCACCAATCCGAAAATCCAGTGAAGTAACTGGATACCAACGCGCCCCTGCATCAGAAGCAGGATGGAGAGCTCGTCCTTCCAGACCCTAAGGTGAGACGCTACGAGGAATCACAGAAGGGTTTCGAGGAGGGTGAGAGGGGAAAGTGGGAGGCTGATTGCATTACCCCGCAGACAGTTAATCCCCTATTTTCGCCTACAGAAGGATACTTCTGCGAGCCAGACAAGCCAGATTTGGGGGCCCGGTCCAGTCCGTCTTCCGAACCCTGCGCATCACCTTAGAAGAGGTCACAGCAGCGCGAACCAGGCCAGCGCCTCCGTGGGAGTCAGGTGAGCGTTACAACAGTTGCCTGAGATTTGCCTGCCAACTTAGTTTTACAGTGCTCAAATGCGTCTGAGTCTAGGCCTGACTTTGTATAGCTCTTAAATTTAACAAGGGACCAGTTCAAAATTTGGTTAGAATCCTTTGTCAGCCAGGTGTTACCAGCGGTCTCACTTTTCAAAAGGTTACTTGTTGGCATGAGTCTATCTCTAGATTGGACGAATTTATGTAGAAGGCCCATCTGGGAGTAATTTGGTGCATTGTGCATTTTCCATAAAAGGAATATACAGTGCATTTTCAGTTTAGCATGAATAGGTGTTAGGTTAAATTCCAGATGTAACATTTCAACAGGTACACCTGAGGGGAGTCGAAGTAATCTTCTAAGGCATTTTCCTTCTAGCCTTGTAATGCTCTCTACCTGGGACAGTGCCCACATCTCAGCACCATAAAGAATGGTTGACACGATCATTGCCTGATACAGTTGTAAGATGATTTTTAGTGACTATACCCCTCCCTTACCAGCAAAAGATCCTAACAAGCCTGTTGCGATGAAAGTTTTCAGGCTACCATGTTTCAGGTGGCGGGTTCCCCGCAACTCAACGTTCAAATATTTGAATTCGGAAACTACTTCCACCTTTGCATCCCTCTACAGCCAGGGCAGCCCTTTAATTCTCCTGCCCCTTTTTGCAAAAATTGCAATTTTTGTTTTTTCCGTGTTAATTATGAGGTTATTATGTTCTGCTTAAGATGCCAACCTATTCAAGGTCGCGTGCAGGCCCCATATGGTAGAATCTAGGATGACATGGCGTCAGCACAACCCAACCACAGGATTGAGGCATCCTCCAGTTTCTGTGGGTTTGCTGAGTCATTAACGAGACCCCCCTCCCCGAAGTCTGCGAGGTAAAGATTAAAAAGCATGGGTGTTAACATACAACCCTTTTTGGGTACCCTGTTCGTGTTCAAACTTTTTAGTAATCTACTAATATTTGCTAGCTGATCCGGCTGACTGTTGACGAACCAGCGACTGCATAATAAGAGCCTGACGTTCTTTACCTTTGGTGTTCTAGTGGGTATTTTGATTCACATTTTCATAATTGTATACCTCCGTGGCGCTTTCTATTGCTCTGGGTCAATTGGGCAGGCTTTTTGACATTTTTTAAACTTTTAAATACTGGCTGCTAAACCTGGTACCGGCTGCACAACAATGAGTATTATCTGCCCCACTGGCTTTGTTAGTCCCGCTTACAGGAGGGCTATTGAGCTAACTGTCCAGCTGATCAGCGTTACCCTCTTGAGTTCTGCTGGCTGCTTTGAGGATCCCGATAAAAGATCCAGGCAGCCTTGGTAGAGCAACTTTGTTTAGCGGAGTGCATGCAGGCTGTATTTAGCAATTAGAATGTTTATACAAAACTGGCCTGGTGGGGAAAACTGTTTGTCCTACTGTGCATTTATTGGGCTTTTGCACAAGTAGCAGCAGGTGATAATATCATATTTGAAGTATTTTATATATTTTACACGTTTTAATTTACTGTAATACCTTAGGTATTTACGGTATCTACGAATTTTAAATAGTTTTCAGGTCAAAAACAAACTGCAGAGTGAACTTTTTTAACTAGTTATTTGTGAGGTGCCATAGCAAGGACAACCAGAATTTACAGATCAGAAACCAGAAAAAGCAAGAAATCTTTCTATGGGAACCAAATCTAAAATGCTCACAACCCAAGTAAGGAACTACATAAAATCATAGCAGAATTCAAATCCCCCTCATGCTCGTGCCTGCCCCCCCCCCCCCAAGTCCTGTGCGACACCGCCCCAAGCTCCCAAGCCCTGTGCGACACCCTCTCCCTCCACTTATACAATACCACTAATGAAAGACACCACAATCATCGCTAAACTAAAATTATTGCCACCACATCCCACTCACCCACAGCCCTCCGCCCAAATCTCCTCCACTCACAATTCTCTTTTAACACATTCACCCCATCACATACAAAGAATTCCTCTCACTTGTAGCAGCCATCCGCCCATCAGGCTCGCCTAAAAAGCCCTGCCCACATGCAATGCTAAAATGCACAAATGCCCTCACGCCCCTCACCCCGTCAAAACGTACCTTGCAGAGATTTGGACCAACGCCGAGGTGGTTCACCCCCAATCTCAAACCACTAAAAACTCTTAAGCACCGCCTGAAATGGGCCTGGAGAGCCGACTCTTCAGCCCAGAACAAAACCGCCATAGCAAGGACAACCAGAATTTACAGATCGGAAACCAGAAAAAGCAAGAAATCTTTCTATGGCAACCAAATCCAAAATGCTTGCAACCCAAGTAAGGAACTACATAAAATCATAGCAGAATTCAAATCCGCCTCATGCTCGTGCCTGCCCCCCCCCCCACAAGCTCCCAAGCCCTGGGCGACACCCTCTTGCTCCACTTATACAATGCCGCTAACGAAAGACAAACCACAATCATCGCTAAACTAACTCTTGCCACCGCCTCCCTCTCACCCACACCCCTTCGCCCAAATCTCCTCCACTCACAATTCTCTTTTGACTCATTCACCCCCATCACATACAAAGAATTCCTCTCACTTGTAGCAGCCAGCCACCCATCAGGCTCCCCTAAAAAACCCTGCCCACCCTCAATGATAAAAAAAAAATACTAGCCTCCACCTGTGCAGGTAACGTCGCACGTGCAATCCTTAATCACTCACTCACCTCAGGATTCTTCCCAATGTCAGGTCCGGTTATCTTGGGTGAATGACGTGCTGCAGGAATGGATTTTTTCTTATGAGATTCGTTGGGCCTTAACTTTGTTGTTCAGAGTGGTGAGAGCTTCCCTAGCCAAGATGGAGATTCTCAGCCAGCTTCCTGATTGTCTTAGAGTGAATGAAAGGCAGGTTTTGAACATTCTAAACTGCCTTTCATTGTCAGCGGCCCAGCAGAAGGGACCTTGGTCAAGAGCTCCAGTGAATTTAAAGATTAAAGCTGGGCCTTCCAGTAATTTTGTGCCTAAGAGGTGCAGGAGGAAGTCAGGAGATCCAGGAACCTATTCCAGTATGCATTTTGGTGAAGATAAGCTAAGTCAAATTTAAAGAATATTTATATTTTTTATACAGAAATAGTAAGTTGTTCTTAAACCAGTTAAAGTTTCTCCAGAAACAGATTTAAAAGTTTGTATGGTTAACATTCTTACAGACAACTTGTTATACCGTAATTAATGAGACTTAACAAATAAGTGTTCGCTGTATTCGCTCGTTTCATTAGAGGAGAATCATTTGCGCTAGTTGCTACGTTACCGTTAGTGCGCGTGCTTGTGCTTGGCGTGCCAGAGTTCAGGAAGGAGCGCGTATTGTACAAGGGACAATAATCGATTCAACGTGCAATTTAAAGAGTACTCGTCTTAGCCGAGTCACTTGATCATCGCGGAGTAGTTATATCGCACTGACTGCACAAGTGTTGGTGTAGCTGGGACCGTTTCGGGGGCGTGCGCTGTTGTGTCCAGAAGGAGGATTGCTCGTCAAATCATCTCATCGTTCGCATCTGGGACTAATTCCCACTTCAGGTGGGTGCCGACATGATTCAGCGGTTTCGGAAGCGGCCGGCGCTTCTTAACTTTATTAACTCACGCACGCGTATTAACTTCTGAACTACTTTTCTGCACGCGTGCGCAGTCTCCAAGACATACAATACATTTTGTCAATGGTGCACGGAACATGCTCCGAGCATGCGCAGGAGAAGTGACAACTATTCCTCAAGCCTGAGAGAGACAAATGTGCCAGTCAACATTCAAATTAATCTGAGATCCTGAACGCTACGCTCTCTCTCACTAAGAGATTAAAGAGAATGCAGTACTAGGAAACTTTATATGTAGCAGTTGACTCTTGAACGCATATTTACAGAAATATACAAATTGTAGAGGAATTTCAACTATGTTGTGTAGCAAAGAACCTGACTCCACACTTCAAGGGAGCTCAAGTAAAGAAGACAGAGACTTCTTCTAAATCTTCAAACCATATCATATGTAAATAACTCCTCTTGGCAGTCTGTACAGGAGACCCAGGTATGGTTTTTTGATTATTTCATGTGTGGAATGTAAAGAAGAGTGAAAAACTAAAGAGGAAAGGTTAGTGACCAGAAATTGTCATTTCTTGTTTTCCTTTCATTTCTTGAGAGACCAAAGTTCGAGACCTGGTGTTTTTTATTTTCTCCCATTTCCCCTTCCCCTCACGAGTGCACCCAGTTTAGCTGTTCACATCCAGTTTAGAGGGTTGCATTTCTGGGGGACTACAAGGGTTCAGCAGTTTCCGCGGACAAACTACAGGATTACAAGCCTTGCCACCCCAAAGCCCTAAGCATGCTACATGAAACCGATTCTCAAAAAACCTACTCTTGACCCACTCCTCCCCCAAAACTACCGTCCTATCTCCAATACGCGTTTCATCACCAAACTGATGGACCGTGCAGATTACAAACAGTTTAGCCAATATGCCAAAGCCAACAACCTCCTAGACCAGGCGCAATCAGGCTTCAGACCACTAAGGGGAACAGAATCTTCCCTAGTCTCTATCTGGGACGACCTAAAAAGAACAGCCGATGCAGACGAAAGCGTGGTTCTCATCCTGCTAGACGTCTCTGCAGCCTTCGATACCATCGACCACTCGATTCTATTTCTCAGACTACAAACACTAGGAAGCAAAAGCACAGCCCTTTCCTGGATCTCATCCTTTATCTCCAACTGGTCGCAAATTATACACCTCGACCAGTTCACATCCATATCACGACCACTATGGAAAGGTGTACCCCAAGGAGCGTCCACATCACCACTAATCTTCAACTTCTACATACAACCCATCCCTGCAATCATCCGCTCGTATAACCTTACCTGCTACAACTATGCAGATGATACCCAGATCATCCTCAAAATTCTGAAGGCTCTGGCAGCCCGGACCTGGCATAATGCCTCTCTGACATCGACCACTGGATGACTACCAACCACCTCATCCTCAGTCCTGGTAAAACGGAAATCCTAGTCTTCGGAAAAACATTGCTCCTCCCCTAACCAATCCCGTGGCCTAAACCACTAGGACAAACACCCGCACCCTCTAACGTTGTGAAAAACCTTGGATGCGAGTTGGACTTAGATCTATCCCTCACCCAACACACCACCAGTGTATCCAAAACCTGCTTCTTCCACCTACGGAGTCTCAGGCGGATTTTCCCTTCCCTCACCTATCCCTACCCTTTCTCAGCTATCAACTCCATCATCCTGTCCCGCCTAGACTATGCAAACTGCCTCTATCTAGGAGTGCCAGCATCCCAACTAAGGAAACTCCAAAGAATCCAAAATGCGCAACACGCCTGCTCATCAATCTGCCCGCCAGAGAACACATTAGCCCTACCCTAGGAATCCTCCACTGGCTCCCTATTGCTCGATGCACCACCTTTAAAGCCATGTGTATTTCCCACCAGGCAGTTCACAACACCGGCCCGGAATTCCTCCACCACAAAATTGTCTCCTACCTATCTTCCAGGAACCTCCGATCTCGCACAGCTTTTCGCCTAGTGATCCCACTCGACAGCTCCACAACACTTGGCGGTTCCTCCTTCTCCGTCCAAGTGCCAATCATCTGGAATTCCATTCCACTAAACATTCGCAACACTGAAAACCACCTGAAATTCAGGAAGGCCCTTAACATTTGTTTTTTCACAATACTCTCCTAACCCATTGCAGCACGAGAATAGACCACTAACAAACACCCCTGCATCAACCACAACACAGGGGCCGGCAGCTCTCGCAGCGGTTTCTCCTGACACACCACCACCAATTGCTCAACAACACTGCCAGCCGACAAATACTCCAGGTAAACCAGCAGCTTTCGTTATGGCACACCTCAAACACTATCAACCCACCCACAACAACACTCCCACCACACAAACACTCCAGGAAAACTAGCAGCTTTCGCTGTGGTGCACACACAACATTCTCACTGCGCCCCACGCCCGCAAGTCCACATGAGAGTTCACAAACAATGCGATAAGTAGCCCATGGTAGGACACGGGCCTCACTAAGGAATCACTGGTATTACTAACCTGCATCCCTCACTCAGGGAATTCTCCATACTAGTAGTCTCCCACTACAGATGTACTCCCGAACAAGGTATAACAAACCATCGATGACTGCAACATTGCGGAAACTCTCTGTAATATATGTTCTAAGCTACGGCCTTTTGAAACCTAGGCATCGCCCTCCCACCATGCAGTATTCCCGAATCTAGGTTTAGGCTCCTTCTTTGTCCATTATATGACGAAGCCTACTGCATTTGAAACCTAGTCCTCTCTCACTCTATACTGGATTCCCAAATTTAGGTGTAACCTCCAACTTTGTTTAGTATATGATGAAACCTACTGAATTGTGATGCCTGTGCCTCTCTGCCACTATACTGGATTCTCAAATCTAGTTGTACCTCCATTGTTGTTTTACTATATGGCGATAGCAACTACATTTTAAAACCTAGGCCTCGCTCCTGCTACACAGGATTTTCAACCCTAGGCGTAGCCTACATCTTTGTCTAATATAGTCTGATGCATGCTACACTCTGATACCTAAGCCCATTGGTATATGAAAAGACTGAGGTTGGCAGAAAAGGACAGCAGAGTTCAGCGCAAAGACCAGTGTCACTTGGAGTGGTGTTAAAAAGCGCTGCAGGTGAATGCAGGGGTGGAGACTTGCCAAGTATTCCACCAGGTAAGTAAGACAGGAAAGGGGTGTTTTGCAAACACACTGCGCACAGAAACGAAAATGAAATACAGTTGGTTTAGCATTTAATCAGAAGTGAAGTAGCCTTCTACTGAGGCTACACATTTTTGTACATTGAAAATAAAATAGTACAAGAAAAATTAAACATGATACATGTGAAAGACCCAAACCACAAAGCAAAACAATTGAGTGATCAAAACAGAAAATCAAGAATATCATTCAAGGCAAGGATTGTGGACAAAATAAGTGCATGCTGCCAAAAAAGAACAATATTCAAAAACAAAAAGATTATCCAACCCATATGGTAGAAATAAATCCAATTCAGTCATTGCCAGATGGAGATAAGAAGAGAAAAGAGGTAGGGGAGAACAACATTGAAAAATTCATTAGTATTTGTGAGCAATGTTGGCCATACAGTTAGTTAATGTCATTCAACCAACATTATGGAGTACCTGAGGTGAAAGTGTCCTTGGCTTGAGCACTAAAATGAAGAATTTGGGAGGACAAAGCTAATTAAAAATTCAGCCTTGTGAATACTAATTGATTATAGCAAAAAAGTATTTTAACCTGGTTTACACTTACCCATAAGCATGGTAAGTGAATGTAGAAATGAAATTGTGGGCTCCACTGTAATTAAAGAGTGAGGTGTGTTAATGGTGAGGCAACAAATTAATTACACAGTTTGATAAGCTGAATAGATTGGGTGTGATTAAACATGGAAGCTACCTACGTACCTTTATTATGCAGTTGCATGGACAAAATGGTAGTGCGTATTAGTGTGGTCACTGAGGGAGAGGATGAAGTAAATATAGGCAAACAGTCAGGCGAGCCCAGCAGGGGAGAAAAAAGAGAGGAGACAGACATGCTAAATAGCTAATCTGTTGCGCATCTGATCGTTCAATTAAGAACCGCGTAGACCCTCAGATGCTCTAGGGGTCTGCGCGCAAGTTGAATGCTTACCAGCGTCTCCGCTGCATCTGTGGGTTGGAGCCAGCCGTACGCGGCCCCTACTGCCGAGGATAAGCACGGGAACGTGCCGCAGCGTGTACATCACCATGCGTGTGACGAAAAAAGGCCGCCATCTTGAGTGTGTGTGCCAAAGGAACCAGGTATAATGCTGCGGAGCTAAGGAGAGAGATAATCAAACAGTTTACAGCGGGATAATAGAAAAGACAATTATATAAAGGTGGCAACCAATGTGAGGCGCCAGTGTAAGCAATTTAAGTTGGGCACGAATAAACTTGCATATCATTGATAAATTCGGGCGGGATGACACTTGAAAATTATAGGAATACACCTCGAAGCTGATTGAAACCCGGCACAGTTACTGGCCGGCATAAAGAAATTGAGCCGGGGGAGTAGAATGAGTAAAATGTATGCACAGTGGCAAATAAGAGCGAATCAAAGCTGAGGGTGACACCAAGGTCGTTTCTCATTTATAAACCAATATTGGGAGATTTAAGCAATTAGCGAATTAGAGTCTGCCTCACGATTTTCAACCCATGTGTACAAGCATTAAAAGTGATTATAGTCAATTTAAGACCAAGTGCATGGCCAACATTTAGTCAAATTCAGCATGGAAGATTAGTATACAAGAAGTTAAAATGCACCTGTAGTACAGGTGTCACTGAAGTTGTACTTGCTCATAGGAATACAGATAGTTCATGGTCCGTATTGAGGCCTTGTGTGACAGTGCAGTATTGGCAGATGAGGCGAGCTTCTAATTGCCTCAATTTGAGAACCAAATTACCCCCACGTTGTGGCAGGGTCACTTTGGCCATCTCAGCAAATTGAATTTGTGCTTTATCATCCATTTGGTGGACTTGTTGCCAATGTACGGACAAGGGATATTTTGAATCTACCTGGGAGATGGATGCCAAATGCTCCCTAATTCTGATTTTCAACGGTCGGATTGTACTGCCAATGTAGCGCTGTCCACATACACATAAGACACAATATACACACAATGTAGTATAGCAATTAATGAAAGAATTGATTCTATGTGTGCCCAGTTGTCCGAAATCAATTGTGCAGGTTTCATATGCAAAGACACACATTGAACATCCCCCACACTTACGGAAGCCATTGTTGCTTGCTTGATGTAGCCAAGTGAGTTTATGTTGTGGGTTTGACATAAAGGAGGGTGAGAGGATGTTCTTGAGATTGTTAGCCTTGGTGTAGATAAAATTGGGCGAAGCATCTACCCAAGAGCTAATATCTCTGTCAAGCTGGAAAATATGCCAATGTCTCTTGACTATGTTATACAGACTGGAACTATCTGCATTATATCTGGTGATAAATTTCAGTTTGTTACTGTGGATACTGTGAGAGCATACTTTGGGAGTAAGCAAGTCCTCTCTCTTCATAGATTTAACCTCCCTTTGTGCTTTATCAAGGAGGCTACTGTCATAACGTCTTGCCAGGAAACGATTGCGGATTAGCGCACATTCTGTAGCAAAATCCTTGTTTAGAGAGCAATTGCGTCTAGCACGTACAAATTCCCCTTTAGGGATTTTTTTTTAATAGATTTCTTGTGACAACTACTCGCGTGGAGTAATGCATTAACTGATGTAGATTTACGATAGGTCTTGGTTACAAATTTGTTCTCAGAGATGCTAATAGATAAATCCAAAAAATGGATGTTACTGTAGCTAGAGGTATGTGTAAATTGAATATCCCATGTATTGGAATTAAGGTAGGACACAAAATCATTCAGAGAATCACAGGAGCCTTTCCAAATCAGGATCACATCGTCTATGTATCTTTTCCATGTGTAAATATATGGTAAGAACATAGCATTAGAAAAAACAAACAATTGCTCATAGTCGTGCATTAATATATTTGCAAGGGCTGGAGCATAGCTAGCTCCCATTGCTATACCTATCAATTGTCTGTAATAGGTGTTGTTGAACAAGAACACATTGTTAGAGAGTGCACATAATAGTAGTTCTTTGACCAATTCAATATGCTGAAAGAATGAGGCCGAATGTTCGCGAAAGATATAATCCATACTGGCAACTACCCTTTGGTGGTCAATTGAAGTATATAGAGCTTTCACATCAAGCGTCACTAATAGCATATTTGGTAGTACTGGTAGTTGGTCTAGGATGTGAAAATGTGCATGGTATAGCGAATAAAGGTAGGGATGGTAGTTACCAGAGGTGCAAGACGTTCATTAATGTAGATGTAGATTGGCTCACAAATGCCACCACCCTCAATCAAGATAGGTCTCCCTTCTGGTATTTTCGTGAAAGCTTTATGTATCTTGGGTGGAAAATAGGCTGTGGGCATCACTTGGCCATCTACAGTAAGAAATTGTTTCTCAACATCAGTTAGCAAACCTCTATTGTGCCATCTGGACACAAGTGAATTCACTGCTGCCCGTTAATGGTTTGTCGGGTTGGATGCCAGGACCTCACAGCACCCAGGAGAGTTCAAATGTTTGAGTCCCATGGCAATATAGTCACTTCTGTTCATAATCACTACATTGCCCCCTTTATCTGCCTCTTTAATGATTACATTCTCGTTAGATGCTAGCTTTCACAAGGCTCTTTGTTCTCGAATTGATAAGTTGCGTTTGCACACATTCTTCCTATTGACATTGTCTTGCAATTTATGAATGTCATTAGTGGCTGCTTGGTGAAATGTGTCAATGAGATTGTCTTTAGGAAATGCAGGCACAAATTTTGATTTAGATGATAACTCCTTTATTTTCAAATGTTGCTGCTGTATATTAAGATCTTGCAATAAATCCATCACATTGGCCGTCGGATCATGTTCTCATTCATCAAGGGACATGAGCACATGTGTGCTCAGCATAGTCTGTAATGTGACATCCGAAAGGAGAGGCGGGTGAGGTTTGGATTTAAAGTACTTGACTTGAGTTGCAAAAAACCTTTTACATTTTATTTTGCAGATTAATTTGAAAAGGTCTATCTGAATCTGAACATATTCATTAGACTCAGTCGGTGCGAAAGACAGTCCCTTGTTCAGGAGTGAGCGTTCGTCTGGAGAGAGAGGATAGAGACTCTATCTTGTCTGAATCCTCAGAGTTTGTTGGTAAGATGCCCGGGTCACTCTGCGTTGTATGGGGGTGGGCGTTTACGCCGATGGGATTGGCCACCCCTTGTGCCCCGAGGCTTGGGTCTGGGGTTGTAGTATTTGTAACTAATGGTGTCTGGAACCTGACTTTTTTCATAGCCACCAGGGCGGCTTGGCGGTTGCCTTTCTTGTATCTTCGAACTGCTCTAAAAAAGGAGTAGGTTGAGTAGGAGAGGCACGATTGCCACTGGTAGTCTCAGAATCATCAGAGGGATTCAACTCTGTACTGTTAGGAGCATCGGTGGAATCTCCGTCTATATCGGGTCTATCACCATCACTATCTACTTCAGAACTAGCTGGTGTAGATGCTGTGCTACTAGGTCGTGATCTAGAGACTTCATCATATTTAGGCTGGTACATATACACCATGTTGTCTCGATAGTCTCTATCGTCACAGGAACATTTGTGTGATTTTCGAAGTTTAACCTCATCTTGGTGTCTACACAGACAGGTGTAAGGGTTTTTATAATTTTGGTCAATTGTAGCACTGGGTGCATCAAAGAGTCCAATTTCCTCTTTAAGTGCATCTATTTGTATGACAATGCGGTCATGTTCTCTACTTGCATTCTCAATGAGGAGTTTGAGCATGTTATTCAAGCTAGCTGATAAGTTGGCTAGGTCATTGTCAGCTGGGTCTTCAAAGTCTGGCAAAATGAGTATCCGGAGACCTCAGGGAATTTTATGTTCTTTGAGATAATGGGTAAGGGTTGTTTTTTCCCAAAATGTGTTGATCTCTCTGATGCTGAGACGTTCTAATTTGATAATCTTGGATCTAAGATCTTCAGACTCTAATGTCAGTCTTTTAAATGCATTAAGGGTGGATCCCTTGGGAGCAAATAACACTTTGATGTCATCTTCTCTAGTTGATATATATTCGGCTGCTGTTGCCATTATGATCAGAAATGCTATAGATTGTAGTGGGTAGGTCTGCTGCTGATCCTCTAGGTCCCAAAATTGAAAAGACTGAGGTTGGCAGAAAAGGACAGCGGGGTTCAGCGCAAAGACCAGTGTCACTTGGAGTGGTGTTAAAAAGCGCTGCAGGTGAATGCAGGGGTGCATTTCCTAAAGACAATCTCATTATCTCATTGACACATTTCACCAAGCAGTCACTAATGACATTCATAAATTGCAAGACAATGTCAATAGGAAGAATGTGTGCAAACGAAACTTATCAATTGAAGAACAAACAGCCTTGCGAAAGCTAGCATCTAACGAGAATTTAATCATTAAAGAGGCAGATAAAGGGGGCAATGTAGTGGTTATGAACAAATGTGACTATATTGCCATGGGACTCAAACATTTGAACTCTCCTGGGTGCTATGAGGTCCTGGCATCCAACCCGACAAACCATTTACAGGCAGCAGTGAATTCACTTGTGTCCAGATGGCACAATAGAGGTTTGCTAATTGATGTTGAGAAACGATTTCTTACTGTAGATGGCCCAGTGATGCCCACAGCCTATTTTCTACCCAAGATACATAAAGCTTTCACAAAAATACCAGAAGGGAGACCTATCTTGAGTGGGGGTGGTGGCATTTGTGAGCCAATCTCCATCTACATTAATGAATGTCTTGCACCTCTGCTAACTACCATCCCTACCTTTATTCGAGACACCATGCACATTTTACACATCCTAGACCAACTACCAGTACTACCAAATATGCTATTAGTGACGCTTGATGTGAAAGTTCTAAATACTTCAATTGACCACCAAAGGGCAGTTGCCAGTGTTGATTATATCTTTCACGCACATTCGGCCTCATTCTTTGAGCATATTGAATTGGTCAAAGAACTACTATTATGTGCACTATCTAACAATGTGTTCTTGTTCAACAACACCTTTTACAGACAATTGATAGGCATAGCAATGGGAGATAGCTATGCTCCAGCCCTTGCAAATATATTCATGCACCAATATGAGCAATTGTTTGTTTTTTCTAATGCTATGTTCTCACCATATATTTACACATGGAAAAGATACATAGACGTTGTGATCCTGATTTGGAAAGGCTCCTGTAATTCTCTGAATGATTGTGTGTCCTACCTTAATTCCAATATATGGGGTATTAACTTTACACATACCTCTAGCTACAGTAACATACATTTTTTGGATTTATCTATTAGCACCTCTGAGAACAAATTTGTAACTATGACCTATTGTAAATCTACATCAGTTGATGCATTAGTCCACGCGAGTAGTTGTCACAAGAAATCTGTTTAAAAAAATATCCCTAAAGGGGAATTTGTACGTGCTAGACGCAATTGCTCTCTAAACAAGGATTTTGCTACAGAATGTGCGCTAATCCGCAATCGTTTCCTGGCAAGTAGCCTCCTTGATAAAGCACAAAGGGAGGTTAAATCTATGAAGAGAGAGGACTTGCTTACTCCCAAAGTACGCTCACAGTACTTACAGTAAAAAACTGAAATTTATCACCAGATATAATGCAGATAGTTCCAGTCTGTATAACATAGTCAAGAGACATTGGCATATTCTCCAGCTTGACAGAGATATTAGCCCTTGGGTAGATGCTTTGCCCAATTTTATCTACACCAAAGCTAACAATCTCAAGAACATCCTCTCACCCTCCTTTATGTCAAACCCACAACATAAACTCACTTGGCTACATCAAGCAAGCAACAGTGGCTTCCGTAAGTGTGGGGGATGTTCAATGTGTGTCTTTGCGTACGAAACCTGCACAATTGATTTCGGCCAACTGGGCACACATAGAATCAATTCTTTCATTAATTGCAATACTAAATTTTGTGTATATTGTATCTTATGTGTATGTGGACAGCGCTACATTGGCAGTACAATCCGACGGTTGAAAATCAGAATTAGGGAGCATTTGGCATCCATCTCCCAGGTAGATTCAAAATATCCCTTGTCCGTACATTGGCAACAAGTCCACCAAATGGATGATAAAGCACAAATTCAATTTGCTGGGATGGCCAAAGTGACCCTGCCACAACGTGGGGATAGTTTGGTTCTCAAATTGAGGCAATTAGAAGCTTGCCTCATCTGCCAATACTGCACTGTCACACAAGGCTTCAATACGGACCATGAACTATCTGTATTCCTATGAGCAAGTACAACTTCAGTGACACCTGTAGTACAGGTGCATTTTAACTTCTTGTATACTAATCTTCCATGCTGAATTTGACTAAATATTGGCCATACGCTTGGTCTTAAATTGACCATAATCACTTTTAATGCTTGTCCACCTGGGTTGAAAATCGTGAGGCAGACTCTAATTGGCTAATTGCTTAAATCTCCCTATATTGCTTTGTAAATGAGACACGACCTTGGTGTCACCCTCAGCTTTGATTTGCTCTTAATTATTTGCCACTGTGCATACATTTTACTCATTCTACTCTCCCGGCTCAATTTCTTTATGCCGGCCAGTAACTGTGCCGGGTTTCAATCAGCTTTGAGGTGTATTCCTATAATTTTCAAGTGTCATCCCGCCCAAATTTATCAATGGCATGCAAGTTTATTTGTGCCCAACTTAAATTGCTTACACTGGCGGCTCATATTGGTTGCCACCTTTATATAATTGTCTTTTCCATTATCCCGCTGAAACTGTTTGATTATCCATCTCTTTAGCTCTGCAGCATTATACCTGGTTCCTTTGGCACACACACTCAAGGTGGCAGCTTTTTTCACCACACGCATGGTCGCATACACGCTGCGGCGCATTCCCGTGCTTATCCTCGGCAGTAGGAGCCGTGTACGGCTGGCTCCTACCCCACAGATGCAGCAGAGACGCTGGTAAGCATGCAACTTGCGCGCAGACCCCTAGAGCATCTGAGGGTCTACGCGGTTCTTAATTGAACGATCAGTCGCGCAACAGATTAGCTATTTAGCATGTCTGTCTCCTCTCTTTTTTCTCCCCTGCTGGGCTCGCCTGACTGTTTGCCTATATTTACTTCATCCTCGCCCTCAGTGACCACGCTAATACGCACTACCATTTTGTCCATGCAACTGCATAATAAAGGTACGTAGGTAGCTTCCATGTTTAATCACACCCAATCTATTCAGCTTATCGAACTGTGTAATTAATTTGTTGCCTCACCATTAATACACCTCACTCTTTAATTACAGTGGACCCCACGATTTCATTTCTACATTCGTTTACCATGCTTATGGGTAAGTGTAAGCCAGGTTAAAATACTTTTTTGCTATAATCAATTAGTATTCACAAGGCTGAATTTTTAATTAGCTTTGTCCTCCCAAATTCTTCTTTTTAGTGCTCAAACCAAGGACACTTTCACCTCAGGTACTCCATAATGTCAGTTGAATGACATTAACTAACTGTATGGCCAACATTGCTCACAAATGCTAATTAATTTTTCAATTTTGTTCTCCCCTACCTCTTTCCTCTTCTTATTTCCATCTGGCTATGATTGAATTGGATTTATTTCTACCATATGGGTTGGATAATCTTTTTGTTTTTGAATATTGTTCTTTTTTGGCAGCATGCACTTATTTTGTCCACAATCCTTGCCTTGTATGATATTCTTGATTTTCTGTTTTGATCACTCAATTGTTTTGCTTTGTTGTTTGGGTCTTTCACATGTACCATGTTTAATTTTTCTTGTACTATTTTATTTTCAATGTACACAAATTTGTAGCCTCAGTAGAAGAGCAAGTCGCTCGAAACACGTGTCAGGCTACTTCAGTTCTGATTAAATACTAAACCAACTGTATTTCATTTTTGTTTCTGTGCGCAGTGTGTTTGCAAAACAGCCCTTTCCTGCCATTGGTATTTGACTCTCAACTCTCGACCTGGACAAATATCGCCCCAGCCAAAAAATCTTGCACCTTACGGTACGTATATCCAACACCACTAGTGTGGACACAGGCCGCAGGCACGGCCATGCATCCATGCACGATATAATGCCGCTACGGCTAAGCACATCCGGTCTAGCATCACACATAAACGTCCAGACTGAAACACCTGACGCACCTCAACCCCTCTGCCACTAGCACACAGCGACTACCACCCGAAAGGAACCCGGTATAGCTGGGCTCACATAGACTCTCTCAACAATAGCAATCTATCTCAAACCCTCAACAGCACCCACCCACGTGTCTGACCTCTCTTGGGCTGCTTAGTCGAGTTTTGCCAGCCACCCAAGCCTTAAAACGGCAACATGAACACATGCATCTCCTAAAATAAACTCCCTAGAACTTTCTACCGTATTGAATACGATCAACGAGGCGTTCCAACTGGGAAAAGGCGCATTGAGGCCACGCAAGTGGGAAAAGAGCACTATATAAATAACCAAATACGATACAATACAATATGAATCAAATTCAGATAGGCTCATTACCAATTCCTTCCTTTCTTCCCACTTACTGTTAAACCAAAGTGAGTTTTGTCAAAATCTGCTTACAGAGTTGTAGTAGTTGAAATGCACTTTTTTTTGCACTTGCGCGATCTGAATGTCACCTGGCCTAGTAGGACCGTTGTCTGTCTCCCTTTGTTCCCCCCTCCCTGCCTCGTCGCGCCTTGAAACACTTGTGTATAGGCGTGTTACAAATGCCATATCATATCATATCAATGCAAGCCAAAGATGTCAAAAAGGAAACCCGTCTTGGAAACTTCCCCTGAGAGAAGACAGAATATGTTATTTAAAATATTCCAACTTATTAATGAAGTGAACATACTCATCACAAAAATAAAAGGTTTGCTAAGTGATATAGGAAGGAATACCGAGGGTGGTGATAGAAAGGTGTACAATTAAATTGTATGGTAGAAAAAGATGCTGGGGGTTTGTTAGTTATAGGAAGTGATAATCCCAGCCCCAACATTGCCCCTTCAATTGGCAGACTTTCGTCTGGGAAAACAGAGACATGCGGAAAATAACTTTGTTATCTTGAAGTAGGACAAAAAGAAGGGCAACTATCTCTTAACTGTTGGCAAAATTACTTTGGATGGATTGGTACCCCCATGTATAATTGAACATACTCCCACCAGAAATCTAGAGGAGCTACTACTTTTGCCGCCGCCCTTAGCCCCGGGGAAGGCACCTGAGGTACCCCAGCCCCCTGTTGTGATAGAGCATAGGGAAGAGGAGGTGGTCATTTTAGTCCCTACCTCAGATATGTTCTCTAGCCTAGACCTGGACATACCCCCCCGTGGAAGACAGACCCTGAAGGAATATAAAGAAGAAAAGGTTAAAGATAGGGCCCAATACGGCCCCTATAATGGTATAGAGGGTAGCAGGCAAGCACTCAGGGGTGCATAAAAGGAAGGAGATGGTAGTTGGCAAAGGGGAGAAGTACAGGAACTCGGACCCGTCTAAGGCAATCATCATGGCACAAGTGGTAGCCAATATAGCTAACATTAAGGAGACAGTGAGTACAATTCTGCGGTAGCTGGGTGAGCTTAAAATGAAACTCAGTAACCACAGTTCAAGTGGCCCAAGTGACACCAGTCAGATAACACAGATTATCGGGTTGACAACTCCTGCTTCAACTGCGCTAATCGTGCATTGAAAAATAGATCACAGGAGTACTACAAGGGATCGCCAAGTTCCTCATAGTAGCAGGAGCTCTAGTACACTCCCTGGCAAACCAGATGGGTGTCTCACATGGACTGGCCTGCCTTTTGTGGTGCTAGAGAAGCAAGCTCAAAAAGGCCCTAATTGTAGTAAGAGCCCCACGGGTAATGAACCATCTCCCCCATGCAAGCCATACAAATGAATATGCATAGTACCAAACATCTTCTGGTGTTCTGATGATAGGTGTAAGCCCATATATACCTAACAGAGACGCTGTAAAGGGCTACCTAATCACCTTGTATATATGAACAATGTTCCAAAGCTACCAAGGGGTGCCCACGAGAGTCAAGAGTCACTAACTAACTAGTCGTCCATTGTATTCGCCACAAGAGGGCTTCAAAAGGGCTCGTGTCTCCATGATTTGGGAAGATATTGTAGCCTGTAAAAGATGTGTCCACCCAGCAGCAGGGCTGACTATATCCAGGTTGCATTCAGTGAGGATTGGTTGGAGCATGGGCTGTTGGTGATTGAATCTAGATCATATACCCCAATAGGATGCAACATCACTCTTAGAGCGACTCCCCCTTTGGCAGGGTCTGTCCCAACAACCCAATTTTCGAGCAATAAAATTATGGGTTACTGAACTACGTAGTCTCAAAAGCTTAACGTAGGCCATGGTGTAGGGCACACTCCTAGTTGTATCGCAGTTGCCCATGAGGGCATGGATGATATAGATTGACAGATTACCGGAGTCTTAGCCCATACAGTGAGCACCGACACAAGCTGATATCATGGAATATCGCAGGGGTTGCCAAACATCTCACTGACAGCGAGTGAGTAAAATCTGTGGAGGACTTTGATATCATTGTCATCTAAGAAACGTGAGCCCTAGAGGAGATGGCCATCTAGGGGTATGCCTTTTTATATATTAAAGTTAAGAAGGGCCTGAAGTCCATTTGGGGGCCTCGCTATCTGGGTGAAGGCAGCCTTAAACGGGGAGGTTAGTGAAGTTAATACAGGCTCGTCTGACCTCCAGCATTCGGTTATTAGTATGCCTGGGAACCGCTGTATGCTACTGTTTAAAATGTATAACAGGCCTATGGATAGATCTCACTGAAATGCCCTCGTAAAATTGGATGAATGTGTGCGCATCTAGGAACAGGGAGACTTGCACCATGAGATAGTAATTATCAGAGACTAACACACAATTGGAGCCCATGAAAGATCTTGAGGGCCTGTGGGAAGATCAGGATGAAGCATGGGGAATCCCTCAAATAGATGCTAGGCTACCAGCAAGAACTCATAGAACTGCAATAGAGTCAGTCAGAACTTCACACAATCTTTATCTGATGGCAGCCATTTTTCCTCTGATCAGCCCGCCAATTACACTTATTTTGGCACAAAAGGGAGTTCAAGACTAGATCACGCATTGGTCCTTGCTCGAGATTGGCTCCAAGTTGTAGGGTTCCAAGTGGTTGAACACTTTGAAAGCTACTACAGGACTCTAGTTCTCCTACTTAAAGGCAAATAGCAAAGCAAAAACCATAAGTTCTTTTTTTACTTTTTCTACTGCTATTGTGGTTATGGGCCATGCCCGTCACTCAGTGAAATGGGCATCACTAATTCAGAAAAATCAAATCAGTAATATATATATAGCTCAATAGTGGGGAACATTGAGCGATTGTTCTCAAGCGACAGTGTGGAAATTTGGAAAATAGACTGACTAAACACATCCATCTGTTTGCCACCACCACCAGATCCCTTATCTCCAAGGGTGTAATGAAAGAAGAACCATGGTTTGACAGGGACTGTAGAAATACTAAACACAAGTTGTTTGTTTATTTGAAAGGTCTCGAACACCTAGATAGGGAGCATCTTTGTGGGCTGCAAGGTGAATATAACATTTTATTAAGAGACAAGAAACAGGGATACATGAAACAGAAATGGGCCTTAATGCTGCAGTCTGTTAAAGCAGGTGATTCTGCTAAATCTTGGAATTCTGTAACCAGTAGAGTCCTGAAGGGTGACATAACAATCCAAGCATGTATTGTGCCTGATATGTAGCACTTGCACTTTGAGACCCTTTACCAGTCCCCATTTAAGAACGGGCAGGAGGAGGTGGAATCTTGCCACCTAGTGACCATCGGGGGAACACCTACCTAGTAGGTAGGCTTCTTCAGTAAAGAGGCAGAAATTACCATTTCCACTTGCCTTATGGACTGCAATCTCGAGGGATCTGCTAGGAAAACCACTTGGGAAGCAGCCTTAGGAGCTGGTTGATGCTCATTGAGTAGCTGTACATTGATTGTAATCTGTTTTTTGCCTGTTTCATGTACTCTAGTGGAGGGGTTTGGGTGTTATATCAATCGTTTTTGTTGACCAGTGTGTGCCTTCTGACCCTGTTTTTTTGTGCTGGCCTGCATCTAGAGTGTGATAAGAAGAACAATTTCCCAAAAACAAGCTACCTGTTGGTTTCACACACTTGGACTCAAGGTCTAGACGAGGATTTGGCACATTTCGAACACGGTCTTGTGTTGGAACAAATATCACAAGATATACACAGAAGCTAGTATTTTGACCAATAATATATATGGTTTTATTTAACTACATAAAACATTGAGCCCAATGGGTCCAATTATTAAAAGAACACAAGGAACGGCAGAGATAAATCACAATCCTGTTGGACAGAAAGAAAAATTCATGTAAAGATGATTGTGTGAGTCAACTTACTTCATTCTAATCATATATCGAACCTCTTTTATTTTTAAAGGTGATGTTAGTAATTGTATAAGTGACTTTACAACAAAGACATTTACATAATGAAACTATTGCAAAGGCCCTAGTTGGTACAGTGTGTGGGCATGAGCCCGTCTATAAACAGTGTCGACAGGATGGCTCTGTTTCCAGCCTTATAAGCAAAAAAACAGTCTTTTCAACTTTCACAAATGACTGTTGTTCATTTGATGAATGTAGGACCAAATAAGACTTTCATTAGGACACGTTAGGGCGGTGTTTGTAACCCAAACATCAAAATCTTCACAATGGGTTTAGGATGTCAGCTGATGTATCTCGTGCAAGTCCGATGACAGACTGCTGAGCAGGTCGGGGTCCCAGTTCAACTTTCGAGAAAATAGAAAATGGGTGTAAGCGTCACTGCATAATAAATGATTACACCAGCTGGTGTCCAGATAGTTTGTCAGCAATGATTAAAGTGCTTCTTTGTTATATTTGGAGTTCCCGCGTCCTATCAGTATCCAGTGCAATCGAACTTCAAGGAGAAATCCAGGGACTGCCCATGACCACTAACTAAGGAACACTCCTGCTTTGATTAAGATACACTTATCAAGCAACAGACGAAATGCATTTCTCCAAATATAACAAAGAAGCACTTTAATCATTGCTGACAAACTATCTGGACACCAGCTGGTGTAATCATTTATTATGCAGTGACGCTTACACCCATTTTCTATTTTCTCAAAAGTTGAACTGGGACCCCGACCTGCTCAGCAGTCTGTCATCGGACTTGCACGAGATACATCAGCTGACATCCTAAACCCATTGTGAAGATTTTGATGTTTGGGTTACAAACACCGCCCTAACGTGTCCTGATGAAAGTCTTATTTGGTCCTACATTCATCGAATGGACAACAGTCATTTGTGAAAGTTGAAAAGACTGTTTTTTTGCTTATAAGGCTGGAAACAGAGCCATCCTGTCGACACTGTTTATAGATGGGCTCATGCCCACACACTGTACCAACTAGGGCCTTTGCAATAGTTTCATTATGTAAATGTCTTTGTTGTAAAGTCACTTATACAATTACTAACATCACCTTTAAAAATAAAAGAGGTTCGATATATGATTAGAATGAAGTAAGTTGACTCACACAATCATCTTTACATGAATTTTTCTTTCTGTCCAACAGGATTGTGATTTATCTCTGCCGTTCCTTGTGTTCTTTTAATAATTGGACCCATTGGGCTCAATGTTTTATGTAGTTAAATAAAACCATATATATTATTGGTCAAAATACTAGCTTCTGTGTATATCTTGTGATATTTGTTCCAACACAAGACCGTGTTCGAAATGTGCCAAATCCTCGTCTAGACCTTGAGTCCAAGTGTGTGACACCAACAGGTAGCTTGTTTTTGGGAAATTGTTCTTCTTATCATGTTCTGACCACATCCCACAAGTCCCTATCAAAAAAGTGGTCCCCCGTAGCTCAACAGATACACCCTGCATCTAGAGTGTGCAGGCCCTGGGGTGTAGTCCTTTGTTTGTGTCTGGCTTTCTCACAGTCCCGTCCTCCCCTCTTGCAATTGGTT
This sequence comes from Ambystoma mexicanum, assembly GCF_040938575.1. Lineage (NCBI taxonomy): Eukaryota > Metazoa > Chordata > Amphibia > Caudata > Ambystomatidae > Ambystoma > Ambystoma mexicanum. The sequence continues at coordinate 272,579,822 of NC_090929.1, read as the reverse complement.
GGAATAGTCAGGTGTGTCTCTGCCTTGCTCCCTGCAGCAGTTCCACTTGCCTTCTGGAATGCAATTTCGAAGGATCTGCTAGGGAAACCACGTCTCATCCGCTCTCCGAACCCTGCACTGGCTCCCAGTTGGACGGAGGGCCACCTTCAAGCATTACACACCGAGCAGTGCACAAGACCGGCCCAACGTACATACAAGAGAAGCTAAAACCATACCTCCCTTCTCACACCCTAAGATCAAGCACTGCCCTCTTTATAGTGATTCCAACCTCTAACTCTCCTAAGATCAAGCACTGCCCTCTTTATAGTGATTCCAACCTCTGACTCTGTAAGGATCCAAGGATCTGTTGTCTCAACATTAGCCCCAACTCTGTGGAACTCACTCCCCCCTCATTCGACACACCCAAGACTACATGGCCTTCCGCAGAGCTCTAAAAACCTGGCTCTTTCCATAAAATCGACTAAGACCATTTAAGCGACTGAGACCTACAATCCAATGACAAATGTTCAATGAGATCAGGAGCAATGATGGCACTGAAACCGCCTATTAAGTCACAAAAAAGTTTACTCCAAATGCAGCAATCACAAACGCAAAATTGAAATCTGGAATACCAAGCTCATTAGATCAGAACTCGGCCCAGACACTCATCTCTCCTATCAATATGCTCACTCTCTACTCTACACCAACACACAGTTAGAGCGCAGCTACAATACTCCATCAATTCGGCCTAGCTGCTCACATACGAACAATACTTCATGAACACCTCAACATTCTGATAAAAAGCAGCTATACTGAGTCCTGGTGAACTCCCTCCAGACTGCACACATTCAACTGATATCAAATACCACCACACCTAATGCTAGCATTCAGCTACCATCAGGCATTTGCATCCGCTGCACACATAATCGGTGCACCCAAGCACCCTATTACATCCTAATCTCTCGACTGACCTGGACTGTGGTCCCCAAGGGCGTTCAACCTACCAGCGCTTTGAGGTCATACCAATGATATATAGAGCGCTATATAAATGAAAAATAACATAACATAACATGTACTAACAGTGACGCTGCTACTTTGTTTAGTTTGTGCACATTGATTACATCTGAAAACTGAAATCAAAGTTAGCTCTGACTTTTATGTTCGTTTTCTGAAGATGCAAAAGCATAATGTCTGAACTGTGAAGCTAATACGTTTTTAGGACAGTTGTTATGAAATATAAACGTTTATATTGATATGCACCAAATACAGATATAGTTTGTCTCCTAAAATCGCGTGTCATAGGAGTGTATTTTGTAGGAGTGTGTGTTGCAACAGTTTGTTGTGGGACCATGTGTTGTAGATGCACATGTTGTACGAGTGTGTGATAAGTGGGTTTTCGTAGGTGCACATGTCTTCGCATATGTCGTAGGAACCTGGGTGGAAGGAGTTTGTGTACTAAGTGCTGGTCGTAAGAGTGTGTGGTAAGAGGGTGTGTTGTAGGTGCACCTGTTGTAGGAGTAGCGTGATGTATGAACTATAAATCTTCCACGCCTCTTAGTACAGTTCATGCACATTGATTCCATTTGAATACTGACATTAAAGTTAAGCCGTGACTGTTATGTGTGTTTTCAGAAAATGCAATAGCATAATTTATGAACAGTGAAACTCATAGGTTTTGAGCACAGTTTGCATGAAAGATGCACATTCATTCTGGACATGCACCATATATATATAGAGCATGTCTCCTAAGAGCGCCTGTCGTAGGAGTGCTTGTCGTAGGAGCGCATGTTGTTATACTGCGCATTGGAGGACTTGTTGTGGGAGTGTGTTGTAACAGTGTGTTGTTATAGGACCATGTGTCGTAGGAGCGCATATCGTAGGCAAGTGTTGTGAGAGGATGCCAATGCGAGCACGTGCAAGCACATACTGCAGCATATGTCCTAGGAGCATTGATCGTATGAGCTTGTGTACTAAGAGCTTGTCATTAGAGAGTGGGATGCAGGAGCACTTGTAGTAGTGTGTGGTAAGAGGATGTGTTGCAGGAGTGCATGTCACAGGACCACTTATCATAGCAGCGTATGTCCTAGGTGTACATGTCGCAGGTGCACATGTCGTATGTTCCATGTTCTAGGCTGTGGCACTTTCAGTTACTCTAGGTCAATTGGGCACATTTTTGGACATTTTTAAAACATTTTAATACTGGCTGCTAAACCTGGTAATGGCTGCACAACAAGGAGTATTAACTGCCCCACTCGCTTTGTTAGTCCTCCTTACAGGAGGGCTATCAGGCTTACTGTCCAGCTGGTCAGCGTTACCATCTTGAGTTCTGCTGCCTGCTTGGAGGATCCTGATAAAAGATCCAGGCAGCCTTGGTAGAGCAAATATGTTTAGCGGAGTGCACGGAGGCTGTATGTTTTAATTAGAACGTTTATACATAACTGGGCTGCTGGGGAAAACTGTTGGTCCTGCTGTGAATTTATTGGGCTTTTGCACAATTAGCAGCGAGTGATAATATCATATTTGACGTTTTTTATACATTTTACATTTTTTAATTTACTGCAATATCTTAGGTATTTATGATATCTACGAATTTTAAATATTTTTCAGGTCAAAAACAGATTGCGCAGTGAATTTTTTAACTAGTTATTTTTGAGGAGCATGTGTCATAGCAGGCTGTTTTGTGGGAATATGTGCTGTAGGAACGCTTGTAGGACCATGTGTCATAGGAGCTCATGTCGTAGGTGTGTGTGGTAAGAGGATGTGTAGGAGCGCTTGTTGTATACGTTGTGAGCACATTTTGTATGAAAGATGCACATTTATTGTGGGCATGCACCAAATATATTTATAGCATGTCTCCTATGACGTAGGTGCGTATGTCATATTAGTGTATGTCAAAAGAGCGCATGTCATAGCAGTGTGTGTCATAGCGGAACTTCTTGTGGCAGTGTGTGTTGTAACAGTGTATGTGTCGTAAGAGCGCATATTATAGAAATGTGTGGTAAGGCGGAGTCTTAGGAATGCAAGTGTTAGGAGCATGTGTCGTATCATATTTTGGAGGAGCGTGGATCGTAGGAGCTTGTTTACTAAGAGCTCTTTGTAAGAGTGTGCCATAGAAGCACGTGTCATAGGAGTGTGTGGTAAGAGGGTGTTTTGTAGGAGAGCATGTCACAAGAGCACATGTCAGAGGAGTGTTTGTCATAGGTGCACATGTCATTGGTGCATTTGTTGTAGGAGCATGTCTTGTAAAAGCGTTTGTTGCAGGTGTGTGGGTCGTAGGGCCATGTGTCATAGGACATGTCGTATGAGTACATGCTCTAGGAGCACATGTCACAGGAGCATTTCTCATGAGAGGTGATATAGGAGGATGTACCATATGAGCATGTTTCGGAGGAGCTCTCATAGGATTAGATGTCGTAGGATCGTGTGTCGTAGTACTGCTAATTGTAGCAGTGCGTGTCGTAAAAGGTTGTTGTAGGAGCATGTTATGTGAGAGTGAGTCATGGGACTAGGTGTCATAGGGATGTAGCCAATTTTATGGGCCGAAATTTGTATTTTTTTCGTATGGGAAATCCTCATGTTAAAGCTTGTAAAAAATGCGATCAAAGTAAACATTTTTTAAACTTTGAAGTCGGTCATGTACAATTCTGAATTGGTGCATGCAAAGACGGCTGCCCTGAAATATTGCAGACAAATACTTTAGATTTTTTTTTCTTGCAATGGCTCAAAAGTTATTCAGAAAAATAGCACACAGGGAATATATATTTCTGCAAATAGATGATTCGATAGTAATAAAAACATTTGTGATGTCATCTTGGATGTCCTGGGTGTTAGGCTTAGCAGTGCATGGGGGTGGCGTGAGTTATGGCTGCTTAGCTTACCATAACTGATGAATTGAGGTTTTTCAGTTTTACTTGTAACCATACCGTCCCTTTAACAACGTTTTTTCTGTGAATTTCATAGGTTTTTATTAGTGCAACTTAACCATAACGTCCCTTTAAAATAGTTTTTTCAGTGAATTTCATGGGTTTTGACCAGTGCATGTTATTTTCCTACAACTTACTAATATTATACTTACCCCAACATAGCAACATTTGTGTCCAATTTACAAAGTGTATCTTAAAAAGGACATCAGCTATTTGCATCCTCCTCCCCAAGAGCCGGCAGCCACCAGCACCACCAGCACCACCAGCTGGAGGACCTACACAACAAAAAAAGCGTAGTACTTCTAAAGATAATGAAGAGAACCAAGAAGATGAATCATGGGTGGGTCAGTTCTTTACCACTGTTGGGAATGTACCAAAGGCTAAGGCTACCAAAGCAAAATGCACTGAGTGCAACTTTGTGATCAGTAGCCTGCTACCTGGACAGTACTCCTACAGGACCACCTCCATGTGCCGCCACACCAAATCCAACCACTGCAATGCTCTCAGAAAGGTTGTTCCTTTCTTAGCAAGTAGTAGGCTGTCTTCCTCCACCTCATCTTCCTCAACCAATTCTGTAACCACACAGCCTACTTCTGTGGGACACAAGATCCCACCAGCTACCTTGCAAGCAATAAAAGAGGCTTTTGATCCATATCTTTCAAAGACAACCATCCTCTGCATATACTGCAACTCACCACTCTGCAGGAGGAAGCAATGTCGAAGTGCTTTTGAAGCTGTAATCAAGGAGCATGAGAAACACTGCCACTTACCTTAGAAGTAACACACGCACAACATCTTCCCCTGTCCACCTGCCCCTCCATATTAGTGCTTACTGCCTCTTCCCTCATTTCCGGCCCCACCTTACGTTCCAACCTCTCCTGCAGAAAAAAACCCATACAAAACAACAAATGAAAGGTTGCTTTAGGAACCACCTTTCACAGTTAAAAAATAGAACTAAAAAAACAAACTTATAGACTCTATCTACTTTACATTTCTCAGTAAATTACTTAGACTCAAAAAGATTTTCCAACATTTCCATTAGCATTTTGTATTATGCTAATGCAAATAATGTAGCGTTCATCCCCCGTTCCAGGGACTGGAACAGGGGATAACGGCCCGGCATCCCAAGTTATCGGGCCAAGCGAAGCGAGGGCAGATAACGAGGGCTCGGGACCGTTATTCCCCCCATTCCAGACCCTGCAATGGGGGATGAAAGCAATTACCACCCCAGGTTCCCAATGTGGGAACCTGGGGTGCTCAAAAGAAAAAGGATTTTCCTTTTCCGAGCCACCATGCAAAGGGAAGGCGGGGCTCCGTACAGAGCCCCTCTTCCCTTTCCATGGCAGCCTGCAGAAGGCAAAGAGAGAACCCTATGACCATATTACCACAAGCAAATTTTTTTTCTCTTTCAAACCTATCCCACTTTTGAATAACTTTATCACATAGCTGGTCCCAGGTGGACATGGCCACTTAAACCCCATTTGTCGTCCCTCATGGTAATGGCCAGTAGCCGGATTGTCCGGGTCATGATCTTATGCCATGACCCAGACAATTGGCCACTGCCCATGGCCACAGGCAATACCTCCGTCACCAAAGGTATATCACTATTTGTTGTACCTACCTTATGACACTTGTCAAAAAATAAAACACAGGCACATTTGCAAAACCATGCTTTAAGGTCCTTGCCAATGCCACATACACGAGTTTGCTGGAAATCCGCCAATGTTTTATTTATTCAAAAGTGTTAACATGTATGTACATACAATAGTCATTTAATTTAGCCGCCACTTGACAAAATCCATTCAGACTTTACACAGACATTCAAGGTTAGGTCTATAATCTTTCTGAAAACTTTTGTCCACATTTTCATTTGTCAAACGGCAACAAAGTTATAAGCCACCTAAAAATGTTGAGACCCCCCTCTAATTTAGCCCCCTCCTGACAAAATCCCACCAAACTTTACAAATGCATGTATATCTAGATCTAAAATCCTTTTGTAAACTTTTGTGTGGATTTGTCAAATGGCACCATATTTATAAGCCTTTACAATATTTTGGGACCGCCCTCTATTATTTTGCCCCTTCTTTACAGAATCCATCCAAACTTTGCAAAAACATATATCTAGATTTAAAATCGTAATGCAAACTTTTGTGCAGACTTGTCAAATGGCACTGCATTAATATGCCTTTACAATATTTTGGGTACCCCCCACCCCCCCTCTAATTTTCTTCCCTCTTGACAAAACAGCTCCACAATTTCCAAAACCATTCAGAATCAGGTCTGGAATAAAATTCAAAAATTTCATACAGTTTCATTGAGTGGTGCCAAAGTTATGAGCCATCCAAAAACTGCTTTTACCAACCCAGTTGTAACGCTCACCTGATTCCCACGGAGGCGCGGGTCTTGGCAGGAAGCTGTCTGTGACTCGAAAAGTGATGTGCAGGACTCGATTGGCTTCTGGGGTCGAACCTCTTCGCACTGTGTGTCGGACTCGAAGGGTGAGGTTTCTGCAGGTGAAAGAATATGGGGTTAATGGTCTGGGTAGTTGAATGTCCCTCTCTCCCTCTCTCTTCCCAGCTTTTTCGTAGAGCCCCCAGGTCAACGTGCTCACCTTATATAGGTGATTGCTGGGCTCTCCATCTGCGTCTGGTGCAGGGTGCCGTTGCCAGTTCCTTCACTGGTGAAACATAGGCCTCTTGAATTCAGAGGATGGTTACCGTCGTTGTCTGCACGAGCGATGAGTTTCTGGACACCTTTTGTCTGTATAGTCTTTAAATGCGTGGCATGTTTATATGCAGACTCTATATAATGCTTTTCCTTTATGTATTGCAGGGCTCTTGAGATGGAAGATGAAGTAAAGCGCCTGGAAGTTTGTAAGTATGGCAAGCGCTCTAAATGTCTCTTTCCTTGCAGCTTAGTTCGTGTTAAAGAGACGCCGGAGTATTTGCAGGCGTTTTATTGCGGCGAGCGGGATGGACGTAAGTAAATACCTGCTTAATGTCTTTTCTTTTGCCTTTCAGATGTTGGTTTGCAGCGCCGGAGTCCGCGGAATGCCAGTAAGTTGTTAACAATGTTTTGTCTTTACAGGCGGCGATGCAGAACGAAGAAATCCGGAATCCACAGCGTGCCGGTAAGTATGGCAATCCTTTCAGATGTTGGTTTGCAGCGCCGGAGTCCGCGGAATGCCAGTAAGTTGTTAACGATGCTTTGTCTTTACAGGCGGCGATGCAGAACGAAGAAATCCGGAATCCACAGCGTGCCGGTAAGTATGGCAATACTTTTGCCTTTGCAGGTGGAGATACGGCGTGACGAAACGACCACAGCCGATGGATTAGGTGAGTAAGTGCTGCGTGTAAAGTTCGCCTTGCTAACCTGTTGTTTCTGTTCTTTGCAGGTGCCGATGATGTCTGGATTCTGAAATGGTAAGTAGATTCTTGCAGGTCCAGGATCAGAAGAAGAAATGCCGGAGCAGACTCAGTGAGCGTTCTGCTGCAGATGCAGAATAACGCAAAGCACGCTTCATCTATCGGGTGTGGTTTAAATAGCCTTGGGGTGATGAGGCGTCTTCTTCCACGGCCCCGCCTAGGTAAGAAAAGAGTTCCAGTTTCCAGAAGAGTTCCAGTGCTGTATCCAGGGAGTGGAGCTGCCCCACCCAGGTAAGAAAGTAGTCCCTGTTCTTAGATAGCTTTTAAGGGACTGGTAAGTAAGCAGCATTGTCTGCTGCAGGTAAGTCCACCCAAGCATCCTTACACCTATTATGAGCCCGGTGCTTCCAGAGCCGGGACCAATGGTTTTGATGATCCTGGTGCCACCGGCGCCAGGACAAGGTCCAAAAGGTCCCAGTGGGGACCGGCTGGTGCCTAGGAGTAGGGTTAGGGGCCTGCTTCCAAGGACGTTGGGCTGGTCCTGGCTCCTTGGAAGCAGTGATCATGACACCAGTAATGCAGAAATAGGCTAGTTGTCCCCGAACATCTGAAGTGTTCTTGAACATCACAGTACTGCACCCGAACATCTGGACTGTTCACAGACTTCGGGGGTGGAAAAACACCCGTTTTTGGCTTCTTATGGCCATATCCCATCCCATACACATCACCCTCCATCTTCCCAGAGATTGTTTGATGAGTTTGACAAGTGCAATGTTGTGCTTTCTGATAGGTGTTTACTGCGATGTCCGCGGTCACCGGCAGATGTCCGCAAATCCAACATGGCGAGTGTTTCGAAAAATTGGACGCATTTCACGCTTTTCACCATCCAATCAGTGGGCATGACCAATGTCCGCGGACCACACGTCGCCTTCTGAACCAATCAGAGGCCCGTCTGCAGACCGAACAGGGAAGTGAGTCGGCGGACCGAACCCGGATACCACTATTTTACTTTTACCTACTTTTGGGCTGTTTTAAAACATTGATGAATTGACACCAAATTTACAAAAGCACGCTTTCGGGACCAAGCCGCCACTCCTGCTGCAAAACTGGTGATTGGGCTGTAGTCGTGAGCAAATTTTTTTTTCTATTGCATATATGTACTACTTTGCCCCTCCTTGATGAAACCTCACTAAACGTGTCAAAATATTTCAGAGGGGGCCATATACTTTGTTTGATAAGTTTGGTAAGGATTTGTCCAGAGGGAGCAAAGTTATAAGCTGCCCAAAAAGTGCTCTTCCTATGAGTTGAGCAACATACCATAACCGCAGGCTCTGTAATATATATATATATATATATATATATATCAGTAAAAAAACTTTGTTAAAGGGACGTTATGGTTAAGTTGCGCTACTAAAAACCTATCAGATCAGTAAAAAAACTTTGTTAAAGGGACGTTATGGTTCAAAGTAAAAACGAAAAACCCCTGAAATTCGGCAGTTATGGTAAGATATGCAACCATAACTCGCGCCACCGTGCACTGCTAACACTAACACCCAGGACATCAAAGATGACATCACACATGTAATTGATGACATCACTGATGACATCACATGTGCATTTACTTTTCATGAAAACTCTGTAGGAGGGATTCTTATAATGTTGACCAAAAAGTGTCAAGGATCATTTGAATAAATATCATGAGCTAATTAGTGCATTAAGCAATGCATTGATATAAATAGCATTCTATTATGAAGTTCTATCCAGTATACTAAGCAACTCATGCAGAAACTTAGGCAGTGTGTGCAGTATACATGATGAAGGTGCAATATTCATAATCTTGCCATGTAGAATAATGAAATGATAACTGCTTTCGTATTAGAGTTTTGCATACTGTGAAACATGTAATAAGTAACTAATAAACCCCACTTAATACATAATTACACTTAATACAGAAAAAACACAAAGAGACAACAACACATATAAATATGAGTATATACAGGGACATAGAAGTAAGCAAAAAAGCAGAAGTAGTAGCAGAAAGAGTTCATAACCTAACTGATTATCTTTATGCAGAGAAATGATAGCTCTGTTTCAAAGCTGCTACTTACTGTATGTATGTGTATCAAATGATGTCAGTGAACCCTAAGGAAAGGAGAGTGAGTACAATGTATACAAATATGAGCATATACAGGGAAGGTATAGTAATACAAATAAAACTATGAGAAAGTGCTGATAACTCTAATGATTATCTTCATGCACAGAAAGGATTGCTCTCTTTCAAGCCTGTGTCTTCCGCTATATATATGTTTCATATGATATGACTTGACCCTAAGTCTACAAATATAGTACCTTTTCAATTTTTACTTCCTGACTGTTACTGAAGAAAACTGTGGCTTAGATATGTCAGCAAAGGAAAAAAAGGGAGAGCCAGCCATGTGATGTCATCAGTGATGTCATCAATTACATTTGTGATGTCATCTTTGATGTCCTGGGTGTTAGTGTTAGCAGTGCACGGTGGCGCAAGTTATGGTTGCTTATCTTACCATAACTGCCGAATTTCAGGGGTTTTTCGTTTTTACTTTGAACCATAACGTCCCTTTAACAAAGATTTTTTACTGAATCTGATAGGTTTTTAGTAGCGCAACTCAACCATAACATCCCTTTAACAAAGTTTTTTTACTGAATTTCATAGGTTTTTAGTAGCGCAACTTAACCATAACATCCCTTTCACAAAGTTTTTTTACTGAATCTGATAGGTTTTTAGTAGCGCAACTCAACCATAACATCCCTTTAAAAAAGTGTTTTTTCTGAATTTCATAGGTTTTTAGTAGAGCAACTTAACCATAACGTCCATTTAACAAAGTTTTTTTACTGAATTTCATAGGTTTTTAGTAGTGCAACTTAACCATAACGTCCCTTCAACAAAGTTTTTTTACTGAATTTCATAGGTTTTTCGTAGCGCAACTGAACCATAATGTTAACAAAGTTTTTTCACTGAATTTCATAGATTTTTAGTAGCACAACGTAACAATAATAACTTTGACTTTATGTACATGTAATATGGAACATACTGAACCCTTTCTACTGAATTTAACTGTCCGCGGACATGTTCGAACAACAGTACCACCACCTAAAAACTCTGGGGGGGTATGTGTAATTGTTATATCATAACATAGGAACATTTAACAAATTCACAAAGCAGCACACATACAAGGTATATGTAGTAATACTTAAGAAATGTAACCCTTATATGTAACACACTAACCATTCATTTAAATACAATATGTTCTAAAATGGAATATACCAAAAGAGGATAAAGTGGCTTCCAACATAATTACCTCACAGACACTCCACAACTAAGAGCAAGACCAGACGTACAGACTACTCATCACATACTTTCCTAAAATAGTAAGTGCACTTCATTTTACTCATATATTTATAAACTTTCTGTATTAGATTAAAAAAAATATTACTTTTTTGTTTTCTCACAGAAATGTGTAGTACTCTGGAGTGGCTAGAGGAGCATTTCCCACAAGACGAAATGTCAGAAGACAGTGCACCTAATGGTACATACTTTACTATATAAACCAATTAATAAATATTATTTTGTATACATTAAACATACACATTTTGTAATTTTTTTTACAGACCATACAATAATTGCCACTACCACAGAAAAAGAAGCGGTGGATAACACTCTGGAACACATTAACCAAAAAATTGACCAACTTATGGCAAATGTTAACGATTTAAAGAACTTTGTGGAAGATCACCTAAAACTACCAACAACATACCATTGTCCCACCTGTACTTGTCCCCCCTCACCATATCCCACTCATTTAACCCCAAACCCTCTCCATGGACCAAAACGTTTTGATGACATTTCCATCCCTTCTTCACCTGATCCCAATTATGTTGAAATCCCTAATTCTCCTGTTTTTGTTTCCGTTTCTGCCCCACCTTCTCAGTCATAAATTGTTTATATATGTCAAATAAAGTTACTTTTTTATATTGTGTTGTTATTACTTTCAGTTCTTTGTGTTAAAACCAATTTAGGTGTCCACGGACAGTGCGGTTGTTCGGAAATGTTCGTAAATAAAAGAAAATGTAAGTGTCCTGAGTACACTATCTGTCCGTAATGTTCTCATGCAAGTTGAAACTGTTCTAAGAACACTCCTGGTGTCCTGAATTGTTTGTAAATAAACGAAAATGGAGGTGTGCTGGGGAAGCTATGTCTGTCCGTATTGTTCGCAAGTAAGTTAAACCGTGCTAAGAACAAACGGCTGTCCGTAACTGTTCGTTTTACGTGTGACGCACTTTTAATTAGTTCAGGACCCGAACACTGTCCGTAGAACATCAACACGCATGCGCAAAACAATGTACGTACATTGGGTGTCCTGCGGACGGCCGCTTCCTTAGTGAACATGCTCACGAAGCAATCATGTGACTGCGCCCACGCTGATCGCGTGTTCTAAATGCGGACACTGTTCGTATCCCCGAACAGTTTAAAAGTACATTTCCAAGTAATCCACAATATTTCTCATTAAAAACTCACCATACCACAAATCCCACATACTAATCCTAAATTTCCACATACTTTTTGTGACTTTTTGAACCTTTTTTGGTGTTCGATCTGTCTTGCGGACGGCGCGCATGTCCGCGAACCGCGTACAAGCACCCCTATAAAAGACCACGCCCTAGAGCTCATTCTCATTGTGTTTCTGGCTATTACACAGAGCACACTGCATTTTGCTGCATACTTTGCAGATTTTGAGATTTCCATCTCCAAGACGATGACATCCATGGCTCCACTATTGCCACCTGGTGCTACATCTGCCTCAGCACCACTCCCGCCCCCTCCACCACCACCATCTCCCCAAGGGCCTGAAGAGGAGAACAGGAGTGAGGATACAGAGGAGGAAGAAGAGGATGACGAGAATGAGGTAGAGGAAATCCCTACTACCTGCCCTCGGCGTTATTCTTGGGTGTGGCGGTTGTTTACCGTTCATGGGAATGTTCCTAAGGCTCGTGCAAACCGTGTCACCTGCAATGAGTGCAAAATGGTACTTAGTCGCGGGAGGCATGGTGCGTACAGCTTTGGGACCACGAAGCGACACCTGAACTCATTCAACACTGAGGCCATTCACCAGGTTGTACCTTGCGAAGAGCGTAGTAGGTTGATTGCCTCTACTTCATCCTCCGTTTCTGATCCTGTCACCACAAGGAACACCTCTGTGGGACAGCGTATTCCTCAAGCTGCCTCACAGGCCATACAGAATTCTGATGACCCTTACCTTTCGAGGGTCACAGTTGTTTGTATGTACTGTGACACAGTACTCTGCAGGGGGGAGCGACTTCGGAGTGCTTTTGAGACTATTGTCTCAGAGTACGAGAAGACCTGCTCACTACCCAAATAAAACCCACTCTACATCTTCCTCTCTCAGCTTGCCATTTCTTATCCTTGTGGTTGGTGTCCCCCCTTTACCCTCCTTTTCCCTCCTCTCCTAGTGTGTCGTGTATAAAAAAACCAAAAAAAATACAAAATAACAAAAATAAAAAAAAAATAAGGCTCTTTTCAGAGCCGCCTTTCACAGTTAAAAAATAGAAGTGAAGATAAATAAAGCAAGGCCCTTTGAATATCTTAAAAGTCAGCGGACAGTTCGTGAACATAAAAAAAAAATTGGGGTGCTACCCTATTGTAACCATTGCATTTTTCTCTGGGAGCAAGTGGTGGCTCTGAAAAGAGCCTTTGGGAGGTGTTTGTATGTCAAAAATTATAAATACTTAAAACCTACTTCAAAATGGATGCTGTATTTCTAAAAAAGATCGCAATGCATTTTGTACATTTCTCAGAAAAATCTGATTGCCAGCATAAGTAAGATGGACTCCATCTCTGCGAAAAATGTATGTACTACGAAACATAATATTTTCATTGTGAAAGAGGACATGCCAAAATCTCTTATGTAGGCACAAACAGCCTTATTGACATTACGCCTTGCTTTCTCCATTTGTGGATCACATAAGAAAGAACAAAGCCACATTTGTCTCTGCGCAATCTGTGAAAATATTACTTTGGAGTTTGGAAACATGTCCATTATCTTCTGAAGTCCTTCTTTCATTGCAAATTGCAAAGAAATTCCAGACACATGTCCTAAACTGTTCCCTCCACAATGAATTACAATGTTGTCTGGATGTTCCTCTATCTTCAAAGTTGCACAGAGAGGTAGCAAGTCCAACCACTTAATTCCACGCACTCCATGCCAGTGCACATCCACATGTGGGAATCCAAGATCTATAGATACTCCACAGTTTTCTGCATGCACCTTCAACCAATGTATCCACAAGACTCCCAAAATCCACACAATCTGTTTTTGAAACACTCAGCCATAGCTATCTGTTCTTTTCTCAGCAAAAGGAATATCTGAGAAAACCTCTCCTAGCACAACACACTCACTAAACTTTACTGACCAATCCCTTGCTATATTCAATCTCATTTGCATGCCTCCTCACCTCAAATTCCCCGGATGTAATACGCGGTGTCCTAGAACTACCGCCATGTCCGCGAACATATCGTAACATGGACAGCCCTTCTACCATTTCCACTTCACTCTCTGTACAATTCCCTCATTGGATGTAGCTAAGAAATCACATGACCATCCACCAATCAAATCCAAGACCTCTACATGTAACTGCATCATCATAGATCAGCACTGCAAATGTACGGTGAATCTCTCGGAGTACAAGTCTCATACCATGGGCAAGCACTATCTACGAGAAATACTATTCAAGTCTCCAAGATTTCTACTTGCAGCTTCGTCCATATCCATATGCATGAACACAAACTACAGGTATGCATATTTTCTATACAGTACATGAACACATTTTCTAACCGACTTTTACCTTGTATAATCTGTAAAATGAATCTACGATCATTTTTTCATTGTCCTAAAATGAACTGTGACTTACAAACCTTTATACCATTTAATTTCTTCATACACACACACACACACGCAAATAATGTTAAACCAACATTTTTGAAATAAAATATATAGACTACATATAATCAAACAAAATTACATGCACACTCTATGATCAAATCTCAAACAATAATATTTGTACAAACACATAATTTGTTTTCATTTTTTCAATTATATAATTACTTACATTTATATAGGACAAGCAGGCTATGACATTGCCTCACTATTACGTGGAAAAGCTTAGTTACAGGAATAGTGGTATACAGTGGTACATTATGAATTTCACAAGCCTTAGTAAAGATATTTTCTTTCCTACAGTTATTCATAAAATAGTTTTAATGGTTTTGAGGAAGGCGCTGAGCATTTCAATTTAAAAAAATCTATGTCTAAATTAAAAACAGTGCTATATACAAACCAAATTACTAATTTCTTTCTTTTACAATTGCAGTGAAGACCATTCTCCAGAAAATAAGCAGCCGAATTTGAAGTACAAAGAACAACTAAGAAGCAAACTGCTCATTTTAGAAAAAAAGTAAGTAAAATGTTATCATAATATTTGAATTATTACTCAAACACAGTGTAAGGTTAATTCATGCTAATTCTTTGCCTAAAAATAGAGATTCTGCACCATTCAGACCAAAAATCCCCCCGTCTTAAAGAGTAATTTACTGGCAGAATGGCCCACAACTTCCTATTTTTCGACACACAAATTACCCAACTCAGCCGCTAGAATTTAGATGTTGTAGAATAAACAACTGTTTTAATTGTATAGCTTTAGATATACTATTTATACTTCTCCAAACCACTGGCTTACTTTTTTCTGTCATCTGAACCCCAGTTTAGTAACACATTAATTCAAGAATACCCATCCCTAGTAGTTGTACTTCCCAAAGCACAATCGCACACCATTACATACATCTTTATCATCTTACTCAAACACTCATGCACACAACACACATGCATTCCAGAACACCCCAACCCATACCTTCTGTATTTTTTTCAACAGACCCTAAAGAATGCCTACCAAAAAGCAACTCCGTAGAAAGGAACGCAGAAGTAGAGCAAATGAAAAGAAAACTCTCCAACATAATCTATAGCAGAATTTGTAAACAAAAGTTGAAACACAACAGCTAATACAGTCATGTAGTGAAACAGAAGAAGTTTATAGTACAAACACTTTGCCTCCTCTATCAAAAAGTAAAACAAACCAAAAAACAATGAACAGAAAATCAACTATCACCACAAATAAAACTTCTTCTATAAATCTTGATGTAGTACAAAGTAAGCATACCAAGAAAAGTATTTTAGCCAAAATGTTCCGTCACAAAGTCCTTCAAAATCTTATGAAAACCAGAGAGAAACCAGGTTCAACTCTTCAAACCTATCGTAGAAAAGTAATCTTGTAAGCGTTGATAGACAGTGCAATTCTTCTCAAAAGAAAGTTATTTATTTTAGTGTTAAACAGAATATAACCACTAACAAAACTAATAACTAAATTACAAAAAAGACTTCTCAATAAACGAAATGTCAACAGAAATAACTTCTTAAATATCTGTGGAGGTGAATGGAGTCACACTACAAGAGCAGAACCATACTTTAATGAAGAAGCGTACAAACAAAAGCAAACAAATACAATTGCCATACATAGCAGTGGTCGAGGTTCTGAAAAAGTTAATAATACCATAATGGAACAAGAAGTACTCCTTACAAAAATATGCCCTGAAAACGTAGATTTATCCCTCCGTTCAACTGAATCAGAACATCTAGTGTACAAATGGCCATGCACGTCAATGTGTAACATTCCCAAAAAAATGTTCAAGTCTTTACGCCAATTCCTCAATCAATATGTGAAAAGCAAAGACAAAATCAAAATTAAACTACTGCAAAATATGGATGCTTGTCCAGTACGCAAGTACACAGGACGACAAGGACATTCATTAGCCTGCATTACAGGACCTACTTGCAAAACAACCTTCCATGATATCAAAAGGATATCAACACATCATGCAAGTATAAGAAATCTAGTTTATAAACTGTACTATGCTAAAAGTCCTGCTTTAGCACTAGCCAATTCAAATAACATTCTTCTAGATGGTACAGCAAAAGACCTACTAAAAGAAATTGACTATATCCAGACAAAATATTTTGGAAGTGAAACCCACTTACAAGATGAATTAGCTGTAAACCAACTTCGTAACAATTCTGCACATGGCAACTACTAAAATTTTCAGCTGAAGTACCAAACCACGTGTGTGTATGTTGCCGCAGAACTTTTTATAAAAGTAACACAAAAACTGTAGACCTATCATACAAAATAGAATACAATGAAGAATCTAAATGGTTTGAATTAGCTCTCTACCTTATAGCAGAAAACAAATACGAAATAACTGACCCCATAATACTTTGCAGTAACTGCACTACAAAACTTGACAACAACCAAACTCCTTCATGTGCTATCACAAATAACTTGGAATTATATCCACTACCAAAACCCCTTCAACAACTTAATTTATATGAGAGCATCATAATTCAAACAGTGCACCCATTTCAAGCAATAATACGCCTTCAACCAAAAACTGCAAAATTACCTCCCTCTGAATTAGTGAAAGGTATTCGTGGAAAAGTAGTGTATTTACCATTAGATCTAAAAGAAAATGTGCACACTCTAGGCGTGCAACGTCCAATTGAACAATCTTTAATTATCTTGGTAAATGGAGTACCTACAAAAGACAAAAAGATTTCGCAACAACTTGTAGATTTACATAAAGTTAGAGAAGCCCTGCAATATCTTAAAGAGAATAATGAATATTATAAAGAAATTAATATTGAAGAAAACTTGAAAGATACAACTGAAATAATTCAAGCGACACAAGAAGCTGGTCAATTTCAGCTCCTAGATCCTGCTACAATATCAAACACTTTAGACCATTATACAATTCATCCATTGCACTCTAATGACACCATAGAAGATGCACTGGAAACCTACCAAATGCGTCAAACAAAAGGATCACCAATCAGCATATGGGAAAAAAGTATAGAAGCACATGCTTTTCCTCTACTCTTTCCAACTGGCAAAGGAGGAAGATACGATGATAGACCTATTCAAATATCAGCATCAGAATATCGCTCATTACGAATGTATTCTGAAGATCCCAGATTTTGACAAAATGTGGAATACATATTCCACCTACTCTTTGAAAGTGAACTAGCAACTTTATGTTACGGAGTTGCACACATATTAAAATCAGGATCACACTTTCAAAATATGACAGCTACACAATTATTACAAAAAGTTCAACAAAAAGATGAGGTTTTACAAGCAAATCTTACAAATCTATTAGCAAATATGCGTGGTACTAAAGAGTACTGGTTTCGACGTCATGGAGATGTACGTTGTATGATCAGAAACCTTGGCCCACCCACTTGGTTTGTTACATTAAGTTGTGCAGAATATGCATGGGAAGATTTACATGCTTTCCTACGCATATCAAACGAAAGCAAAACAAACATAGATATACCAACACCTGGAGAACTTTGTTCTCAGGATCCTGTTAATGTTTCAAGATATTTTCACCATCGCTTCATTGCTATGCTACATTTTACTTGTAATAAAACTGTTCCTCCCCTTGGAGAAGTGCAACACTTCTTTTGGAGAAAAGAATACCAAGCCAGAGGAGCACCACATGTCCACATGCTTTTATGGATTAAAGATGCTCCTAAATTTGGTCAAGACAGTGATGCCACTGTTTTACAGTTTATTGAAAAATATGTCACTTGTGAAATTCCATCAGAATCCACAAATAGTGATCTTCATGCAAAAGTTTTACAATTCCAAAGACACATATGTGGCAAATATTGTCGTCGCAAATGCAAAAACAAAGGGAAATACTACACCAAATGCCGATTAGGTTTCCCTAGACCAGTTACAAATACAGGTTCAGTGAACAACCTCATGTCTTCAGTTAGACATAGTGTTAAAGGTAAGTCACCTAAAAATACATATTGCATAAAAAGAAAAGAAGAAGAAAAATATATCAATGATTACAATGCAATCATTGCCCACTTATGGAATGCAAACATAGATGTGCAGTACATTGCAGACAATTCTACTGCAGTTGCAAGATATGTCACAGCATACTTAACCAAATCAGAAAAGACAGAGCTTCAAGACCTCTGGAATGACCTGTCATCAGATAAAACAGTGTCTCAGAAATTATACAACTTGGGCATAAAAATGCTGTCCCATAGAGAATGTGGATCCTATGAAGCAGCTGATCGATTAACTGGTTCTGCATTGTATGGTAAATCTGCAAATATTGTATGGATAAGTCTTGGTCCAGCTAAATCTAGAAAAAGAGTTCTAAAATCATACGAAGATATAGAAACAATAGCCAAACATGATCCCAACAGCCAAGACATTTTAAAAAACAATTTATTGCACACATACTACCCAAACAGGAGTACCACTTTGGAAACCATGTGTCTATACCACATATCCCAAAACTACACATACAAAAATAATATAAAACCAGATGAACAAAACCGTAAAT